>NC_080411.1:37660000-38872500 GCF_030265065.1 Corythoichthys intestinalis
GGGGATGAATGATTTGTAGGTTTGCCAGTTTCTGCCGTTTAGTGGCGGTAATGTACCTGAAATGTTTCTCGCAAACCGTAATAAAACCGCACACGAAGAAGATGGTCGACCAGATGCGCATGCGTACAAAAATGCTTACGGAAACAATACGGGTAGCGATGCAGTTTTCCGGAAAAAAGCTTCAATAAACCTTTTTGAAATAGCCGTCCTAAACATACCGAAGCATCGATACAGGTCACAGGACAGCTTGCACTACTTTCTAGTACAAAAACACCATTCGGTGTTTTCGGTTTTTCTTTTCCAATTCTAAATCATCTCGGTGAACGTTAAAACTTCTCGGCCGACTTAGCATATCCGAGTTAGTGGATAAAGACTGTCTTTTGTGATTAGCGTAACGCTAAGCAGACTGCGAGCAAGACCAACAGTCTTAATGCACGAAGAGGAACTTTTTGGTGTAAAAGAGGACAACAAGCAACGACTTGGCCTTCAGAGTCCAGGTTTGTTCGTTTTCACTTTCCTAGGAAGTAGTCGTTCATTTGAACAACGTTCCATCGTCGTTCTTACATTGTCTGCTTTAAATTTAATGTGCCTCCTCTCTTGTACGTCACATACTATGTGTGTGGCTAACATCCGCTTAGCGCCAATGCTAGCTAGGCATCCACATGAGTCTGTACTCACATTTATCCAGCTGGAGCTATGGGAAAGATTGGGTCAGCTGACGTCTGAGCTCGTCACTTGCAATTTGGGAATCAAAATCTGTACTTTTGCACTCGCAAAAATATTAAAGGAAGTTACATCCAGGGGTGAAAGTGGCTAGAATTTCTGCCGGAACTCCCTGACACAAAGGTCACTACGGAGACAGATGTTATTTTTATTTTTTGGGTGGGGCACCTTAAACCTAAACCACCTAAAAACAGCAATGCAAAGAAAACGACTTCTGGCACTTATAACTACAAACACAAGTTTTGCACATGCATTAGGCTACTGCAATACACTAACTGTGACAAGGCATAAATGGGAAACTGATTTTCATTGAAAACATTTTTTTCAATTATGTGCAAAATAACAGTTAACAAAAACACCATACAATAACCTGAACCTCCATTTCCTAATTTTTTTATTTTCCCTCGATTCCTCACATCTAAATGCAAAACCTCAATTTTAACTCCTTAAAAACATAGGATGTACAGTGCATTAAAATTAAAGATGTTGTAAACATTGACTTATAAATTAGTTAAAAAAAAAAAGTAACAACAAAAATATGTGCAAATGACCTACATTATGCACAGTGAAATGGAATATATTTTTGAAGATAACGCAAAAATTGACTTTTTTTAAATGTTACATTGGTACCTCTACATACGAAGTTAATTCGTAATTTATGTTGTTGGACAAGTTCTGAAATAAATGATAAAAACCTGAAGAAGCTGGCGATTTTTTTGGTGACGTTACCACAATAATAATTGTTACCTTAACTTGGAAGACTGACAAACGGTGGTCGGAGGAGGACCGTGCAGATCCTAGACATTCTACGGCTGTATTGTTGAGCCAGTTCACTGATGCGCATGCCACGCTCATATATTTCTATCATTTGCATCTTCATTTTAATGGTAAGCGTCAACTTTTTGCCTGTTTCATCACCTGTACCAACCTTTTTGAAACCTGTGTTGATTTCTCTCACCATAAAATCCGCTGTGCGTCCGTCTGTGGCGCTGTCATATCGTCGTATAACGAGCATGTCCTCGGATGTAGAAACAAATGGCGAATCAAAATTTTACATCGAATGTCGAAAACATCGTGTGTCAAAACGATGGTATGTCGAGATACCACTGTATAAAGAAATAATTAAGTAGCCAACATATGTAAATGAACAAAAATAAGTCCAAAGTGCACATTAACTATATTGCTAGATGTACCACTTTTGAGACAAGCATTTCTGAACATCACTGGAGTGAAAAAAAAAACAATGTTTAAAACCTTATTGTGTTCAGTCTCACTGCATGAACTGCTTAATGTTTTATTCAAGATAGAAATCAACATAAATACAAATTGAAAAAAAAAGATTTTTAAAAAATTATGTTCAAGGACAACATAAAGCTTTCAAATGTAAGATTTTCAGTTCATTATTCCTGGAGTCAGGCATTATAACAAGATAGATGTTTTGAACATCCCCTTGTGAGCAAATAAAATAAAACAAGCCTTTTCATCTCTTCCTTTTCTATAGAAGATCTGATCAATTTTCCATTGAATAGCCTTTATTTATTTATTTATTTATTTATTTTTAACTCTCATTAATTCAACAAGCTTGTTCTTTTTCTTCTTCTTTTTCTGTCCCAGAAACACGTGCATTTGAACCAATCAGAGCTAATCATTCATGCTGATCACATGTCAGTATGTCAGCCACTTGAACAGACAATTGGATTCCAGGCAGGGTGGTTTGCTGACCGCATGTGCACATTGACAAGAGTCGACTGTCTTGTCAGACTCGTATACAAACACACGCTGGGAGAACTCTGTGTAAATAATAAATATCGGTAGAAACGGATCACGCTACGCAAGCACTTTAGTTTATTAGGCTTGTTGTTAACACTTGTATATGTAAATCTGACATTAGTAGATTAATTTCTTCTTGGAGATGCATGTGTTGCAGTTTTTAGACAGTTGCCGACATATTTTCGGGATCAAAGCACTGTTCCGCCCCCGAATTTCATACCACTTTCACCCCTGAGTACATCTAGTGAAATCCACTCAGTTTTCTCTGAAGTTGTGACAAGCAGCAGCATATCTGTGCACACTCCCACTCTGGGTGGGAACTTCTGGGTACCTTCATATACGATATGAATTGCCATACCAGACTCACAATAATGATTATCTCACAAAAGGGCGACACAACAATTATTGATACATGGGTCATGAATTCCATCTACAATATTCTATTGTAATACTTTTTAATATGATGGAAACTAACAAAGAGAAACATGAGATTTGCTAATAATTGACATTTGGACCATGAGAGTTTATTTTGTGTCTTGTAGATGTCAATGATGATCTTTGTCCTGAGCGTCAAGAGACAGAGCTCACCCTCATTAAAGTGGAAGTGGAGGATAAAGACACTCCCCACATCAAAGAAGAGGTGGACACCAGCTCTGTTAAAGAGGAAGAGGAGCCCCTGCCCTTCTACAATAAAGAGGAGGAGCTAATGCTTTCAGACATAAAGGAAGAAGAGATGGAAGAGATTGTCACCAAGTTGGTAGATGAAGATTGTCCGAGTGAGGAGAGCAGCAGCTCAAGTCAACACATAACAACAGAAGGCGAGAAAGACCATTGTAAAGATTCACAAGAAGATGGCCTCTTAGCTCCAATATCAGATGATAATGACGCAGAGTCACATTCTCCTCACACTGATGATGATGAGGAGCAATCTGAAGGTGATGCGACATGTTACACTGACAAAAAATGTAAATGCTCTCATTGTGGGAAAAAATTGAGCTGCAAGTCTAGTTTGAAAATACACATGATCAGCCACACTGGTGAGAAACCCTTTTCCTGCTCAGTTTGTGGTCAAAGATTCGCTCTTAAAGGAAACTTAAAGACACACATTAGCACGCACACAGGCACAAAACCTTTTGTTTGCTCAGTTTGCGGTAAAACATTCTCCAATAAAAGATATTTAAAATTACACTCAAAAAGACATACTGGTGAGAAACATTTTGCCTGCCAACTTTGCGATCAAAGATTTTTTATAAAGGGGAACTTAAAAGCACACTTAAGAACGCACACAGGCGAAAAACCTTTTTGTTGCTCGGTTTGTGGGCAAAGATTCTCCGAAAGAGGAAGCTTAAAAACGCACACAAGAACACACACTGGAGAGAAACCTTTTGCCTGTTCAGATTGTGGCCAAAGATTCTCTCAAAAGGGAAGCTTAAATACACACACAAGAATGCATACGGGGGAGAAACCTTTTGCGTGCTCTTACTGTAGTCAAAAATTCTCTGTTAAGGGAAGCTTAAACGTACACATTAGAACACACACCGGAGGGAAACCTTTTGTCTGCACAATTTGTGGTCAAAGTTTCACTCAAAAGGGAAGCTTAACAATGCACATGAGAAAGCACACTGGAGAGAAACCTTTTGTCTGCTCAGAGTGTGGTCAAAAATTCTCTAAAAAGGAAAGTTTAAAAACACATATACGAATACATACTGGAGAGAAACCTTTTCCCTGCACAATTTGCGGCCACAGATTCTCTCAAAGAGGAACCTTAAAAAGACACACAATAACTCACACAGCGGAGAAAGATTTTGCCTGTCCGGTTTGTGACCAAAGTTTCTCTCATAAAAGAAGCTTAGAAGTACACATAAAAACACACAGTAGCGAGAAGGCTTTTGCCTGTTCAGATTGTGATCAAAGTTTCTCTGACGAAGCAAGCTTAAAAATACACGCACAAAATCAAACACACTGACAAGAAACATTCTGTCTGCTCTGAATTTGGTCAAAGATTGTATAAAAAAGGAAGCTTAACAAGACACTTAACGCACGCACGTGAGAGTAAACTTAACTGCTCAGACTGCTTCCTGTGGGTTGAAAGATTGCACTTGTGTTTAAATGTTTGCAACACTTACCAACTAGAATTATATCCATTTGGTCCATTTTTTTTAATGATGTGCATATCAAATTAGCAAATGGTTGCTTGCTGTAGTCTGAGCAAACTGCATGTGATCTTAAATAAAAATTTTCAATGTAATATATTATCTTTATATATCTTTTTTCTTTTTTTCTTTTCTTTTATCATCCCGCATTGTAAATGAGAATCTGTTCTTAAATGCCTTACCTAGAAAAAAAAATCTGGCAAATGATCAGCTTCAAAGGTGATGTCAATGTGTATTGCTACATTATGAGTCAGGTTAAATAAACAGCGGATCACAACTTATATACTTAAAGCCAATTATTCAGCGGGGGAAAAACTCAATTTTGTTCACTACTAGTCTTGAACGGAAGTTTTTTTTTTGGGGGGGGGGGGGGGGGGGGACTCCGGTTTTCTCCAACATCCCAAAAACATGCGTGGCGGTTTTCTCCTACATCCCAAAAACATGCGTGGTAAGTTGATTGACCACTCTAAATTGTCTGGAGTAGTATGAGTGTGTGCATGAATGGTTATACAGTGTATCACAAAAGTAAGTGCACCCTTCGCATTTCTGCAGATATTTATATCTTTTCATGGGACAACATTGACAAAATTACACTTTGACACAATGAAAAGTATAGTGCAGCTGATTTAATAGAGTTAATTTATTTCCCCCTCAAAATAACTCAAAATATGGCCATTAATATCCAAACCTCTGCCAACAAAAGTGAGTACACCCCTTTAAAAAAAAAGTACAGCCATAAATGGCCAAATTGAGTACTGCTTGTCATTTTTCCCCCAATATGTCATGTGACTCGTTACAGGAGTGCTGTCAGCATTGCTGCAGAGATTGTAGAGGTGGGGGGTCAGCCTGTTAGTTCTTAGACCATACGCCACACTGTACATCAAATTGGTGTGCATTAGCCTGGTACACCAGACTCACCACTGTTCCAGCTATTGAGTCTGGCCACCATTCAGCGAATACAATTTCCAGGGTGGAGCAAGCCACAGCAAACAGACAGCGGAGTGGACCAATCAGCGACGGGCGGACGTGACGTTAGTACAGCGACGAGGGCAGGACGAGGGACTTGCGCGCGGAAGTAAACATACGAGGAGAGCGGAGTTTATTCAGCATGGCTAGCGCGAGACAGACTGTTGCCAGTGACTCTGAGTCGATGTGTTTTTGGTAATTTATCCATTTATTGCCAAATGTATCACATTTGATACACCTAAAATTTCATGATTTTGAGACTAATTCAGAATTTTGACATTTTTTTGGGGGAAAAAAAAAATGATGGATGCAAGTCAACACATGCATCTGCAGGTTCCATTAGAAAAAGAAACAGTATTTAGTAAGGGTTATAGATATTACAGTGCTTATTAGACATATTCATTTTGACTTTTCTTTTTACAAATTTGAAAGAAAAAAAGGTTTCATTAGGACCTTATTTTTCAAATTTTGTAATTCTCTGACAATTGCTTCATATTGCAGGCATTAAAGGGTTAAAACTAATTTTACCATGGATTGGAACATATTCTCGGCTTTCCTATTCACCATCTGTGTTGTTTTGGAGACGACTTCCGACGCGGAAGAGTGACGTTGCTCGTTAAGATCACGTCACGCAAATGAACAAATCTGATTGGACGGTTGATTTTGTCCGTGCTCGAGAGGCTGTTAATGGGCTGGGTCCCAGACTATTCTCACAGTGTTTGGAAAAATACAGGGAGAACAGTCTGGCCGTGCCAGGCAAGGTGTGCATGGCTGTCACCCCAGGAGGAAGCATCTTCTGAAGACGGTACACAAGAGAGGCCACAAACAGTTTGCTGAAGACATGTCAACAAAGCACATGGATTGCTGAAACCATGTCCTATGGTCTGATGAGACGGGCGGGCTTTCTTGTGTACAGTCTTCGGAAGAGGCTTCCTCCTGGGGTGACAGCCATGCACACCAAATTGATGTAGAGTGCGGCGTATGGTCTGAGCACTAACAGGCTGACCCCCCACCTCTTCAATCTCTGCAGCAATGCTGACAGCACTCCTGTAACGAGTCACATGACATTTTGGAGGGAAAATGACAAGCAGTACTCAATTTTGACATTTAGGGATGTACGTTTTTTCAAAGGGGTGTACGCACTTTTGTTGCCAGGGGTTTGGATATTAATGGCTATATTTTGAGTTATTTTGTGAGGAAAATAAATTAACTCTTATTATGTAAGCTGCACACAGACTACTTTTCATTGTGTCAAAGTGTCATGTTGTCAGTGTTGCCCCATGAAAAGATATACTTAAATATCTGCAGAAATGCGAGGGGTGTACTCACTTTTGTGATACACTGTATGTCTCATTGTGCCCTGCAATTGGCTGGCAACCAATTCAGGGTGAACCTTGCCTACTGCCAGTAGTTATAAGCTGGGATAGGACTGTCTAGCACTTCCGCAACCCTTGTGAGGAAAAGCGACATGGGAAATGAATTAATGAACTTTAAAAATGCAACTTGTGCTAGAGTTTTTATTCTATTCACAAAATCAAAGCGCACAAATCTGTCAGGAGGTTTCTTGAAAAAAAACTTAAATAAGTTGTGCCTACTCCATTTTCAATAGCCTCATTCATTTCTAATGGCATATTCATCTCCTACAAAAAAAAAAAAAAAAAAAAAAAAAAAAAAAAAACCTTCATTCGTTCCTATTGATTTTCAATTCAGACCTGCAAAATAATCTCCATTTGGTGGTCATCATTTTTGAGGGGGAAAAAAACTTCCTAGAAAGTGGTCCAAAATAATAGAAAGTGACTATGAAATGATTGTCAACGCGAGACATGCAATTAGTTTAAACTGCAATAATTGGCTTTGAATGCTTGTCTTCCAGTGCTTTTGTCAGCGCCAGACCTCCAATTCCTCTAGAGCATCCATGTCCAAAGTGCGGCCCGGGGGCCAAATGCGGCCCATGGTCAAATTTCATCCGGCCCCCAGCCTGTGTCATAAAATCGATAATGCCCGCACACAGACCTAATAAATTGGTCAGCGGTACTGCTACCAGCATATGAAGTAGCTTACACACTAAATGCTGCTCCTCATTTACCCACTAAAAGGCAGCAGCACTCTAAGCAACATTACCCCACGTGACCCTTTACTCCCAATTTTCTAAAATGGCGACAATCAACAACAAAAAAAAAAAGTTGACTGTGACAGCCGACGCTTCAAGGATAGGTGGAAATTGGACTATTTCTTCACTAAAATACGCAAAAACTGCCTCATTTGCAAAGAGACAGTCGCTGTTTTTAAAGAGTTCGATGTGAGTCGATATTACTAAACAAGACAAGCTGACATGTACGACAAGATTACAGGGAAACGTAGCGAGAAATTGAAGCAATTTAAAGATAGTTTAATTTTACAGCAACAGTATTTCGCAAGAGCCCAAGAGATAAAAGAGAACGCCACAAAGGCTATTTGCAAGATTTTGTGGAAATTATTAATTAAAAAAATTTTTTTTTTTAAATAAAGCAAATGTGACACACAGAATGGCTCGCTAAAATTTGCATAAATATATTGTTCTACGTAAAGGATGTCAGCCAAGGTCGGCCCCCCACATTTTTACCACACCGATTCTGGCCCCCTTTGCAAAAAGTTTGGACACCCCTGCTTTAGAGTCAGAGGGCCGAATGAACAAATGTTCAATGACAGGCAATGAGATGGCTAGGAAGTGAACCAAAACTGTCCTAAAATCAATAGAGCGTGTCCACAAATTTACAAGAAGTGACCCATAAGAGAGTAAAGCAGCCCCACGCAATTTCTCCCGAAACTGTATTTTTTTAGTTGCTACTTCTTCTATACGCATGTTTGCACACATAAATGTTAGGAGTTGAACAGGCTTATTGACTTGTTAACTTTACAATGAGATTTAGAGTGTGAAGCTGACAAGATGACACTGTATTATTTGTTTATTATTATTATTCTTTTCTGGAGGAGGAGGAGGCATGGTCACCTGTGAAACAAGATAAAAGCACCAAATGGAAAAATTCCATCACTTTACATGATTTGAATGATGTCGTATTTTTGAATGAACAGATTTGGTAAATTGAGGAGAATGAGAAAAGGACAAAATAGCTGAGCGTGAACAGGATTTTTAGCAATGTTTTGGTACCCACCACAAAGTGGAATCAGAATTTTAGTTCTGTGTTTAGGAATGCGTCAGAGTTAAAACAATGTTTTCCATGCATGTTTACATTCTCTGTCCTCACATGTATTTTTTAAGTGTGTATCCGGGTGTGGTACTGACAGAACTTGTTAGAGTACAACATATTCCTGTCGGAACCTCCCGCTCTATGGAGCGTTCAAAGGAATTCCTTTTGCTGCGAAACCGGAAACCTTTGAGAAACCCAAGCCTCACCTTGCTTGGTACGGTGTGTTTGATGTTATCATTGGCACTGAAAGCTGTACTTAAATCTGTATCAAAACTGTTTGAAAAAGCCACATTTAAAATGGAGGGTATTCTTAAGGAAACATAGTTTGCCAAGATGTCTACATTTGAGCATTTTCCAGAGTCCAGACTTCCAACTTTTGGAATTGAAGACTGCCAATTTTCCTCAATAGCTATCAGTATAGTGGCAAGGAAATTTCAGATGAATGCAATGTTATTGTAGTGTCAGTGGGCTACTGTGTGGGAAGTCTGGGTGTCATCAGCACAGGAGACCGTTTATTACCTGGTGAGAAATATTCAATTTTTAAATGATCAGCCAATGGAATAAAATTATCCAAAAATGTATTATGATGACAGGAAACTGCGGTCGATGCGTTCAGTCGCTACCGTTGGCTGGCGTGAAAAGAAAAATTCAATCTTTAGGTCAGTACTTCTCAAACAGTGGGGTGCAGAGCGATGCCAGGGGTGGCGCGTGTGACCTCGGGGAACATGCTTTTTTTTTTTTTTTTGCCATACTAGAATAAAGTGTACTTGCACATCCACTCAGTGGATGGCAGTAGCGCTCTCATTTTCAAAGTGCGCGCAGTATTTTTGAAGTAAGCAAGAGCACTCAGCACACAGAGGAGACTCATGAAGAGCTGGAGAGCTGTGCGCCGTTTTCGAAAGCCATTTTCCGGCCGGATTCACGCAGCGACCCATTGTCTTCTCCGGTTCTCACGTGTCCGCCCGAGAAGTGGCATTTTCGGCTTGGGATCGTCACGACGACCGCCCTCACCTACGGTTCTCCCTCGGCCGCCGAGAATGCGCTTTTTTCGGGCCGTTTGCCTTTTGGCTTTGACATATAATACAGTGGTAAACGAGGAAAGACCACTGTTTACTGTGTCTAAAAATGATTATAGCGGACAGCCGGAAGCCAAATCAATTAAGACACCACTTAAACACATTAGACCCCAATCTCATTGATAAGCCGCTTGGTTGTTTTTCAGCGAAAACGTGCCGAATATTGCCAACAATCGTCCCGCTTTGTCAGTGTTATATAGAGGCTGACGGACATCCGGGCATTTAATGAAGTCACCAGCCACAAAAAAGCGTCGCCATATTGACAATGGGGTAAAAGACCAGTCACTTATAATAGAAACGCATTGAACTTTCGTCTTATTTGCCGTCTTTTTTTCTGTCGGAATGGCTAAAAGTTGCTGTGTTGCGGGTTGTCACACAAGGAAGAGTTCGGAGCCGCATTTGAAGTTCTTCATTCTTCCACGTGAGAAAAAAAGGAGTAACAAATGGCTGAGCGCAATTAATCGAGGAACAGTAAAAGAAGACTGTTCCTTGGACTACTTTCGCCTGTGGGAACCTAAATCCAAGCACATTTACGTTTGCAGCCGACATTTTATTACTGGTGAGTTAAATAGATTATATTTTGCCTCAATTTGCTGCTACGATTCAATAGACTAGGCCAGTGCTTCTCAATTATTTTCTGTCACGCCCCCCCCCCAAGGAAGACGTAAATGTTTCGCGCCCCCCCAAACTCTCTGCCGCCACTGTAAATAGTATCATTTGTCTATAAAATTACTATTATAAATACGCATCTGCCTAACATTGTGTCCTTTTTTTCTAATAAAGAAAAAAAGTAACATAGATCAACTTATAATAAAGTATAACTTTATTATAAACATTGTTTTGTTTGTAACCGAGAAGACTTGATGTGCATCAATTTGCCTGAATTAAAAAAAAAAATTCACATCCAAACTAAAAAATACACTCAAGGTACATTTTTGACCATTTGATACAGAAAAATAAAATGTAATAAAATCAGTAAATAATACCAAATTAAAATTGATTAGAAACATTCACTCACGAGGACAATGTGCCAAAAAATTTGACCGAAAAAACAAATCTGAATAAAAGGGGGGAAAAAAGTGTCCTTGGACAGGACAGTTTTTATTTTTTGCTGCTCACATTATTTACCTCCTTTGCAATGATGTGGAGTTATTTTTCAATTAGCATGCTAACAATGCTCACTGGCTTACTGATATAACACTGACAAAGCAGGACGATTGTCGGCAATATACGGCACGTTTTCACTGAAAAAATCAAGCGGCTTAACAATGATTGATTTGGCTTCTTGCTGTCTGCTATAATTATTTTTAGACACAGTAAACAGTGGTCTTTCATCATCACCCACTGTATTAAAAGTCAAAGCTAAAAGGCAAACGGCACGAAAAAAGCGCATTCACGGCGGCCGAGGTAGAACCGTAGGTGAGGGCAGTCGTCGTGACGATCCCAAGCCGAAAATGGCACTTCTCGGGCGGCGACGTGAGAACCGGACAAGACAGTGGGTCGCTGCGTGAGTGAGTCCGGTCGGAAAACTGCTTTCGAAAAGGGCGGTGGCACACTGCTCTTCATATCTGTTGTCTGTGTGTGCTGAGTGCTCTTCCTTAGTTCAAAAATACTGCGCGCACTCTGAAAATGAGAGCGCCACTGCCACCTACTGAGTGGATGTGCAAGTACACTTTATTCCAGTACGGCAAAAAAACCCAAAAAAAACACATAAAACATGTTCCCCGAGGTCACATGCGCCCCCCCTGGCATTGCTCTGCGCCCCCCCAGGGGGGCGCGCCCCACTATTTGAGAAGTACTGGACTAGGCAGTGGTTTATTTTTACCTTAACCGGCAACTCGCAAAGCGTTTTTTTTCTTTTGCTGTGAACTGCTCTGATTAGTCAATCGGTATATTATTGGCCTGGTGGGAATGTTTTTGTTTTTTTTTGCCGTGACGTGTTGACGGCTAAATATAGCTTGGAGGCTAATTACCGGTAACGACAGAAATAATCACTTCGTACATACTACCAATTTTCTCAGTTCCACACAGTACATATTCCACGTAAATGATAAAGGTCAACTTACTGGGTGACTTTATGAGGTAGTTGTGGATGTTTCCGAACTCCACTGCAGGCCATTCCTTTGTTTATCCAGCTATCAGCTGCGACTTTGTATCGGCAGCTTTGTACGCCAATAAACGCTAATTTTAAATTGCATCGCCTCCTTGCGTCTGTCGGCAGTGACTCGTGATAATAGTAAGCCACGTTTAAGACGTTTTTGGGAAAAAAGACGCAAAACACACCTGAAATATATGAATTTCAGACGTCTGTCTATGGAATGTTAAGCTGTGCGTACCCCCTTCACAAAATGGCGACACGTTGCTAAGCGAGGTGACGTCATCGTGACATCACGCCGACTTCCTCCATCAGTAAACCAGTGAGCACTGCTAGCATGCTCAGTGCAAAATAACCCCACATCATTGCAAACTGGAGGTGATACTTCCGATTCCGATCATCTGAAAAATGGTGAGATCGGCCATGTTTCCAGTCAAGTGAACAGATCGGGGAAATCCCAATTTATGACAGCTCTTACTATTCCAAACTACCAGTGTCCAGCGGAGGATCTGAGTTATGAAATAGATATGTTGAAAGTTACAAGCTCACATTAATTAAGCTTAAATTCGAAACTTGGAGTGGTGGAGGTCTTATCAAGCCGTTCGAACCAAAAATTACTGCTGCACTGATACAATTTTTTTGGCTGATGACAATAATTCGCTCATTGGCTGCCATTTCTTCTAACATCAAATTGACTGGATGTCTATTAGTGATAAACTCATATAAATTTACAGCTGGAGGATGAATAAACGTCACACGATTATAGACACCTTGGTAAGCGCGACAAGTGCTCCAGTTTTTACGGCGGTTTGAGTAGCTGGATGCCATCTTGTGTATGGCTGCCAGTGGTTGGAAACTAAATTTTGGAAAGTACATTTTGCACAGCATCAGCATGTTATTTCATATTACTTACTTATGGTGTCTTTTAGTGCCGAATCGGTACGAATGAGATAACTCAGAAATGTCAACATACAGTATACTGAGATTGCTTTATTGTCCTCCATAGACCTTTTCTGTGGGAAAAGAGGCTCTATTTAAGAAAGTAATTTCAGAAGTGGCGTGACCCTCTGTCCTTGCGCTCTTCACATGAATCATCACAAGGTTGCAAAGGAGGTAGTGTTGAGTTTGGCATCCTCACTTGTAAATTACCAGATTCGCTAACATAAACTGAATTGTTGAACAGATAATTTAAACTCAAGCATCCATATCTGTTATTAAAATCAACTCAACCAGTGTTTCCCACCTATGCTTATATAGATTTTTCCCCTATGTCTTTCTAATTTTAAATATTGTCAGTTATTAAGTAAATAATTTAACAAAAAAGTGGTGAAGTGTGTATGCCTTAAAGTGCATGTGACACGAAAAAGCATGTTTATTTCATAATACAAGCGGTATTTTAGGCTCCTGAATGATATGGACCGCTTGGATGTGTGTGGAAGCGATCGCTATATTTATTTAGTGTTTGAATCCCGCGCCATGAAAATGAGTGACTTCCGGCTTCAGTCTTGCATTGAGGAGGAGGGCGCTGTGACGTGTACGGATGAAGGCGTCCTCTTCACTGTACAGCCGTACTGTTGTGTATGAGGACTAAGGATTCATCTGATTTTTCTGATTAATATGTTTATTTTTCGCATCACGCCAGCCAAACGGCTGCAGAAAAATCTTGCTGTATGAGGGAGAGGCATGTGCGCCTTTTTGGAGTTTCAAAAGGTTCCCATTCACCGTTGATATTGGCCAAAACAAGCCCTACTGCTGTGGGACCATTGGACTTAGGAGAAAGTGAGTAAACATCTTGTTTTGTATTATGTCAAATACGAATACAGCGATTACAAAGTAAACACTACACACTTTCTTTAAGTAAAGGAATACTTATGTTTGATCATTGATAGGCATGTAAAAAGCTCTCCTCATGCACATTAGCTGCACGTTAGCTGCACAACAACTGCAGCCGCCCTCCTCCGGGGAACGAGCTGTAAATTGCTCTCCGCTGGGCGGTTTGCCGATCCACAAAAACAATCGACAACCCAGTCGTCATGTCAAATAATCCGGGCTAGTTATGTGTGATTTTCCGCTTCGAAGACTTCGAAACATCACTCGGTTTGGGTTAGCATGTCGGCTAGCTGTCACGCCTCTTGGTTTGTTTACATTCTCCGAAGCCAGGGAAGGGAAATGACATATGTCCGATTTAGGTGTCATAAAATATCGTTCGGGAGGTGCGACAGTAAAGGTGAAGTCGACAGTTTTGACCATTATGGAGTAATTTTGCCATGTCGTCCTGAATAAGTGCATTTTTATTATTTCATATTCCATTTAGCACAAGACTTATTGCCATTTATTTAGCAGTTGGGGAAAATACTTGGTTAAAAAGAATATCCTGTAAAAATGTTGAAGTAAAGAGACAGAAACAATGACATTTTGCAGATCTCTTTGTTGCATTTTCCTCATTCTGAATAATTCCCCCTCAATGAGCTGAATTCTATATCAGATGAAACCATGACCCTGCCGATGTCATCCTCCTGTTTGGGACACTAGAGCCCTATAATAGTAGGCGTGGCTAAACAACGGATTAAAAGACTAATTATTTTATCGTCATCTGCGCTTTGCCAAATTGTTGTATATAGTCGAATCGTCTTGAAATCGTCTCGTTCACATAATAATGCTATTTAAGACGTTTTTTTAATCCTGTCGTACGCACTTTAATGAAGGCCTGAACTGAACTTTTGACTCCTCAGCAATTTTTTCAGAAGGTTTAGCAGAGATTCGTTGTGAATAGTTCCCCCTCGACGGGCTGACTGGTCCTTCTCAAGCCATTTATTTAGCTATTGGGGAAAAATACTTGGATAAAAAGAATATCCTGTAAAAATATTGGAGTAGAGAGACTGAAACAATGACATTTTGCAGCTCTCTTCGTCGCGTTTTCCTCGTTCTGAATAAGTCCCCCTCGATGGGCTGTATAGTAAAACCGATGAGCCCAGTCTCCCGCTGACGTCATCCACCGGATGGGGACGCTTGAGCCCTGTAATAGTAGGCGTGGCTAACCGGCAGATTAAAAGACTAATTTCTCTTCATCTGCGCTTTGCTAAATTGTTGTATATAGTCGAATCGTCTCAAAATATGATTGTAATTCACATACTAATGCTTTTTAAGACTTTTTCTCCTGTCGTATGCTCTTTAAAACTATAGGTAGTTTCGCTGCTGTTTGTGTATTTGTTGTGTTGGTTAAACAGGTTTTGCTGTTCAAGATCAAATTGACATACTCATTTTGTGTCAGTACTATGAGATATGACAGTATGTAAAAGGGCTAAACTGCGTTAAATAACCTCAATAATCTCATAATATTCATGTGCATACTGTATAATATTGCTGTTGGGAAGGTTATCTGTACTACTGATTTGAGGATGGTGAAATTGACTGAAAGTGACAGATGCTGTAACGCTCACCGTGGCCTCCCCCAAGGATATGTTTCCATACCATAAAACTGTAAAAGTTCTTCAGAACATGAATAATACTTCCTTCCTATGAATTTATCCAGAAGCATTCCAAATTAGTTTGGGCAAGCCTGTGCGAGTGTTGCCACTTTGATGACGATACAAAAATTGAGTAATTCCTTTACTTGACATTCCGCTCCCCATGAAATTGCTGCTACAGCCTTATTAAAAATTATTATTTTAATTTGCATGAATGGATAAAGTAATAAACTAAGGATTTTGTACATTTTCAGAATTACATGAATTAATGTTTAAGAGTTGAATTGAGAAAACGATGAGATAATGAATAGTAGGAATCAGTCAGGATACAAGACATTATTGCTGGACAATTAAGATATCATACTATTATTTTTACAATTATATGTGTGAACAAATTAAGTCTAATTGCAGGTCAAATCCTCTAATTAAACAGTTTTACTACACCTGACTTTATGGCAAGCGATTGTTTACCTTCAGTAGTTGATGGAATCTATTGTTGTGGATACAGGCTTTGCTCTGGTTGTTGCCAGGCATCACACTGACAATGCATTCAAGACAAAGAGACAAAAAAGTATCATGAAATGTTTTGACTGGACTCAGAACTCTTCAACATGGCAACATAGAGGTTATAGAACAAAATTATTATTATTTAACATCTAGATCTGCTGTAAATGGTATGGTCATGGGGATCCATGCAGCTTACTCTGCAAAATGCATTTGCAACTCATTTAACTCATTGGCTGCCATTGACAGTGCTAGACGTCCAATCCATTTTGACTGGGAGGGACGAATGAACAGACGCTCTGAAACAACAACATTCACAGCCAGGCCTCTCAGTTTAAATTAACTGGTCACCTATTGCCACCGATGGCATTCAAAGGATGGATGAATGGATTCAAATACAGTGGTACCTCGATACGATTGCACCGACATACGATCCTTTTGACATCCGATGTAAAATTTGACTCGTCAATGGTCATTTGTTTCGACATATGACGACATACTCGAAATACGATTTATGACGGCGTTGCAATTTCATTGTTTTTTCCCCCAAGACTGGCGCACGGTGGATTTTCTTGTGATACAAATACAAATCAACATGGGTGCCTACAAGGTAATTGCAGGTTATCAAAAAATGAAAAAGGTGACGCTTTCCATTGAAATAAGAAGGAAATAATAGAAAAATATGAGCGTGATGGGCATGTGAGTGAACTGGCTAGACAACGTGCCTCACCGACCCCCCCCCATCCCTGCCAACAGCAACAGAACATGTAAAGAGAAAGTAAAAACTTTTCCACTCTTCCAACCACTCTTCCTCTCGTCAGTCACACGGAGAAGCATGCAAAACACAACTGCCACTTTAGAACCTCATTCGTTACATTAATTTATCGGGCTCGAGCATCTAGTGATGCGAGAGCTGGACAATTTGGAGGCCTTAACATGCTCGAAAACTTACCAAAATTTGCAGATACATGTGGCTTGGCGTAGATTTTGATTATTATTATTACCTGTATCATGTTATGATTATTCCGATTTGTGTTCATAATGTATATGTTTTTCTATGTGTAATTGCTATTAGTAATCGTACCTGTAGTATTAAGAAGGATTTACCGTAGGCTTTTTGGTTTTGGAACAAATTAATCGAATTATAATGTATTCTTATGGGAAAATCCCACTTGACATACGACCATTTCAACTTACAAACAGGTCCTGAAACTAATTAAATTCGTATGTAGAGGTAGGTACAACTGTACTTAAAAGCAAAGAATCTAATTTAGTTTTACTCGGAGCCGAAACAGTGAACCCAATTTAATTTAATTCATTTAGTTTTTATGAGCATTATTTATAATTATATTGCGATAATATAAAAATACAATAATGATATATATTTAAAACAAAAATTTGAAAATAATTGCTAATATTTAACAATTGTTTTTTTAATGACCTGAAATACACTCTAAAAAAAAATATCCCCTGGCTCTACTTAAAAAAATTGTTGTAACAATTTGCATTTAATTTTTTAAGTAAATTCAACTAAGCAATGATTAAGTACTTCCCTTATAATTTTTATAACTGGACTAACTCAATTAGTATAGTTGAACCATCATTATTTATTGTCCTCCACAAGCTTTATTGTGTAGAACCAACTCAAGTTTTAAGTCCAAGTTTTAGCATTAATAAAAAGCATTAATAAGAAATAAAACTACTTCATTTAGGTTGCTATAACTCCTTCATTTTAATTTCTCAACTCAAAAGTTGATGCAAAATGGTACTTAAATTTATTGAGTAAGAGTAACTCATTCATTTTCCATGCCGCTTTTTCCTCACGAGGGTCGCGGAGGTGCTGGAGCCTATCTCAGCTAACTATGGGCAGTAGGCAGGGGACACCCTGAACTGGTTGCCAGCCAATCGCAGGGCACAAGGAGACATACAACCATTCAGGCTAGGCCTGAACGATATTGGAAAAAACTATTGCTGCGATTTTTTTTTGGGTTTGCGATGTATTGCGATATTATATTGCGATATTAAAAAAAATGTATATATATTTTTTTCAAGAAATTTTCACAAGATGACTTAAATAGCTGTTTGGAAAGACTTTAGATGACTCACCATCACCACGGTGTACAGTCATCCCTTGTTTTTCGCGGTTAATGGGGACCAGAACCTGCCGCGATAAGTGAAAAACCGCGAAGTAGCGCACCTCCCCCTTTTTTTTTTTTTTTTTTTTTGGGTGTTTTTTGTGCCCAATGTATTTATTCAGATTTAGCATTGGAAAGAGATACATATAAGACATGTTTTGTTCTCACTTTCCCCCTCAAAGGGATTTAAAAAATGTATATAAATAAATGTTTTTTAAACACTTCAAATGTCATAATTATGATAAGTTTTAAACATAACTGTCCAACCAAATCATTTTTGAAGAAGAATAAAGTACAGTAGCAGATAAATGCTTGGCTTTATTAAATGCTTCTGTTTATCTACTTTAGCTGTGACCGTTAAAGTGACATGTAGAAATTTCAAACTCCTCATGATCACTTCTGGCATTTAAATGTCTCCAACGTCCCCACAGTACACACATTCATTCCAGCGCGGCTTCCTTGCAACTGTTTAACAAGTTAAACGATGATTGACAGATGCCCGTGTGAAGTCTGCTTCTTTGGCCAGATCAAAACCATCGTTGTGGCAGTGACTGAGAGGATCAAAAGGCTGGGAGAGGGAGGGTAGGAGGTTGTGCACAGACCAGAAAGTGAGGCGTATGTGGATCAAAAAAAAAAAAAAGAAAAGCTATCGCACATGCTTGCGAAGGGACTATTGCGCACACGCACATCGCGATGGCGATGTTTAAACGATATATCGTTCAGGCTTAATTCAGGCACACACTCATACCTACGGACAATTTAGAGTGCTCAATCAGCCTACCATGCATGTTTTTGGGATGTGGGAGGAAACTGGAGTTCCCGGAGGAAATCCACGCAGGCACGGGGAGAACATGCAAACTCCACACAGGAAGGCCGAAGCCTGGGATTGAACCCTTGATCTCAGAACTGTGAGGTGCTAACCACTCAGCCACCGTGCCGCCTAAGAGTAACTTGTTTTTCTAAAATAAATTGGACATGGCAACTCCAGTTTTATTTGGAAAAAAATATATATCTCAAAACTCAAAAGAATGGACAAAATAAAAGTGCAGAGCAAAACCAATATAAACATCCTAAACATTGTCAACAGTTTACTTCAGGTGCAGGTATAAACGAAAAGTACTTCCAGTACTTTGATACACAGATATGGCACAACAACACACAGTGCAAAACACGTGTACAACAAAATGTTTGCAAATGTACAAACAATATAGGGTGATTGAAAAGTAACTCCTGTTTTAAGATAATTTATTTAAATGTTGTAAACATTTTTGTAATTTTTTGAGTATGCTGCTTGATGTATGGTAATGAAATCTGTTTTCATTTTCTTTCTGACTGCAAATATTGTAAGGCAGAAAATGGCCAATTCTCACCCGTGGTAATATGCACATGTGATGGGAATTTAGGAAGTTGCACCAACTTAATAATGGAATAGAAATTAAATTTCACTCACTTAATCTTTCCCTTTGTTACGTGAAAGCAGAAAAGCTTATTCAAAAACAATATACTTTTAAGTTAATACGTCTTTCTTAATATTTAAATGTGATTAACTCCATAAAAGAAGTTAACAACTTAATAAAACAATGAATAGTAAAAAAAAAAAAAAAAAAAAGAGTCATTTTTATGTTGAAAAAGCTCATGTTTTCAAGTCATACCAACTAACCTCATGAATCATTTTTTAGAGTGAGTCACTTGGGTTATACCTACTTGGAAACGCTCGGTGGTGTTCCTTGGAAATGTCTAGATGATTTTGTGAACGCACAGGGCGTGTTTAGAGAGCAAGGGAGGTAGCAAGAAACAAAATACCTCCCTGCTGCGTGCTGGGTGGATAGAATCCAAGGGTGTCGTCAAATAACGATCAGAGGGCACCAAAGCCGTTCAATGAGTAAACATCAAATTAGCAGGGCACTTGGCCTGGCCGGCCTGGCGCTATGTGCCATCCTCTTCATGAAGACCGGAGAACCTCAGGGTCAGCTGATGGGAATTGACGTCTCTACATGGAGGGACGCGGTGTTGCAAGTGGCTCCAGTGCGCGTTGATATTTTCATCATATCCTGCGTTTTCCTCCTCATTGTGACTTCCTCGTACAAGTTGTTATTCAGCCCACTAGAGCTACTCAAGTCATCAGAGGATGTTGGCTACATCGCGGACGACGGACGCTCAAAAGCGCGGGCGGCTAACGAAGTGCGCCGACGCAAGAAAACCGGAGACCTGCCCCCGATCTACCCAAATGGCTGGTTCCGAGTTCTTGATTCACACATGCTGAAGATAGGTGAAGTCAGAGATGTCACCGTGGTTGGTATGTGACGCTGCATTTTAATTATATGTATCCACAAAGCGAAAATCAAATAAATCAGATGCTGATTCGACACCATTTTTTAATAAAAATGTTGAAATTCTTAGATATTAACAGGAATATTGAAGGAAACACAAAGTTTCAATTATACTTTAACTTTAAATGGACATCCAGTCAATCCAGTCATTTGGATAATTTGTTTCTAAATATGTACATGAAACATGTCTTTTGCTGTAAACATGCCTGCACTGAGAGCAATTAAGTGATAAATCTTTAAATCAAGGGCGTAGGTTTGCAGAGGGACGGTAGTTAGGGACAAAACACTAACTTTTAAGGATGCTCAAATTGCCCCACCAACTTTTAAGCAACCTTATTTATGTTATAAAGTTGGGGGCAAATAAGTATTTATTCAACCACTAATTGTGCAAGTTCTCCCACTTGAAAATATCAGAGAGGCCTGTAATTGTCAACATGGGTAAACCTCAACCATGAGAGACATTTTCTATGGGGTTGAGATCTGGAGACTGGCTAGGCCACTCCAGGACCTTGAAATGCTTCATACGAAGCCACTCCTTTGTTGCCCTGGCTGTGTTTTGGGATCATTGTCATGCTCAAAGACCCAGCTATGTCTCATCTTCAATGCCCTTGCTGATGGAAGGATATTTTCACTCAGAATCTCTCGATACATGGCCCCATTCATTCTTTCCTTTACACAGATCAGTCGTCCTGGTCCCTTTGCAGAAAAACAGCCCCTAAGCATGATGTTTCCACCCCCATGCTTCACAGTGGGTAGTCGGTGTTCTTCGGATGCAATTCAGTATTGTTTCTTCTCCAACTACGAGAACCTGTGTTTCTACCAAAAAGTTCTATTTTGGTTTCATCTGACCATAACACATTCTCCCAGTCCTCTTCTGGATCATCCAAATGCTCTCTATCGAACCGCAGACAGGTCTGGACGTGTACTGGCTTCAGCAGGGGGATGTGTCTAGCAGTGCAGGATTTGAGTCCCTGGCGGCGCATTGTGTTACTGATGGTAGCATTTGTTACTGTGGTCCCAAATCTCTGTAGGTAATTCACTAGGTAAATGGTGTACAGCCCTATTCCACCTTTCAAGGCGCTCAAAGTGCTTTACACTACATCGCCATCTACCTACAGGAGCAATGTGGGGTTCTTGCTCAAGGATACTCAGGCGAGTCCATCAGGGCAGAGAATCGAACCCACAACCTCTGGGTTGGGAGCCAACTACTCTACCACTGAGCCACGCCACCCCCCATTTTCAAAAATATTTGAAAATGAAAAAAGATGGGGGAGGGAAATAGATTTTTTGTTTTAATATGGTTTCTGTAAGAGGACAAACATGACACAAGGCTCGTTGTAATTCATTAATATTGAAATAAGGTTAAACTTCAGGCACCGTACAACAGAGTAATCACGAGGTGCATCATTCTCTATAGGATGAACTGCAGGGAAAACTGGCTCATTAGATATTTGTAGCCAACTTAGTCATATTGATAGTGGGCTAATATGGCTAATATAGATACATACACCACGTGTTGTCTTCATTATAAGGCTTATATATTTTTACGGCTCCAGACATTCAGTATTTGTTTTTTTGGTCCAATATGGCTCATTTTGGGTTGCCAACCCCTGGTGTAGTGCCACTCCACCCATGAAAGAGCCATTTTACTGCCCCTAAAACGGCCAGCAGGTGTCAGAATTGCATCGGACGAACTCAGCAAACGTTATTAAAAAAATAAGTTTTTATTTATTTATTTTTTTTACTTTATTCAGCACAAATACAAATATACAAATATGGGTTGAACCATTCACGTACAGTTGGAAAACTAGCTAAATAAACAACTTAAAGGGTCCGAGTTATTTTTCTACACAAGCTGTATTGTTTGCAGTCTCTTTGTCCTTATATAGCCTTGGGGTTCAAAGACAAAATTTAAATCTTCTAAGTATTAAGACAACATGAAAATTTGGTCTAAATAAAAGAAAGGTGTTTTACTAGGGGAGAAAATTGTGAACGTGGCATAAATGGATGAATTATGTCAATTTTATTGCTAGTGTTTGAGAATGAATTGGCGTCATCTTTGAAGGCTGCACAATGTTTATGTAGGCGAACATATGGTATGAGGAAATGTTTGCCGAGTTACTAAACTTGGATGTGGTTCAATTCCAGCTCATGGAATGTAGTCACGTAGTTATATGTCATGTTTCCAATTAATGTGAAAATTGAAATGAATCTTGGTGTTGTATAATATACATAAATAACGTATTATTTTTATGTCAAAGGCCATTTTGTTGTGTTACTTGATATGTTCCTTTTTCACAAAATCTTGTTTTTCGGATTGCTGCATTAAACCCAAGCTTTTCCGAAAACTTCATGTTCTACTGCTCGTAACTAAACAATGATGAATAGAAACACACTTTTTTTTGATGATGGAGTCTTTCTTTTGTTTGATTCATGTATCTAAAGAAAACATTCTGTGATGCTTCAGTCAGTCACATCAGTCAAACATGGCCAATACAGAAGAAAATTTTAAGACAAACAACAAATGCATGTGTATACATTTAAATATTGCTTTATTGACATACTGTATGCTTGATGCGGCACAGTTTAGAACCAGGAAGTGGCACACAGACTCCATACGGCTTTTCTCAGTGTTTTCTATATTCATGTGCGTGGAATAAAATTTCACACTGTATATAATTGCAAAATAAGGCACAATGTGATGCCACACAATAACCAATGTTTTTTGCAAAGTGATTTTACTCACAAAAGCAATCGCAATCCAATAAGAAATACATAAATAACAGACTTCAACAAGGGCATACTCCTGTTTTGACCGAATTTATCCATGAAACAGTGACAAATATTGGAAAATGAATTCAGTGCCTCTAACAGTCCAAACCTAGGAAAGGGATTTATCATAATTGGTGAAAGACAAGATGGTTTAAACCCAAAATGTTTTAACTTTGTCATACAAATGCATGCATGTGAATGTAAGTCCATTCTTTGTTAATACACTTATCCGTTTTTCTCTTTCTTCCGGCCCACATCCTTTTTCTGTACCAACCTGCATTTTCCCTGACTGATACACAAATGTTCTTTTTTTTGGATGATACAATGATACAGTACAACTTGCTGAAAGTGGCACATCAAAGCCTTAAAAGGCACCGCAATTCCCACCACAGGGCATCCATTTATGGAATTGCTCAAATCGTAGATGTCATTTGCATACATAGTGTAGCGCAGACATGTCCAAAGTCCGGCCCGGGGGCCAAATGCGGCCCGTGGTCAAATTTCATCCGGCCCCCAGCCTCTGTCATAAAATCAATAACATCTGGCCCGCACACAGACTTAATAAATTGGTCAGCAGTACTGCTACCAGCATATGAAGTAGCCAACACACAAAATGCTGCTCCTCATTTATCCACTAAAAGGCAGCAGCACTCTAAGCAACATTACCCCGTGTGACCCTTTACTTCAAATTTTCTAAAATAGCGACAATCCACAAAAAAAAAAAGTTGATTACGACGGCCGACGACTCAAGGATAGGTGGAAATTGAACTATTTCTTCACTAAAATACGCAACAACTGTGTCTGCCTCATTTGCAAAGAGACAGTCGCTGTTTTTAACGAGTTCAATGTGAGGCGATATTACCAAACAAGACACGCTGACATGTACGACAAGATGACAGGGAAGAAATGCAGCGAGAAATTGAAGCAACTTGAAGCTAGTTTAATTTCACAGCAGCAGTACTTCGCAAGAGCCCAAGAGTCGAAAGAGAACGCCACAAAGGCTAGTTGCGAGATTGTTGAAATTACTAATTAAAAAAAAAAAAAAATGAAACAAATGTGACACACAGAATGGCTTGCTAAAATTTGCTTAAATATATTGTTCTACGTAAATGACGTCAGCCAAGGTCGGCCCCCCACATTTTTACCACACCAAGTCTGGCCCCCTTTGCAAAAAGTTTGGACACCCCTGGTGTAGAGGATTGTTCTATGAATTGTTCGAGAAGCGTGACTGCCCTCATTAGTTTACATGTTAGTCCGGCTCTTTGTAATAGCACTGTTTATCTTTTGTTGTCAAAAATGTTGCTAGCGTTAAAACTCCTGTTAATTGAGATATTATGATATTAAAATAGTTTACACCAACTGGCCAAATGTTTGCAAACCAAATTGGGTCGTAGTTTAGTTTTTCTGACTTTGGGGTTTCAAGCAGGAGGTGCTTTAAAAAGTTACTCGTTCACTAGCTTGTTGCTGCCGAGCAATAACTGGTACTTCACGTTTTGATCCTTTTATCTCAGCTCTTTATATTGTTGCAAAGCAGAACTCGCCAAGGATAGGATTGTTTATCAAGTCAGTTGTCGACCACTCATTAACTCATTGGCTGACACTGACGTTGATCGATGTCCAATTGTTCATTTGCTGCCCCCCTCCCTTTTTTTGTATGAGTTTTTTCCCCCAGGTACTTTGGGTTTCTCATACATTCCAAAAATAATATTCTAATACAACATAATTTCTTAAGTAATTCAGAGTAGATATATTTTGGAAACAAATTGTTCTTGTTTCTTATCTAGGAGTAAATTTGGCAGTGTTTCGAGGAGAGGATGGGAAGGCCCATGTATTAGATGCCTATTGCCCACACTTAGGTGCCAACCTTGCTGTAGGAGGACGTGTGGTGGGAAGCTGCATTGAATGTCCATTCCATGGATGGCAGTTTCAGGGGGACAGTGGAAAATGTGAGAATATTCCATATGCTGAAAAAGGTATGAACAAATGAGTTGCATGGGCCTAATCGCACTTTTATTCAAATAATATTATTAAAATTAACAGTAATCTTTTGGTATAAATTACCTTCATGTGAAAGATGGTTACCTCTATTGAGTGATTTCGCACAAATAAGGAAGGTCTTTGATATGCGACACTTTCAAATTTGTCGTATCTTATCTTAAGTGCCAGATTTTGCCAAGGTGGACGTCTGGCACAGCTGTGAAGTTAATGGTCAGATCTTGGTTTGGTTTCACTGTGATGGAGAAGAGCCTCAATGGACTGTGCCAGAGCAGGAGGAGATTACCAAAGGAGAGTGGGTCTATCGAGGAAGAACAGAACATTACGTCAATGCTCATATAGAGGTATGTACTTCTGAAGTATAAACTCCATCAAAAGGGGAGAGAGAAATTATGCATAACTCAGTGGTAATGTGACTTTGCAGGAGATTCCTGAAAATGCTGCAGACCTCTCTCACCTGACCTACTTGCACACTCCAGGCATTGTCAGCGGAGTCGATCTGCGCTACACAAAAAACAAAACCTGGCAGTTTGTGCAACATCATTGGAAAGTATGTGTTAGATTTGAAGCCAGGTTTATGTACACCTAGCTTGGCTAAAAAGAACACGCAGGAAGTCGATGTAGCTTTTGTGGAGGTTGGTAGCTACTCCCCCGGCTGCTGTGATAGCAACCTTATTTATTCGGGGCAAAGAATAGGATGTGAGGGGTCAGGAAAGAGACTTACATGGGGGCCACATGGCCCAGATCAAAGGAAAGGCTAACGAGACAGAGGTCATCCTATCTGGTACCTAACTAAAAGGAAAGCATCAATGGTAATTGTATGCACAACAATTCTAACGCTTCCCCCCTGTTTAACATTTAATGCGTGAGATATCATGCACAGTAATTTCTTTGTAATTTAATACTACAAAGTCATAAGTAAGCATTCAGCAGAAAACAGTAGGTGAGAGTCTTGGAACACTTAGGCATGAGATAACATCCAATTCTAATCAACGTCATCAGAAATAACATATACTGTATACCCTTTGCTTTGGAAGCAATTTGAGAGGACTGTAAAATGGTGGTATATGTTAAATATCCCTGAACTTTATATTGAAATGGAAGGAATCAAGGAGGCAAACGAAATCGACCAAGACCTTCATCAAGAAACCTAGGAAAATACCATCTTCTCTTGAGTGGACCCATCTTTGTTTGGCAGCTGCTGGTCAGTTCTTGTATACAGTTCGTCATGGTCCACCCAGGAACTGCAGAGACGATATTTCTCGATCTCACAGGCCACCAATCAGCTCCGCTAGCCACAGGTGAATCCAGCCAGCTCCGCCACGGCAGTACAGGTTGGATGATGGCTGCTATTGTGGCTGCCGCAGCAACTGTTGCTGTGATGCCAGCCCACATCATTCTCCGAGGCAGGGCTTTCTCAGGTCGTGCTGGTGGATTGTCTGTGGGGATGAGCAGTATTTTGCGGTACCAGTGATCGGACTGACCAGAGGTTTGAAGCAGGTGGTCCGGCGAAGAATGTTGGTAAACACTTCCTTCTGCTTTTATTGAGGAACCCCTGTCTGGATTTCACTGCCTCGATTCCAGTCCATTTCAAACTTCCCTGGCCAATGCTAGCTGCAAATTCAAGAACGGTTTCTGCATAGACCTATACTTTTGCATTGCAATCACATTTGCATGTTTTTCTGAGAACATATTTACTGCTTGAAAAATGCACTAATTAAGACAAATAGCATTCTTTATTCATAATTGAAAAATTATAAATAAACCCCATTTGCAAAAGTTAAAGTAACATGCGTTTGGAATTTAACTCCTAAAATTTCCCTTAAAGTTGTTTAACAAACAAACAAACAAACAAACACAATTTCACACAACAAAAACTATACCTACCTCCCGCTTGTTCTTTTGCTGTACTTCAGAAACGCATCAATCCTTGGACGCCAACAAACCAGAAAAATCACCTCACCTCAGTAAAAAACTTGATGATGATGCATCTTGCTGGCTGGCGTCGTCCTGGCTTGAAAGGACCAAGAAAATGTTAGATTTGAAGCTAGGTTTATGTACACCTACCTTGGCTAAAAAGAACACGCAGGAAGTCGATGTTGCTTTTGTGGAGGTTGGTAGCTGCTCCCCCAGCTGCTGTGATAGCAACCTTATTTATTCAGGGGCAAAGAATAGGATGTGAGGGGTCAGGAAAGAGACTCTACTGTACATGGCGACCACATGGCCCAGATCAAAGGAAAGACTAACTAGACTGAGGTTATGTGGTACCTAACTATAAGAAAAGCATACATGTTAACTGTATGCACAACAATTCCAACTGTATGTTTACTTTTATTTGCTGTTATTGATCTTTGTTATTTCACTTCAACCATGTTAGCCTTTCAAGCAATCGTAAACGATGTGTACTTAATTCCAGAGAATATTGTGCCATTATGTTTACATTTGTCAGGCATAATAAGAAATCTGGGAACTCTTTTAAATTGTGAAAATATTTGTAATGTTGCTTGATAGAATGATTTGTGATTTGAATTCTATATGTCTGTACCTTTTTTCTCATTTAAGGCTCAGTGGGCCTCAGAGTCCTCTCCATTCAATCATTGTTCTCAGATGTTGCTGAAGCATTCCTTACATGTGTTTGGAATACATTGGCCTTTGCTTGATCTCCATGTTGTTGCTAGACAGGTATGTTGGAGTTGACAGATGTTCCTCTTTATTAAACCAATAACTTGATAATTCATGTCAATGGACTCCTATCTTCAAGGGCGTAGGTTTGGTCTCAACATTGGTAGGGACGATATAACAGCTTGACCTACATGTACACTTTTTTGCTAGGGACGGGACATTATTAAGACCAAACAGAATGGGTGAACGAGGGTCAGGGCTACATTTTTCATGAATATGAAGCTAATTAATTGATAGGCTAAATGATCAATTCAACATAAATCTTAATGAAGCTGTGTTAATGGGAATGTCATGCCATGATTTTCTAATATTGATCCATATACAGTATAAGGCGCATCGGATTATAAGGCTATTGGCTTTTGAGAAAATTGAAAGCTTTTAGGTGCGCCTTATAGTGCGGCAAATATGATAACTTAACCCATACATGGAATTACATGTTAGCCTACATTGTTATTCACCACAAGAGTAATACATTGCTTTATTTGGTTGTCTCTTTCATCTTCTTCCCGTTTATTTTCATCTCTATTGTGCATCAGTGAAAAAAAAATATCTAGATCGGGATTAAACTTTTTACCTTGATTATGATTATCTGAAAAAATGTCTGCATAGGCTGCAAATTATAATATTTGTAATTTGCGTAATATAGAAAATAAATCAATACAATCTAATACTTAATGAATCAATGCACTAACGGGTATTTGGCTTCATAAGTGGATAGTCACATTTTCAGTAGAAAAAATAGTGGTGTGTCCCCCTCCTCCACAACATTGACGTCTTTCTACATTGCTTACAATGGCTGCTGCTGGCCGAAAAAAACTTCGAATATCCCTCCTCTTCGATGGTTGGCAGCATGTCGTCAACATGTAATTCTGTTGGGGCCGTCTGGGTGTGAGTGTGTGTGTATGGGGGAGGGGTGAAGTCATCCGCCAATCAAACCTGCGTTTGAGGGAAAAAAATGGACCAGCACATTCAGTAATTGAAAAAGGGTAAATGTAAGTCTGAGTATAATGAAAATTATTCACTTAATAATGGTCGGGTCAATTAACATATGGGAAGACAATCTAAATTACCAATATAACTGAACTCACTATATAATGCAAATAAGGTTGCTTAAAAGTTGGTGGGGACAATTTGAGCATCCTGAAAAGTTGGTAGTGTTATGTCCCTGCCGTCCCTATGCAAACCTACGCCCTTGCTGGCTTGTACTGTACCGTAATTTTGATCTCAGGGTCATTTAAATAACCATGCTGACACCTATATGAACTGTCATACGTAATTTATTTTAAACATATGTATAAATGCTGGCAATCTGTCAACGGTATAGCAAAAAGTTTAGAAACACCTCAAATAACCACATAACTACTAAACAACTGAATGAAGACTAAATGCATATCACTTGTTTCAGGTAGGGCCAGGACTGGTGTTTCTACGTTTTGACCACAGTTTTTTAGGAAGTGGAATGATCATGCAAAGTGTGACACCAGTGGAGCCTCTATTGCAGTGTGTCTCTCACACAATCTTCTATCAGTCAAATATTCCAGCTTTTGTGCCTAAATTTATCTTGAAAGGAGAATCCATCCAGGTAAATCCTATACTTCCACACTATTTACCTTTATTGTTAAACATATGAAACAATACAAAATGAGGATAAACGATAACAACTCGGTTCAGTCGAACTGATGTATAGTTAATTTTCAGACCGCATGCATAACATTTCCTTTTATTCTTCATCAATCAAAAGATTTTGCGAGCTTTTTTCTGCATCACCTTTGTTTGAAACTCTGCCTGCCAGGAACATTCATAACCATAGACGGGGTTTGACTTTTGTGGGGGGGGCAAAACATGTTGATGACCCCAAAATGCAGAGTCAACAATAAATTTAACTTACAATATACTGTACATATATCTTGACACTGTTTGTGTTCAGTCCTCAGTGCAAGCTCAGTTCATTTGAAGTTTTGAAAGCTTAGGTTTAAAGAAATTCTAAATATCTTGCCTCCTCAGGTCAAGTTATGGCTAAGCAAAGCAAAGAACCATCTCTAAGATGCTAGTCATATGATCTGCTTGAAAAAATAATTTTGAACCATTATGAAATACTTTGTAAGATTCTTGTTCATTTATTTCATTTTTGTTGTTTGTGTTATTGGTTTATAACTTTTATAGACAACATTTCAATGGTTAGGTCTTTATTTTAAAGGGGGAGTTCAGAATTTTTATGATTAAGCTTAGTCTTCGAGGTAGCGGGGGTTTAATTAGTGGATGGAGTTTATTTCTACAAATTCTGTGCAGTTCATTCTGCAGGACTATTTTTTTTTAGATGCGTAATGTCACCACGATAAAGAGGAGTGCTTCGGCCACTCGTGTTCAGTCCGCCAGGGAGTCCCTTTCGTTCCCACAAAAAAAATTCAGTGAAAAAAAAAAAAAAAAGTGAAATCACCTAGACAGGCCTAGAAAGCATGTTCTCTGCAGAGCTGCTGGATTATAATGTTGCTGTTGATACTACAATTATTGACATGCAGTCGTAAGTTTTAATAACTTTATCCTAAAAACATAGCCAACACTATTGACTGAATTAGTCATCGGTGATGCTCATGCGTGCTGTGTTTTGGATCATTGTCTTGTTGTAGCATCCATCCTCTTTTTAGCTTTAACTGTCTGACAGACAGCCTCAGGCTTTCCTGCAAAACATCCTGATAAACCTTTGAATTCATTCTTCCATTAATGATTACCAATTGTCCAGGCACTGGGGTAGCAAAACAGCCCCAAATCATGATGCACCCTCCACCATGCTCCAAAGTGGGGATGAGGTGTTGATGTTGGTGAGCTGTTCCATTTGTCGTCCACACATTCGTCACACACCTGACCTAAAAGGTTTGGTAAAAATTGGTTTCAATTGCTCTATAGACCCTACTCACCAACGTCACAGAATGACGTGTCGCTGTATCCAGCCGCCATATTGTCCGTCAGTGTTTATCCGTATTCTCAGTGGTTTCAATTTGTCGTGCAATTTATAGTGCAATTCATGGAAGCCCTGGTGCTTTCAGACGCTGTAAACTCATTGGATGCATTGCATAAAAGGCGTTATGTGGAAAAGCTTCAGTCTATCCATTCGCCAGATCCATATTTGATGCCTAAATTGATATTTTTCGACCCGCTGTCTTCGCCCTCTCTGCCTGACATCTGCTACTGATATCTACAACTATCTTGTCCACACAAAATCAGCCTATTCTCACGAAAGTTTGAAAAACTTTAAAAGCAGCACTCTAAGCAACATTACCCCATGTGACCTTTTACTTCCAATTTTATAAAATGGCGACAATCAATAAAAAAAAAAAAGTTGACTGCGATGGCCGACGCTTCAAGGATAGGTGGATATTGGACTATTTCTTCAATAAAACACGCAACAACACTGTCTGCCTCATTTGCAAAGAGACAGTCGCTGTTTTCAAAGAGTTCGATGTGACGCAATATTACTAAACAAGACACGCTGACATGTACGACAACATTACAGGCGAGAAATTATAGCAACTTGAAGCTAGTTTAATTTCACAGCAGCAGTATTTCGCAAGAGCCCGAGTGTCGAAAGAGAACAACGGCACAAAGACGAGATTGTTGAAATTATGAATTTAAAAAAATTATAAAGCAAATGTGACAGACAGAAGGGCTTGCTAAAATTTGTTTAAATATATTGTTCTATGTAAATCAGCCAAGGTAGCCCCCCGCATTTTTACCACACCAAATCTGGCCCCCTTTGCAAAAGGTTTGGACACACCTGTTTAACTGATGATCCGTAGACGAGGCCAGCTTCTTTCACTTGGTACCAGCAAAATATTATTCAAAAAATAATGATGGTGGAAGAAATAAGCATCTTGAATTTGAAACTGTATGTTGTCGGCGATTAGCCTCGCAATGATCTTAATTGTGGTTGTCAGCCCAAAACCCTCTTAATATATATTAAATACATCTTACCAGATATAAAATGACTACTACATAATTTGTGGTAATCGTTTGGAGCCCAGTTTTCTCGTCGAATTGCAGCAGTCCATCTCGCTCTCCTCTCTGGGTCTCTCGGAATACGGTAGAACTTCAAGTCTCTCCGTCTATCTTCTCTGTTATTGCAACCAACCGCCACACACGCCTTCACCATTTTGATTATTAATGTAAACGAGCAGAAAAACACGCCATAATAGGAGGAATTTACGTAGTGGTAATGCGTCAACACGACAAGTTGACGGACAATATGGCGCGGAGGCGTGGTTGTGACGTCATGTGAGTAGGGTCAATAAGTCTCCATAGGCAGAGGATTCACTTATTTATTTTCCCCCTTCATTGTTTGCATGCTATCCTAATTCAAATATGAAAACCTATAAATGTTTGAGTGGTTTTAGTTAAAGCAGACACTGCATTTTTATCTGTGTGATTTAGTTAAAACAGACGCTATTTTTATCTGTGTGAGTTTGACAAAGATCAGATCACATGGCGGTGATTTTATGCAGAATTGTGAAAAATTCCAAAAGGTTCAGAAACTTTTTCTTCCCACTGTAACAGTGTTGTTAATCTTACTTTAAAAAAGTAATTAATTGTAGTTACAAATTACGTCTCCCAAAAAGTAACTGTGTTAGTAACTCAGTTACCTGAATGTAAGAGTAATTAGTTACTTGGCAAAGTAACTGTTAAAAATTTTCATGTTTTGTTTTGTTTTTTTCCTCAAAGAAAAAAAAAAAGAAAGGAAAAGAAAAACATAGGTCACACTATGTGAAGTTTTAAAAGTTTTTGGTGGCCATTGGCGCTAGCCCAAATCTTTACCCTAATTTACCCTTTACCCTGAATCAACCGTTAAAAGTTGTTAAAATTGCTCCCATCATTGCATTAGTTCCCTTCTGTCTACTTTAGACATGTGAAAGTTTTAAAACTGTTTCATCATTTAAAGATAGATTCAAGTCAAGATTTTGCCGATGTAGAAGTATTTTAGATAAAAAGTTGCTTAGGTTCGCTAGGAAGGTTCTCTACAACAGAGCCTTCCTAAGAAGTCTACTGCTTTAAGATGGCGGCTGTTTACTAACACATCTAGAGCAGTGTATGTCATTTAGCATTTAGTAATATATATATATATATATATATATATATATATATATATATATATATATATATATATATGTATATATATATATATGTATATATATATATATATATATATATATATATATATGTATATATATATATATTAGGCCTGTCAATAATAACTCGTTAACGACCATGATTAATCTGGAAATATTAACGCATTAAAAAAAAACAAAAAACAAAACGCAATTTACCGCTCACACTAAATTTGTCCACAACTGCCTCCCGTGGTCCCACACGCTGATGTTTATGCAGTGTTTATGCAGTGGCTGGCTGCATTATTTCCTGCAATGCAGGACAAAATGCAGCCAGCCACGATGAGTGAGGATGATGACCAAATTCTGTTTTAAAAAGCTGCCTAATGGAAATCTGGACAAAACCAAAGTTGTGTGCACATACTGATGTAATGAACTGTCCTTCGATCGAAGCTCAACCACCTTCGGGCAAAGCATATCTTCGCTAGCGTTAGCAATGACGCTAACACTGCGGGAACAAGCCGCAGTCATCAAGCTACTAGTGACGAGATTTGTCGTTCACTTGAGCAAACGAATCCATTCCGGTTCGTTCAGTAAAAAGATTCGTTCAAACAAATCGTTCAACGAATCGTTCGCCCCCCTCATCTCCCTCCCTGCCCAAACGAATCGTTCGGTTACTGAACGGGAAGTGACGTTGCCGAACGAATCACCAAAGACCGCTTCGCAGTATAACTGAACGGGAAGTGACATTGCTTGGTCCCTCCCTCTCTTCCACATTGACCACTCGTCGTAGTTTCAGAAATGAGTGACAGGCGGTATCATTCTGCTTTCACAGACAGCCTCGTCTCCCTCCTGCTGCTGCAAAAGCGAGGGAGAACTTCCGCGTCGTCTGTCCTAGTTCTATGGGCTCAAAGTCATGGCTCGTGCTTGCATTTCGATTTAGGACACGGTTAAACATTTTCCTTTTGTGAGGGGAGTAGAGGGCGGGGGCGCACGGACTTTCTTTAGCAGGTTCTTGATCACACATACAATCACATATACAGCATGTTTGCTGTCACGAAAATAAAAATACATCGAAAGTTTAATTTCTGAATATGGAACGACCAACACATCATATTTACATCTCGCTCTGTTGTATTTTTGTTTTTTAGTATTAAGATGATCGTGTTGAATTTTTGCACTGGTATTAATAAATAAAATAATCCGGTCAGCTCCCCTGTCGTCCCCGCATCTCAGATCGTCAAATGCTGACGAGAAATAATTGTTAGCTCTTTACGATGTCGCCTTTCTACTCTCATTAGTCTGTTAAGAAAAATGTAGACATATTGCGACATCTCCCGTGTCTGCGTGCGTTGTTTTGGGCGCTTGAGTAGCACATGATGGACGGATTGACATAATTTGTCAAACCAACCAACACCCGACACGCTGACACGAAAAAAAAAATAAAACACTCGGGAAAAAATTGACATGTATATACAGTTTCATTGCAAATCAGTATTATGGTGATCATACTAAATATTTTTTTCTGTGCACATATGAGGTAAATATCGCTGCCATGAAGCCTCCATATAGTGACAGTTCTCTGCCCGCTTCACTGCCGTCACGCGACCGCAGCTCAGCTTTTGCTTGCCTCGTAGCTACCCGTGTTTTAAATTACTGTAAATTTGATAGTATGTCGTCATAGGCAGTCACGAGTTTGTTGAGAAAAGTACTACTCTAAACAATGCTCGCTAGATTTGTGTGGTGTTTTTGTCTGTTTGAGCAGCATTTGATAGGCTCCACGTTAACAAATATGTGACAAAGTCATTTCCTTTCATTTTCTGATTCATTCACCGCATAGTCATTACTGGAAAATCAAGTTAGCAGCAAGCTAGGTCAGGAACCGGAGGACCGAGTCACTGAACGGGAAGTGACAAAACTCAGTCTTGCCCCCCTGCCTGCACGCTGGCTGCTTATTGGCCACACGTGGACGTGAGTGACAAACGCCCTGATTCTGTTTCCGGTCCCTCCCCTGCCCGCGATGAGGCTGGCGTCTGATTGGTCGTGTGCGATGTCAGAAGACGCTGCCGCTTGCTCAACGCCCTCCCACGCAGCGAACAAGCACCACCTTCATAGAACGAATCAGTGCAGATGATGATTAGTTCGGTCTCGTTCACCAAAACAATTCGTTCAAAAAGAACGAATCGTTCGCGACCGATACAACACTACAAGCTACAATGGCAGATTGCGGACTCGGACTTGCCAACAAAAAAGACAACAATTAGGTTGACTACTGCTATCGCTACATGGGTAGCGAGAGACTGTAGAGTGTAGGCCCATTAACATAGTCGAAGACGAGGGCCTTGAAAATTAAATGACAACAAACAACAACAACAACAATCAATGACAAACCACTAGACAGGTACAAGGCAGTGCCAGCATGGACTCATGTCCACTATAATGGTGGTCTGCGTACAATGGTGCCCACAGTAAACTGCCCCACTTTGCATAAAAAGTATCTGGTCACACCTGCCACAACCGTTCCTTGCGAGAGACTGCTTTCTTTGACAGGGCACATTGTTCAAAAGCAAAGGTCTGCTGTGTTATCTGAAAATGTCAACAAGCTAGTTTGCCTGAGCACTTGGTTAAAAAAAAAAAAAAATAGTATGGCTAACTTAAGCAGTGTTTCTAAACACCTTTACACAGTTCAGTGTAATGCTTTTCAGTTAAGTGTGTGAAAATTGACAATTTTTAAAAAATATATCTCACACAGCTTTCAGGCCATTTAGTGTAAAACTGCAAATGCTGCATTTATTTGTGAAATGTTCAATTTAACAGACAAGTTGTTTACACATTTTTTGAAACACTAGCTATTGTTACTGTATTGTGCTTGTCTACTCTTTAAATTTGCAGTTATTTTTGGGTAATATGCCAACGGGACTTGAGCCACATTGTTAGTCTGAGGCACTTTAATCTGTTAAAACTCTTTGCTGTATAATACAGACAAATTTTTTATTTTTTTAATTTTTTTTTTTTTTTTTATACGAGCTGAGTTGTTAAATAAAATTTTAAAAATCTATTTGGTTAAGTATTAATTCATTCACACATCATGCTTTTCATCTTGAAACAAATTTTAAATCAATTGTAGTATTTTCCGAGATTTTTTTTTTGCTGAAGAGCAACTTTGTTCATCCCGAGGGAAATGTGATTAATTATGATTAATCACACAGTTGACATAGGATTAACTAGATTAAATTTTTTAATCGTTTGACAGCACTAATAATGTGGGCGTAGTTTGTAGGCTATCGGCTACAACAGATATTATTGGAGCTATCTCGCATTGCGTTTGCTTGGCGTCACAACTTTCATGCCTCCTTCACACTCCTGCTCTGCTCTGTCGTCTCAGTGAGTCCGTCTCCCTCAGACTTTTCTCGCATCATTCAACCAATATAATAACGCATAGTAACGCACGCCTTTCCGTCCTCAGTGACAGTAACGGCGTTGCCAAGATGAGAAAAGTAATTAATTAGATTACTCACTACTGAAAAAAAATAACACCGTTAGTAACGCCGTTATATTGTAATGCCGTTATCAACAACACTGCACTATAACTAATAAAATGCACAGAATTTGTTGAAATCCACTCCACCGACTAATTAAACTTCCGCTAACTCCAAGATTAAGCCTTATGTCAAAAATTCAGAACTACCCTTTAAATTCATTTATAGGAAAGTCAATTACATGCAATTACATTTTTCAGCCAATGGAGGGCACTGCTTCCCCTCAGTCTCCGCCTATGTTCAACACATCTGGTTAGCTGAGATGTGTTAATCGGAGTGTAAAATTGATTTTAATAAATAAATATAAAGTAATATTTATGTCTTTTCTTTTTTTGTCCAGTTTGAGCGGGACGTGATGATCTGGAACAATAAAACGTACATCTCGAAGCCTCTCCTTGTGAAGGAAGATTCAACTATCCGGAAACACAGACGCTGGTACAGTCAGTTTTACAGTGAAAACAGTCCTCGGTTCCAATACCAGCGCGATACTCTAGAATTTTGACCTCCATTTGGTTTCTTTTTCAACATTTATTTTAAGGTTATTTATCTAGGTTCACTTTTATTCTTCTCATTTATTTATAGAATACAAATATATGTTATTACAGTGCCAATTTATTGTGTTATTGATTACCAGTCAGTTCAGTTGTAAGTCCCCGGGAATCTCTTGGCATCTTGAAGTCTGAAAAAAGTACATAGCTAAGGAAAAAAGAGGAAAAATAAGATGATAACAGAAGTAGAGTCCATGGATTTATACAAGTATTTTGATGGATGACATGTTACCTCTCGGTTATTGCTGCTAAATAGAGTAAGCAAAAAATAGAATATAAGAAAGAGACTGCTTTTTGTAAACGGCACATATTGATGATGGGAATTGCAACTGTTAATCTGAGCCAATTTTTACCTTTTATTAAAAAAAAACAAAAACTGTTGGGTAATCAGCAAGACAAAGCATTGCTACAGACCATTGTGACTTGTTCACTGGTTATGTTGGATTCTGATTTACCACAGAAACAAAATTGTATATGTTTTATTTGTGTCATTTGTTATTACGTTATGTCACAGTGTAAATATACTGACTCTGCAAACATGCAGTAATGTTGTTTTGTATTTTGTACTAAATGGTGAGATTTGGTATGCCAATAAAATTCCTTGAATAAGATCATTTTTACATTGATTTGAAATAAGCTCAGAGGTGAAACTAAAGCAGTCACATTCTGACATGAGGACAGTTGTTGGGAGAAAGGTAAAGTGGGCGGCAAATTATGACAGATGTGCTGACCAAAAGACATCTGCTGTCATACAGTAAGACTTGGCAGGCACGAATTACTCTCACTGAAGTGTAGTGTCAGGAGGACTGTTAACACACAAATGTTCACGAGAGTCCCATCTGCAGTGATGAGCTATTCGACTGGTACGGAATGCTCAGCATTACCTGCCTGGACTCCAGTGCTGCAGTACCCTTTCGGTACACTGACTACGTCATTCCTATATTAGACCTGCAGGAGGAGTCGTAGAGTAACAAAGAATCTTTTAAGATATGCGCCTCATTTGAACTCAAGTCAGCTCTTTCCCTTCACAGTTCAACACATCCAGTCATTGTGAATTTAGAGAGCCATTCATCCACGTCTGTACCTTTTCCTCACATTGATAAAACTGAGTTTTCATTTTATGGTAGAATATTCTGGGAATTGTGGGATTACCTGGAGTACCTAGAAAAAATGACAACGCATCACTGGAAGATTCCACCTTCAGAACCACATGACAATAATAAAATGAACAACTGAAAATTATTCTTGTTCCTCTCCACTCTACTTAATATAATGGAACAATGCTAGCTAAAATATGAGACCTTTTTCTTGATCGCTACTCAGAGTATAAATAATTCATCAGGCATTCTAGTCAAAGCTGTACAAGTTGTCACTGTCAACGAGTTGTGTTCTTTATCCAAAGTTGAGTTAGATTGTAGTTGATTTCAGATTGTGATGTACACGTTCCTATTGAGTGCACTACTAGGCTCATCATTTTTGCAAGAATTCCCTTCCTCAGGAGAACTATTCTGATATAAATGGCTGAGTTACAGTATGTTGTCACAGGTCAAATAACTACACATTTATGTGAATGATTTGAACTTGCCACAAGACACCCCAAATTGTTGATTTCTGTCAATGGCGTACTGCACGCAGGCTATTTTTAGACCGTGACGTCGCATTGTAAAGCGGAAGTAAAGCCGAAGTGGGACATTATAGACCCGCCCTCGCATAGACCCAATGTAAAAAGTGCTACTTTTCGCCGGTAATCTTTCAAAAACGAACATGGCGATCACGCATTGCTTTTTTGGAACTTGTAGAAACGACTCTAGACATTACGACCATGAAGGATGTTTTCTTCATACGTTCCCGGAAACCAAAAACTCGGGAGGAAAAAATGTGAAAACCGAATCAACTTGCGCGGACTTTAACACCAGCTCGGCGAATCCATTCACGTTTCATATGCAGTAAACATTATGTTGGGTTGGCATGGTCTTTCAGAGGACAAAGAGGTAAGCCATTTTTATATTTTTACTTTATTTTTTTAGCGTAACGTTGTGCCGTACTGCTTCTGTCTGTCAACGAATGACCTGAAAAAAATTACAACGGTATCTGACTGCCACTGTTACCGTTTCCGTTATATATATATATATAAACAACTTTAGTAAGGGGGAAGTGTAAATAAATTATAGGATTAAGATGTGTTATCAATGAAAAAATTAAAAGTGTTCGTTGGCTGTCACTGAGTAGCATTTGCAACCGCTACACAAAGCTAACTAAATTACCCCCAAGAACGGTAAGAGACGTAGGACAACCAGAGGATATAGAAGAAAGACAGGGCTGATGGTAAAGGAGAGCTTGTTGAAACCAGAGAATGTCATTGTCAGTCGCGTCAATAAAAAAAAAGCTAAAGCTATGCTTAGGTCGGCTCGTTTTTTTCGTCTTTTTCAGCCTTCGACACTAAAGCCATCTCTTTAACTGAACATTTTTATGTTCCTCCACATCTATGCCAGTCAATTTGGCACCAGGCACATCATTTTCGGAGAGAATTGGTAGGTTTAGCGCTGTAAACATCTTCTTCGTACACGATTTCCATTCATTTCCTATTAGGGACAAACGGTGGCTTGTCCTTGCATAGCAACCGTAGCTAATTCCATGAATATTAATGAGCGGAAGTGACGTGTTGCTTGCGGTACGCCATTAGACAAACATGTTAGACAAAATCTATGGAACTAAATTAGGCCACATTTAGACGACAACAACCTTATGCATTAGCGCAAAAGTTGTATTTTGCTATTATTTTAATTTTGTGCTTACACGACCATTACGTGCAGGGAAAAGTGCAAAAGTGCACGAAACCTCCAATTTGCCAATGTAGTATGCATTCCCAATGTGTAGGTGTCAGCACCACCAAAACTTGATTCCTGCATATAACCCTTACCTTCTGCTGTTTCCTCTTTCATCCTGGTCAAATAACCTGGCCAAGCAGAGTACAGGTAGTCCCCGAGTTACGACGTACCCGACTTAGGTGATTTCGACTTTACAGGCAGGACAGGCACTCGCACACATTTGGTAGAGTTCATTTGGTTGCTACACAGCCGAGTGAGAGAAAGAGGGGACAGCCTGCAAGCCTGCACGCACATTTGTTGCTTGTGAAGCATCCACAGAGGCAACACGTGTATGTTTTGTACTGTTTACTGTGCGTTTTCAATTGTGGTCGAATATTTGGCCTGGGTTCATGTGATTGTTTTTGATGATGTGTAGACGCTAACTGATACATGCTAATCATTTGTGTGATGTGTTATTGCTGTATCAGCAGCTAGTCATAAACGCAAATTTGAATTGTTGTTATTCAAGATGAAACAGATTTAATTTCATTTTTATTTTAGTTTCATTCTGCAAGTGTTGATGTCACGAGCAGCTGAATAAAATCAGCAAACCACACGGACGTCTGTCATCGTCATTTTGGAGCTTAGGTCGCTGTCTAGCTAGGACTTAACTCCAACGTCTTGGCGAGGACGGTACAATGACATATAGTACATTTTTTTGGATAGTTATTTTGAGATTTGGGGCGTATTTTTTGGGGTACTTAAAGGGTTAATTCCAACTTGCACAGACAGTCCGGTTACGCCGCCTGCATAGGAACGGAACTTGTTCTTAACACGGGGACTACCTGTAATTTTGTTTGAACTGACGACGTAGATTTTGAATGCAGGTAGGCCTTATTCAAGGTTGCTAATTGAAGACATGTTTTAATATGCTGTCAGACTCTCCACGTGCACTGGCATCATCAGTATCTTCACTTGCTTAACTGACAAATATATTGTACCATTATTGCTACAATCTGTACGTGTGGAAGACCGTTGTCACCCAAAACTCACTTTTGCGTTGTCAACTTTTTAGATGGCGATGAAGGGGTGGGGAATTATTAAAGATGTCCACTTTGGAAGACATTTTTAAATTTTTGCGTTTTCAGCCCCTCAAAACGCTGTCGTCTTGTAAACGACTGGGCTCTCTGGAAAAGTTTTTGCGTTGTCACCCCCATTGCTGTTGTCATGTAAACTGCTAGCCTGGCTCTGCCAGACTATTCTCCCTGTATTTTTCAAACACTGAGAGAAATAGTCTGGGAACCATCCCATTAACGGCCTTTTCGAGCAGATACAAAATCAATCGACAAATCAGATTCGTTTATTTGTGTGACGTGTTCTTCACGAGCAACGTCACTCTTGCGCGTCGAAAGTCGTCTCTTCAACAACACAGATGGTGAACGGCAGAGCGGAGAATATGTTCCAATCCACGGTAAAATCAGTTTTAAATGACCAAAAACACATCGACACGAGTCATTGACAACAGTCTGTCTCGCGCTAGCCATGTTGAATAAACTCCGCTCTCTTCGTATGTTTACTTCCGTGCGCAAGTCCCTCGTCCTGCCGTCGCCATTTTACTAACGTCACGTCTGCCCGTCGCTGATTGGTCCACTCCGCTGTCTGTTTGCTGTGGCTTGCTCCGCCCTGGAAATTGTTTCCGTGGGAATAGTGGCCAGACTCAATAGCTGGAACAGCGTTGAGTCTGGTGTACCAGGCTAGTAAACTGCCTCTTACTTAACACAATATTTTCCACCCCCAAAAAACACTACATCCAGTTATAGTGCAAGAATTTAATTTAATTTTTGGAATTTTTCGCCTTGCAAGAACAAGTATTTGTTTCAGGTAAACTATTTTATGAGGACAAAGTCATTATACAACTAGTAGATGAGATTTCTGGAGGAATCATATGGGAATGCTTTGCTCTTCTTGTTGATAACTTTTTCCTAATTCCTATTGGAATTAATGGATGTATCCATTATTGGAATTGATGGAACACTGGGCCGCAGTGGGTCCTGCTCCTTGTTCCAACTGCAGCACGGACAGTTTAACCAATGAAAAACTACAAAAAAACAGCAAAAAATGCAACAACAAAAAAAAAAGACAAAAAAAGGAAAGAAAAAAAAAAAAATCGAAAATCAAATAGCCAAAATAGTGGACGCGGAGAAAAATCTGAATATTGTATGTGTGAAACTTAGCTTTTAATCCATCCCCACAATAAAAATATATAGATCTTTTTACATAGAAAAAATGGAATTCTGATGGGAATAGTCATACATATTTAATGAGTGACTGTCAATAACCCATGTTTGATATTTGACAAAGAAGACCAGAAGAGGTGGTTTCAGTCTGTGTAGTTGTATAGTTACTTCTCAGGAGCAGAACGACATTAACACAATGCTCCCCTGCCTCTGAGCTAACAGGCCTGTCTAATTTGACACATCTATTGATCAGTACAGATCAATAGGTGTCAACCCCCACTGTTTGTCCTAGCAAATGTAGCTGAAACTTAAAATCCAACGACGACTGTGTTGAGCGCATGACTACTTCACCACAGCATGAGAAGAGGCTCATACTAATTGGGTTAAAACATCTATGATTTATGCGGGCTTAACATGAGAAACACATCAGAAAGACAGGCCTCAGTTTGACATTGACTCAGTGAAGCATTCATTTTAAAGACCTCATCAGCTCTGTTTATATCAGCGTCTACGAGTACGAAAGACTGCTTTGCACTTTCGCTCTTGATCGGATAACATGGGCTGCATGTCACAGTGGAGCAACCCTAATGGACATCACAGGGTTGCACTCACATTTAATAACATGAAAACCACATTGTTTATGAGTAGCGCAAGCATTTTTCACGCACTGGGTGGAAGCACGCAAAGCGATTTGCTAAGCTTAATGTTTTACTGACATTTAGCATGTTTTGTACAATGAGGCCTTTTCAGCTTGTAGCGTGTTCAACGAAATGCAAAATTAAACAACAGCATTTGAAGGTAAAAATAAAACAATAAATAATAAGAAAAAAGTATTTTATATTGTGACTGTGATGTTGCTGTATATACAGTACAATTACAATCAGCGCATAATTTTTATGAAATGCAGTGTTCATTGTCCCCATGTAGCAACACAATGCAGTATGTCAGATGCTCAGTGAAATCTAGTTCTGTCCAAAAAAAAATACTTAATAGAAAATGCAACATCTGGGATAAAGGCGTGAGAACCCCAATAGCTAGTGTCTGTGTACCAGATCCGGCCTCATCTTGCCAGATTCACAGTGTAATCACACTCACTGAACGTCAGTGCGCCAGATGCGGCCAGGATCATCAATCTGATAGTTCAGATGATAGGTTATGCAGTGTTCCGGGGCAGACCGAGCAGACCGGATGCGCTTAAAATCTGTATTTAATAGTTGACGTATGATGTCACAGCAGCGTGCACCCTGAAAGTGGGCATCTGTGCTGCGACACTAAAAAGAACACGCAGGAGTCAGGACACAACATCTTGGCGGACGGCAAACTTTTATAGTGAGTGCTTCATTCAAAGTCATAATCACGTTTTGAAGTCACTGCTTGACTGGTAACAAAGTTATTCAATCGAGCGTTAACGTTACCAAGGTAGCAAAGTACATGATGTACTGAAAATTTTGGCCCAATTTCATAAAACAGATCCACCCAAGTATTTTTTTGAACAATGGGCCAAGTATGGATTCACTTGCCAGATCAGCAAACAGTTTGGACCAGAACTGGTCCAAAGTAGCAGAAACCACATCAATGTACGGGCCAGGTCTGGCAAACATGTTACCCAATCTGGGCCAGCACTGGGCCATATTTGTACCAAAACGGTTTTCAGTATTAAATTTGGGGTCCATTTTGTCCAATGTTTCAAACGGTAATGTTTTCATATTGTGTTTATACGGTCTACAACTCAGTATTTTATATAGTCCTTTATAATTAACCCTTTAACACCTAAGCCTATTTTGGTCGAATTTGCATGCCTTTGATTTTGCCTTTATATTTCAAAGAAAAAACTGTTCACAATGACCAAGTTGGGTCCCTTTTTTCAGGACACCTTGAACTTCATGTCCAAACTGTTGTTTTCTTCACTGACCAATTTTAATCCACATTTTGGACCCAAAAAGACCAAAAAAAAAATCCCAAAATCTTTTTTCAAAATTTGTAATGTTGATGTCCCACTGACAACCAAACATGCTCGACCAACCGTTTTGAAGCTTGATAATATTTATTTAACTTGTTAGGATAAACATTCAATAGAAAAAAATAAGATTGGATAGTTTTATGTTTGACAATTAAACACAAACAACAGGTATAGTCATAGGCGTTTTTAGCCTTTACACATACAATGGTCAAAACAGGTTATCTACAGCGCAAAATAGTGAGAAAAAAATTATATATATCTTCCAACACAAAAAGGGTTTGGAGGATAGCTCTTTGTGCAGTTAGGTATTTTACCCATCACCTTATCAAAGGTATATATGTACATGCAATCAAGCTTCTCGAACACACATCTATATAAAAATTGAAAAGATTCATAGTGAAGAAAAAAAATGTATAACATTGAACATTGTATTTTGAAAAGTATTGACAAGTAGTTCAGTTCAATTCAATTTTTTCAGGCATGCGACCCTATAGTTTTTTTTTTTTTTTTGCACACTCAATAAAGTTTGTTTTTGAACAGGTCACTGAGCTGCGTCACATACAGCGTCACACAGCCTACTCTTCCATCGTTTGCGCGCTACTGTCACTTCTACTTGCCGAGACGCCACCTAATCCGAGGAAAACAATGACGAATACAGCTCATCCTATTCCTTGAGTTAATGAAATAATGCATTAGCTTGCGCTAAATTTAGTTTTCGATTCATTCTGCACGTTTCAAAGTCGCTCGATCAATCCAACTGGCCGTTGCTTTCTTCGCGAGTCTCCTTTTCTTTAGTTGGCGCCTCGCTCATTAATTTATTAAAAATGTTCACATTAGGTTCGTCCTTCTTGACAACACAACGGCTATTGGGATATGTAGTCTTTTCGCGCTGCTTTCGGTTTTGAAAAAAGGACAAGAAATGATGGAAATATGGAGATAGACACATGGTCCATGCCGCGTTTTAATGCATATTTATGAGTGCAATAAAACTATACAACTCAAATGACAGTATCCCCCATTTTACTTGGTCGATTGACTTCAAATAAAAACTGGTGTGGACATCAACTTCCGTACTTTCAAATGAGAGCAACCAGGGGCTCATGGGTGACTTAATTACAGCGTTACGAGGCTTCAAAGATGATATGCGTAAAAGTGTCGCATCCGACACGTTCTGTGTTAAAGGGTTAAATCATTAGTAATCACAAATATTTGTCATCCCTAGCTCTACAGCTCAGAACCTTGGGCTGCTAGGTAACTTGTCAAACCCTCGAGCTCTCTCTCAATGCAAGTTACTGTAAGAATTCAAAATTAGTTGCAGAACAATATATCAATGGAGAAAGCATTTATTCTGTATTGCTGTAAATGTTACAATGTTTGAAAACTGTTAGGGCCTCCGACCCCTAAGACACACTCCTCCTTGTATGTGTGTCACTGCCTTGATTGCAGAATTGGACACATGGGTGAACCTGGGACCAGGTGCCGGTGAACATCGTCAGCAGCTTCAACAGGTACTTGGACTCACCTCAGCTCCAGATCAACAACTCACCTCCACCAGTTTGTGACTCCAGCTTTCAGCTAACAAAGAATCTTGAAATCATGATACTGAGCTCATTTTTCTTTTTTTCCCCTATATCCTGTACTGCTTGCCTGCCAGAACGCCTGCTTGGCCTGGCTTGCCGTTCAACTTTTATATCACCAAACTGCCCACTGGATTCTTTGGACACTATCAGACACTCAATGTAACCATCAATAAACGCTTGTTACCACTGCTAGTTTGCCTCCCGTCTCTGCGCTTGGGTCCCCTACTACCCCATAACCTTAACAAATACAAATGTTGTTTACAGTCTTAAAAATGGGTCCTCTTTAATGTGGAATTGCTTGTTCCAAATAAAATAATATTTTTATCTGGGCCATACAGTACATTGTGGTTTCTGCTACTTTGGACCAGTTCTGGCCCAAACTGTCACAGCAAGTGAATTCATGCATGACTTTGGGGGGGGATCCATTTTACATAAATGGGCTGAAATTTGCATTACATCTGACCCATGTCCACTCCAGTTAATCTGTGAATCTGGCCTACATCTGGCTCAGTGCTGGCCGAGATTGGGTAACGTGCGTTATATCGGGGCCCTACATTAATGTCGTGTCTGCTACTTTGGACCAATTCTGGCACGAAACTGTTTGCTGATATGGCAAGTGAATCCATACTTGGCACATTGCTAAAAAAAAAAACTAGGGCAGCTCCGTTTCATGAAATGGGGTGAAATTTGCTGTACGTCTGGCCCATGTCCAGTTATATTTTGCTATCTGGGGATGCTTTGCTCTGCCATGGGTAAATTCCTATGTCAATGCTCCGTCACACGTGCTATTAATTTTGGGGCATTTTCGCGTCACTTCCTAATTAGCTGCTATTGATGACGCGAGATGTCCAATCTGATGATTTAACAACATTTTGAGGTTGGAACGTTGAGAATCAGTCAGAGTATGTGAACAGAAAAAAAATAAAATATTAAATGTGTGGAGCTTTGTAATAAGGAAAAAAGTATGACGGTCGTTTCCATAGCAACAGCATATTGCCTATTTTTGTCCTTTATAACATTGATGAATTATACCAGACGTTTAGTGCTAACATGGCAGAATTTTCTTGCACTTGCGTTGATGCTAATGTCATTCTTCATAGCTGTGTCCAGCCACAGTATGTGGATCAATATCTATTGGATTTCAATGATGAAAACATAGGCACACAGACAAATGTTTTGTTAGCAAAGTTCAATCATTCATTTTAAACAATTTGTATCCTTTTCATGAGCTCAAAATTGTGTTCCATAATATGTTAAGTATTTATGAGTGCAGTACTTACTATCATATACATTTAGTTTATATTTAAATAAATTAAAAAAAAAAAAAAAAGAACAGCTGTATAACCTGGAGGCTTTTTGAACGTGATCATTTTGACTGATGAGTGTTGAAAAAACAAAAACTGGTCACAGCCTAAAGTTTGTTACCTTATATGTACAAATATATAAAAGCACGCTCATGCCTAAACACTGTTCTCCTGTTTTTTTTGTCCTGCCAGACAGTTGAGAGTGGGAACACAAGCCCTCTGTAGATTTGAGTGTATGTTTGTGTACTAAAATTCAAAAGCACGACTGCTGCCTGCTCAGCAGCTTGTGTTTATTTACTGCCTCGGTCTCACTGAGTGGGAGAGCTTTTTCATACCTCATATGAAACTTATGTAATTGCTGCAGAGTGGGTTGGTTCAGAAATGAGATTTCTCACCCTCACTTACAGTTACAAGAAGTCCTGACACTGCAGTGATGTCCAGTATGTGTTGAACGCAAACTGCTGCAGTCCTATTTATGCAACAACAAAACCATGGAAACGATGCAAATGTGTTCACACAATTGAAGGATAGGACTTCTATGCTTTAATGTAATTGTGAAAAACTGTAAACACAAAGCTAATTTACTCAGAGGAAGCTATGATCTTCCTGTATTATTAATTTACACTGACATGTGGCATTGGCCTGTCTACTTTTTTTGGTATTTGTTTTGTTTGGGCATTTAATACCTTGTACAAATGCATGCTATTGAAACCTTACTTGGTAGAAACAACATTAAAAAAAACCCCAAACAAACAAACAAAAAAGGTTAGACACACATATTCGTCCTTTCAATGTATTGTTAATAATACTAATCAATATAGTTATTATTATTACTTGTGCTGGTTGTTGTATTAATAAATAACAGGAAGATTTCATGTGCTGAATTGAACTAAATTGTCACTAGAGACAAAGTGAGACAAATTGAAACCAGTTATCTCCAAGCTTGCTGATGATGAATGGTGATTTGTTCGTTCTCGTAATTAATTCATCAGCTCCCTGCAACACCAAAAGACACCAGTGCGTTGACTGATTTATAATTCAGCGCACTGTTTGATGATTCTTATACTGGCCCGGTTTTCAATCACCTCTTGAAGTGGCAGCAGTTGTTGATTATCATAATATGCCTAGAATAAACCCACTGTGGCCCTGAGCTCAATCCCCTTCGGTGAAACTATTCATTTGACTGTTAATAATTGAAGTAAAAGAACAAATGTGAGTTTGACTTGTTCACACAACGCACTTGTGACTGCTTCCGTTTTGGTTGAGTGCATGATAGAGGGAGAGAGATGCTTGTTTCCTAGGTAACCGTGTAGTTGATTCAGCTCCTGTATCTAAGAATGAGGATGTCCCTAACATTTACTTGAACCACAGTTTACACACTACTGAGTCCTGCCTTCTGTCGCTCACGACATGGAACACAAGTTGTGTGGGATAGCAAGTGTGTGACAGATGGAAAGATGGATTGCACTGACTTGCTAACTGATTAATGTCCTGTCTCTTTAGGCTCCATTTTATTCAGAGAGAGCGAGGCAGAGAGAGAGAGATAGAGAGAATAATCAGATTCCAGAAGTCGGTAAAGTACTTCTTAGTAGCAGCTGTTGGATTTTTTTGGCAGGAAAGACGCTATAAATACAATATATACTGTATAAACAGGTTGATGAACTGTGTCTTTAGTAGGATTGTGAAAAGTATTGAAAAGTATCAAAGTAATCATACTTAAATACAGTGATCCTTCATTTTTTGCGGTTAATTGGCCACGATAAGTGAAAAACCCCAAAGTAGCCACATCACTCCAAAAAATAATATACAGGTATATTTTTTTGTGTGTTTGTGTTCAATGTATTTATTCAGATTTAGCACTGGAAAGAGATACATATACGACATGTTTTTTCACTTTTTTTTTTTTTTTTCCGCAAAGTATAATTAAAATACACATTTATGTAGATATATATTTTAATAAATGGTTCATGCTTCAATGCTTCAAATGTAACAAATATGATAAGTTTTAAACATGTTATTGTCCCACCAAATTATTTAAAAAAAAAAGAATAAAGTAGAAAAATGCTTGTCTTTAACAAATGCTTCATTCAGTGAGTCCACTCAAATCCGCTCAAGCTACGCACTTACACACAATGAGTTGCCACAACCCCTGTTTAACCCTTTAACACCGAACGTGTCGGATGCGACACGTTTACGCATATCATCTTTGAAGCCTCGTAACGTTGTAATTACATCACCCACGTGCCCCTGGTGTCTCTCGTTTGAAAGTACGGAAGTTGATGTCCACACCAGTTTTTATTTGAAATCAATCGACCAAGTAAAACGGGAGATAATGTCATTTGAGTTTTATAGTTTTATTGCACTCATAAATATGCATTAAAACGCTGCATGGACCATGTGTCTATCTCCATATTTCCATCATTTCATGTCCTTTTTTCAAAACTGAAAGCAGCACAAAGGACTACATATCCCAAGAGCCGTTGTGATGTCAAGAAGGACGAACCTAATGTGAACATTTTTAATAAATTGACGAGCAAGGCGCCAACAAAGGGAAAGGAGACACGCGTAGCAAGCAACGGCCGGTTGGATTAAGCTAGCAACTTTGAAACGTGCAGAATGAATTGAAAACTAAATTTAGCGCAAGCTAATGCATTGTTTCATTAACTCAAGGAATAGGATGAGCTGTATTTGTCATTGTTTTCCTCGGATCAGTCGGGGTCTCGGCAGCGCGCAAAAGGCAGATGAGTAGGCTGTGTGACGTTGTATGTGACGCAGCTTCGTGACATGTTCAAAAACAAACTTTATTGAGTGCGCAAAAAAAACAAACTATTGGGTCGCATGCCTTAAAAAAGTTGAATTGAACTGAACTACTTGTCAATATTTTTGAAAATACTTTTTTTTCAATGTTTGTCATTTTTTCTTCACGATGAATCTTTTCAATTTTTATATAGATGTGTGTTTGAGAAGCTTGATTGCATGTACATATATACCTTTGATAAGGTGATGGGTACAATACCTAACTTCACAAAGAGATATCCTCCAAACCCTTTTTGTGTTGGATAATATATATAATTTTTCTCTCTCACTATTTTGCACTATATATAACATGTTTTGACCATAGTATGTGTGAAGGCCAAAAACGCCTATGACCATAGCTGCTGTTTGTGTTGAATTGTCAAACATAAAACTATTCAATCTTATTTTTTTCTATTGAATGTTTATCCTAGCAAGCTAAATAAATATTATCAAGCTTCAAAACGGTTGGTCGAGCATGTTTGGTTGTCAGCGGGACTTCAACATTACAAATTTTGAAAAATGATTTTGGGATTTTTTTCTCTTTTTGGGTCCAAAATGTGGATTAAAGTTGGTCAGTGAAGAAAACAACAGTTTGGACATGAAGTTCAAGGTATCCTGAAAAAAGGGACCCAACTTGGCCATTGTGAACAGTTTTTTCTTTGAAATATAAAGGCAACATCAAAGGCATGCAAATTCGGCCAAAATAGGCTTAGGTGTTAAAGGGTTAACAAGTTAAACGATGATTGATGCGCTTTGAAGTTTTTGCTTCCAAGCATCTCTGGCAAGATCAATTCTTAATGTCGGTCAATCATTGTTAACTTTAATAAGCAACACCAGGTCACTGCCTGACCAAGAAAAGCAACAGGAGGGAGAGTGAGACTACATGATCGGATCGGGACAGCTCATCCGTACACTGCTGGCCAAAAGTATTGGCACCCCTGCAATTCTGTCAGATAATGCTCAATTTCTCCCAGAAAATTAATTCCAAATACAAATGCTTTGGTAGAAATATCTTCATTTATTTTGCTTGCAATAAAAAAAAAAAACACAAAAGAGAACGGGAAAAAAAAAATCATTATCATTTTACACAAAACTCCAAAAATGGGCCGGACAAAAGTATTGCACCCTTTGAAAAATCATGTGATGCTTCTCTAATTTGTGTAATTAACAGCACCTGTTACTTACTTGTGGCAAATTACAGGTGGTGGCTGTAACTAAAGCACACTTGCAGCCAGTTAAAATGGATTAAAGTTGACTCAACATCTGTCCTGTGTCCTTGTGTGTACCACATTGAGCATGGAGAAAAGAAATAAAATCAAAGAACTGTCTGAGGACTTGAGAAGCAAAATTGTGAGGAAGCATCGGCAATCTCAAGGCTACAAGTCCATTTCAAAAGAGCTGAATGTTCCCGTGTCTACCGTGCGCAGTAGGGTGTGTCAAGAAATAAAAAGTTGAGAAATGAGAGGGGGCCCTATGTTTTCAAGTTGTCTTATGATATACTTGATCATAATCAAAAGCAAAAAAATAGTTTTGACTTTATTTATCTACCCACTTTTTTGATTGAAAAAAACAGCATTTTTTGGGGCGTTTTTGCATTTTTTGACCATTTCCGCCTAAACCCTGTTTTTTCAGATATGTAATTTTTTATGCAATATTTATCATCTCCATTTAAAACCAGTTATTTACTACAGTTGTACATGGTCCCTTTAAAAAATAAAAAAAATGGTCCTTTTAAAAATTAAACTTATTTAGTTTCCAACAAAACTTTTACTCTTCTAACATGCCAAGACATGCTGCCGGCCATCACAGATCATTAAGAGAACACTTTGTACCCGAACATATTTGAATTGAACTGTTGAACCTTTTTATTGATAACTCCTATTGAGATGGGTCCCAAGACCAGGCATGAGGCTGGTACTAGTCTGGCTGATGTGACAGGTCCAGGAGAACCGATGATACAAACTGAGCTCCCTACCCTCCGGGGTGTCCTGAGGCATGGCATCTACCTGCAGGAAAAGAGGCTGTTGGAGGATGGGGTGGATAGGAGGACCAGGCCACCTGGATTTTCCGTTCAATGGACTTGTCTGTTATGATGACCGGGGGACTGAATTGAGCATTTGCCCTCTGCCAACAGCCCACCAACTCCACCCTGACATCCTTGACCAGCTGGTTGATGCTGTAGTTCCTCCTATCCACCCCATCCTCCAACAGCCTCTTTTCCTGCAGGTAGATGCCATGCCTCAGGACACCCCGGAGGGTAGGGAGCTCAGTTTATATCATCGGTTCTCCTGGACCTGTCACATCAGCCAGACTAGTACCAGCCTCATGCCTGGTCTTGGGACCCATCTCAATAGGAGTTATCAATAAAAAGGTTCAACAGTTCAATTCAAATATGTTCGGGTACAAAGTGTTCTCATAATGATCTGTGATGGCCGGCAGCATGTCTTGGCATGTTAGAAGAGTAAAAGTTTTATTGGAAACTAAATAAGTTTAATTTTTAAAAGGACCATTTTTTTATTTTTAAAGGGACCATTTTCAACTGTAGTAAATATCTGGTTTTAAATGGAGATGATAAATATTGCATAAAAAATTACATATCTGAAAAAACAGGGTTTAGGCGGAAATGGTCAAAAAATGCAAAAACGCCCAAAAAATGCTGTTTTTTCAATCAAAAAAGTGGGTAGGTAAATAAAGTCAAAACTATTTTTTTTGCTTTTGATTATGATCAAGTATATCATAAGACAACTTGAAAACATAGGGCCCCCTCTCATTTCTCAACTTTTTATTTCTTGACACACCCTAGTGCGCAGTGTCATCAATAAGTGTAAAGTCCATGGCACTGTGGCTAACCTCCCTAGATGTGGACGGAAAAGAAAAATTGACGAGAGATTTCAATGACAGATTGTGCAGATGATGGATAAAGAACCTCGACTAACACCCAAACAAGTTCAAGCTGTCCCACAGCCTGGGGGTAAAACAGTGTCAACCTGTACTATCTGTCTGCATCTGAATGAAAAGGGACTCTTTGGTAGGATACCCAGGAAGACCCCACTTCTGACCCAGAGACATAAAAAAAGCCAGGCTGGAGTTTTACTAAGATTATTAGAAGATAAAATTCCAGCAGAGCATTGTGAGATAGTTATTGATGTATACCGGAAGCGATTGTTTGCAGTTATTTTGTCTAAAAGGTTGTGCTACCAAGTATTAGGCTGAGGGTGCCAATACTTTTGTCTGGCCCATTTTTGGAGTTTTGTGTAAAATGATAATGATTAAAAAACATTTTTTACTTCTCTTTTGTGTTTTTTTTTATTGCAAGCAAAATAAATGAAGATATTACTAAAAAAACATTTGTAATTGCAATCATTTTCTCTGAGAAATTGAGCATTATCTGACAGAATTGCAAGGGTGCCAATACACTGTAAAAAATTTCAATGTAAAATAACGGTAAAGAGCTGGCAGCAAGGTTGCCATTTATATACTGTTATTTTACAGTCATGGTAATGTAAAAATGCTTCACAGTAATAGTCCGTTATCCAGAAAAACTGTTGATTGCTGTATTTATAGAAAATACAGTAAAAGTCTGTCAGCAGGATTTCCATTACCTGACTGTTATTTTACAGTCTTGGTAATGTTAAAATGTTTCACAGCAATAGTCCGTAATCCAGAAAAACGGTTGATTCCTGTATTTATAGAAAATACAGTAAAAGTCAGTCAGCAGGATTGCCATTACCAGACTTATTTTACAGTCTAGGTAATGTAAAAATATTTAACAGTAGTAGTCTAATCCAGGAAAAACTGGATATTCCTCTATTACCAGAATTCACAGTAAAGAGCAGGCAACTGAGAAGCTGCAGTATGCTGCGTTTTTAAGGATATACTGTGTTTTAACAGTATTTGGGAAAATTACAGTCTATGAATGCCTACATTTCCGTCTAGTACAGAAAAAAATGCTGATGTCAGGTGCGAAACAGAACAGGTTTTATTTCATCGTGTTGGCAGGTAGTGAAAACGGACAGGAACTAGAGAGATGGTGCAGTCGGGTCGTTTAGGTCAGGCTGAGCAGGCTGAAGATCTGCCGTAATCAGGTCAAGCAGGACAGGTTGAGCTCAATGGAGTGTTGGCATAGTCTGGTCAAGCAGGACAGGCTGAGCAAGTTCATTGGGCTGGAACTCTGGCGTAGTCGGGTCAGGCAGGACAGGCTGGGTCAGAAGTGGTGATCGGTCAAGAACAAATCCCAAATTACCCCCTAAACAATATACTAGTGATGTGCCCTACTGTGCCGAGGCGCCGATGCGTGTGCCGAGCAAACCGGGAAAAAATCTGCAAAGCGCGCATCGAGGCATGTGTTGATTACGCTGGTGGCCACGCCCGAAGCCTCGGAAGGCACGTTGCTACGTCCGAAGCCTCACGAGACCGGCTTCCTACGTCATCGCCAACACATAGTTTCGCCGGTGATTCGAAATGAAATGGCGCACCGAGACGACAATGAGCTGACAGGTGACACTGACACACCCAGCTCGCTTCTTCAAACCTAAATTCAATCGGATTCGTTTTGCAATGGACGCACTGTCCAACATTGAAAAAGAAGAGAACATCCCCTGTCTGGGCTCATTTTGAGCAGTTCCCTCCTAAAAAGGTACAAATTATAATAACCAGTGTGAATATATATTGTAAATTATTGTGACAACACTGTGTATCCCTCGTTTTGATGTATTTCTTCTACTTGCTGATTTTTCATGTATGTTTCATATATGTTGAGGCATTGTACCCCGGCCTCATCCGTCCCTTGCGAAAGACTATTTTCAAAAGCAGGAGAAATCCTATCTAAAAAAATGAAACCGTTTTAAAGCCAAAAACTTTGGAAATTAGGAAAGTTTTCCTCAATAAAAATGAATGAAATGTGTGTCTTGTTCCTTGTTTATATCTCAAGGTCTAAAATAAAGCAATCATTCTTTCAAGTAGAGCCTAGATCTTGAGCTCGGGTCGGGCCCAAAATGTCATTTACGTTCGGGTCGGGTCGGACTTCTTCTCGCTAACTTTTTTTTTTTTTTTTTAGAATGTATATTTCTATATGGAAGTTAAACTAAGGAATACTTGTTATAAAATAAAATAAACTGGATAAAACAGAGAAAGAGCGCTGTGGTAATCCCAAACATGAGCCGCAGTAAACCAGTGCATTGTTTGCGCACATGAAGGCTCTGGGGCTCTCCGCAAGTCTGCAACTCTGATATCCTGATATTTCCTTTTCGAATTTCGATATGGATATGATATTAGTCAAACATCTTTATTATCATTTGTTTCGAGGGCCGCACCTCTTTATGCAAAGCAGGACTTTGTGGTGTTCTTTAAAATGTTCTTATTTTGTTTCAGTGCTCCTTAAGGCAGGTTGTTCTTTTGTTTGTTCTGATGCGAGTCATTAAAATAATGTTATTTAAAAGTATTTTAGTTTATTTTTGTATATGCTGCTGTTCCTCTCCTTGTCAGAGAGATGCGTCCATGAGAGCACAATATCCCACACAGAAATATATTTAACAAACCTATCCAGCGTTATTTCGTTGTGTACATGCATTTATTATGATGATAAAAATATGTAGACTATTTAAACATTATGAAAAATTGCGTTCTTTTCTGCCAACTTGATTAAAATAAATGTCTGTTGATGCATTTTGCCAAGGAAATGACGCATGAACTATCCACCTGATAGAACAGACTCACAAATATGAAAGATATAAATGTTTATTTAATATGCATTTTACAGTCTTGTTCAACTGGGAGAATTTGTTACAAAAGACAGGCTTTAACTTGTTATCATTATGCACTTAGGTGTTGTCACAAATGTGATCACACAAAATGCAACCATTTTCCAAGCAGTGCTCTGTCCAGGTCTGACTGACGCATTGCATCCCTGCATTTCCTCTTTCTGGGTCCTCACAAATAAAAAATAAAATTTCGGCTTTTTTTCGGGCTCGGGGATACAAATAAAAAAATACAATTTCGTGTTTTTTTTGGGCTTGGACCTGAAAGTTAAGTTAATTGCTCGGGCCGGGTCGGGCTGGATTTCTTAGGCCCAATCTAGGCTCTACTTTCAAGTAACACACGCACATTCATTCACATAACAACTCCCTGCCCTTTTGACTCCATCAAATCCATGGTATCATTTTAATCACTCTGTCTGTCATGATATTTATTTTCCACATGAAGGCGCCATAGAGCAAATGAAGCCTCATGATGCTTCGGCCCGGGAGCGAACCAGTTTGATGGAAAGCCTCATTGCTTCATGATGCTTCAGTTTGCCATCACTGCAATATACTACAATTGTCCAAACATTTCTACCGGTGAGTCAAGCCATGTGCTAATGGCCGCTGCTGGCACATTTCATCTTTTAATTCTGCTGCTTACTGGCTGCCTCTCTGGTTAGCTTTTGCCAACGTCTCCAGCTGCACAGGACTGCAAGTGTCAATAGCCAAACCAGGCTGCCAGCTTCCTTTCCTGCTTTTATAGCTCTGGGTTGCTTATGGGTTGATTGGCCAATCTCATCCAGCTGTGCATCGTTTCCATAGTGCTTGCATGCCGGTGATTTTCCATTTCACGCCCTGGTTGTCTGCTCAATGCTTTTTTGTTGATGTTTATCAGGGTTTGACTTTACAAAGCGTGAAAAATCATTGTCCATAATACTCCCATTGTTCGCATGGGTTCTTCAATATGAAGAAGTAAGAGTTTGTAAAAAAAAAAAAAAAAAATGAAGCAGAAAAGCACCTGTCTAATTTACTCCAAATGTAAACATTGGTCTGAGTGGTTTTGGGGGACTCTCTCCACCGGTCATTGACAGCAATGGCAATGGAAATGAAACGTGCGCATTTGCAGCTGCAGCTGATTAATATTAAACAACAAATGTTGTCAATACAAATGTTGAAGCGTAGGCGACACAGAAGTCGTTTGCGAATGTTTGAAAATGGTGTTGTTGTTGTGCTGAACCGGAAACAATGTTCTGAGCGGACCAATCACAGTCCTTCAACGTTCACGTTAAGCGCGTTGACATGATGTGTAGTCAGGACTTTTTGGAGGTGCACGTCAGGCTATGGTGTAGGGTCATAATCGGGTCTGCGTTAATGGCGTAGGTCCGCCGTCACCGCTACACGGAAGCATAAATCAGCCTTCAGGGTGATGGAATACTACAATTTTTGGAGAAGGGCCAGTTTAGATCAGAGTGGGGATACAACAAGAAACATATAACATATGAGTAGAATAGAATGGAAGCGACGTCAAATAATATGATAATATAGCCTATAGGCCAACAAAACATCCAGTCTGGTGTTTGCGTCGATGTGATTGTGTTGTAGTCTGAGGCTCAACTCCCATACATCATCCGCTACAGCTAACGCTAATGCATTTAGCTAACATTTGCAACATCAAAATTTAAAACTACTAACAATCAAAACATAAACATAATATACTAAATAAATAATAATATAAATAGAGAAATAATAAAAAATAAATTTTATCGTATTGTAACTCCGCTGTTGGATACATATGAGACACTCGGATTTTGCCTTTTTAACCGCTCACTGGCAAACACCTTTTATTTATTTCCCCCAAAAATTCACTCAGCTGCATCTTTTGCAAAACAATAGAAAACTGCCCACTACTGGCACTCTAGAGGAATTAACATCAGTATTATATATCGCTATCCAGCAATCCTCAGAACTTTAGTTTAATATACAATAATTTAGGTAATATGAGTAAGAATTAACTCACCGTTTATAAATTGGTACACATAAATCCCAATATAAGTTAAGAACAAGCACTGAAGAGCAGCAAATGTCATCTAAAGTCATCCTCTGAAGAGTCTCCAACATCCAAATTACAGCTAATTATGTCATCCAAGATTTGATGGCAAATTATTTGTGGTGTCTAGTTATTTTAATTTAAATTGGCAAAAAACATAGTCTATATTGCCACAATGTAAAAGATGTCAGATTTCTGACCATGCTCCAAATTTCCAGTCAAAACTCAGTTTCCCAAAAATACGGTAGTGTCATGTAATTGAAACATTAACATACCGTTTACAGCATTTGTCTTGTTGCTTTAATGCTGGTAACCCACAATGCATTGCTAACTGCAGTAATAAACTGTTTAACACAAAAACGGTATTTTAGTGTTCAAAATTGGCCGTAAATTTACAATTTTTTACAGTGTACTTTTGGCCAGCAGTGTAGGCGTATTTATTTATTTATTTTATATATATATATATATATTTTTTTTTTTTATTGAAAAAAATCCGCGGTGGACTGAGATCGTGAAGTTTGAAGTGCGAAGTAACGAGGGATCACTGTATTGTCTTCAGATATGATAAAATACAGAAATTCGTGTAATGGGCTAAATATAATATTACTACTCTAATGGAGGAATTTTTGCATATTCCTACATAACTGCCATTGACGGCACTAGACGTCAAATCCATTTGATGTAGACTGGATGGCAACTAGTGATAAACTACCGTAACTGGTGGTAGCTTGCATTTTAGCCAGAGAAATAGCACATTTTATTTTTTAACTAACTGGCTGCCATTGACAGCACTAGACGTCTAATTGACTTTAGCTGAAAGCCTTCAATGGCAGCCAATTAGTCTCAATTCTAGTGGGAAAATTCGGGTTAGTGGAAAATTTTGGTAGCAAAACCTTCCGTGACATCTTTTTAAAACAATATTGATTCTTGTCGAGAGCATATCGATAACCTTTTGGGATAAAAAGTATATCACCTTATCGATATATTGTCACACCCTTAAGCACTGGCAGCATAGGAGCAAATTTAAAATCCGAAGAAAGAAAATTACCGGTGTGGGTAGTGCAATGCGAGAGCGCGCAGGACCACGAAAGCGCGCGTGCACAGCTTTCAGAACCAAGGACAGCATCCGCTTAGCCGGGAGCTGAATTCAGCGTGATCAGCCCCCACTCAAGCTACACGCACACTGCAGATGTCGTGGACGAGGACGTTTAACACGGAAGGAAGAAGCAAGATGTTTCTTCACAGCTTGCCTCTAAGATGAGCGTGCTGAGCCATCCGCATTGCCGATAAATTCTCAGCTTTGTCAGTCTACCCACTCCTTTTTTGGGACCTTGCTATACCTACATCGCTCCCCGTTCACACCGCCCACTCGCGCCGTACCTGCAACCGACTGCCCAAGTCGCGCTGCCGTCCAGAAGCCGCTCAAGCCGAGCCGCTTGCACCGGGGAGAGAGGAGCGCGTGTCGGGGGCTTCCGTTTGACGGTGCTGCTGGCGCAAATGATGCGGCTTTTTCTGTTGGCGGTGCTCGTCTGGTGCTCGTGCGCGAGGGCCGGCTGCGAACCGAAAATTGTCAACATCGGAGCCGTCCTAAGCCAGAAGAGGTACGAGCAGGTCTTTAAAGATGCGGTCACTCAAGCCAACCAAGTCTACGGACGGGACAAATTCAAGCTCACGGCCATCTCCGTCACTCATAAACCGAACGCCATCCAGATGGCTCTGTCCGTGTGTGAAGATCTCATCTCCAGTCAGGTATGTAAAGCTACCAAATTTAGCTCGCTATTACTGTATTTTCAACTTAACTCTTGAAGGATTTGTGAGCAAGTCTTTAAATGAAAAGTTAGATGGGGATCACAAAACATTTTCTGTACTCTTTGCCAATTTTACCCCTTTCCATTCAGTTGCCATGGTTACATCAGCATACCTGAACTCTGCATATATATTTCATATAAATTCATCCATCTGTTTTGATACCGCCAATTCGATGGTGGGCTGTCCGGAGCTGATCCCACTTTGGTAACAAGGCTGGGTGAATGCAGACTGTTCGCCTGCATATGGCAGGGTACTTAAAAAAGGCAGATATGCTAAACAATTCACCACCTTCTTGCCCTAGGTTAGTTAAGCTTGTCCTCAATAATGAAAAAAATATTTATTTACAGTGTCAATTTGCCACCATCATGCAACATTTATCAACAATCATACTTTACTAGCCTTTTCAGGGACAGTGCATGGTCACAATAGTGGACAGCTATTAAAAAGTTAGCACTTTACTAAGCATGTGTCCATTTTTAGTTATTTAAAAAAAAAAAACAAATATTAGCAATTATTATTTTATATTTTCCAAGTATTAATCATATATTTTATATATGTATTTTATAATTATAAATAATGTTAAAGGGATCCACGAATAGAAAGACTTGTAGGTTTAAAAGATGAACGTTATTATGAGTTAAAATAATTATATATTGAAACTCCTCTTGATGTTTTTGTTTTTTATATAATTTGTAAAAGTAGTTTAACTAGTAAGTCATCATTGTTGTTGACGTCACAGGGCGGTGACGTCACATGGTTACGCTGCCGGGTTTCCAAAGTGTGACTCTAGTGACATAAGCATGTCATCTGTTCAACCCTTTCAATTTGAACCCGAGAGGAACATTAATGAGCATGACAGCACTGTCGATATTTCACAAAACGAGCAGCAAAAGCAAAATGAACAGGAAAGACAGGATGAGACGTGATGAGAGTAGGAAAAAAAAACGGTGTTTTGCCAAACCGTGCTACGCCGGCGAAACATCTACAGGAGGAGAATTTGACACCCAAAGTACTACCGTGCGCTTTCAGCTTGCTTTGTTTAGATGCATGCAGACAGAACATACTAAAGATGCCTTAAGAAAATACTTAAAGGTAGTAATATCAAATACGGATGGTTTAAATATCCTATGTGACTAATGTGGTCAACAGATCTGCAATCTGCTTTAAAGCTACCATCACAAAACACTATGCTTAAAAGTATGAGAGGGAAACACATGCAAAAAGTATTTTGAGGCAAGGAAAAGGTAATAAAAGACTCAAGAAAAACACAAATAGTAAGTACTCGCTTAACCGATGAGCACAAGTGTTGGACGTCTCGCCACATAGAAGGAATCGCAGTAACCCGGTAACATTCATCGAGTGACAGTGACAATATGTGTCATCACCCCAAGCGTCCATAAAACATGGCACCTTCCGTTGGTCAAAACTTGAACTAAATATTTTAGATTTTTAAATCAATGGCAATATTTTATGTGTTTTTGATAACATATTTTCGTAAAAGAGAACAATTGTGGCTTATTAGACCCTACAAGGCTAAGTCTGAGGTTCCCTTGAATAAAAACAATAAAATTTAAATAAACTTTAAATGAATAAAAACAGAATTATACACTGGCCACGGCGCCAAGTAACACTTGAGTTCACACCCTCTTCGGCAGTCATAGTTTTTAACTCATTGCATGCCATCGTAGACAGCTTCTTTTCTCACTTACACAATGAGTTGCAATAGCACACTACCACTAGTGTTTAACAAGCCAAACGATAATTGGGAGATCTGCGACTCTGAAGATAGCACTACCAAGCTTCTCTGGCAAGATCAAAGCAGCGCTCCTGTCACTCATCGTCAACTTTAACAAGCAATCCAGCTGTCTAGCGAGCAAAAAAAGCAGCAGGAGAGAGAATGAAATGCTGTACGTGATTGGATCGGGACATCTCTATACAATACTGTGTTTATTTATTTTTTTAATTGAAAAAAAAAAAATCCACAATTGACTGAGGGCGTGAAGTTTGAAGCGCGAAGCAGCGAGGGTTCATCCAATCCATTTTGACTGGAGAGGCGAATGAACAAATGTCACTATCAGCCACAAAAATTACAATAATTACAACCATGTTACTCTCCCAAATTCATTTTGAACCATTATAATAAGAATAGAAAATGATTTTAACTAAATTGCTTGATAATATAAGAAATAATTTGATTGGATGTCACAAAAACAGTGTGGTTTTGGCAAATCTCATGAGCGCAAAGGTAAATGTAAAGGTCTTGTGTCATATAAAAATTTAATGGAGATTGTCCATTCAGGGTGAAATGCGCTTCGACTGTATGCCTGCTTCTTAAACATTCCTTTGTGCACCGTTAAACCACACATTCATTTGGATCTTTTCCAGCTGTACTAAAAAACTAAAGAGGTAGCACTTTTGAGGAAGCACCATTTGGCCAATTTGGCATCTATTCCAAATATAACACAAACCAAAAATACGTTTCGCAGTCCAACACAATGAACTCCCCCCACAGACAATCAGCTTTGATTCAGGGGTATATCACGGATGAAGGGGCAACTGTACATTGCAGAATACACAGCTGCAGATCTAGTGAAGTGCAACGAAATCCAGTGAGGAGTGAACATGGGGAAAATGCCTTGGACTATTACAGGCAGCCTGACAGGCAGTCTGTATATACATTCTCTGATAACTGGTAATGATAGTAATGACATTCAAGGGCGGCTAATTTTTTGCTAAAATCCGTTTGGTATTCAGTATTGTCACTTATTAATCTGCTTTTATAAAATGCAAAGTGTCTTTCTAGATAATAGTTATCTTTAAACTGCAGTACAGATTTAAGCAACTAAGCCCATTCCATAAGTAATGTATGGTAAGTATGATGCACCTTGGAGAGTTGTACACTTCTTTCACCGTATGCTGCTGTAATACTCAACACGGGTTTTGAAAACCTTACATCACGGCATGTCGAGGCATGAAATCGCTCTGCATCCTCCAACATAAATTAGACTTCATGTAATAATAATTATTTATAAAAACACCCACAGCTTGTGTGCCACTCTTCTAAGTCATCAGTCCTCTGCACGGTGCAGTAACTGTCATTTATAGAGGCTTGGAGAATAATACTGTCAAATCATGTAGCGCTTGCTCGATCGTAGCACGCAATTGACTGAAGGTCAAAACATGTGCTTTTCTATCATTTATCGCGGTTCAAGCGCATACACTGGGTCTAATTCAGGCAGAGTCAATGAAAGTTTTAATCCTCTGAATTTGGCTTGCGGGCGATCACGGTCACTGAGAGGGAAAGTCTGTGACAGATGGAGGAGTAGATGCCTGCGAGCAGCCCTTGGATGGCAACTCTCATTTTTGACCCAAACATACGGGCTGCTCCCGTCCAATAATGCACGGCTGCACACGCACGGCAAAGTCATTGCGCTTCCTCCACGATTACAATGAATTTTCTGGCTCCAATCCAGTTAGATTAATTTTCTGGGTGTGTAGCTGGTGGTCTTTGTGTGGGTATTAGTCTAAAACAATTGGATTGGATTAACATACATCTGTTGGCCCACACAATGAAAGCTTTTTGAGATACAGGATTTTTTTTCAGCCGTCTTCCTCTATTAATGTCAGTGAATAGTGGAAAGAAACGTTCAAAAACTATAAATATTTTTCCCACGTGCACACACAAAAATAAAATCATAACGAGGTAATCACAGCAGCAACTTCACATTTAGGCAATTCTTGTGAATAATCTAATTGTTAGAAATTGTAAAACTACTATCTTATTTCGACATTGTGTCAAGTGTAGCATTTTTAAATGACTGTTTTTATGTCTACTATTAAGTGCTGTCATTGACATAGTTTTGAAGTGGATTTAACCCAGAAAAAAATACATTCACTCCATCAAAACATGAAATAAAATGGTTGTGCCCTCATAAGAATTAAGTAGAATATTCATGAAAATCATAGCATTGCTATTTCGTAATGGTATTGGTTGTTATTAAAATAATGCCAGACCCCCTTGAAAACATGTCAGATGTGGATTTTTAGCTGGCAACAGGAAATCATCCATGACAGATGAGCATACTGACAAGCTAAATGCTTGTGTAAGTTTTCTGCAAAATGACAGTTCAGTCCCAGTTTATCATCATGTTAAAATTTAATCTCTTCAGTGCACTTAGTGGTGTACTGCAGTCCAGAATGTCAAGTAAAGCATTATATTTTCACCCTCAATTCACAGATTTCTTGTGCCTCCTACAGCTCGTCTATCAGTTTAGTATCAGGCCTTGTACACATGTGGTCAGAAGGTTTTGCACACCTTTGTTAAAACCAACAGAATTATCCACTTCCCTTACTGTGAAAAATGGGAGACTCAGTTATGTTGTGAGTTTGTGTGTTAAATTGTCTACATGTATTTTGTGGATTTGGAGAAGGCGCTGGACTGTGTTCCTCGGGAAGGCCTGTAAGAGGTGCTTCAGGAGTGCGGGGTACCGAGCCCCTTGGTAAGGGCTGTTTGGTCCCCGTATGACCTGAGTCAAAGTTTGTTCCGCATTGCCGGCAGTAATTCAGATTCCTTCCCAGTGAGGGTTGGATTCTGCTAAGGTTGCCATTTGTCACCGATTCTGTTCATAACTTTTGTGGACAGAATTTCTAGGGGTAGCTGTGGCCTTGATGGGGGTCCAGTTTGGTGGCCTCAGCATTGCATCTCTGTTTTTTACAGATGATGTGGTGCTATTGGCTTCATCAAGCCGTGATCTCCAACTGTCACTGGAACAGTTCGCAGCCGAGTGTGAAGCGGTTGGGATGAATATCAGCACCTCCAAATCTGAGATCATGGTCCTCAGTTGGAAAAGGGTGGCGTGCCCTCTCCGGGTAAAGGATGAGATCTTGTCCCAAGTGGAGGAGTTTAAGTATCTTGGGGTCTTGTTCATGAGTGAGGGTAGGAGGGAGCGGGAGATCGAAAGGCGGATCGGTGTAGCGTTCGTTGTGGTGAAAAAGGAGCTGAGCCAAAAGGGGAAGCTCTTGATTTATCAGTCAAATTACGTTCCTACCCGCACCTATGGTCACGGCCGAAATGAGTTTACTCCGCAGCGTGTCCGGGCTCTCCCTTAGTGAGAAGCTCGGTGCTCCGGCAGGGACTCAGGGTCAAGCTGCAACTCGTCCGCATTGAGAGGAGCCAGTTGAGGTGGCTCAGGCATCTGGTTCGGATGCCTCCTGGACGCCTCCCTGGAGAGGTGTTCTGGGCATGTCACACTGGCGAGAGGCCCCCAGGATGACACAGGACACGCTGGAGAGGCTATGTCTCTCGACTGGCTTGGGAATGCCTTGGGATCCTGTTGGAGGAGCTGGTTGAAGTGGCCTGGGAATGGGAATTCTGGGCTTCTCTGCTAAAGCTGCTACCCCCGTGACCCGACCCCACATTAAGCGGTAGATAATGGATGGGTGGATGGATGGATGGATGGATAGGTAAAATAAAATCATGAGAACAAGTCATAGGTACCATATTTTCCACACTTCAAGGCGCACCTTCAATGAATGGCCTATTTTAAAACTGTTATATTTAGATAGATAAACTCTTATAAAGAGCGTACTACATTATTAAGGGGCAGTAGTAGTAGTGGTTGGGGTTGTGTGATGCATCACTAGATGGAGCTGTGCTAAATGGAATGTCATGCCATGTTTAGCCATTGTTGATCTATATAAAGGTGCGCCTTTTATTGCGGAAAATACGGTAATTGAAAATTGATACTCCAATTTTGTTTTTGAGTTTCAATGCAAAGTGTTGTGCCCCTGCAGGTCTATGCCATCCTTGTGAGTCACCCACCCCAGTCCAATGACCACCTGACTCCGACACCGGTCTCCTACACTGCAGGCTTCTACCGTATTCCTGTGGTGGGGCTCACCACTCGCATGTCTATTTACTCAGATAAGGTACGTATATATATATATATATATATATATATATATATATATATATATATATATATATATATATATATATATTTATATATAAATGGAACTTTTGTCTGTGTGTGATTTCAAGAAAGCCCGCAAACAGTTTGCTGAAGACATGTCAACAAAGGACATGAATTACTGGAACCATGTCTTATGGTCTGATGAGACAGGCTTTCTTGTGTACCGTCTTCAAAAGAGGCTTGCTCCTGGGGTGACAGCCATGCACACCGAATTGATTTAGAATGCGGGGTATGGTCTGAGCACTAACAGGCTGACCCCCCACCTCTTCAATCTCTGCAGCAATGCTGACAGCACTCCTGCAATGAGTCACATGACATTTTGGAGGGAAAATGACAAGCAGTACTCAATTTGGACATTTAGGGATGTACGTAGTTTCTAAGGGGTGTACTCACTTTTGTTACCAGGGGTTTCGATATTAATGGCTATATTCTAAGTTATTTTTAGGGAAAAATAAATTAACTCTATTATATAAGCTACACACAGACTACTTTTCATTGTGTCCAAGTGTCATTTTGTCAGTGTTGTCCCATGAAAAGATATACTTAAATATCTGCAGAAATGCAAGGGGTGTACTCACTTTTGTGATACACTGTAATTGACATTGTATCAATATCGGTATGGCACTAAAATGATGTATCAGAACCATTACCTACCTGAGATACCGCCAGCGTCTGGTCAAGATACACCATCTCATCTTTATCTATAGTAGATGCCCAATCCCTTTGAAGTGAGAGGGTGGCCACTTTCTCCTACCTCAAATGGATTGGACATCTAGTGCAGTCAATGGCAGACAACGAGTTTTGCAGTCTTTGACCAAGCCATGATAGTAATTACTTGACAATCTAGTGAGTATGTCGTAATTTAGATGTAATTTAGTTTAGTAGTTTTTATTCCAAAACCGCCGTATTGGTACATCCAATACCACACAGCCGAGTGTCGGAATCGTTATCGGCAGCCATAAATGATATCGGTGCAACACTAATTGACATACAGACAGGGAGGATGGAAGGAGTCAGTCCCCAAGGAGGATTTCAAGAGCTTCCAAGATTAAATGGCCCATCACTGTCCATTACAGGATGGATGATTGAATGTCTTCACAGCTTGACATTGTAAGAACTTCATCAATAATAGCTTTGACCTGAATTATGATTTTATGAATCACCGACCACTAACAATTAACTTTTAAACAGATCACATAAATAAAATTCGAAGGGCCAGTTTAAAATCATTGACCGAATGAATGATGGATACTAAACCTATTCGTCCTCTGTGTGATGGATTTGCCGCATATCTACAAATGCCTCGCTTCTTTTAAGCATGATGGGGAATTCAGCCTTTTTGCCGGAACACTGCTCTCTTCTAAAAATATTTGACTTGAGACAATGGGATCTGAACTATCACAGACAGCCCAGAGGACAAAAATGCCTTCATCTATTAGGCCATATTATTTACTGTATGTAAGAAAATGACTTAGACCTGTCCAAAGGACAGAATCTGTCAGCGTGTTGCTAAATTCAACTTTCAATATAAAATGATCATGACATTCAGTTACTTAACCCTATTTTGGACACTTTCTGGCATATAAATGACATGGAAACTATAGTTGCACCAATACCATTTTTTAGTCTCCCACTGTGTGGTATTGGCAGATGCTGATATTGTAACGAGACCACGATGCTTGAAAACATATACAAAATATTTTTTAACCTTTTCGTGCTAAATAGTTTCAAACTCACTTGAATGTAAAATAACTGCTATTGTGACAAACATTGCTTACTAACCTTTGTACCCTACCTGACATGAGTGACAATAAATGAATAAACTCCTATTAAACTTGAGACTTTAAATGTTCTCAAAGCCATTTTTTAAAAATGTTTTTTTAATTTGGTGTCAAGCCTGATGCTCTAATTAAAGCAACACTAGGTAACTTTTCAACCTTTATAAAATATTTCTAAACATTTGCTATAATATGTCGACTGAAAACTAGTTGAATGACACCTCTTTTATAGCTTGAAGGAGTCTATCGCTTTCACCAGCACTAATTAACTTTGAGGAGGGTGGCAGGAACCCTGCCACACAAAAAAACTACAAATGTGCTGACTGCTTTACGGCATACGTCACTTCCCCCTTTCCCCATTCATTATAAAGATGAAGTCGATGCAAATGCTTTTGCACAAATTCTGTAAAGATGGCAGAGCAAAAAAAAAGACGCAAAAAGTTTTCCATGAGTAGGAAAAAAGGAAGGCTACCAGAATATACAGAATAAACATTGGCCCAGCTTTCACTCGCTGGGGTGACGCCTCCAACCTCCCCCTTAACCAAACTCGTCAGCGCTGACGAGTTCGCGTGTGTTGAGGGGTTAGCCACACTCAGCCACACGGTTGCTAACCGTAATATGCTATTGTTTAGCCACAACTGGGAGATTGATTTTATATTGATTGAGGATTTTACGAAACCGCGGGTGTGCACTGGTCCTCATAGGAAACGAGGCGGTGGTCCTCATGGGAAACGCAATCTTCCTTAAGGCAAAACACTACCATTTTTTTCCCCACCAAACTTAAAAATTACCAATTGTTGCTTTAAGTCCACAGTCAGTGCCATAACACATTTGTACATTAGCTAACTTAAGCTAGCAGAGGACACAATTTGAATAGACATATTTTTCTAGTTTTCCTTCTTTCTCATGAAGGAACATCTTAACAGATGCTCATGTCAATGTCAGTGTTCATTAAACTTCAAATTCAGCTTGGTATTACCGTTTAACATTGACATTTGTCCACCATTCAAAGTTTAGGCACTTAAGTCAAAAATATGACTGCTCAACTTATTATTGTTTTTCTGATCCTATGCTTCTTTATTTGCCTCATTGGCAGCATTCGTAATCGGTGGCCGTCTCAGGAAGGGCGGCAAGCACTGCTTGTATTAAGGTGGCGTTTTTAACTGGCGGCCATCTTGGGAAAACTGACCGACAGTGGGAAACTAGGCTAGGTTCATACTGCAGGTCTTAATGCACTAATTTAATTTTTTCGTATTTTTCCGACTCGATTGAGGCATTAACTTGGTGGTCTGATTATGACAAGTCTCATAGAAGTGGACCATTTCAAATCCCATCTGGGTCACTTTCGTATGTGGTTTAAATCTGACCTGGGCCACATTTTTCCAGAATGTAGCGGCGGTCAGAACTGTCAAGTCTCCCAAATCGGAATTCATGCAGCATGCGGCGCAGCTGTGATTTAGCGTTAGCTCCTAGTTTGAACGCGGCTTTTGGGGAAGGAGTGGGCTTGACAACAGTCATATAAAATAAAATGGGTTGAGGATAAGCATGCTAAGGATAAGGATGCTCGGTTTTCTCTCTGCTCCAAATGAGCAATATTTCAAGATTGCTTACATGTCCGGGAGTCGGGGCAAACTGTCCGTATGTGCGTGTGTGTGCGTCATGTGGAGTCATTTGTTTTGATGCTCCTGCGTATGCGGGTCAGTTGCTCAGCGCGTCTATGACTGCGAATTAGTGCGCATGCGTAATACTTGAACGGGCTCGATGGAAAAAGGCAATCTGAAGGCGCGCCAAAAAAACAAACGATATGACAAAAAAGATCGGAATTGTGCATTAAGACCTGCAGTATGAACCAAGCCTAAATTTCAAAGAGTATATAGTGTTCAGTATTGGCACGTTATTTCTTAGGACTACAAGCCGATACCGATGCCTGCATTTTAATGCTGTATCGGGGCCCCTACAAATATTTGTATCAGTATCGGTGCAACACTAATGGAAACACTTAAACTCTGGACGATTGACCGTGAATGTTTTCCAACCAAAGTAATGTAATGTTCATCGTATTTTATAACATCCGAAGATCTCCAACTTCTGTCTCATTCAATGCAGAGTATCCATCTGTCCTTTCTGCGAACCGTCCCCCCCTACTCGCACCAAGCGCACGTGTGGTTTGACCTGATGCGCGAGTTCAACTGGAACCATATTATCCTGATTGTAAGCGATGACCACGAGGGTCGGGCTGCTCAGAAGAGGCTGGAGACACTCCTGGAGGAGAGAGAAACCAAGGTGAGATGCTCTGTCTTCTGGGCTCATCAGCGCCCTTCTTCTCACCTCCTGGCGTTTGTATGTAGCTGTTTCGCTGTCTGTTACATGGCTACATCTTTCTCACCATTGTGTAAGCGTTTGCTAACATTCAATAGACATCAACAGTGTCTAATGTGGTCAACTTTGACAAAAGTTTGTGCGTTTATTTGCTCATCTTCACGTTGCTTTTCACCATAGTCCAAAATTATCCCATGTCTATCAACATTGGGAGCCAAATAGAGGACTTTGATGTGAGGCTTTGCAAACCATCATAGACAGAAGTCATAGACTGTTTTGGAGGTCATGGTTGGAATAATTTTGCTTTGAGATGTTTGTATTTATTTTAGCCCACTGGATGATTTTATATAGTGCGGCTGCATCCATCTTCGTGTGCCCCTGAGCTGCGGATATGGGTCACTGAAATGCTGATCTTCCATCAGGAAAATCTCACTTGACCTGTAATGTTGCAAAAGGGTGCTAGAGGAAGCGAAGAAAAGCATCTTTCTCATCCATTTAATAAGATGAAATTACCCAAGGGTATCTTTTTTCTTTCCACTTTCATTGTGCCTCTCTGGACCTCGTCGCTGTAATTGTGTATCAGAGTGAAATGAGTACCGATTCAGAGGTTTAATTAAATGAGAAGGCGAAGACATGGCCAATATGACGCTCTCACTTGAGGCAATTCACGGGAAGGCTGTGAAAGCTGTTGAAATAAGTGACCTGGATCCGCACTGATTAACACAAGGCTTTTTCAACATTGGTGTTTTCAGCTACTGTGAATTTTTAAAGGATGGTACTGACATTTAAAATCAGCAAGCAGTAACTCACAGGCTGCATTCAGAGGAAAAATGTCTGCATGAAAAACAATGGGTGCGAATACAGGACATTGGGTGTATGTCTACATACTTGATCGGAAAATGACCATGATCACAGAGATATAAGGCAATTAGAAAAGCCGTTTGATGACTTAAGCTTTGAGTGTTTTATGTGATGTTAAATTGTGTTTTATTTGGACTGCCACCTCATGTCGTTATGCTCTAATTAAAAGAGGAATATTCTGGTTAATCACTTAGTTGAGCTGCACTGATGCAGTAAATTGACACTATTTTTAGCGACGTGGCGAGCCATGAGCGAGGTCATTTAGTCACTGGGGGATCACTGACACCACCAGAAAAGAGATTTCGGACACGTTAGACTTAGTCAAGGAGAGCAAAAGTGACTAACGCAACATAAAATATGAATGTCAGAATGTGGATGCAAAAATAGAACACTCAGGAAAAAACTACTCGGAAAAAAAGACAAACACAATTTCTTCTCATGTGGAATACTGCCAAAATGTTGCTAAGTGGAGAGATGTGCTTTGCGATAAATGCTTTAGCACTCAACTATGATTCAAACGTCATTTTTTAAACATTCAAGCAGCTTTAATATTGCAGCATCCCCTGAGAATGAAAACATACAATTTATAATTCAGCTTTAACATTCCGTAATAGTATGTAATTGGTGTTATATTTAGTGTCTGACATTACATTTTACTATTGAATTTCTGTATCTTTGTGGAATAATTATTCCACTGACTATTTAAATTACATTATCAATGTACTATCATATGCAAGATAAAAGGATTTAAAATACACTATATATATTTATAATATAAATATAACGAACAGTATCTCAACCTACAGAAATATAATACAAAATTAAAAGGCCCCAAATTCTTCCTTTTGTACATAAATCAAGGGCGTAGGTTTGGTCTGAACATTGGTAGGGACGATATAACAGCATAACCTGCATGTACGCTTTCAGCTGGGGACGGGACATTCATAATGATCAATGCAAAATAAATCTGTTGATATGTACTAGCTTTTATGTGTACTGGTTAAGCCTACACTGTTCAATTCAAACCTTTGTTTTCTAAAACTACTACAGTAAAGCAACATTTTGAAAACTTCCAGAAAAAAATGTCCGAATTTTAAGAGCAAATTTAAATTGCCTTATTTGAACTTAAATTATATTAACATACAAAATAAATACAAGCTTGCTAATCATCTCTTAACGATCCAGGAATTTTTCAAAATAAATCTGTATTGATTTATACTAACTTTTATGTGTATTGGTTCAGCCTACACTGTTCAATTCAAACCTTCGTGTTCTAAAACTACTAAAGAAACATTTTGAAAACTTCCAGAAAAAATGTCCGTATTTTAAGAGCAAATTTAAACTGCATTATTTGAACAAAGCTTAAATTATACTAACCTACAAAATAAATTCAAGCCTTTTAATCATCTCTTATTGATCCAGGAATTTAAGAAAAATAAACATTTGTCTTAAGACCACTCAACAATGTCTAAATAAAGTAATTAAATATAACTGAAAAAACTTCTTTGTCAGGGAATAACAAAACAAAACTTCTTTGTCAGGGAATAACAAAACAAAAAATAAAAAATAAAAATGGAGCTGTCCTTCAGTAAAACACTACTGCTTTTGTCCACAAGCACAGCCAAACTCAACAAAAAAATGAAAGCTCCTTTGGGCTGCTTTAAGACCACATAAATAAAATAAAAAGTAAAATTGGGGAGAAAGGGGTGGACCTCGCTTTACTACATTTTTCACAGTTAATTTAACGTTAACAGTAGAAAACACATACAGGAGGACCCTCTCTCTAAGCAGCTTCCTACTCGAGTTTTGCAGGTTAGCAAGTTCAAACAGTTTAATGTTATGCTAACTCTGATGCAGGTCAGACTTTCAGTAGCAAAATTAGTGGTGTGTTCCCCACTTCCACAACATTGATGTCTTTTTACATTTCTTACAGTGGCTGCTACTGGCTGGGAAAAAAAACAACTTGTGTGTGTGTGTGTTGGGGGCAGGGGGTCACGTCATCAGCCAATCAAATAAGCGTTTCGGGGGGGGGGGGTGGACTGGCACATTCAGCAAGTGAAAAGAGGTACATGTAAGTCTGAACGTAATGAAAATAATTCACTTAATATTGGTTGGGTCAATTACAGCAATTAAAACATGGGATGACAATCTAAATGACATATAACTGAAGTCATTATACAACGTAAATAAGGTTGCTTAAAAGTTGGTGGGGACAATTTGAGCATCCTGAAGAGTTGGTAGTGTTTTGTCCCTACCGTCCCTATGCAAACCTATGCCCTTGAGATAAATGATATGAGTAAGGTTTCCAAATTATTGCACTTTGTGTTATTTGCTGATGACACTAATAATTTTCACTCAGGGGATAACATATTACAATTTCAGGAGGAAATAATACTTACCTTACTTGCAATACTGAGGCTTGGGGCAATAATTACAAAACTTCGCTATGTTCAGTAAATATACTACGGAAAAAGGCTTTACGGTTCATTCACAAAGCTAGTTGTCAGGATTATACCACACACTATTTTTTAAGTAAAAAATGCTCCTTTCCTGATATCGTACAATACCAAACAGCACAAATAATGTTCAAAGCAAGAAAAAATGTACTACCTCAGAATATTCAGCAGTTGTTTACAAACTATGAAAAAAGTTACAAATTACGGGGATATTGGGACTTCAAAGAACCCAGATATTGGACAAAAAGAAAGGGTTTTGCTTATCAATATGTGGGATGAGACTATTGAAGAAATTTAGAGTGGATTTAAAAGACTGTACAAATATGGGACAATTCAAGAAACTGTGTAAAGGTATAATTTAAAAAAAATACTGATGAGGGAGATGCAGATAACAATTAGGGTGTTGTGATAATTGTAACACATAGTGTGATATGGGATATTCGGGTTATTTATTGATTTATGTTTTTGCGGGTTTGAGTTATGAACTAGGCTTTTGCGACAATTGTGTTTAGGTAACATGCAGGGATATATGGTCGGATTGTATATGCGTTAAATAAGAATTTATATAGGTAAATGTGTGGTTGGAAACTGATATGTCAGAATTTAAGGACAAGGGGGGGATTAAATTTTAAATTTGACATCTTCGCACTCCTTGCCGAATACTCATACTTTGTTGTTTTTCTTATTTTTGATGATTGTCACTGCTTACTGGTACTTATGTATTGAATATTCGAAATAAACATGTTTCAAAATCAATCAATCAACCGCTACCAGTTTTATGTAACCTACTACCAGTAATTCATTTTAGCTCTTACTTTGGGGGAAATACAATTGTAAATCAAGCTTCTACTTGTGTTAATGTAGTATACCTGTATGTTAGAAAAAACATCGAGCAGTGGAATGGAAAATTCCAGTCGATGTCTGACAGGCAAAAGAGACTTCTCTTGGGTTGGATCCTGGAGAATGAATCATCTCAAGATGATACGAATGTACACATTTTCACAGTTTAAATGAATGTTTTTGACAAACCTTCAATATGTGCAAAGTCTGCTGTAATTTTAAGTATCAAGAACCAGGGACTTGCAACTACTTTTCAGGGTGAATACCACCTTTTCCATTAACCTTGAATAGGTATGCTAACATAATGTTAACATCCTGAAAATACACCAGTTGTTACATTCACACACACTCTTTTTGCACTTTTTTACTATCCATTTGTATAATCACAATAAAATCATTACTTTTATGTAAAGTTAAGTGTTGCTATGATAACATTAACAGTTATATATGCCAGTTTAAAAATGGCAAAATTGTAGGCAAAACTTCGCAATGCTTATTATTAGCAGCTTCTTAGGGTTGCCGTGCAAGCACAGTGAGGATGGACAGACTGACAGGGCACCACACACACCCAGGGACAAACCCCATCTACCTAGCGCACCCCAGAACAGGAGGACAAGAGGACCCCCACTTCTAAGTCAGCAATCTTGGCCTAACAACAACAGCTGTCACAAACCTTAGTCCGTCAAACGTATACTGAACCTCTGCCCCATTCTTTCTTTTACGACTACCTAAGGACTATTTAAAAGGCAGCTAAGTCCCTTACAGCCTCACTTGTGTTTTTTTTTTTTTTTGCCAAGTATGATCTGCTGTGTTTGCACTTCACACTGTGGGTAAACTGCAGAGAGGCAGTAATGCATATCAGAATGTGACACTAATTAGGCTGCTGCACACTGGGAAAGCAGTATGCTGGTGATGTTAGATGCTGCAAGGCAGGCAATAGAGAGCTCACAGTCTGTGTATTAAAGATTGTGTTGTTACAATTTTTTCATCATGGTTTTGTAATCACCTTGTCTGTTTGATTGAAATTGGTGTTGTTGAGGGAGGTCTATAGTCTAGCTCTTCAACACAGCACCTTAGTACATCTTAGCGTTTATTAGCTGCTTGAGTTCCAAGTGCATTCGATTGTTGTTTTATTAATTCTTTCAGGGACAGTTGTCACTACAGTAGGCAGGTATTCAAATATTAATATTTAACGTCTTCATTTTTTCATCAATACAGTATCTATAGTCAGGCTTGAAACCCATTTCGGCCGCTTGCATCCGAGATCTTGTTCTTTTAGTCACGAGCCACGGTTAATGACCAGAGGTAGGGTAGGAACGTAGATCGACAAGTAAATCGAGAGCTTCGCTTTTCGGCTCAGCTCCTTCTTCACCACTATGGACCGGTGCAGAGTCCGCATCACTGCAGACGCTGCACTGATCCGCCTGTCAATCTCCGGCTCCCTCCTACCCTCACTCGTGAACAAGACCTCATGATACTTGAACTGCTCACCTTGAGGCAGGATCTCATCGCTGACCCTGAGAGGGCATGCCACCCTTTTCCGACTGAGGACCATGGTCTCAGATTTGGAAGTGCGGATCTTCATCCCAACTGCTTCACAATATATATATTAGGAATTATTTTGATATGATTATTTTTTAAATTACCAGTCATTATTGTACTATTATATTATTTTATATAATATAAATACATTCTTAAGTTAATACTAGGGCTGTCAAAATTATTGCGTTAACGGGCGGTAATTAATTTTTTAAATTAATCACGTTAAAATATTTGACGCAATTAACGCACATGCCCCGCACAGACAGATTTAAATGACAGTACAGTGAAATGCCCACATGTTAATTGTGTTTTATGGAGTTTTGCCGCCCTCTGCCGGCGCTTGGGTGCAACTAATTTTATAGTCCTCAGCACCCATGAGCATTGTGTAAGTAATTATTGACATCAACAATGGCGGGCTACTAGTTTATTTTTTGATTGAAATTTTTACAAATTTTATTAAAACGAAAACATTAAGAGGGGTTTTAATATAAAATTTCTATAACTTGTACTAACATTTATCTTTTAAGAACTACAAGTCTTTCTATCCATGGATCGCTTTAAGAGAATGTTAATAATGTTAATGCCATCTTGTTGATTTATTGTTATAATAAACAAATACAGTCCCTATGTACAGTATGTTGAATGTACATATCCATCTTGTGTCTTATCTTTCCATTCCAACAATAATTTACAGAAAAATATGGCATATTTTATAGATGGTTTGAATTGCGATTAATTGCGATTAATTACGTTTAATTAATTTTTTACCTGTAATTAACTCGATTAAAAATGTTAATCGTTTGACAGCCCTAGTTAATACATGATTTGATTTGATACATGACGTTGATTGATTCAAGCTAAATTATTGAAATTAAAATGAATAAAAATAAATGCACTCTAGTTACGGCCCCAAGAGTAGACTTTTCATAGTAGTTAAGTCATTGCATGCCATTGATGATGATGATAGATCTCCAATTCAATTAAACTGGGATGACTGGCTTTAAATGCTTATTTTTGAGCTCCAATCCATTTGGACTAAGAGGGGCGAATGAGCGAACATTCATTCACCTTACCCAGTCAAAATGGATTGGACGTTTAGCACAGTCAATAGCAGCTTGTGAGTCAAGAGCACTTTAAGGTAACAAAAAAAAAAGCGCCATAATTCACATATGAAAGGTCTATAGGGTTGCCATTAGGTTAATTTGTGTGAATGAATTCTGCAGACACTGTTTAATATAAGAAACAGCAGGTTGCTACCAAAATTAAAATGATTCCACTAGAATAGTGTCTATATCAATGGTGGATGCTGGTCATTCAATGAGGGGAAGCTAAACGTGTGTCTGCCTCTGATTGCTTTGTGATGGTGGAGGGGCTCAGCGGCACCCGCTGCTTAGTAAGGAAAGAAACTAGAGTGCCAGGAGTCAAGTCTCCAAACACAAGCAGCTACATTAGTTAAAAAAAAAAAAAAAAACACCAGAAAAAGAAGCTCAATTCCCAGGATTAAGTATGCCCTGATCGCCTTTTTGCACCCGAGTCTGAGTCATCTTATTTTGAGAATCTGATACTGACTTCTGATCCGATACTTTTAAAAGTTATTATTATTATTATTTTTAACAATTGTTCCAAATATGTTACAGTACTTTCTCTTCTGCTTTTTCCGGGAGTGTTGCGGAGTATAAAACGTATATATTTTTGTTTCTTTTGGGAATGCCATTGTATTTCTGGATTATTTTATTACTTTTTACTTTTTCACCCGATTTCAACCCTCTGAAAAATGGCACATTTGGTCCCAATTCCGATCACGTGATTGGATCGGGGACATCCCTACCCAGGATGATTATAAAAGTATCCGGTTCAACTCAGAACAACGGACTGAAAATGGAAAAAATACGGTAAGATGACTGATTCGCTCATTTCGCTGTCAATCAAAAAGAGATTCAGCCTCGGACAGGTCATCCAATCATTATGCAGAGAAGCAGAGCGTCTAGGCCAGCCGAGCCCTTCCCACTGTCAATTATCTCTTCCGATGGGTGGGATAAACCCAACCTTTAGCCAATGAATCGTCTTGTTTCGCTGTAGCAGAACAATGAACTCTCAGCTCTAGAGACACACAACGTCCACACTGTTCAAAGGACTGTGGGGCTGCGCAAATAAATGAAAAGCAAGCCGCATCATAACCAGTGATAAGAAGATAATGGCGTACTGCAAGCAACACGTCACTTCCGCTCATAAATATTAATGAAGTTAGCTACTGTTGCTAAGGGAGGACAGGCCACCGTTTGTCCCTAATAGGAAATGAATGGAAATTGTGTACGAAGAAGATGTTTACAGAGCTAAACCTACCAATTCTCTCCGAAAATGATGTCCCTGGTGCCAAATTCGCTTGCATAGATGTGTAAGAACATAAAAATGTTTAGTTAAAGAGATGGCTTGAGTGTCGAGGGCTGAAAAAGACGAAAAAAACAAGCCGACTTTAGCTTTTTTATCGACACCTTTTTCTTACATGATCGACAATGACATTCTCCTGTTTCAACAAGCTATACTTTACCACCAGCCCTGTCTTTCTTATATATTATATCCTCTGGGTGTCCTACGTCTCTGACCGTTCTTGGGGGTAATTTATATTGTTAGTTTTGTTCAGTGATCGCAAATGCTACTCAGTGACACCCAACGAACAATTTTAATTTTTTCACTGATAACAAATCTTAATTCTATATTTACTTACACTTCCCCCTTACTAAAGTTGTCTTTTTTTAACAACATAAAAGGTAACAGTGGCAGTCAGATACCATCCTTTTGAGGTCATTCATTGTCAGACAGAAGCAGCACGGCACAACGTCACGCTAAAAAATAAGTTAAAAATATCAAAATGGCTTACCTCTTTGTCCTCTGAAAGACCACGCCAACTCAACAAAATGTTTACTGCATATGAAATGTGAATGGATTCACCGAGCTGTTGTTAAAAGTCTGTGCAAAATGATTCAATCTTCACAAGTTTTTGGTTTTGGGAAACGTATGAAGAAAACATCCGTCATATGTCGTAATGTCTAGAGTTGTTTCTACAAGTTCCAAAAAAGCAATGTGTGATCGGTATTTTCGTTTTTTTGAAAGATTACCGGAGAAAAGTAGCAGAATTAACACGGTTTCTATGCGAGGGCGGGTCTATAATGTCCCACTTCTGCTTTACTTCCGCTTTATGATGCAACGTCACGGTGTAAAAATAGCATGCGTGCAGTATGCCATTTTAAAAAAAAATGCGTCGTAGCACATATTTAGTCAATGAGATTTACACACAACAGAATACATTTGATCACTTATTTTTTGGCATTTTGGGGGAAGATGAACTTCTCTTGCAGTCTTAGAGCAATCACCACTTGTCCATATTCACTCATTGGCTGTTATTGACGGTCATTCGCTACTAATGTAAAGACTGTTCATATGGTGGATTCATGTTTCTAGTTCGTGTGGGATTACAGTCATGTATTGTATGCGGTGTTTTATCAGTTTTTAAGAAAGAGCTTAAAAAAGAAAACCCATTAGAAAGAAATAATTATTTCAGGATAGGCTGAATTATCCTTGTTGCACATTTATTCATTGTGTGAGTTGGATTTTTACAACCACTTGCTCAAAAAGTCTCGATGTCTTTGCAAGCCTCACATTTAAAGATCCCAATTTGAAGCAAAAGTGGAGATTTCTTGGAATGCTTTGCTGCCCTCCATTTTCAAGTGTTTATAATATTTTTCTGTGTCTGCATATTTTCTCTGTGCACATTACTCATCAGAATAAAAAAAGGAACTATGAAAACCTCGACCAACTGTCCTATGACAACAAGCGAGGACCCAAGGTATATTTGCATGGTCAATGCACGCCGCCCACCAACTTTCCAAACGTAGCAACTAGAAAACCAGCCCAAACCGGTCACCGACCGACCCAGAAATGCGCCCCCACCCCCCTGGTAGCACGTGTTTTCTTTAATTTTTAATTTGAGAAATTCCCATGTCGTTTACGTACCGAATGGTTTTGCTATGAAAAATGTTTAATTTTCAGCAAGAAAAATACATCAGTGATCAGCGCCCTGGCTTTAATCATTTTCATTTTCAAATAAAAAAAAAAGAAAAAAAGAATGCATGTCGTCTCAAGTCGCACTCTCACACGAAAAGAGTTTGCAAGCCTTTTTTCTTTGTGGACAACTAGTAGTGTGGGACCAACCGGTTTCACGGATGCTACTTTTCCTTCCTTTTCAGCAGCTATTTTTTGTTGTTCTTGAGGCAAAATGACCCTCTCACCTCCTTCACCCGTTTTTAGTTACTGGTTGCATTGACCTTTTTCTTACCCCACCTAACACATGCACGCCCTTTTTTGCAGCCTTGATAATCCTCAGTTTGCATGTAAATACCAAATGCAAAACGTTTTTTCCCCTTCAAGCTTTTAATTTTTAAAATTATTTTATTAAAATTCAGCCGGAACCCCACTGGATCGCTTTCCCCTTTTTTATTTTTTTAAACCTATATCCCCGTAATATAATCGGCCAAGCTCGAACCAAACAGGTAAAGAGGCATCATGGTGTCTAAAGGGGTGGAAAATAGCTGGCTTGACCTTTCTTATGATCCGATCACAGGCAGAGAAAGTCCTCCAGTTCAGCCAGGAGACTAACTTAACGGCCCTGCTGCTGGAGGCCAAAGAACTGGAGGCCCGTGTTATCATCCTTTCTGCCAGGTGAGCAATGTTACGCCCAGTGAAATACAGTTTTTGTCTGATTCACATAATTTACAAATGGAATAATGAACAGAAAACAGGGCCCACAAGCGTTATCAAACAGTTTTTTTTGGCAAAAACGTACAATTTCAGCAAAATTAGACAAAAACTTCTCCATACACTTTCAATAGCCCCATTCATTTCTAATGGAACATTCAACCCCCACAAAAATGTTTCCATTCACTCCTGTTGATATACAACTTGTACTTGTAAAAAATGTTTTTTTAAATCTCAATTTTTGAGACACATCGCTCTCGAAATGCCCCAAAGTTGATAGAAAGTGACCTAAAATCAGCAGGAAGTACATACAATAATACACCAAATGTACATACACCAAAATTAACACGCAGTTACTCAGATATGCCCTAAAATCAGTGGTGGAATGTAACAAAGTAAAAGTACTTCGTTACTGTAATTAAGTACATTTTGTGTATCTGTACTTGAATACAAATATGAAGTGGTACTTTTACTTTGCTACATTTTACAACACATATCTGTACTGTTACTCCACTAGTTTTCAAATTGTCACATGCGTTACACGTTACTTTTGTTTTTTCCTCATCAATTTATAGTATCGTTTTCATACCTCCGGCGCAATAAACCCTGTACAACTATACCGTAATCGAGCACTAGATGGCAGCAACACGAGTACAAGCAAGCTAAGGCGGGTTAACTATTGACCAATAAAAACCACAGTACAGTACAAACTACAGTACTGTATGTGGCGGTGGGCACCGGATAGTTGTTGCAATCCTAAACTACATTTTGGAATTTAAATTTTTTTTTTTTTTTAATAGCTTTTTTCACTTCTGTTTACAGCATATACAGTACATATTAGATATACAGTGAATAAAATAAGTATTTGAACACCCTATTTTGCAAGTTCTCCCACTTATAAATCATGGAAGGGTCTGAAATTTTCATCGTGCATGTCCACGGTGAGAGAGATAATCTAAAAAGAAAAATCCAGAAATCACAATGTATAATTTTTAACGATTTATTTGTGTGCCACAGCTGCAAATATTTGAAATTTGCATTTTGTATTTGAAAAACCTGAGAAAACAATTTTTAATATTTGATACACTAGGCTTTGTTTGCAAAAACAGAAGTCAAACGTTTTCTGTACTTTTTCACCAGGTTTGTACACACTGCTGTCGGGATCTTGGCCCACTCCTCCACACAGATATTCTCTAGATCAGTCAGGTTTCTGGGCTGTTGCTGAGAAACAGAGTTTGAGCTCCCTCCAAAGGTTCTCTATTGGGTTTAGGTCTGGGGATTGGCTCGGCCATGCTAGAACCTTGATATACTTCTTCCGGAGCCACTCCTTGGTTTTCCTGGCTATGTGCTTTGGATCATTGTCATTTTGGAGGACCCAGCCACAACCCATCTTTAATGCTCTGACTGAGGGAAGGACGTTGTTCCCCAAAAATCTCACAATACAGGGCCCCAGTCATCAGTCATCCTCTCTTTAATATAGTCCACTCGTCCTGTCCCATGCGCAGAAAAACACCCCCAAAGCATGATGCTACCACTCCCATGCTTCACAGTACGGATGGTGTTCTTGGGATAGTAACCATAATTCTTCTTCCTCCAAACACAGTAAGTGGAATTATGAACAAAACGTTCTATTTTCTCTTATCTGACCTCAAAACTTGCTCCCATGACTCCTCTGCATTATCCAAATGGTCATAGGCAAACTTAAGACGGGCCTTGACATGTGCTGGTTTAAGCAGGGGGACCCTCCGTGCCATGTATGATTTCAAACCATGAGGTCTTAGCGTGTTACCAACAGTAACCTTGGAAACGATGTTCCCAGCTTTTTTCAGGTCATTGTCCAAGTCCTGACGTGTAGTTCTGGGCTGATTCCTCACCTTTCTTAGGATCATTGAGATTCCACGGGTGATATCTGACATGGAGCATCACTCCGATCGAGATTGACAGTCATATTTAGCTTCTTCCATTTTCTAATAATTGCTCCAACAGTGGATCTAATATCACCAAGCTGCTTGGTAATTGCGCTGTAGCCCTTTCCAGCATTGTGGAGGTGAACAATTTTGCCTCTGGTGTCTTTGGACAGTTCTTTGGTCTTGACTATGTTACAAGTTTGAGTCTTACTGATTGTATGGGTTGGACAGGTGTCTTTATGCAGCTATCGACCTCAAACAGGTGCATCTGATTCACGGAATGGAGGTGGACTTTTAATAGGTGGACTAACAGGTCTTTCAGGGTCAGAATTCTAGCTGATAGACAGGTGTTCAAATAATTTTTTTGCAGCTGTATCACACAAATAAAATGTTAAAAAATAATGCATTGTGATTTCTGGATTTTTATTTTATCTCGGTCACAGTGGGCATGCACCTACTAAGTGGGAGAATTTGCAAAATAGCAGGGTGTTCTAATACCTACAGTGGGGCAAATAAGTATTTAGTCAACCACTAATTGTGCAGGTTCTCCCACTTGAAAATATTAGAGAGGCCTGTAATTGTCAACATGGGTAAACCTCAACCATGAGAGGCAGAATGTGGAAATACTTATTTTCCACCATGATTTGCAAATAAATTCTTTAAAAATCAAACAATGTGATTTTCTGTTTTTTTTTCCACATTCTAATCTGGAACCTTTCACACTCTAATACTTTCAAGTGGGAGAACTTACACAATTAATGGTTGACTAAATACTTATTTGCCGCACTGTATTTTCTTCAATATTACATTTTTGCATCAGGAGAAAATACTTTTACTTTTTACTTGTAGATTTTAAAGCAAGTACTTTGTACTTTTACTTGAGTAAATCTTTTCTTAGATACTTGTACTTTTACTTAAGCTTTTTTTGCACTTGTACCTGTACTTTTACTTTAGTAAAAAAAGTAAGTACTGTACTTCATCCAGCACTGCCTAAAATCAACAGGAAATTATCAAAAATATACGGCAACACAAGAAATGAAATGTTTCCTACTTTTTCTATGAATTGCTTTTATTTGTACAGTCTTCATTGCTTAAATGATGGTGTTATTCAGAAAATGCTAAAATGAAGTTCTCTTTGGGTGAGAGTCCTAAAACAACTCAAGCAACAACAATACCACCTACTTGGACACTCTGACTCCAATGATCTTTGGCCCCGTTTTATTGAGGGGCTGGAAGGGACAGGGGAGGGACAGAGTAGGGCACAGCAAAGCAAATTAACATAGAATACAGGAAGGCTTCAGAGCCAAGGAAGAGAAAGACTGGCTAGAGAGAAGTTATCCTATCAGCTGACTAACGATGTGTAGTAAAAAGAAAGGATAAATATTAAATGTACGCATAATTATTTCTATTCCAACAAAATCAAAGCTCCCCACATCAACGTTAACAGGAAGTGACCCGGGAAAGCCCCAAAACCAAAAGGAAGTGGCTATAAAATGCCACAAAATAAACAGGAAATTACCTGTAAGTGCCCTAAAATTAACAACAGACAAAAAAATGAACTCATTACCTGCAATTGACAACACTATGTACCCAATTAATTTCATTTGGTAGGACTGGTTACGAATGCTCATGACCCAAAAATAACCCAAATTGATAGGAAGCGACTGGAAATCTACAGGAAGAGGCCCATGGGAAAGAAAGCGAATTTCTCTAGAAATTGTATTTCATGGTTCATTTTCTTTATTCTTTCTTTTTCTTATTGTGCCAGTGAGGAAGATGCCGCTGCTGTCTACAAGGCTGCCCGCTTCCTCAACATGACAGGCTCAGGCTACGTGTGGCTGGTGGGCGAGCGTGAGATGTCGGGTAAAGCGCTGAGCGAGGCGCCAGACGGTACGTTCATCATCCAGCAGAGACCTGTGGCAAATACCCACGTTTACTGCTGGCTGTACTCAAAGGCCAATCACAATAAACACAGGATTAGCAAGTTTAATAACAGATGCATTACTGTACATGATTTCACCACGGAACCAATGTGTGTCGTGTGACGGATAAGCGTTTAAACGTTTAAGCACTAAGTGTTTAAAGGTTTAAATGTGTTGTGTTAAGTACTCCTTGTTTTCTTCAGTTGAACTGTGTGTTTCCTGGCTATTCATTGTGCTATTCTGCCATATTAATGTCCTGATTTCTAATGAGCTATTAAGGAAGAGTTTTTCAACTGGTAGAATGGTAAGCTAAATCAGCCTTTCTTGTTCTCATTTTTCTTTCAGTTTCTCTCACTACATCGTATCACTTCGTGATCACCAACTTCGTCCCTTCCAGTCACCCTTACACATCAAAACCCCTTCTCAAAAACCATTTCCCCTTTTTTTGTGTGTGCTGTCATTGTCTCCACTTCCACTGCGGCTTCTTGCAGAAGTCGTTTGGACCTGGTTGCAATCAGAAAACTTAGCTGAAGTTGGATTATTGACTGGTCTGACAATGTTTTTGTTTGAACACAAGGAATAGCTTGCCTGATTCCCCATGTTTTGGATAACAGGAAAATGATAAATCAAATCCAACTTCAAGGGACTCTTTAAACATGCTGTAAAAGGTCATCAGTAGCAAAAACACAACAGATATGTTTATGTAAGTTGCCCTGTCTGATGAGTTGTCTTTACAGGCAGGGCAATTAGATGCTACTACTGATGTGCTACCTTTATTCAGGATGTCTAAACTAGAGACCCTATAAGTTTTGGCCCACTTTGAGCATTGCAAAAGGATCCTAAGAAACAGCTCTTTCCACAGATCGGTAATTGTGCGTTTGTTGTTGGATCGGTCATAGGTTTGATCGGCCTGCAGCTCATTAACGGGAAGAACGAGTCGGCTCATATCAATGATGCAGTGGCAGTGGTAGCACAGTCTGTCCAGGAGCTCTTTGAGAAGGAAAATATCACTGAGCCCCCAAGAGGATGTGTGGGCAACACCAACATTTGGAAAACTGGACCTCTCTTTAAAAGGTGTTCTTACATTTATCGAATAAGGTTTTTGTTCGGTTGCAGATTTTCTTGAGGAAATACGTTGGTTCTGTAGTTAGAAATTGCTGGTCACTGGAAGTAACTATAAATACATTTCAAAATATTATTAAAGCAACACTATGGAACCTTCAGTTTTGGTCAATTTTTGTGGCGCAGGTGGACAAAAGCGGGAGTGTTTTGCCTTAAGGGGATCCACGGATAGGAAGACTTGTAGTTCTTAAAATATAAATATTATTACGAGTTAAAATAATTTGATATTGAAACCCCTCTTGAGGTTTTCGTTTTTATACAATTTGTAAAATTATTTTAACTAGTACCACCATTGTTGTTGGTTACACTGCCAGGCTTCCAGAGTATGACTCTAGCTTAGTTACTAAACATGGCATCTGTTCAACCCTTTCCAGTTTCCAGTTCCGAGAGGAACATTAATGAGCATGACAGCACTGTTGATTTTTCAAAAAACGAGCAGTAAAAGCAAAATGAACAGGAAAGACGGGATTAGATGAGACGAGACAACAATGCACGTACAACACAATGCTTAAAAGTATAAGAGGGAAACACATGCAAAACGTATTTTGAGGCAATGAAAAGGTAATAAAAGACTCAAGAAAAACACATAGTAAGTACTCGCCGCTTTTAACCGATGAGCGCATGTATTGGACGTCTCGCCGCGTAGAAGGAATTGCAGTAACCCGTTAGTGTTCGTCGAGTGACAGTGACAATCTTCGTCAGCACCCCGAACGTCCATTGCGTGCTTCAAACATGGTGCCCTCCGTAGGTCAAAACATGTACTAAATATTATAGATTTTCAAATCAATGGCCATATTTTATTTGTAAGGTAAAATCCTGATCTCCCGGTCACCTGCAGGGGGATTGAACAACATTTCTGTTTCCAGTGGCTGTGTGAAGGATAAATAGTGATGAGGTATTGAATCCAGTTGTGGCTAAACAATATCATATGACAAAGCTGAAAACAAGAAACGATTGAATTTCTACCGTGTTCCCCCACCGATCATCCTCCCCCTTCACCCTCACCCGAACTCATCAGTGCTGACGAGTTTGGGTGAGGTCACGCCAGCGAGTGACAACCGGGCCAACGTTTTTTCTTGAGTGTCCTTTTATCCTGGTAGCCTTCCTTTTTCTTTTTTATTTTCTCCTCGGACAAAAACTTTTAGTCTCTTTTGTTGCTCTGCCATCTTTGCAGAATTCACGCGGAAGCTTTCGTTTGACTTCCGTCTTTATAAGGAATGGGGAAAGGGGGAAGTGACGTATGCCGTAAAGCAGTCAGCACATTTGTAGTTTTTTTTTGTGTGGCAGGGTTGTCGCAACCCAATGTCAGTACCGACAGGGTTTGAGTGGAGCATGCGTAGTACATGCACATGCAAAAACGTGCATGCGTTGATATGCGACCTTTTTACGACAGTTTGGGAATATGATGTGTTCTGGGGATTTATGTTTATTAGTACTTGATAATAATACTAATACTAATGACAATGGCTGTATTTTGAGGGAACAATAAATTTACGCTGCTGTATAAGCTGTACACTGACTACTTTCACTTGTTCAGTGATGTCCCATGAAAAGATATAATACCTGCAGAAATGTAAAGGACGTACTCAATTTTATATACCGTATTGGCCCGAATTTGAGACGGTGTTTTTTGCATTGAAATACGATTGAAAAAGAGGGGGTCGTCTTATATTTGCGGTCTAGACATTATACCCCTTTACAACGCTAGATGGCGCCAGATATCATTGAAGCGATGTTCTGTCATGACAGATCTCAGCTACTAGTTTAACCAGTTTGCATTATTTTATTGCAATGTTTCTCTTTTTTTTCTAATTGTTTCAAGACTACAGTTAGACTTCACTTTGATAGTTAATGCAGTTATTGCAATTTTGTTGTTTTATCACAATAGATTAGTTTATTAACATTTCAAAAACCAGAAGCCATTCATTTACGAATGTGATTGCACTTTACTTTACATATTTAAATGTTCAGATATTAAGATTTGAATGAGGCAAAATAACATGCTTTTTCTCTCTAATATATTGGTATAATCATTTGTTTCGGATGTACTGTAATTATTTTCTGCATAAAAATTAATTTGGTGTTCAAAATGTCTTTTTTCAAACTTGAGTCTTGAAAAAGAGGGGGTCGTCTTATAATCAGGACCGTCTTATATTCGGGCCAATACGGTATTATTCGAAAACGTGTTCATAATCTCATACCACTCACATCCTGTCGGTACTCACATTGGGTTGCGGCAAAGGTTCCTGCTACTCTCCTCAGCATTAATTAGTTCTGGTGAAAGCGATACAGATACCCTCAGGCCGTAACAGAGGTTTCATTAAACTAGTTGTCAATCAACATATCATCACAAATGTTATGAAAATGTTTCATAAAGGTTGAAAAGTTTCCTAGTGTTGCTTTAACAGTGGGTAATGGATAATCTTATTTACAATAGGGTGAAATAAAGTTTGACAAAAATATAAGTGCGAACGGAAAGGTAGGGATGCATTTCAACTGCTGATATTTAGAACCAAAGGGATGAAAAGCAATGAAAATGTAAAGTTATGGAATAACATAACAATAGAAACACAATAGTGTGTTTAAAATCTTATTAAGTCAAAGTATTAAAATAATTATGAAAAAAAACCTAAATCATTTAGTGGATTGACCAAAAAGACATTTGCTGTGTTTTGTATGCTTTTTAATTTATTGATACATAACTGTATTTGAAATGAAATAAACCACATTGAATTGAAATCGAAAGATTACATAACATATTTTGATGCTGAAACACAATGTCTGCTGTATCTGCCATCTGACCTTCAACTGATCTGTTTATACATTCTTTCCCAACCAAAATAACAGAAAGAACTCCATGCAGACGTGCTACAACACAGCACATAATTTCATGCTAGGACTCACACCCACTGTCTAATTAATGCACATAGGCTGTAATTATTCTCATTTGCCTGCCACAGGGTACTCATGTCATCAAAATACCCAGAGGGGCTCACGGGACGTGTGGAGTTCAACGACGACGGCGACAGGAAATACGCCCACTACAGCATTCTTAACTATCAGAAGAGTCGACTCATTCAAGTGGGCGTTTACAATGGGACGCAGGTAATTTGACAACCAATGCAAATATAGACAGGGATTTGCATCAAAAATGGTTTAAATTTTACCTCCCCTTACTAAAATGCGCAGTGCAGTTAAAGTTTTTTTTTTTTTTCCTGAAAACTGGGGCTGCATTTTGTTAAGCTGTGCTCAGCAGAAAGGAAACAGAAGACAAGTGACACTTGTGTTCACCCTGGGGCAGTCACGACATCTGATGAAATGCTGCATTGCCGGACACAATACGTGATTAGCTTGAAAATAAATATTGTAATTTCCTCTCTAGGTTTACTCAAGCAATGCACAATGGTACCTGTTCTTACAAAATTGATTGGTTCTGGAAGTAGTATTGTAACTTGAAAATTCTGTAAGTACAAGTTTTCCATGTATATGCCCTAATCTGTTCTAAGCCCCCCAAAATTCAGACATAAATCTTTTATCAAGCATAAAAATGCATCAAAACATGTAACAAATACATGTTCCAATGAGATAATTGCACAATAACAATAAAATAAGAATTGGGCATAATATAAAAAAAAGAAAGAATAAGAATAAAGAATAACAGTTAATACACTCACATAAAGCTGTCGGTGTTATAATCGTGGGCTGCAAACACCAAAACAGGCACATGAGATAGCGAGGGTCTGAGTTCAAGCAATGTATTGTTCACTGAGCTGTGGAGTTGAGCATCTGGGTGAAGGTACCAAAAAACACGAGGCGTAGATGAGATCCTGGAACAAAGCAAATAGGTCGATGATCAGATGAGTCCACAAAGAAGTATTCACAACACGAGACGGCACTAACAGTGTATTGAAAGAGACGATCCAGCGACATGGTGGAGCTCTGGCTGGCTTATGTAGGCTGGGGTTGGTGATTGCTGACAGCTGCCGTCGCTCCACCCGTTAGGTGGTGGGCGTGTAATTGGATGACACACACCCACACACTTGCCCAGCCCGGGGCCTGACAGTCGGAATACGAGGGGCGAATGAAGAGGACGCTGGGATGCACATACACATATAGTAGAGGTGCCTCTTAGCCAATTGGATGCCAGGAAGATGCTAGGCAATACCCAGTGGCAGAGCAGCTATAAGTATGTAATCTTCAGTAAACTCTGGGAGCTAAGAGTAGCAGCCCATACTGTATTTTTTGCCTTTCGTATCCTGAAATTGCTTTCGTAATATAGGCCATATTTTAAAATTGAGACTGATGTAGAGACATTCGTAAGCAGAGGTACCAATGTATACACTGCTGGCCAAAAGTATTGGCACCCCTGCAATTCTGTCAAATAATGCTCAATTTCTCCAAAATGATTGCAATTGCAAATGCTTTGGTAGTAATATCTTTATTTATTTTGTTTGCAATGAAAAAACACAAAAGAGAATGAGAAAAGTACAAATCAAATTATTATCATTTTACACAAAACTAAAAAAATGGGCCGGACAAAAGTATTGGCACCCTTTAAAAAAATCATGTGATGCTTGTCTAATTTGTGTAATTAACAGCACCTGTTACTTACCTGTGGCACATAACAGGTGGTGGGAATAACTAAATCACACTTGCAGCCAGTTAAAATGGATTAAAGTTGACTCAACCTCTTTCCTGTGTGTCAGGCCGAGTTGACGAGGCGGACTTAGCTGCGGAGGTTCAGGCAAAACTTTATTTTGACAACACAGGTTCTTCCGCTGACATGCGGGGATGAGAAAAAGCACAAACAAAAAGCGCTCCAACGGAGGAATGAGTCAGGATGACTAGAAACAAAATAAGGTTTCAAGCACAAAGCGCTCCAAACGGGAGGTAAGGCAAAAACATAAAGCGCTCCAAAAGGAGGAAAAATTCAAGCTTCTAGGATCAAAAGTTACAAACACAAAGCGCTCCAAATCGAGGATAATGTACAGAATAACTATGATAGCTATGGCGAGAGGCTGACGTGACTGACCATACATGAAAGACACTTCTGCACAAGACAAGGGGAACTAGGGCATTATATACACACACAAGGTAATGTGGAACAGGTGGAAACAATAGGTGATTAGCTGACAAGAGGAAGAGCAAGTACGCGACTATGAAGAGGGTGAAGCCTTCAAAATAAAACAGGAAATGACGTGACACAACTCCATGACGTGACACTGTGTCCTTGTGTGAACCACATTGAGCATTGAGAAAAGAAAGAAGACCAAAGTACAGTATGAGGAAGCATGGGCAATCTCAAGGCTACAAGTCCATCTCCAAAGACCTGAATGTTCCTTTGTCTACCGTGCTCAGTGTCATCAATAAGTGTAAAGCCCATGGCACTGTGGCTAACCTACCTAGATGTGGACGGAAAAGAAAAATTGACGAGAGATTTTAACGAAAGATTGCACGGATGGTGGATAAAGAACCTTGACTAACATCCAAACAAGTTGAAGCTGTCCTGCAGTCCGAGGGTACAACAGTGTCAAACCGTACTATCTGTCGGCGTCTGAATGAAAAGGGACTCTATGGTAGGATATACGGGAAGACCCCACTTCTGACCCAGAGACATAAAAATGCCTGGCTGGGGTTTGCCAAAACTTACCTGAGAAAGCCAAAAACGTTTTGGAAGAATGTTCTCTGGTCGGATGAGACAAAAGTAGAGCTTTTTGGGAAAAGTCATCAATATAGAGTTTACAGGAAAAAAAACCCAAGGCCTTCAAAGAAAAGAACACGGTCCCCACAGTCAAACATGGCGGAGGTTCCCTGATGTTTTGGGTTTGCTTTGCTGCCTTTGGCACTGGACTGCTTGACCGTGTGCATGGCAATATGAAGTCTGTAGACGACCAACAAATTTTGCAGCATAATGTAGGGCCCAGTGTGAGAAAGGTAGGTCTCCATCAGAGGTCATGGGTCTTCCAGCAGGACAATGACCCAAAATACACTTCAAAGAGCACTAGAAAATGGTGTAAGAGAAAGCACTGGAGACCTCTAAAGTGGCCAGCAATGAGTCCGGACCTGAATCCCATAGAACACCTGTGGAGAGATGGATGTTTGGAGAAGGCACCCTTCAAATCTCAGAGACCTGGAGCAGTTGGCCAAAGAAGAATGGTCTAAAATTCCAGCAGAGCATTGTAACAAACTAATTGATGGATATTGGAAACGGTTGTTTGCAGTTATTTTGTCTAAAGGTTGTGCTACCAAGTATTAGGCGAAGGGTGCCAATACTTTTGTCCGGACCATTTTTGGAGTCGTGTGTAAAATGACACTGATTTGTTTTTTAATTTATAATTTTTTTCATTCACTTTTGTCTTTTTTCATTGCAAGCAAAATAGATGAAGATATTACTACCAAAGTATTTGTAATTGCAATCATTTTTTTGGAGAAATTGAGCAATATCTGACAGAATTGCAGGGGTGCCAATACTTTTGGCCAGCAGTGTAGCTGTCTATGGTTTGTCAATCTTAAAGTACCTTTATATTTATTAATTTTATTTCATTCTTTTTTCCCCTTTTTTAACCTATTCTGTTCAGCTGCTTAGACATGGAGAATAGGAATCTGAGTGTCCTTATGGTCTGAACAGTTTTAATGTATCACATGGGAGTTTGATATTGTCCCATTGTGGTTGTTCATTATGTAGGAGAAAGCAGAGACAAGGAAGTGGTTATGGGGGACAGAAAGGAAGGAAGCAGACAGAAGAGGAAAATAACAAAGAAAAAAAAATACATTGTTACATGCCTATGCTATCTATGAACATAGTGGTGCTATAGTTAGCTAATTATATTTACCCGTGGACACCATGTGGGGTGCCTGATAACTTGATAACTGAATCTTAATGAATTCAGGTAGAACGTTGAAGTTAAAGGGCAATCATAAATAACAAAAGAGCTGTGATTACATGAAAAAAAGCTCCCACTCATGTGTGTGTGTTGGCTCCCTGTAGGTGGTAATGAACAATCAGCGCAAGATTATCTGGCCCGGCGGGGAGACTGAAAAACCACAGGGTTTCCAGATGTCTACTCGACTAAAGGTAAGGCGGTGATGCTCGCGTTCACTCATATCATGTATTAACCATAACCATTTCAGTCAGTGCGGGGAAAGAAAAGACGCCGCCCTTTCCATCTGAGCTGCCGCAACATATCAAACATGTCTTTCAAATAAGACCTTCAAAAAGCTTCTTTGTCTGTATGCTCTCACATCTGCTTCTTGGGCATCCATTTGGACATCCGTTTTCCATTTCCGTTTATTGGTCCCAATGGTTGTAAACAGCTGAAATGATGTGATCAACAGATATTGTCCTATTTGTTTTAGATAGTGACAATACACCAGGAGCCATTTGTGTACGTGAAACCGACTATGCAAGATGGAACGTGCAAGGAGGAAATGACATTAAATGGAGTCTTAATTAAAAAGGTTATCTGCACTGGGCCCAATGAGACCATCCCAGGTAACACATCAGGGACGTTTATATCAATGTGCTTTTAACGCACAAACATCTACTGGAGATGCATACATATATATGCAGTAGGTATCTATATATGTATGCATGTAGCTGAGTGTGCCATTCAAAGTGTCTTATGGCTGATGTGCTCAGAGTGACTGTGTGCGAGCATGAGATATGCATAAAGAGAGGATGACGCATTTGTTCAGTCTACATGCGCCGGACAAGGAATTAAAACAACAACAAAAAATTTTATGGGTAGGTTGTAATTCGCAACCTTTTCTGGTCTGATTACAGGGCGCCCAATAGTGCCGCAGTGTTGTTATGGGTTCTGCATTGATCTGCTGATCAAGCTGGCTATGACCATGAACTTTACGTACGAGGTTCATCTGGTGGCTGATGGGAAATTTGGAACCCAGGAGCGGGTTGGTGTCAGTTGACCTCACTCAAGGACATGTTTGTCATTCAATATTTCTGTGAATGTAAATGGTAAATTACTGTACTTACTACTTTTTCTTCTAGTGCTACCTATTTCTAAACCATGTTGCAATTGGTCATTTATTTGACTATAGACCCTACTCACTTGACGTCACAACCATGCCTCCATGCCATATTGTCCGTCTACTCGTCGTGTTGATGCATTAACGCTAGGTAAATTCCTCCTATTATGGCGTGTTTTTCTGCTCGTTAACATTAATAATCAAAATGGTGAAGGCGTGTGTGGCGGTTGGTTGCAATAACAGAGAAGATAGACGGAGAGACTTGAAGTTCTACCGTATTCCGAGAGACCCGGAGAAGAGAGCGAGATGGACTGCTGCAATTCGACGAGAAAACTGGGCTCCAAACGATTACCACGGATTATGTAGAAGTCATTTTATATCTGGTAATATATATTTAGAGGGTTTTGGGCTGACAACCACAATTAAGATCATTGCGAGGCTAATCGCCGACAACATACAGTTTCAAATTCAAGATGCTTATTTCTTCCACCATCATTATATTTTGAATAATATTTAGCTGGTACCAAGTGAAAGAAGCTGGCCTCGTCTACGGATCATCAGTTAAACAGGTGTGTCCAAACCTTTTGCAAAGGGGGCCAGATTTGGTGTGGTAAAAATGCGGGTGGCTACCTTGGCTGATTTACATAGAACAATATATTTAAACAAATGTTAGCAAGCCCTTCTGTGTGTCACATTTGCTTTATTATTTTTTTTAATTCATAATTTTAACAGTCTCGTCTTTGTGGCGTTCTCTTTCGACACTCGGGCTCTTGCGAAATACTGCTGCTGTGAAATTAAACTGGCTTCAAGTTGCTATAATTTCTCGCTGCGTATCTTCCCTGTAATGTCGTAAATGTCAGCGTGTCTTGTTCGGTAATATTATCGCGTCACATCGAACTCTATGAAAACAGCGACTGTCTCTTTGCAAATGAGGCAGACACAGTTGTTGCATGTTTTATTGAAGAAAAAGTCCAATATCCACCTATCCTTGAAGCGCTGGCCATCGCAGTCAACTTTTTTTTTTTTTTTTTTTGATTGTCGCCATTTTAGAAATCACATAGGGTAATGTTGCTTAGAGTGCTGCTCTTAAAGTTTTTCAAACTTTCGTGAGAATAAGCCGATTTTGTGTTGACAAGACAGTAGTAGATATCAGGGTAGCAGATGTCAGGCAGAGAAGGCGAAGACAGCGGGTCGAAAAATATCGATTTAGGCATCAAATATGGATCTGTCGAATGGATAGACTGAAGCTTTTCCACATAACGCCTTTTATGCAACGCATCCAATGAGTTTACAGCGTCTGAAAGCACCGGGGCTTCCATGAATTGCTCTATAAACTGAACGACTAATTGAAACCATCGAGAACAGGGCTAAACAGAGACGGACAATATGGCGGCCGGATACAGCGACACGTCATTCTGTGATGTTGGTGAGTAGGGTCTATTGCAGTGGTCTCAAACCGGTCCTCAAAGGGCCGCAGGGGGTACTGGATTTCATTCCAACCAAACGAGACAAATACCTTTTCACCAATCTGGTTTCTTACAAGTGTAATCAGTTGATTGCAATCAGGTGCTGCTTATGTTAGTAGAAACCTCATTGGTTGAACTGTTTGTGCTGGATCTGTTGGAACAAAAACCAGGACCCACTGCGGCCCTTTGTGGAGTCGGTTTGAGACCGCTGGTCTATTGTGTGTAATGGGTGCCAATCCTCCCATAGCTAAGTTGCTGCTACAAAGCCAAAAGACACCAATGGCAATCATTTTCCAGGAGATTAAGCCAATTTTTTATTAGTAATGGATACTTTAATTACATACAGAAATTCTTATTTTCATAATATGCTTGAGCAAAATGACAAAGAATTGATTGACATTAATAATTTGTATTAGGGACCGTTCAATTCCACATTTTGTTAGACCTTCACTTTTATAATTAAGTTTTAACCTAAATAGTAAGAACATTCTATGATCCTGAGTTCCCGTCAAGTCACTCAAAAAAGCACTTTTTTGACATTACCGTATTTTCCGCACTATATTGCGCATCAGAGTATAAGGCGCACCTTCAATGAATGGCTTTTTTAAAAGTTGTCTTCATATACAGTGGTACCTTGACATAAGATCGCTTCGACAGCCAACGTAAAAGTTGACTCGGCATTTGTTTCTACATCTGACGACATTCTCGAAATACGACAATTTATGACAGCGCCGCAGTTCCTTTGTTTTCCTGAAAGACGGGCACTGGGCGGATTTTCTTGTGAGAAAAATGAACGTGAATTCTAAGAAAGTTAGTGCAGGTGGTGTAAAAAGGAAAAAAGTGACGCTTACCATTGAAATGAAAATGGAAATGATAGAAAAATATGAGCGTGGTGTGCTTGTACGTGAACTGGCTCGACAATACGGCTGTAGAATGTCTACGATCTCGACGGTTCTCCTCCGACCTCAGTTCGCCAGTCTTTATAAATTAAGGTGGCAATTATTATTGTTGTAACATCGGCAAGGAAGTCGCAAGCTTTGTCAGATTTTTAATCCTTTAGTTCAGAACTTGTGCAGCACAACACGTCTACTGTCTACAGTATACACCAAAAACCACAGGGCTCTAAAAGTGAAAGTAATATCTCTACCGCACCGACTTATCTTACTGTGACATCAGCCATGCGGTGCGTTCAGGTACAGCACACAAAACACGTCCTCCACATTAGAACCCAATTTGTTACATTATAACAGGAATTATTATTATTTTGATTTTTATTCATAATTTATTTGTTTTGCTATGTGTAATTGCCATTTGTAATGGTACCAGCAGGATTTATCAAGGATTTAGTGTAGGTTTTCTGGCTGTGGAATGAATTAATGGAATTATAATGTATTCTTATGGGAAAATCCTGCTCAACATACGGCCATTTCGATTTACAAACAAATTCCTGGAACGAATTAAGTTCGAATGTATAGGTACCCTTGTATAAGACGCACCGCATTAAACTGTAAGGCGCAGTAGTAATAGTAGTAATAGTAGTAGTAGTGGTTAGGTTGCATTATGCATCCACTAGATGGAGCTGCGCTAAAGGGACTGTCATGCCCTGATAAACCAATATATAAGGCGCATCGCATTATAAGGGGCACTGTTGGCTTTTTAGAAATGTTTGCCGTATAGTGCAGAAAATTCAGTATTTCATATACCTTTTAAAGAACTTTCCTTGGATTATACTATTTTCACACACAGTATAGTGATCATTACATTTCTGGCACTCCAGGTGAACAACAGCAACAAGAAAGAGTGGAATGGCATGATGGGAGAACTCCTGGGGGGCCTGGCTGACATGATTGTTGCCCCGCTGACTATTAACAACGAACGAGCCCAGTACATTGAGTTTTCCAAACCCTTCAAATATCAAGGTCTTACCATCCTCGTTAAAAAGGTACGTTCGTCAATTTGGTGGGCTCGCAAGTTAGGTAGGCACCCGTTTAGGGTATAGTATAATCTGGTTTATTGGCAAAATTGATGTTTATTATGCAATGAAAAGAAATACAGTGATCCATCGTTTTTCGCGGTTAATGGGAATCAGAATCCGCCACGATAAGTGAAAAACCTTGAAGTAGCCCCCCCGAAAATAATTGTTTGTTTTGTTTTGTGTGTTCAATGTATTTATTCATATTTAGCATTGGAAAGGGATACATATAAGACTTTTTTTCACTTTTTTTCCCCCCAAAGTATGATTTAAACAAAACAAATAATAAACCTGTATATATTATTGGTTTGAAGCACTTCAAATGTAATAGTTATTAGTTTTAAGTTTTAAACATGTTTCTGTCCCACCGAATTATTTTTAAACAAGAATAAAGTACTGTAGTAAAAAAATCATTGGCTTCATTAAATTCTTCAACTACCTCCCTTGGCTGTGACTCTTGGAGTGACATGTAGAAATTACAAACTGCTCAGGATCACTTGGGGCGTTTATTGCTACGAACACAAGCCCGTCTGGCTGCCTTGAATGTCGCCACACACACACATTCATTCCAGCGCGCACTTCCTTATTTCCCTGCCCGCGCATACGCACACAGAGCCCATTAACCTACTCAAAACCTCTCACTTAAACACAATGATTTGCCACAGCAACTGTTTAACAAGTTAAACGATGATTGACACATGTGGGGCATTTCAAGTCCGCTTCTCTGGCAAGATCAAACACAACCATCTGTCAACATCGTTAACTTTAATAAACAACTCCATTGCAGTGTCGCAGTGCCTGAGGAACAAAGAGCAGGGAGAGGGAGGGTGGGAGAGTGACACTAGGTGATCGGTTCGGGACAGCTCATCTGTATTTTTTTTCTTTTTTTTTAATTGGAAAAAAAAATCAGTGATCGATTAAGGGCGAGGGATCACTGTAATTCTAATTTTGTGGTGTTTTTCAACTGAAATTACATTCGATTGTGAATGGAATTAGTTGCCGTATATAAATATAAGTAAGACTTATTATTAACCTGTCGCTGTGTGTGTTTTTAGGAAATCCCTCGCAGTACGCTGGACTCGTTCATGCAGCCATTTCAAAGTACTTTGTGGCTGTTGGTGGGTCTTTCGGTACATGTGGTGGCGGTGATGCTTTACCTACTAGACCGGTTCAGGTACACAGGGAAGAGTGTGTTTGTGGGTGTCGTGCATGAGTCCAGAGTTGCATGAGTTGCAGGTCTTCCACTCAGTTAAGATGAGTAGATAGATGGAGGCGAAGGTTGACTCAAACATCCCACTGCTATACCTGTTTTGCAGTCTTCGTCAGTCTTTTTTTCATTTTTTCTTTTTCGCTTCGCTCACTCATGTTCAGTTCCTTTCCATTCCCTCAGGCTGCCAGGGTTTGCTCAAGCGTATTGTCTGCAAGGGCTTACTCAGTCTCATGCAACCATTTCAAATTTTCTCCTACAGCCCATTTGGAAGATTTAAAGTAAATAGTGAGGAAGAAGAAGAGGATGCCCTCACCTTGTCATCTGCCATGTGGTTCTCCTGGGGAGTGTTGCTGAACTCTGGAATTGGAGAAGGTGACATGCTTCACATGACAAAGTAGAAATATGTCATTTTATTGCCTTTGGCATGCAACGAGTTAAGTACAAAGGAGGGAAAAAATTGAATTTAGTGCAATGAAATGGGCTGTTGGCCTTTCTACCTCGATATCTCATGTCCGCAAGAACTATTGCTGGGCAGGTATGCCTATATTAGTGAACACTGAAAATACACTTATGTTGCATGGGTGCAGTCTATGAAAACAAGCCCATCAATGTCAAGGTAAAGGTATTAAAAATGTGCATTATGTCTCTTTGGTCTTTGTACAATTTGACATGCTCCAGATTTGAAGCCTTCCTTTAAAGATAACATTGCAATTGATTTAAAAAAGGCTTTGATACTATTTGTCTTGTAAAAGTTTTATTCCTGTTGTTTTTATGGACCTTCTGTGAATTATAGGATTTTCTATTTTTTGTGCATTTCTGTACTCTTTGTTCTAGTACTTTGAATAGTGACAGTGATACGTTACGTTTGACTTGCAGGTGCACCTCGAAGCTTCTCAGCGAGAATCCTTGGTATGGTGTGGGCTGGCTTTGCCATGATCATTGTGGCTTCTTATACTGCCAACTTGGCTGCTTTCCTGGTGCTGGATCGGCCTGAGGAGCGCATCACCGGCATCAATGACCCAAGGGTATGTGATTATGTCAACACTTGACTAATTGTCAACACTATATCACACATTCAGTAATTTTGTTAACCAGAGCGCATATTGTACCTCTGCCATGGTTTAAAACGATCTCTTCTGTGAAATCAATGACTGAATGATGCAGAACTTAATAGAGTACCTAGTAGTACGATCTCCAATGGACGCGACGTCACGGCTGTCTGCGCAAAGAGCTCATTAAAATACTAGTCTACAGTCTGAATATTTGGCAAAAACAATTTTGTGACTTTATGACCAATGTTCTCTTCAGCTCAGAAACCCATCTGACAAGTTCATCTATGCCACGGTGAAGCAGAGTTCCGTGGACATCTACTTTCGGCGGCAGGTGGAGCTTAGCACCATGTACCGCCACATGGAGAAGCACAACTATGAGAGTGCCGCCGAGGCCATCCAGGCAGTGCGTGACAAGTGAGTCTCGGCCAGGCCGCGCCGACCAGATCGGGTTGGCTGGCTGCTCAACCTGTCAAGCACAAAGTCAATGCTGCCCTGGTCAGGTCAGGTCAGGGGGGATAAAGGGAGGAGGGAAGGGACACATGGACCTGTAGATCAGATGGAAACTGTAGGACTTACTTCAGTCATCTGTCTGATCCGGGCCCATGGCTCAGAAGATAACAGTTCCCAGGGGGGGTCAGTGTGGATGAAACAACCACACAGAGTGAGGTGGAGCTAACATTTAGTAGAGGAGCACCCTTTTTCAGGTTGTACCCAGACGAACATCCATGAGATGGGGGGAGGCGCATTTTACCCATCTGGCATTGGATTACATTTGGGCCATAGGCATCGGTACTGATTACTGGTAAACGCTGAATGACACACAAGATCTGGTGTGCGAGAGCGAGAGGGCCGCTGACCGTGAATGTGTATGTAGTTCATTGTATTGTTGCACCGTAACCCCTCCTCCCACTCCTCCCTCCCTCCTTGCTCCCTCCTCCTTCCTCCTCCTCCTCCTGCCTCCCACTCCCCCCCACAGCAAGCTGCATGCTTTCATCTGGGACTCTGCGGTGCTGGAGTTTGAAGCCTCGCAGAAGTGCGACCTGGTGACCACGGGAGAGCTGTTTTTCCGTTCGGGCTTTGGCATAGGCATGCGCAAGGACAGCCCCTGGAAACAGAATGTGTCCCTGGCCATTCTCAGGTCTGTCCCAGCCGAAGGTGCATTATTCGTCTATTTTTTATTTTGTTTGTTTCTTATCTATATGATTTCATGGTCATTTATTGACCACTTTTAGCCATCGCCTTATGTCACATCTATTTACTGTAGCTCCCCTTCCTGCCCTCACTGCCAGTCTGTCTGTCTGTCTCTCTGTCTGTCTGTGACCGACCTTGGTGTCTGTCACATAAATATTCCGACCAGGGTATAAGCGACTCTCACGTCTCAATATGAGCGCAGTGCATTAACTTTGTCACCTCTCTCCCCACCATCTCTGACCCCTTGCAGTTCTCATGAAAACGGATTCATGGAAGATCTAGATAAAACCTGGGTGAGATACCAGGAGTGTGACTCAAGGAGCAATGCCCCAGCCACACTCACCTTTGAAAACATGGCAGGTATGGTCCTTAAGGCGTAGAAAAGCGTTAAAAGTGATTGGACAAAAACTGCAGTGGTAAGTTACTGTAGCCCTTTTTTGTCCAATACCTTTACCCCTCAAAAGAAATATAAGTAGTCGCGGTGTGGGTTATGTGTTCCGTCTAGTGCTGTGGCTTCATCGTCGTAATGTTAGGAATGAGCTGTTTTCAGTCGTTCGTAGGAACCGGTTTTAGGAGAGCCGTAGTGACCATTGAGCATGACTCACAACGTCCATGCTCAGTGGGAGAGGCGGTGTGCTTAAGATCAACAGCTTGCAACTTTTTTCCTCCTGATCCCTCTGTACAGGGGTCTTCATGCTTGTGGCTGGTGGCATAGCAGCAGGGATCTTCCTCATCTTCATTGAAATAGCCTATAAGCGCCATAAAGACGCCCGCAGGAAGCAGATGCAGCTCGCCTTTGCGGCCGTTAATGTTTGGAGGAAGAACCTGCAGGTAGGAATGATTTCCTTTGTTCTAACCAGAGTGAAAGGGCCTCGATGTAGGGATGGTTACAATCCTGCCCCAATCACATCATGGGGGCCGATGAGTGTACGTTCCTTTTCGCACCGATTTTGATAATAATGAAAAAAAAAAAAAAGTGGCCATCTACTACAACCACAAACCGACAAGACGTATTTGAAAGCCCAAACCAACAGTATACAACCATAAAAGACAGTAATGTAAGCGTATAATTTCCACAGGCAGGTATCTATAATTCAGAATTATGGGTAATAAAAGTGTGCTCAAATTAAGATCATAAATGCTGTCTTCCCAATTTTTATGCATGTAGGATTTACTGTAAATTGTTTTTTTCCAATCAAATTAAACCACTCATATGATTAGCAGAAAGGTTTTTACACAAGTGTGAAGTCACATAATAACTTGTGTTGCACCTATCCTATACCATTCTTTGGCTCCCAATGGCAGGCTGTGTCTTATCGGCCGATACTGTACCGATGCAAATTTTTTTGTTGTTGTTGTTGTTGACAAAAACAAAACGAAATGTATTTATTGTTCTTTTAAAGGGATCCACGGATAGAAAGGCTTGTAGTTCTTAAAAGATATAAGTTATTATGAATTAAAATAATTTAATATTCAAACCCCTCTTGATGTTTTTGGTATTATACAATTTGTAAAATTAGTTTATCTAGTAGGTCGCCATTGTTGTTGACGTCGCAGTGCGGTAACGTCACATGGTTACGCTGCCGGGCTTCCAGAGTATGACTCTAGCGACATAAACATGTCATCAGTTCAACCCTTTCAATTTGAACCCGAGAGTAACATAAATGAGCATGACAGCACTGTCGATGTTTCACAAAACGACCAGGAAAAGCAAAATGAACAGGAAAGACGGGATTAGACGACCTCCGTGAAGTTGGCCCCCCATCAGACGCAAATTTATATAAAAATTATGTCAATCGTTTGTGCTATGATTGTGCTGGTTTGTGCTGCAAAAAGTTTCGTTTGTGCCATCATCGTTTTGCAGTTATTAAACTTTGTTTTTTAGGTCATCCAGAGTTCACCCAGCCCCCCATCTGTGGCAGAATGGAACCCCGGTGGTGTCATTTGATTCTGCCTCGTTAGTGCTGGATTGTGCTGAAAAAAGTTTTGTTTGAACTGCTACGGTTTTCGAGATATTCATAAAAATGTATAGTGATGACGTCACGCGCAGCCCCCCATCAGACGCAAATTTATATAAAAATTATGTCAATCGTTTGTGCTATGATTGTGCTGGTTTGTGCTGCAAAAAGTTTCGTTTGTGCCATCATCGTTTTGCAGTTATTAAACATTGTTTTTTAGGTCATCCAGAGTTCACCCAGCCCCCCATCTGTGGCGGAATGGAACCCCGGTGGTGTCATTTGATTCTGCCTCGTTAGTGCTGGATTGTGCTGAAAAAAGTTTTGTTTGAACTGCTACGGTTTTCGAGATATTCATAAAAATGTCTAGTGATGACGTCACTCGCAGCCCCCCATCAGACGCAAATTTATATAAAAATTATGTCAATCGTTTGTGCTATGATTGTGTTGGTTTGTGCTGCAAAAAGTTGCGTTTGTGCCATCATCGTTTTGCAGTTATTAAACATTGTTTTTTAGGTCATCCAGAGTTCACCCAGCCCCCCATCTGTGGCGGAATGGAACCCCGGTGGTGTCATTTGATTCTGCCTCGTTAGTGCTGGATTGTGCTGAAAAAAGTTTTGTTTAAACTGCTACGGTTTTTGAGATATTCATAAAAATGTCTAGTGATGACGTCACGCGCAGCCCCCCATCTGCGGCGGAATGGAACGGCGATGATGCCATTTTTTTCTTCATCGTTAGTGCTGGTTTGTGCTGCAAAAAGTTTCGTTTGTGCCATCATCGTTTTGCAGTTATTAAACATTGTTTTTTTAGGTCATCCAGAGTTCACCCAGCCCCCCATCTGCGGCGGAATGGAACCCCAGTGGTGTCATTTGATTCTGCCTCGTTAGTGCTGGATTGTGCTGCAAAAAGTTTTGTTTGAACTGCTACGGTTTTCGAGATATTCATAAAAATGTATAGTGATGACGTCACGCGCAGCCCCCCATCTGCGGCGGAATGGAACGGTGATGATGCCATTTTTTTCTTCGTCGTTAGTGCTGGATTGTGCTGCAAAACGTTTTGTTTGAACTGCTACGGTTTTCGAGATATTCATAAAAATGTCTAGTGACGACGTCACGCGCAGCCCCCCATCTGCGGCGGAATGGAACGGCGATGATGCCATTTTTTTCTTCGTCGTTAGTGCTGGATTGTGCTGGAAAAAGTTTTGTTTGAACTGCTACGGTTTTCGAGATATTCATAATAATGTGAAGTGATGACCTCAGTTTTCAGCGCTGCGGGCCGCACAATAGATCAGGAATAAGATTGCGTCCACTGACAGGTTTCAGTGACGTTCTCCGCTGATCTATCGGTTGTTGTCTCCTACGTCATCATGACCACCTGAGCCGCCATCTTTCGTGTATCTCAGTGACCTGGACTACATCCGCCGCAGTCACGTTTGTTTTGTTGAGTTTTGCGGGGAAGCAGCCACGCGAATGTCACATCAAAATGGAAAAAAGCCTGAAGAACGACAAGACTCCTTATGTGGAGAAGCTTGAAAAGGAAGCAAGAGATCGGTATTTGTCAGTTATGGTGCTTCTGCCGTGGTCTGAAGACCAAAGATGACTTGTTGCGTGTGATAATGAGAACTGCCCCATTATTATTTAACCTGTGTTGGTCTACACAACATGACACAGCTAAAGACATATGTCAGTTCTGCTCTCTGTGCTCCACTTAAGTTAGTGGTGATTGGTAGTTTGTGATTTGCTTTAACTGACAATTTGGCAACATTAAAAGTACTTGGCCAAAGTAGTAAACTGTCGTCCTTTGTATAAACATTATTATGCGTGTGTGTGTGTGTATATATATATATATATATATACATACATACATAAAATACAGTATTGACACAAATGCTGTACTTACAAAGAATAGGATTCAAGATGACAATATGTTTTATTAAGTACAATCAAGTCACAACAAAATACAAAAAATCAACAACAGCTAAATTTGAAAGGCTGAAACTGTTAGCATACTAAATGGTACCTTTCACGTATAACAGTACAAACTACAAAACAGTTGGGCAAAGGTTTGTAAGGGCACCGCAAACATAAAACGATCTTTACAACAATGTGCAATCTTCGCCGTCACATGGCAGAACCACGTTAATAGGTATAGTTCCTGTTAGGATCTTATACTTCTGGCAAAGATTACCAATTACCTGTTCAACATGGATCCTCAAATGTGCCATCTTCCTAGTCTCCTCCACATCTCTACCAGCTAACTGACAGCGACCGTTTGTGAACGCAGGGAGTTGGACCTCTGCACATAACATACCCACGTGTTCTTGAATATCAAAACCTCTGTCAGCCAAGACAATGTCCCCAGGCAAAAGGTTATTGAGCAAAGCACTGTTCAAGGTGATATGTTTGTCACTTGTGCAACCACCCCAACCTTTTGACATGAAACAAATTCCCCACTTTGGTGTGATTCCAATTAGGTATTTCATGGTGTAGTTATGCTTATAACGAGAAAACATTTGCGCACGGGCCTTAATATTTGATGGTTTCTCTGTAATTTTTTTTTAATTTTTTTTTTTAAATCAATAATCACTGCAACTCTGCGTCTGAAGGACTCAATAAACTCGTGAGGCATTGTTTTATAGAGTGTTTCTCTGTTGGGCCAAACAATTGCTCGTCTCAAATTAGCATGTACAAAGGGCACCATGTCATTGAACACTCAGTACACAGTCTTACGGGAAACATGGAATATGTGTGCAATGTGTAGTGCAGACAGGTCCTAACGCAGGCGCATGAAGGTCAGAAGGAGCATCTGAAGGGCGCTGAAGGCTCCTCCTGTAGCGCACCAACGTCCTCCTCCATCCTCAATTTCTCATGCCTACTTCGTCTAGAAGAGCGGTCCACGTTGGTGGGTTGAACACATGTGTGTCCCAGGCGTAAGGATGGTGCCCAGTCAGGGTCTGCCTCATTTCTTTCATATGCTGGTTTTCCTGCAATTACAAAAGTCGTATCAGTCATACAACAGGTTAACATTAGTTACTTAAATTGGATTTTAAAGCTTTGTAGTGTGTCTAAACTGGTGGGAACTGCCTTCATATGGCACTGATGTGTATGCAACAGATTTTTTTAAATTTATTAATTATTTATTTTTTAAGTTTAACTGATCATTAGGCATAACAAACAAGCAGAAGATTTCTTCTGGTGATTTAGTAGATCTGTAGTCTCCTCCACAGACTGCTTGGTCAAGCATATCAGTAGCCTAAGCGGGAGGTAAATATAGCATTTTTTTCTAACACATCTCCCATACTTATAATCATTCATGGTGTGCTGTTACATCTTCATTAATACCCTTACTTTGTTACCTTTGAACTGTTTTTTAGTGTACTAGTATCATACGGTGAACGCCTGTGGTTTATGCACAGTTAGCCAGTAGGGCTACAGTTAGCCTCTCTTAGACACTAGCGTGGTTAGCCAAAGCAAGCAACACAACCACACGCCATAAGCGTTTAAATGCAGTCAGTATCAGCGTCCGAAGAACATTAACACTTCCAGTTACTTACCTTTATGGAAATGTAGGGAACAGACCGACATGTTTTCAGTTGATGAATGAAAAGCGATGGCCTTTCTTCTCGCCGCTGCAACCATTCGAAGCCTCTTGGTCAACTCATCGGAGTTCCATATTTTCTCTTCCAGGCGGGAATGCTAAAAAAAAACGTATCCCATCCTTTTTGCATTCGTTTCTATCATGGGACCTAGAATGGCAGTCTTTCAAACAACACGAGTGTACCATTTTCAACGATTACCACGCAGAATGGATGCCGAGCAAAGGATTGCGTCACGGGCTTCTTGTTGTTGTACAATACACGAAAACCCACAATGCATTGCGCCAGAAACGTCACGAGACAAGAACCGATTGTGCGGCCCGCAGCGCTGAAAACCGAGGTCATCACTTTACATTATTATGAATATCTTGAAAACCGTAGCAGTTCAAACAAAACTTTTTGCAGCACAATCCAGCACTAACGACGAAGAAAAAAATGGCATCATCGCCGTTCCATTCCGCCGCAGATGGGGGGCTGCGCGTGACGTCACCACTATACATTTTTATGAATATCTCGAAAACCGTAGCAGTTCAAACAAAACTTTTTGCAGCACAATCCAGCACTAACGACGAAGAAAAAAATGGCATCATCGCCGTTCCATTCCGCCGCAGATGGGGGGCTGCGCGTGACGTCATCACTAGACATTTTTATGAATATCTCGAAAACCGTAGCAGTTCAAACAAAACTTTTTGCAGCACAATCCAGCACTAACGAGGCAGAATCAAATGACACCACCGGGGTTCCATTCCGCCACAGATGGGGGGCTGGGTGAACTCTGGATGACCTAAAAAACAATGTTTAATAACTGCAAAACGATGATGGCACAAAAGAAACTTTTTGCAGCACAAACCAGCACAATCATAGCACAAACGATTGACATAATTTTTATATAAATTTGCGTCTGATGGGGGGCTGCGCGTGACGTCATCACTATACATTTTTATGAATATCTCGAAAACCGTAGCAGTTCAAACAAAACTTTTTGCAGCACAATCCAGCACTAACGAGGCAGGATCAAATGACACCACCGGGGTTCCATTCCGCCACAGATGGGGGGCTGGGTGAACTCTGGATGACCTAAAAAACAATGTTTAATAACTGCAAAACGATGATGGCACAAACGAAACTTTTTGCAGCACAAACCAGCACAATCATAGCACAAACGATTGACATAATTTTTATATAAATTTGCGTCTGATGGGGGGCCAACTTCACGGAGGTGATGAGACGAGACGAGAGTAGGACAAAACCGGTGTTCTGCCAAAATGTGGTACACCGGCAAAACGTCCTACAAGAGGCAAATTTGACTCCCAAAGTACTGCCGTGCGCTTTCAGCTTGTTTTGTTTAGATGTATACAGACAGAACATACTTAAGACGCCTAAAGAAAATACTTGAACGTGGTAATATCAAATAATGTGGGTTAAATATGCTACGTGACTAATGTGGTCAACAGATCAATAATCTGCTTTAAAGCCACAACACAATGCTTAAAAGTATGAGAAGGAAACCCATGCAAAAAGTATTTTGAGGCTATGAAAATGTAATAAAAGACTCAATAAAAACACAAATATTAAGTACTTGCCGCTTTTAACCGATGTGCGCATGTGTTGGATGTCTGGCCGCGTAGAAGGAATTGGAGTAACCCAGTAGTGTTCGTCTAGTGACAGTGACAATCTACGTCATCATTCCGGGCCTCCGTTGCGCGTACAAAACATGGCGCCCTCCGTAGGTCGAAACATGTACTAAATATTATAGATTTTTAAATTAATGGCAATATTTTATGTGTTTCTAATAAAATACTTAAGTAAAAGAGAGCAATTGTGGCCTATTAGAGCCTGTAAGTCTTTAAGTCTGAAGTTCCCTTTAACACTAACTTTCTGCATACTCACTTGAATGTAAAGTAATTCCAACATGGCTTGGTCAGACACTGCTTAGCTCATTGGCTGTCATCGACAGTGGTTGACATCCCATCCATTTGAAGTGGGAGGCTCATTTCAAGTGATGGTTGGAAACTAGATCTCGAAGAGTAATTAATCCACAGCATCGGCATGTTATTTCTTAATAGTCCCTGATACCGATGGTGTCACGTCGTCACAGATACTAGTATCAGTATTGGTGCAACACTAGTATTAAACATTATGATTGTGTAAAAAAATATTATGTAAACAGGAGTTACGATAAATTGTGTTATACCAATTATACTAATTTGCAATTGTAGTGGCTTTCTATTTTGTTCAATAGAATCCTTATTACTACAGTATAAGAAAAAGAAGACAAATTATTGTTTTTACAATTACAAAATTGTGCTGAGTGAAAGTGACGAATGGTTGTTAACAGTGGGAAACCACTAGCCATTGCTCAGCGAAAAAAAAAAGTCAAACCCTGTTTGGATATGACCCAGAGATCATTGAAAAAGGTACAGTATAAAATCCCAAGTGCCTGTCAGCAAACCAATGTCCTCCTGACCGTGTCTATCATCTTGCTGACCTCTGTACAGTACGTATTTGTTGTGAGTGTCTTGACGTGGATGTAAATTCTGTGGATGTGTACAGCAGGCGATTGCATGCCGGGTAGGGTTCGAGCAGGGATAGGGTGGCGCATCACGGAGAAAGGAGAGGGGCACACTTAACTGTGAGTAGACCAGCATAATTTAGATCAACGTCAATGACGATCACATCGATTTTTCTGCAAGGCTAAACAAAGATGGCTCAAGCACGCTTATCTTTGCTCATTAACCATCACTAGAGCCTTAGAGCTAAAGATACACCCAATCTTCACTGCGCTATCAACCGCTATAATGAGACCTCATGCAAGGAGTGCTGAGGGAGCCCATGAGTTGAGTTAATCCAATATGTCCTTTGCCAGACATTATTCATACTGTTTGGGTGCACTGATATGATTGCTCACAGTTATCTTATTTTGACAAATTCAAAATGACAACTTGGTTATGTAGGACACGAAACCATCATGATGGAAAATGTACCATTGCATTGCGGTCTCCTCCTCCCTCAGTGCAGCGACACAAGTCCTGGAATCCTAATCCTGGCAAATTTTTTGACTGCTTGTTTGTAAAAATGTATTTTGTTTATTATGCCTCATTTCGGTATCTGACACACGGAGAAAATGGGCACTTCTGACTAATCAAAATGTATTTTGAGGAATTCACTTCTTAATCCTACAAAACTTTCTTGTTCTCTAAATTTTGTTGATACAGGCAACAGATACATTGCACGCTGTGTGTGTGCAGCTAAATACTTTTGGATATCTTGAAAAGATAATGATTTTACAATATGATTTTCATATGAATAAAGGAGGGTGAAAAGTGTTTCATCGTGTAATGAATACAATTTGGTATGGGGGCAATCAGCATTTGACACTACTAAGGTGTCAGCTTGCCTGCGTTAATAGGATGGGGTATGTCTCTATCTATCCCGACAACATTCAAAGATGTTCATATACTATGATGTATGTCTGGTGAGTTTTCTGTCAAGCAAAGCATTCTAAATCCATGGTTATACAGCGTTGCACCGATACCATTTTTTGGCTCCCGATACTGGCTCTATTGACTGATGCCGATACTGTACTGATACCACTTTTTTTGAAAAAAGATAAGATCCTTTTTTTCCTTTTAATACTGAATTAATGCATACGTACTTGACTGTAAAGTAATTGCTTATTTCTTTGGTTGCCATTTAAGGCGTTAAACGTCCAATACTTTTAAAGTAGGAGGGCTCGCAAAGAAACGACCGTAGCGGCCGGTCATCTTGTGTAGGGCTACCAGTAGTTGGAAAATAGATCTCAAAGTACATATTGTATAGCATCGGCAGATTATTTCTTAATACTCTTCGATATCGAAGGCATCATTTTAGTGTCGTATTGGTACTAATACTTGGTATCGGTGCATCACTACAATTACAGGTAGTCCCTTGGTTACGACTTAACGACGCTGGAGTCTTTTGTTTTGAGTCGCGTAAACAGTAACTTATTATACCTCACAGAATCTCGTTTTTTATTTAACTTTATCAATATGACGTGTTCTGTCCTTACTACACGTGAAGTTGTTCAGCTTGACAGACAGCAAACAAGGCAATTGTGGTTCTTGAAGCTTTTTACTTTCTTAACTTTTACTGTACACTTATGTTCAAAAAGACACACATTTTAACAATAAAACACTTGACACAAAACAATTGGTGTTGAAACATTTAACTAGTCTAATCCATACGTAAATTTAGGAGATGAAATTAGCCTGCTAGCGTATTTACAATTCTCATAGCAAATGGTCCACACATAACTCCACAAACTGTAGCTCTAAACCTAATTAAAAATGCATACGCAAACATATATTAGCTGAAACAACTTACAGACTTATGTGGGGCCAAACCAGAGCCCAGCCGTCCTTTATCCATGTCAGACGAGTCTGCTCCTCAATCATACAAGGCCACAGTCCAGCCAGACCTAACGCTATCACCAGAGGGCAGTGTATCCTCCATCATTAAACAAAATACAGTGGTACCTCGACATACGATCACTTCGACACACGATCTTTTCCAAATCCGACGTAAAATTTGACTCGCCATTTGATTCCGCATCCGGCGACATGCTCGAAATACGACGACATGACAGCACCGCAGACGGACGCACAGCGGATTTTCTTATGAGAGAAATCAACATAGGTTTCAAAAAGGTTGATACAGGTGGTGAAACAAGGAAAAAGGTAATGCTTACCATTGAAATGAAGATGAAAATGATAGACAAATATGAGCATGGGATGCACATCCGTGAACTGGCTCAACAATACAGCCGTAGAATGTCTATCTTCACAATCCTCCTCTGACCACTGTTCGCCAGTCTTTATAAGTTAAGGTGACAATTATTATTGTGGTGACATCGCCAAAGAAATCGGCAGCTTTGTCAGGCTTTTATCATTTATTTCAGAACTTGTCCAACACAAAACGCCTACTGTCCGCTGCAGTTGACGGTGTTCTCAACAAAACATTAAAAGCAAAAGTAAACTCTCAACCACACCGCTCCCTCTCTCTGTCACATCAGGTAAAGCAAAAAACGTCCGCCACATTAGAACCTGATTTGTTACATTATTACAGGAATTATTAGTATAATTATATTATTATCCGATTTTTATTTATAATTTATTTGTTTTGCTATGTATAATTGCCATTTGTAACAGTACTGGCAATATCTATAAAGGATTTAGTGTAGGTTTTTGGGCTGTGGAATGAATTAAGGGAATTCTAATGTATTCTTATGGGAAAATCCTGCACGACATACGACCATTTCGACTTACAAACAAGGTCATGGAATGATTTAACTTCGTATGTAGAGGTACCACTGTACAATGCTTTTGGACTTTTTGGAAAGTTATTTTGAGATTTAGGGCTACTTAAAGGGTTAATTCTGACTTACTCGGAAATTCGGGCCAGTGTAGGAACGGAATTCGTTCGTAACCCGGGGGACTACCTGTACTTCAATAACTTAATTGGAATTGGTCCTGTAACAAATCGTTTCGTGTGGCAAGTTTTACATATTCATAATGATCCTTACTCTCCGATCTCCTTTTTTTTTTTTTCTTTTAATGGCATCATGATCATGCTCAATATAAATTTACATGGGGAATGAATTAAGGCTTTCTTACTGTTATACCAATAGTTTTTGTTTTTTTTTAAATTCTCCAGTATCATCTCAACGCACAGACCTGCATAACTCTAAATAAGGCCCTCAGGCGTTTCCGTTTCAAAATAATTAGTCGGAAGTGCCTGTCTGAACAAACCAGCGTCATATTATAAATAACCAGTTATAGTAACCTTTAATGTGAGCTGTTTTGATGGTGCAATGATGAACACAAAAGTGATGGTCCTGTATTTACTGCCTGGCCACATAAGCAACACCTGAGGTTCAAAAAGAAGAAAAAAGAGGTTTCTTTGTAATTGATTTTTTTGTTGTTGTTGTTGTTCCCAAAGGGTTATACGGTTTTTAGCATTTTGTGTTTCCCAGGCTTTCATTACAAACTAACATGAGATGTCATCTTCCAACAGGAGAGTCATGTTATTCTTAATTAAAATCAAGTCACTCCTTCTGCCAGCTTTCATCATGCCATCCATGCCTACCGATGCCTGCTCACCACCTGATCCCATGCCATCAGGGGGTTGAGAGGAATGTGCTGGATGGCACAAATTATGCCCTTAAAAAAATGTGGGCACATGACCCAATGAAAAGAATGTACTGCGGGGCCATTGATGGAGATTCTGAATTTGTCATGCTGTTGTTTTGTGTTTATTTATCCTATGTTTTGCCATTTTTGTAGCTTTCCATCCAACCATGAAATGTCCTAGCATGATGAAATTCACACCACACTGCCCTGACCCTTCCGTAGCACCCGCCTCCCCTCCCCCACTTACCAATCTCTCGCCCTCTCACTCATTCTTTACTTTATTCATGCAACACTTTCTTTTCTAAATGAATTAAGTATTTTCCTTTCACACATGAGCATTTGGATCTTTGAGTATGCTTTTTTTTTTTTTTTTAATTAATATAAAATATGATGCATTACCGCCCATTTCATTCCCTTATGTGTGGGGTGAATTTCCATTATACCCTGTATGGTATAATGACTTTAAATGGGCTTCAGTTACAGTTGCTTTTGTATCCCTCTTCCATATGCATTTAGTGGATATCCACTAACCCTATTTGTAGCTTGAGTTTTTATATCTGCCTGGCTTTGAATGTGGATGTTTGCTTTGCTAGTGGCTTTTTTTCAAGGTATTTTCCCTATTCCTGAACCCTTGGCTTATGCATAAGGATATTCTTTCACAAAAACAATCAAGTGGATGGAAATTTATTTGATTTTTCTTTTCTTCCCCTATGCAGCCATCTTCCTCTCTAGAGACTCAGGATGTAAGAATTCCTTAATATGAGTTCTTGTATGCACGCAAACACCCAATTGTTGGGATGAGAGTAGCGGCGGGGCACTCTGATGGTGATGGATAGAATTCAAATAACAGACAAATAGATTTTTCTTGTTGATAAATAGGCTGCATGTTGAAATGTTGGCAAAAATCAAGTAGTTTTTGGCATATATTTTGTTCATATTGAGTATGGGTATTGTTGATAAAAGGGAGTCGGCACTCTGAAGGATATAGTTGGCAATATTTAGGGTAGTCTAATTAGTGAAACATGGTATCACACTCACTGACATCTTTACTACCCATCACTCATTCTAATGCATTTCTAGGAGCCCCAACGATTGGAGCACCGTGCTCATCTTTGCGGTACCTGTGTGACAGCTTGCATAAAATTTATGAGTGCCCTCATATGATATGGTTAAACCTTCCCACTCTCACGACCCAAACCCTCTCTACTTCCCTCTTTGCTCTCATCTAATTATAGCTCAACACTTGTAGTTTATTACTGGAGTGGCTGGGAATGGGAGAGGGAAGTGAAAGCAAGGTTATCTCCCCAGCCATAGAACATGAATAATGTTTCTACATATATTCATTTTAGGATAGAAAAAGTGGTAGAGCAGAGCCCGACCCCAAAAAGAAAGCCTCTTTTAGGTCCATCAGTACCAACCTGGCCTCCAGCATCAAGAGACGTAGGTCCTCCAAAGACACGGTAAGAAGGCCAAAGAGCAGAATCTTCCCTTGTTTATTCTTCCCTCTCTATTTTTTTCTTCTCTGTCCTCTCTGCCCACATATTCATATTCAACCATTAGAGCGTCACATGCTCCACTCATCCATATCCACAAGGCTCAGCTGCCTCTACCATGCGTCTGTCAACATTCAATCCACCATCAAGCATCTATAGCGCCTTCACAGGATAAAATGCTTCAGTGCAGGTCAGGTCAGGCCGTGCTCTTGAATTAGAGAACGCATTACTCGCTCACAGTAGGTGGGAGTGGGATGGGGTCCAGGTTATTCAAGAAAAAAAAAAAAAGCTGCCAGTGGTGCTATGTCTTTGGCTGCTGGTTTGGTTGTGGAATCTGCAAAATGTTGGTCCTTCAAATTGTTGTGCATATCCTGTCAATGTGTTTTAAGTGTCTGTGATTTTTGCTGCTTCATATTTTATGTATTCACATTTCCTTTGCAACAGTCCTGCAACGCTTCAACTGATTAATTTCTTTTGTTTGGAAGCATGTTGTAAGCGTCTCATCGTTTTATCCAACTTTCTATTTTCAAGGTGGTTATTTGATGGCGGCGCCTGCTGGGAAAAGTACTAATGAAGTTTTACCTGTCTACTCCAGGATTACTCATGGATTTATATTGATATTTAAATCAATTATTTCTTTTTTTCTTTTGCTTTGTCATATTTTGCCATCATAATTATTGTTGATTTTTCCAGTGTCCTTTATGTGAATTGTTTGTGACCTTTTCAGAGTATTTCCAGGTGGTGAAGACTTCTTTTTCTCGACATTCATTCACTGTATGAGGTTGCTGACGCTGACTGTCCAAAGATGCAAACGTGAACGGATTTTATTTTATCGTCATTCCTTTTTGAATCTTTGTTGATTTATATTAGTATTAATTTCCCACTTGAGTGTATTGGCGTGCGTGTGCGTGTTTATTTAATATTGTCTTTCTCTCTTGTTTTGCTGTTGTCATTTTTATATCTCTATTGAACAAAATCACTTTTACTCCTCTTTATTGCGGTTTGGCAATAGAATTGAAGAGGAGTGGGATTTGCATTTTAATTTTGTCTCCTTTACCTTTCTTGTCGGTGCAGGAGCCTAAGAGAAAAAGTTCAAAGTAACACGGCTTTTAGAGTAAATACAAGTTGGGACCAAAATAGTTACCATCCTCAGTCTTTGACCTTTATTTTTGATTTTATATGAATGTTCTTCTTTTACATGAATGGATATCAATGGACTTTAGTGTCAGTGTCCCTCACCCACATGCAACACTGCTCCTTTCTCCTTCTGCAAAGCATGCAAACTGTCGTAGAATTAGTGGCATTAGAAAACAGTGCTGTGTAGTGATGAGTTCCATAGTGACTGTTAAGTAAATGGCGTTTAACCATTGGTTTGCTTGTGACATCTCTAGTAGAGGTGCTCTATTTGACCCAAGTGGAGGCCACTGTTAGCAGGCTTTTGAAGAAGTCATAAGTAAAAGTACAGGTAATCCCTGGGTTACGACGAACCCCACTTAAGTGATTTTGACTTTACACTGTCGAAGTCTTGTCCGCCATTTTGTCTCCAGTCGTGTTTTTTTTTTAAAATCTCGTAAACAATACCTCGTTGTACTTCACAGTATATTATTTTTTACTTTATTTTATTAATATGATATGTTGTGTCCTCCCTAAACCTGAAGTTTTTCAGCTTGACAGACAGCAATCGAGGCAATTTTTTAAGCTTTTTACTTCCTTCACTTCTAACAATTTGTAAAGCTGTAGCACATATGTACACTTATTTTCAAAACGACACACATTTTAACAATAAAACACTTGACACAAAACAATTGTTGTTCATTTAGTCTGATCAATATGTAAAATTAGTAGATTAAATCAGCCTAATTTGCCTAATAAAAGTCCGCTATCTTAAATGCTACAAATGCTAACGTATTTACATTTCTCATAGCTGCTATGATATAGCAAATCATTTACACATAATTCCACAAACAGTACCTCTAAACTTAATTTCAAATGCATACACAAACATACACGGTATTAGCGTAAACAATTTACAGCCTTATTGTCCTTTATCCATGTCAGACGAGTCCACTCCTCAGTCAATACAAAGCGAGAGTCCAGCCAAACCCAACGCTGCCAACAGAGGGCAGTGTATCCTCCATCATTAAACAAAATACAATACAGTACAGTGGTACCTCGACATACGATTGCTCCGACACACGATCTTTTCGACATCTAATGTAAAATTTGACTCACCATTTGTTTCTACATCCACCGACATGCTCGAAATATGATGATTTATGACAGCGCCGCAGTTTCTTTGTTGTCCCACAAAACGGACCTGCAGATTTTTTTGTGAGCGAAATCATCATGGATTCCAAGAATGTTAGTGTAGGTGGTGAAAAAAGGAAAACGGTGAGGCTTACCGTTGATACAAAGATGGAAATGATAGAAAAAGATGAGCGTGGTGTGCATATCCGTGAACTGGCTCGACAATACGGTCGTAGAATGTCGACAATCTCACCGCTCCTCCTTCGACCTCCGTTCAGCTTTAAATGTCTTTATGTGTTAAGATGACAATTATTATTGTGGTAACATCTCCAAAAAAATCGCCAGCTTTGTCAGGTTTTTAATCATTTATTTCAGAACTTGTGCAACACAACATGCCTACTGTCCGCCGGAGCTAGACAAAGTGAAAGTAAAAAGTCCCTCTCTCACTCTGTCAAGTCAGCCACGCGGTGCATTCAGGTACACCACGCAAAACACATCCGCCACATTAGAACCTGATTTGTTAGATTATTACAAGTATTATTATAATTATTACTGTTATTATAAAATTATTCTGATTTTTATTCAAAATGTATTTGTTTTGCTCTGTGTAATTGCTATTTGCAGTAGTACCAGCAGCATTTATTAAGGATTTAGTGTAGGTTTTGAGGCAGTGGAACGAATTAATGGAATTATAATGTCTTTTTATGGGAAAATCTTGCTCGACATACGGCCATTTATACTTACAAACAAGGTCCTGGAACGAATTAACTAGAGGTACCACTGTACTTTCAAACAAACAGATTGAGAGATGAGATTTTGGAGGTATTAAGGGGTACTTAAAGGGTTAATTCCGATTCAATCGGAAATTCAGGTTACGTTGCCAGCATAGGAGCGGAACTCGTTCGTAACCTAGGGACTACCTGTCGTACCTTACTGTAAGCAGGAGCTTAAAGGTCAAACTAATGGAGAGTGGGGGCATCCATTCTTGAAGATAATGCATGTTGCTTTGATCAAAATGTGTCTGTAGGAAGTTTACTATGCAGGATTCACTGAAACGAAAAATTATGATTATATGAGAGCAAAATATTGAAATTAACCATAAAAGACTGGTCTACATGCTAGAAAACAATGACAAAAAAATATATATGACAAACAATAAAATCCACATTATCACTAAGGAATAGTTTAATGTAATGTGTAAAACTGAAATTGCATATTAGGGTTTTTTTTTTCCCAAATGGGTTATTTATTTTGTGTGCATGACTTTCCACAAGAAAGCACAAGAAAGAGAATTAGAATTCTCAACATCAATCGTCTCTTGCTGTATTATAGGTACATTTAAAATCGACCCTTAAAAGTTTATAAGTTAAATTATTTGACAATGACATTTCAGTTTGTCGTTTAAAAAAAAAAACAGTTTTCCATGCAATAGTGTTCATACTAAATATTAATTTCTATTAAGTGCTTTTTAAATTTATGTTATTTCATAGCCCTGGTTCAATAAGATTTGTTAATCAGAAATAGAAAAAAAAACTATATATATATATATGTATATATATATATATATATACATATATATATATATTTAAAGTATATACTGGTATATACAGTACATGCATCAGTGAGACCCCATTCCGAAAGCAAAAATCTATCTGGCAAAATCCTTGTTACCATAGCAACTAAAAATCTGCATGGAAAACATGTAGCTCTACACTATTATTAACTCCACTCTACTTTAAATGAATTGTACAGCAATACGGTGATGGCTCTGACACAGCAGCATTTTGAAATCAACCAAAAATTTCCTCCTCCTGGTTTGACAAATGAGAGAAGACACATTTATACATAGCTACAAAAGACTAGATGGCGAAGAATCACTCATTGCAATGCGAGTAAATCATCTCCAGAGGAAAAATAATAAATCAATTGTGCTGTTGTCTTGGCTCGTGCACAAAACAAACCCTCCCAACCGACCCACCTCAGGCACATGAACTCAAGATCAAAATTAATCAGCATGAGTGGGATTAGAAAACCTTGCAGCAGTAATTAATTGCAATAAAACTGTAGAGAATATTATACCACCACTCCATATAGAAGTTACATCATTTTGACAGAAAATAACAGCCGTATGTGTTCTCCCATATTTTTTTTCTCTACCTCTGCAGCAGTACCCACCCACTGACATCACGGGGCAACTTAATTTGTCTGACCCGTCCGTCAGCACTGTGGTGTAGGGAGTGTGACCTCCCAAGCCAACTCGAAGCCGAAGGAGAGAGGAAACAAAAAGAGGAAGGTGACATGGAAGGAGCTTCATCTCCTTCATCCTTTCACCGCCAGCCAGTGGAGTTTGTCGAGGAGTTGAGAACGTGGCTCAAAACACTCAACTTGCACCTTTCAAACAGTCAGGATTGCCTGACCATACAGATAGACCTTTGTAAGATCCCCGAGCATGCACAGAGCCATTCGAATCTCATATAGATTTTTTCCATTTACATACAAGTATTACTACCTATGTATTTAATCTTCTTTTCTGCCATTTTATTCAACATACAGTATTTACTTACATAATCTTTGTCGTTTATTCCAATTTCGTAACTGCCTTTCTGGTGCCGTTTAGTTACAACAATGTAAAAGCCAATTTTAATGCCAGTACTGTAACACATCACTACCAAGTAGAGTTTATAAATCACTATTTATAGACTTCATAATGCATTGACGGGACCCGGGCGCGGGAATGAATCATAAGGTGCCTATCTCCGTCAAAGCTAACCGAGTGGAAACACAGATAAAGAGCTTTTTCTGTTGAAAATTCTTGTGAATATATGCTTAAATCCCTGAATTCTTTATAGATATGGACGTAAAACAGTCTCGATTCTTCGTTAACAGCAACAACAACAAAAAAAAAATGCAGTTAGCAGTTATCTTACGTAAATATTGCCAACTATGAGGCTAGTCACCAGTGTTGTAAATAATGGCGTTAGAGTAAAACGGTGTTACTAACAGCGTTATTTTTTTCAGTATTTTTTTTTTCCAGTCATTACTTTTCTCGTTACCGTTACTGAGGATGTAAAAGGGAGTTGTGACGCCGTTGCAAACGCGATGTTAGGTGGCTCCAATAATACCTGACTGTAGCCGACAGCCGCTACAAACCACACCCAGCTGATGCTACGGTAGATACCACATACATATAGAACTAGATGCGAAATGATGGACTCGCAATGACATTCAATGATGGTTGGTTAACAGCTGCCATCTTAAAGCAGTAGACCTCTCAGGAAGGCTTTGTTGTAGAGAAACTTTCTAGCGAACCAAAGTAACTATTTATCTAAAATACTCCTAAATCATCAAAATCTTGACTTTAATCAGTCTTTCAATGATGAAATAGTTTTTAAAATTTCACATGTCGAAAGTAGACAGAAGGGAACTAATGCAATAACGGGAGCAATTTTAGCAACTTTAACGGTTGATTCACAACATTAAATGACTTCCAAACATAGCAAGGTTTTCGATCTAGTTATCGCAGTATCCACAATACTCCTGTGTCTAGTTAAGTTTAGGGTAAAGAATTGGGCTAGGGCCAACTGTCCCAAAAACTCTTTGAACTTCACGTTGTGTGACCTATGTTTTTTTGTTTTTGTTTTTTAATGAAAAAAAAACATGAAAAGTAATACCAGTTAGTCTGCGAAGTAACTACTCTTACATTCAGGTACTGAATAAGTAACGCAATTACTTTTTGGGAGAGGTAATTTGTAACTGTAATTTATTACTTATTTAAAGTAAGATTAACAACACTGCTATTCAATAAGGAAGTTAGCAGCAGCCATACGTAAACGAAGAGCTTTTTCCGTTGAAAATTCTTGTGAATAAATGCTTAAATCTCCAAATTCTTTGTAGATATGGACGTAAAACAGTCTCGATTCTTGGTTAATAGCAAAAAAAAAAAAAAAAAAAAACATGCTGGTACAATTCATTTTATGTAAATAAAGCGGAATATGAGGCTAATCAGTAAGGAATTTAGGGGCTGCCATATCTAAACGAGCTTTTTCTGTTGAAAATTCTTGTGTATAAATACTTAAATCCCTGAATTCTTTGTAGATATGGACGTAAAACAGTCTCGATTCTTTGTTAAAGGAGCAAAAAGCCAGGCAGTTAGCATTTATTTTACGTAAATATTGCGAAGTATGATGCAGCTAATTTCTCCCATTTATTTTTTTTTCACAACGTTTCAAAATGCACGCATGGTACGAAAAATAAAATGATTACCTTGAATCCTCCAACAAATCACTCCTGAGACAATCCTTCCTGTTTGTATGCGGTACAACTTTCGTACTTTTTCAACCTAAATCCGGCGTTGGATCCCTGCATGTGCTGACTAACCGCGACCGACTGCGAATAACTGAAGCGGAATGCAGGACGGCCCCCTACTTGAAGGCGTTGCGCAGTGGCCGACGGATGTGACCCGTCAATACAATTATGAAGTCTCTTACCATCTATTAGTTTTTATGGCACAGTCCTTCAATATGATATGTCCTGTAAACCCCTGGTATGTGCATCTTAAAAGGAATTGTTTGTGTGACCTTACGGAATTCAAAATAGTTTAGACGATATTTATTTGAGAAGCACTAAGACTGCAATGATAAGAATAGGATTACTTACGAAAGCATGTCTGTTTGTATATAATCTATTTGTATTTGAATTTCACTGCTCATGTAATTATTTATATGTTGACCGTGATATACAGACTGTAAACTGTATCGTTCCCTCTTTAGTTATTCACTAAAATGCCAAATGCATGATGTGTTTTTTTTTTTTCAAATTATGCCATGAATTTCTGAACAAAACTCAATTGAGCTTTATTGCATTTTGTAGAAGAAGAAAGCATTTACTTTGCAGTCTGACAGAACTGCAAACTAATATTTTTTAAGCTGTAAGCCATGTTACGTTTGGGGCTGCCCTCTGTCTTCCTCTCTCCTGCTGCAGTCGCTCTCTTTTCCGGTCTCTAACGGGTTGCATCAAAAGGCCGTGTTTTTCAGCCAACCAGCACTTAATCTTTGGTGAAAAACCTTCCTCGTGGCAGAGGTTGTTGCCAGGGAACTTTTTCATGAAGGATCCTGAGTGAATTTGAAGCGTTTCAAAGCTTGCAAGCTTTGGTTGGATGCAAAAACAGGCCTTTTCCCAGTTTCTGGAGCTGAGAAATCACTGCCTTCCTGGTGTACAACACCTCATAGCACTTTACGCTGAGAGGGCACTCCCAAACTATTATGAAATACACTGCAATTGTAACACCATAAAATCACTTTGAGTGTTTATAAGTATTTATGTTTTTTTGTGGGGGGTTCTACATTGTTAGACGGTAACTAACTTAATCTGAAAATTGATTTTAAAATGTAAGTTGGAACATTTTGCACAATCACATGGTGCCAAACATGACCTTTCAACAGTTTGCTCTGGCCTGCATGCTGACAAGTTATTACAACTGCAATAGTCTTGCTTTTCTTTATGTATTTCTGACATGTATTGCATCTGTGGATTGAAACTGAGTGAGGCACTTCAATAGAATGAAATGTTAATGGAGTTCTGTTTAGTAAGGATAGGAAATGATCGACTGTATTACGTGTGTGTTATGACCGCTGCTGAGAATGTCTTTTATTAATTAAATCTCTCTTTTTTATCATTATTTTTTATTTTTACACACAGGCACACACGCACACACAACCCACACATAAGCCCTTTACAGGCATGCACACACGCTTAATATACAGCATAAATCCCCATGATTTCTTAAATCTTTGAACTATTTTGTTTATAGCATTGTGAATAAAATACACCTGCAAGTCACAAAATTGTGTTTTCGATGTATCGATAAATCATTATGGTTACACTTTATTTGAATCGAGTGTCGTAATCATGAATACGAACTGAATATGAAGATTTCAAGTAATCATTTTAAATCATTCATCTTTTATCTACAATCATCTTGTTCTTTTGCACAAATAATCAGGCATCCTTGTATTCTCTCAACACATTTGATGCTGCTGCTTTTCCTTTTCCTGACGGAGGAACAAAATGATATGCACAGTTGCAGGTTCACATCACTATACGCTAATATACAATTTAAATATTATAAGTGAACCAAACGCAACCTGTTGTGAACGCTAATTTTTAATAAACAAGTAGTAATTTGGGGCTGGAAAACATGCACAAATAAGTATTTGAACACCCTGTGATTTTGCAAGTTCTCCCACTTAAAAAGGATGGGCGGGTTTGAAATTTTCATGGTAGGTGCTTATCCACTGTGAGAGACAATCTAAAGAAGAAAAAGAAAAAAAAATCCGGAAATCACATTGTATATTTTTTAAAATCAATTTCAATTTCAATCAATTTATTTGTATTATACTGCTGCAAATAAGTATTTGAACACCTGTCTATTAGCTAGAATTGTGAGCCTGAAAGACCTCTTAGTCACCTTTAAAAGGTCAAACGAATAAGTGGAGTGGGGGTAGACTTTTTGAGTATGACTTTTTTACCTGTTTGAGGTGCTTAGTTGCATATAGACACATGTCCACCCCATACAATCAGGAAGACTCCAATTACGAATATGGTCAAGACCAAAAAGCTGTCCAAAGACACCAGCGACAGAATTGTAGACCTCTACAAGGCTGGAAAGAGTTACTGGACAATTGCGAAGCAGCTTGGTGATGTAAGATCCACCTTTGGAGCAATTATTAGAAAATGGAAGAAGCCAAACATGAATGTCAATCTCCCTCGGACTAGGGCTCCATGTAAGATCTATCTCGTAGGGTCTCAATGATCCTAAAATTGGTGAGGAATCAGCCAAGAACCACACAGGAAGAGCTGGTCAATGACCTGAAAGGAGCTGGGACCATTTCCAAGGTTACTGTTGTTAATACAATAAGTCATCATGGTTGAAAATCATTCATGGAACCGAAGGTACTTCTGCAAAAACCATCACATGTCCTAGTCCGTTTTAAGTTTGCCAATGACCATTTGGATGATCCAGAGGAGTCATGGGAGAAAGTCATGTGGTCATATGAGATCTAAATGGAACTTTTTGGTCTTAATTTCACTCAGTGTTTGGAGGAAGAAGAATGATGAGTACCATCCCAGAACACCATCCCTACTGTGAAACAAGGTGGTAGCATCATGCTTTGGGGGTGTTATTCTGTACATGTGACTGGACGACTGCACCGTATTAAGGAGAGGATGATCAGGGCCATGTATTGTGATATTTTGGGGAATAACCTACTTCCCTCAGTTAAAGGGGAACTGAAGACCTTTCCGGATTTTGGTGTAATTTTATGAATATAAACTTGGGACAAGTTCGTCAAAACAACCATGACATTATCAACACGTAATTGTAAGGATAATTTGCGTTTTTTTAGTTTTTTTGCACTCCGTTAATGGTCCCTTCGCAAACCCGGAAGTGTGACGTAGGCAACAGAAGACTACTCACAGCTAACATAGCAGCAACAACGATGTCAGTGATATTTCCACCAAAGGTAACCATTCAGGATCGCTCTTTCGTGACGCTACCGATGGCAAAGGCTCCCAGGAAAAATGAACTACAATTAATCCCTACATGTTTGAACCTGAGGCGTCAGATGACGGCGATTTACTTGACACAGCAGATGGCGTCATGACGCCAATTGACAGCTCGACACTTCACGAACGGGAGTGGTAAATCCAGCATCGTGATTTTTTTATTAGAATGCGATTACATGGTTGTATATTTTTCCATGCTCTACACATAGCTAAAACTGGATATTAGGTAATGGGACAGCTCCTACCGATCTAAATATGATAAAGCTAGCCCAAATGTGGCTAAATGAATGCTCTACACATAGCTAAAACTGGATATTAGGTAATGGGACAGCTCCTACCGATCTAAATATGATAAAGCTAGCCCAAATGTGGCTAAATGAATGATATGGTATTGATATTTCAAAATAAATGACAAAACCATTTTATTTTCCAGGTGTTGCTGTAAACCGTCAAGTAATTACCCTTCCAAGAGTATGCCTGTGTCATCAGGAGATCCCAGACGTGAGAGCCAAACTTGCGGAGGCTGAAGCACTGACAGGGGCATGAATTTCATTAAAAAAATAAAACCATAAATTGTTAACAACATTGACACATTTTGTTGACTGTTTAATGTATTCTATTGGTATATAATATATTGTAATTATATTACATTCTGAAAAAATATTCAATAGGCCGCAATAATAAATGATACCAGGTTTATGTTGAATCAGCATTAGCTTTCGTTGTCAGATTGTGACACGTTATACAAAGTACACAACGGCACACATCAAAGAGCATAATTTTAGTAAGCAACACAAAGTTAGGATAGCAACGGACTAGCGCAACATTGAAAAATGATAATGGCAGTGGGAAATATGTATTTATTCTTTTCTGTAGCATGAAGTGTTCTCTATACAAAGATAATGCATTATCATTAAAATATGAAGGTAACTTGATTTTTCTTTTAAAAAATGTGTACTGTATATATGACTAGTTTATGATTTCATATCATCAAAATTTGCTACATTTATTTCTCCTAAATCATCGTCATCTGATGTCGCAGACGGAAGAAATTCAGCATCTGGCAGGCCTCATAGGATCTCTTCAGTCGTCATCGCTGGACACCGCATCACTTCGGTCATCATATGACTCGACCCACTCTCTCTTGATTTTTGGAAACTGGGTGGCAACTGACTTGCAACGCTTTTTTCATCGTGTTGAGGGTTTCCGCCACTTAATTTTTTATGTTTGGCTTCCTGGAGGAAAAAAAAAAATCACAGCAGCATGAAAATATTGGATGAATCCCAATTTTAATTTAATAATAATTTCTTGGTGATCAAATAATAATGCTCCAGTCATAGCAACATCTATTTGATGCTATTGTTCCCTCTTCAAATAGGCAGACCTTGATGTTGAAATATAAAAAACAACAAGCCAAGGACCTATTTGGTGCTGGGGACATTTGAATTTACATAACACCTATTGATATAGTAATAAAATCACATGAGTAGACGACATGTCAGCCAACCTATCTACTTATGACAGGCCAACAGCAAAAAAAAAAAAAAAAAAAAAAAAATGTCGCACTTCAACAAACTGGCAGTAGGAGTCCCCCTCGTTTATAAAAAAAAAAGCAATTAATGTTCTACTTACGTCTTTGGAAAACCAAGGTTGCATTGTTGTAGGTTTTCAAAGCTGTCGTGGCTGAAATGATGAAAACAATGAGCCGATTGGGGACCTGTATGCATGCTAACAAAAACGGTCCAAACCTTTGCAGGAGAAGTTTTTTTTTGGACCACTGCTAGAGTCTGGAGTCTTCCTGTGAGTAATTCATATCGCTACACATCGAGATGGCATGATGAATCCCGCGAGTAAAACCCAGAAAATATTTGCAATATATGGCGAGGATAGCGTGGTGCTATATTTCCGTGTTCAGAGTGGTGGCGAGGCTTCCTGGAAGTTACGTCACGAGGTAGGGGTCGGCAGGACGGCGCGTCCCTCGTTGCTATGGTGTTGCTATGGCCATAATTCAAAAACTACACGGTCAATTATTATTTTTATTTTTTTATGTGACTTTTTGAGAGAGCGAATGATGCATTTAATACAATTCAACTGAGTAAAACACTTAAGAGCGAAATCTGAAAAGCTCTTCAGTTCCCCTTTAAAGCATTGAAAATGGGTCATGACTGGGTCTTCCAACATGACAATGGCCTGAAGAAGACAGCCAGAAGTACCAAGGAGTGGCTTCGTAAAAAACGTCAAGGTTCTGGAGGGGCCTAGCCAGTCTCCAGCCCCAAATCCAATAGAAAATCTTTGGAGAAAGCTCAAACTCTGTGTTTCTCAGTAACAGTCTAGAAACCTCACTTATCTAGGGAAGATCTGTGTGGAGCAGTGGTGCAAAATCCCTTCTGCAGCCTGTGCAAACCTGGTGAAAATTTACAGGAAACGTTTGACCTCTGGAATTGTAATCAAAGGCTACTGTACCAAATTTTAACATTAAATTTTTTCAGGTGTTCAAATACTTAGTTGCAGCAGTATAATACTACCGTAATAAATTGTTTAAAAAAAATCATACACTCTGATTTGGGGCTTTTTTTTTAGATTCCCTCTCAGAATGGACATGCACCTACCATGAAAATTTCAAACCCGCCAATCATTTGTAAGTGAGAGAACTTGCAAAATAGCAGGGTGTTCAAATACTTATTTTCCTCACTGTACATCAGTTAAGTCAAATGAGAAAAAAAATAATAAAATAAGTTTTAGTACCCGGTGTTCTTTGGGCATTCTTTCAGACACGCAGATTTGCCTCGTCTATTTCGCGCTTTTCTGACACCAAAAGATTCCCGCGCACGTCCACAGTGAATCGTGCTGTCAACCAGAGCTCTTTTCACCACCTTCACTTACTTTACTTCCTTCACATCGATTTGGTAAGAAAATGTTTTACTATTTTATGATCCGTCGCGTTGGAACGCAACAGTTTATAAAAGAGTAAAATATTGTCTCCACTGTTATTTATCTATTCCTCCGCAATGGATGATGAGTAGTTGTGCCAACCACGACTGAGAGTATGATTGCTGTTGTTTTGTCATGTGTGTTCTGTTCAAAAAAGTGTGTTGTGTCTCGGGATTGTGTGGTGTATGGGGCACAAGAACAGCAAGCGTTAAAAACAAAACACAGTCTCTGTCATTCTTTTCTACGTCACTTGCCGCAATATTTACTTACCAAATTGATGTGGAGTAAGTGAAGGTGTTGAAGAGAGCTCCGGTTATACTACTGATTGATCATTTCACACCAAGCATTTTAAAGAAATTCTGCAGTGTGTCAAGAGCTAATGTCTCTTGTGTTTTTAAGATAGTTTACTTCCCCTGAGTTAATGCACTGAGTGTTCTCCCTTCATTTATTTGGAGGTAGGGTCATTAAGCATTCATAGGGTCATCAACACATCATCAAAATGTGGTATTGATTGAATTAGCATGTATTGTTTATAGAGTACAATTATTTCAGGCAAAAAAAAATAAATAAATAAATGAAGTTCACCTGCATGTGTTGAATGAGCAGTAATAAAGCTAACTAAGGTATAACTAGCAGCTCACAATAAATCACCAGTGGCTTGGGAAGTGGGGTGCTGAGGGTGCCGCAGCACCACCTGGTGTTGGAAAGATAAAATATGTTTTGCTAGATTCTATTTTGTTGTTGTTGTTAAAAATAAGGCAAGGCAAGGCAAATTTATTTATATAGCACAATTCAACACAAGGCAATTCAAAGTGCTTTACATCACATGAAGATCATAAAAATCACATTTAAATCAATACAACGTAAAAACCAAGACAATCAAAATCGGAAATAAAATTATACATAAAATATCGCATTTAATCACAAATAGAATTAAAAAAAAAAATACTACAAAAACTACTACTACTAATAATAATTGAAATCAGCAATGGAGATAAGCACAAGAGGAATAGAAAGCAAGTAGATTGAAATATATTGACAGTTATGGATATGCAGTGCTAAACAAAAGCGTTTTCAGCCCTGATTTAAAAGAGCTAACAGTTTGAGCATACTTCAGACGTTCAGGTAACTTGTTCCAGAGGTGAGGAGCATAATAACTAAATCCTGCCTCACCCTGCTTGGTTCTTCTTCTTGGAACATGCAGGAGACCGGTTCCAGACGACCTTAGGGGTCCAGATGTCTCATAGGAATCTAACAAATCAAGCATGTATTTTGGTCCAAGGCCATTAAGTGTTTTGTAGACGAGCAGTAGTATTTTATAGTCTATCCTTTGACTTACTGGAAGCCAGTGTAGCGATTTCAAAACCGGTGTAATGTGGTCCAGCTCCCTTGTATTTGTGAGGACTCTGGCTGCAGCATTCTGTACTAGCTGCAGCTTCCTGACTGATTTTTTATCAAGACCCGTAAATATACCGTTGCAATAGTCCAATCTGCTGAAAATGAATGCATGCATAAGTTTTTCCATGTCTTGTTGGGTCAGAAGCCCCTTAAATCTGGTTATAATTTTTAGGTGGTAATAAGCAGATTTAGTGACGGACTTTAAATGGCTATCAAACTTTAGGTCTGAGTCAATAATTACGCCAAGGTTTCTGACTTGATTTGTAGCTGTAAGTGACATTGTGCTAAGTTGCCTGCTTATCTTTGACCTTTCCTTTTTTGGCACAAAAATGATCACCTCTGTCTTCTCCACATTTAACTGGAGAAAATTCTGGCACATCCATTCATTGATTTGATGAATGCATTTACTTTAATAAATCAATAAGTAAAACATATTGGATCAATAGCGTATTTAACTATGGGGATTAAATATACAGGGTGACCCAAAAAAAAGTTTACACTCAGTTGACTGCTTGTTTAAAAGCCATTGAAACATATCTAAATAGGTTGTCATGTTTAAGTGATTCATTAAGGTCACTCAATGCAGCTGGTAATCTCTCATCTCTACAATTCCTGTGCTTCTGCTGAAAATGAAGAAAGCTTTAGCTGTACCTGAATTGCTGCGTGCCGGTCTGACACCTACTGAGATTGTAGCAAATCTGAGCATATCCAGATGTGCAGTCTACAAAGTTAAAAAGAAGCTGAAAGATACTGGAACAGCCTCACGAAAACCTGGGTCTGGAAGTGCCCGATCTGTGGGGATCAAAAAGTTGATTGACAAGGTGATATGTGGCCACCCATAGTCCAGATCTCAATCCCCTGGATTATAGCATATAGGCAACTGTGGAGGACAGTACCTGTAAGAAGCCACAAACTTCTGTGGCAACCTCGGAGAGGTCCATTGTTAGATCTTGGGAAAAGATGACAGCATCCTACATAAAGAAGACCTGTCAAGCGTTCCGCAGGCGCTTGGAGGCTGTTGTGACACTTAAGGGTGGACACATTGAAAAATAGAGTGTACAGTACATGTTCTTTACAATAATGTATAATTTGTGATTAAATTCTATTTCTAAGATGAATAAACATGGCATTTAAATTGTATAATGGCAGTGTACACTTTTTTTGGGGTCACCCTGTATATGTTGAATTTTTATTTATTAATTTTTTTAAATAACATGGTCACCACCTGACACCTTGCTTGCTACCAGGTCACGCTGAATAAGGTGCTATTGGAACCGAATTCAATTCAAGGTCGAAAATGAAAATGATTACGATAGTTGAAAATAGTGCGCAGCGAGGAAAAGTCAGCTGCAGATTTGGACCGTGGAGAACTTCAAATATCTTGATTGTAGCCATATACGTATATATTTTTTGTTGCTGTTGAGCTGCTGCCGTGCAGAGCACTGTTGGATATTCGTGTGCAATTTATTTGACTGTTGTGAAAATTAGGTGTTAAATCGAGGGCCTATTTGGACCTTTTAGTTTTCAAGTGTGTGTGTCACTGCGCCATCTAGCTGCAGGGATTTGTATTATAATACACGAGCGCTTTTGCTTCCAATACAAAACTCCAACACACACTGTAGGTGAAATAGAACACTGTCATTGTAGTAGCCTACTAGTAGTATGTAAACTAGCCAGCATGTTTGCGAATGGATAACATGTAACCAGGGGTGAAAGTGGGCCAGAACAGTAACGCAGTTCAGGTATAAGATTCAGGGGCCAGAACGCAGTTCCGGTATAAGATTCAGGGCTGGAAGGCTGTTCCGGTATAAGATTCAGGGCCGGAATGCTGTTCCGGTACACAGTGCTTTGATTCCGGAAATATGACGGCGGCTGTCAAAACGCTATGTAAAAATTTTTTTTACAAAATGCTAAGATGAAACACATGCATTTCATCTACAAGAAGAAAACAATCTACCAACATCAGATTTACATACACAAGTGTTAACAACAAGCATAATAAAGTGCTTGTGTAGCGTAATCTGTTTCCATCAATATTTATTATTTATTTTATTCAAATCAAATCAGATCAAATCTTTAAGAGCAACAAAAGAGTTGAGGAGGCTTATTTATAATATTTCGTTTTATTTGCTCTGTTGGGGAGGTTCAGAACATGTTAGCTGTCAATGTGCACTTTGGACTTATATTTGTTCCTGTACTGTATGTTAGGCTACTTATTCATTACCTTATGATTTAAAAAAGTCAATGTTTGCGCGATTTTCAAAATATATTCCATTTCACTCTGCATAATATGTCATTTGTACTTATTTTTCTGAATGTATATTTACTTATATTTTTGTTATTAAAAAAAAAAAAAAAAGTAAACATTTACATTAACTTCAATTTTAATATACATCCTATGTTCTTAATTAGTTAAAATTGAGATTTGGCATTTACTATGTGAGGAAATGAGGGAAAATAAAATTTAGGAGATGGAGGTTGGGGTTATTGCTGTTCTTGCTAGCTTTTATTTTGCATATCATTGAAAAAATACAATTTTGAATGAAAATCAGTTTTTGTATATGTTATAGAAATAACTGGTCTAAAACAGTTTTCTTTGCATTTCAGTAGTTTAAAAGTTTTGACCCCCCCCAAAAAAATGAAGGAAACAAAAAACAAAAACAAAAACAAAAAAAAAAAATATATATATATATATATATATATATATATATATATATATATATATATATATATATATATATATATATATATATATATATATATATATATATATATATATATATATATATATATATATATATATATATATATATATAATATACAGTATATAAATAAAATTTCTGGCTCCGTGGCGACCTTCATGTCGGGGAGTTCCGGCAAGAAATTCTATCCACTTTCACCCCTGCATGTAATACCTACATCTCTTCAGCAAAGCTTGGTCGTAACCTCGCCAAATTTGCCTTTGACCAGTGGCCTACATTGCACTGATAATAAGACCACCTATTCGATGACATACTAGAAGAAAATGTTGAAATATTAAAGCACATTTTGCACACCATCACAATGCAAAAAGTGCTTTACATAGGCTCACATTCATCCATTTGTGCACAGATTTGTACAACAATAGGGGGCTGAAGCCATGTAAGATGCTGCCAGGCCAACTAGGAGCTATGTTGAGGTTCAGTGCCATGCCCAACAACACTTTGACCAGTAGGCAATTGGAACGGGAAGCGCTATTGTTTTGAAAAAAATTGGTCGCTTCCTTCAAAAAGGGTGGTGATACCACTTATCACTTATCACTTTTATTACTGAAAGAGAACATGTAACTTGACCAAAAAACATTTCGTTTTCTGTTGTAACAATATGCAGATTAGGGTAGCCTTATGCAGTTTTTAATATCAGTTCACGTTGGATTGTAGTATGGCAGATGATGAATACACTAAGTAAAGTATGCATAGCATTTTGCGACCTTTTTTTTTTTTTTTTAACATTTGAGCCATTTGTTTTTTAAACAGCATCAACACCATTTTTGTGCTTTGTGGAAAGCTTACTTCTAAGCTTTACTTTACATTCAAAAGACGATGCAATTTGCAAGCCAGCTCAAGGTCAGCTCCCATTTACATGCAAATACAAGACCAAAACAACAAGCAACCCTGCAGTTCCTCAGTCCAATCACCTACAATGTGGATCCCTGCCAGTCCAAGACATCCATTATTTTCATCTCACGAGCGAATTACTGTGTGCTTTGTCCCTCGGACCAAGAAAACGTGGATTTTAGGCTCCTTTCAAGCTACAAATGCTCATCAGGTTTCTCTCCACATCAGCTCAGGCTCAAAGTAAAAACATTTTTCCTTCAACAGGACGAGTAGCCTTGGAGCTGAAACGTGCGGAGGATCATAAATCCAGAAATGCTTAATGTTGCTTTCTGCACAGGAATGTAAACGAGTGCAGGAGGTAGACTAACTTCTCCAACTTGAGGGCTACACATACTGTATTCCAGTCATCTATAGTGAGCCTCGTTTTTGCCTCGATCATGGCTCAGTGTGAAACTCATCCTGCTGTCCTAATCGTGCTGTTGCTGCTTAGTCTGGCCGCAGTCCTGCTCCTCACTGTGCCAAGCGAAGATATTCCCAAGGCGCCCGGGTTCATGGTAAGGTCGATCCCATAGGTTATTTTTGGATGTGATAGTGTGAAGTTGGTTAACATGAAGACAATGTGACATGGCTCCCTTGAGGAATCTCTGGCACTGGACAAGAGAAAGAATAGCTGTATACGCTACATTAATAAGTACTGTGCTTTCAGATAAAATGCTATTTGAATGAATAAAATGTTCTCAATTTGAATTAAAGTTCTCATATAAACTTCAAAATAAAATTTAATGGTTGAAGGTGCATTGCAATGTACCTGCATTTTACCCTACTTTTAAAGAGTACAAGAATGTCGAGCTTGACATATCAACTTCTGCACTGTTGATAAACTATACTGTAGAAGTGCACTCACATTACCATTATGACGAGTTTTTTTTTTCAATTTTTATGCACCCTTTATTAATGCATTCAAACCTCATTCACTGCTGTCAGCATGGAGGGCCTATTTTTTGTATAAATTAGATAAAGCTAAAAAAAAAACGTGTTGTGTACTGATGCATTACCGTCTCCATTCACTTGTTAACAACTACCTATCTGTTCCATAAATATAGTACGGGATTGTTTTGGATGCTGGATCCTCACACACGTCCTTATTTGTATACAAGTGGCCCGCAGATAAGCAAAATGGCACCGGTGTGGTCACCCAACACAGTGAATGTCACGCAAAGGGTAGGTTGAAACTGAGTATACTTATTCTGTAGAGCAGTGGTCCCCAACCTTTTTTGCACTACGGACTGGTGTGATGTGGGCGTTTTTTTCACGAACCGGCAATGTGTGGCAGAAAATTACGGTAAATATAAAATGATAGGACGGGCTAAAAATGAACATTAAGTGCTGGGAAAATGTAACTCACCATAAGCTGAATCGTCCTTTTTTAACAGCATCCTCACCTAGAACTTGACAGCAACTATCCTTGGTCGCAGGCATAAAATGAACATTAAGTGCTGGGAAAATGTAACTCACCATAAGCTGAATCGACCTTTTTTAACAGCATTGTCACCTAGAACTTGACGGCAACTATCCTTTGTCGCAGGCATAATGTGTTCTTCTCCAGTTGTGAAATATTTCTTGGCTTTAGCAATACGGTTCGCCACGAGATATGATGCTTATAGTGCATATGCTTTTTTTGGCCCGTTTGCTAGCTTTTAGCTTTTATATTATGCAGAATGGACTTGGTTTTAGGCAGTGTGAGTATAATAGCATTTCTAATGGCGTTTTTTTTTTTCAGTAGCGAGTAGTGGTGTTCTGTCCCTCCCTCCCTCCCTACTAGAGGTATTTTCGCAGGCTTTCAAGTTACTTTAAATAATATTCAAAAATGATTATCTTTTTTAATAAGCTTAGTAGTCAAAAGGCACTATAAAATGAATATAGTTAAAAAAATATTACTCCCAGCAACAACAATAGGAACGATGTCGCAGTTTCAATGGTAGACCAACTCGACGGACATTTGACCTGTGATAACCCTTGGGGGCAGTGCTTAATTTGTAAATCATAAGGTGCCGGAACGCAAAGTACATATGACAGCGCAGGGATGATGATACGGGCACAGGTCCCAGAACATACGCAGAAAACGGTGCTGAAAACAACACGCAAATGCCGACTTGCCATGCTGTGGGACTTCCAAGCCTCAATTTCAGATAATATCCATGGTATATATGTTATGACAACAATTTACTATTATTTAGGCTATACTCTGCACAGCACGGGCAATTGCCCACATAACCAAAGGTGGGACTTACAGTACACAGTCAGCAATTAGTTTCTTAACAGGTCTATCTTGTAAAACATAAAAAAAAAAAAAAAATCTGAGATTACAATAAATAACACAAACCCATTCTTTTGCGAGTTTCATCCCCCCCTTCTTCTCTGGACCCAAAGTTCCCACCGCCTTACAAATTGTGCAGCCCAAACCTGAATTTCCCATAAGGGTAATGGCCTTTTGCTCTGGCTGTTGGTGGTCCACCTGGTTGACTGCTGGCGCTGTAGCTAGCCCCCACTCCAGGTGGCGCTGAACCTGACCAGCTGCTACCCAATACCAGCCTCCTGCCCCAGCTTGACTGGCTGTCCGCGAACTTGGCTAGCTGCTGAAGCGCTAGCTTCCTGCTGTACCCGGTCCTCCCCGTTAGCGTGATCGCTGCAGCTGCCCTCATCACCGGTTGTTGCTTTTCCGACTCGTTTTGAACCATCTTCCTTCTTTTTGAAAAAAGACAGTAAAGTAAAGACAGTTTTTTTAATGTCAGGAGCGTGATTTGTTGGTCCAGCTTTTCAGTGCATCAACAAATCTCCAACTCTTTCAAATGACGTGAAATTTTTATAAACAACATGCAATTCTTGGGATTGGTTCTGTCAATGAATTTATGTATATTATTATTTTATTTTATAGATTTTATAAAAACGTTTTCATATTATTATTATTTTTCTATACACTAGAGGTGCCAGATTTGCCCAAATAAGTCCCGGAACACAGGGAGGCCATAATCAAGAGGTGCCGGATCTTGTTCTGGCAAGAATGAGTCCTTTTACCGAAGTTTTTGTACTTGAATTATTTTCAATATTTAATATTGTTACTTTACAGGATGATGGAATTAACGGTCAGTTTACATTTGTGTTTTCTTAACAGACTGATATATTTGATCCAAATAAATACCAAATGTTCTAAAATACTATATGTAGAGTTTTAATTCAATCAGATAAAATATTAATATCTTTTATGTGAAAGATGTTTATACAATGTATAATGTAATAATGTGTTGAACATGAAAAGTAACATCAGTTACTTTACTGAGTAACTAATCACTATTGCGATGAGGTAACTGAGTTACTAACTCAATTACCTGTTGGGAGAAGTAATTTGTAACTGTAACTAATTAGTTTTTTAAAACAGGATTAACACTGGTTGTAGGGTCCTGTTATGGCTCAGCAGATGGCCTTTTCCCCGTAAAAACCTGTCCAAAGTCACCTGTTTTACGGCCATCTTCGCTAACGTGTGGATTTATTATTTTCAAGAACAAATCTGATGCGCCTACGTCTTATCGAGAACAAGCGCAGATAGATATAATATATAGATCCTAGATGGTAGTTCAATGGATTTCAATGACAACTTCCAGTTTACAGTTTTATTATTATATCTATAGAGTAGACTGGTATATTGATGTTTCAAGAGACACAGGCCAGATTGGGGTCCTTAACAAATAAGGTAGCAAATAAGCCAAAGAACGACTGGCCCGGTGGTTGGGGATCTGACATACCTGTCAACCCGAGGCCGTTTGAAATCTTACAAATAGTGAAGTATGCCCTTACAAATTGGTGACTAATCTTACGTTGTATACAGCGTGCTATATGAAACAAAAATAAAACTCAATTTTTAAAATAGTATGAATTTATTGGTAATATTGTAATATATAACCTGGTGCAATCAAAGAAAAATCAATATCTTCAACTACATCATGATTACTAAAATTTAACAGTGACTTTTGTTATAATTGTATGTAGCACTTTTGGCAATTTCTATCATGTCTTGATGGCTGCACTTCATGGCACTTCAGCTCGCAAATCAGTTTAACTTGAAGGCAGTTCATTAGTGTGACCAATTATATATGAAAAAGATCAATTGATAAAATGAACTTACCGATGCAATCTTTGAGTCAGGGAACATTTGTTTTGCTAATTCTGAGAAGTAATCAGCAATAGTTGTAGGCAAACTGTGTTCGGCAACAAATTGGCAGAATAAAATCTCCCCTTTCGTCACTTTTCATTCTGCAGACTTTATGACCAGTGTTGTTAATCTTACTTTGAAAAGTAATTAATTACTGTTACAAATGACTTCTCCCAAAAAGTAATTGAGTAACCTGAATGTAAGAGTAATTAGTTGCTTGGCAAAGTAACTGGTGTTACCTTTCATGTTTTTTTTTCATTTTATTAAAAAAAAAAAAAAAAAAGTAACCTTTGCTGTTTGGAAGTCATTTAATGTTGTGAATCAACTGTTAAAGTTGTTAAAATCGCGCCCGTTTTTGCATTAGTTCCCTTCTGTCTACTTTCGACATGTGAAAGTTTCAAAACTGTTTCATCAGTTAAAGATAGATTCAAGTCAAGATTTTGCCGATTTAGGAGTATTTTAGATAAAAAGTTACTTTGGTTCGCCAGAAAGGTTCTCCACAACAGAGCCTTTCTGAGAAGTCTACCGCTTTAAGATGGCGGCTGTTTACCAACGCCGCCGAGCGTGTCATTTCGCATGTAGTTCTATATGCATGTGATATCTAGGCGTAGATTGAAGGCTGTCAGCTACAGTCATGAAATATTGGAGCCATCTAGCCTAGCATCACGTTTGCTACAGCGTCACAACAAACACTCTTCTCTCTCCGCGTCTCTTGACTTTTCTCGCGTCATTCAACCAACGTTGTAACGCATAGTAACGCACATTGTCTCGTTGCCGAAACGGTGACAAAATCAGAACGGAGAAAGAAAAAGCGTAATGCACAAAAAACGTACAGATTTAGAACGTACGGCATTCACATTTAAAAATCAGTGCTCACTTGTAAATATTACACCAAACCGTACAACTTGACAGGTATGGGATCACTGCTGTAGATGTATAAAAAGTTTGTCCAATTGTGTTAATGGTGGCATGTATGACATCACGCTCAATTCACAACACGAAAGGCTTATACTCTTTCAGGAGGTGGGATATCCAGCTATGCAGGAAAACAGGGAGCAGCAGGGCAGAGCTTGGAGGAATGTCTGGACCAGGCAGTGAATGACGTTCCTGCCCACAGACACAGGGCCACACCTGTATACCTGGGTGCCACAGCTGGCATGAGGCTTTTGCAGTGAGTCAGTTTTTGTGATTATCTGTGTGGTTCAGATAGGAATTTGCATTGCTTTTTCTTAGAGTGAATATCTAGGATACCCATCAATTTTTTTCCTCCTCCGCTTTTCCTCATCATGGCTATAGGCAAACTGGCGTCTAACCTAACTGATTGTGGGCAGAGGACAGTGTACAAACTGGATTTGTCACCAGTTAATCAAAGAGAAAATATAGACAAACAACAATTCACACTAAAAACAACATGTCCACAAAATGTTGTCCTCTATTGCCCTAACATACATTTTAGTATGTGAGACAAACTCCCAGGAAGTACAATATCTTTTCTCTCGCCCTGAATAGGCTCCAGCACACCCATTGCCCAAATAAGTGTTACCGGGGTAGAAATTGGATGGATCAATTGCTTAAGAGTTAATGTTGCTGTTACATTGTTAGTTCTAACCCTTTTAGGTCCTGAACTGCATCTGGTTCTAATTACAAATGTATAGAATTATTTTGATCACTGAAATCAAACACATTTGATTGCATGGCAGCAATTGAAAATACTGTACTATTAAATTTTCACTCTCCCAGTATTTCCAATCCAGAGTATTCTGATCAAATTTTGCAAGAAGTTGGCCGTAAAATCCAGTCATACCCTTTCAACTACCAAGGGGCCACCATTTTGTCTGGTCAAGAGGAGGGGGCGTATGGTTGGGTCACTGTAAACTACCTGTTAGAGAATTTCATCAAGGTAAGTGTAAAAATCATTAATAGTTTGACTAATTGTATTTTTTTTTTAACTTCACTTATTGCAGTCTTAATACTGATATTAGTGTCAATGCTTTGTTTTGTTTGGCTACACAAGTTCTTCCAAGCACAAGTTTCATACATCTAAACAGCATTAGAGCAACATTTATGACTATCTATTGTTTGCACCAGCAACCTATAATTACCATAAACGGAAATCAAGAGGGGGCATAGTTCTCCCTGGTGGCCAAGAATGTCATTGCATGATATTGACTTTACAATATATGAATTTAAAATTAAGACTTTGCTAGTAAAACGTTGTCTATAAAAGTTGTAAAGCAATAAAACCAGCAACAAAAATGAATGAAATGAAAAAATATATTTTTATAATGGTTCAAAATTATTTTTCAAATACAGTACGGTATATCATATGACTAGCACCTTAGAGATGGTCATTTGCTTTGCTTAGCCCCACCAAAAAAAAACAACAACAAAAAGGACAGAAGAGGCAAGATAGATATACGTAATTTTTTCAAACCTAAGCTTTCAAAAGCGAAAACAACTACTGAGCCAGAACCAAGGATTGAAGATGTGGACCAGGAAATGCCGGAAAGCAAGCCAAAATGGTGAGCCGTTAAGACGTTAATTGTACAACAGAGACACCACCGAGTGTAGCATATTCAATGGACGACGATCTTGGCTAGCAAAAGTTAAGCTCTCCTAAGCAGCCTGATTTAGAATTCCCCTAAAAAATGATGGGAAATACAAAAAAAACACTAATTTACAACATATTATTATTAGGGCTGTCAAACGATTAAAATTTTTAATCGAGTTAATCACATCTTAAAAATTAATTAATCGTAAATAATTGCAATTCAAACCATCTATAAAATATGTCATATTTTTCTGTAAATTATTGTTGGAATGGAAAGATAAGACACAAGACAGATATATACATTCAACATACTGTACATAAGTACTGTATTTGTTTATTACAACAATAAATCAACAAGATGGCATTAACATTAACATTATGTTAAAGCGATCCATGGATAGAAAGACTTGTAGTTCTTAGAAGATAAATGTTATTACAAGTTTTAGACATTTTATATTAAAACCCCTCTTAATGTTTTCGTTTTAATAAAATTTGTAAAATTTTCAAACAAAAAAATAAACTAGTAGGTCACCATTGTTGATGTCAATAATTACACAATGCTCATGGTGCTGAAACCCATAAAATCAGTCTCACCCAAGTGCCAGCAGAGGGCGACAAAACACCAAAAAACACAAGTACCAAATGGACATGACACTGTGCTGTCATTTTAATGTGTTTGAGCAGGGCATGTGCGTTAAATGCGTCAACTATTTTAACGTGATTAATTTAAAAAATTAATTACCGCCCATTAATGCGATAATTTTGACAGCCCTAATTATTATAAATGTTCTTGGCTGGAATATTCAGTCAAAAAGGATGCAACGTCTACTTCTCCACTAGGTAAGACACATGCACGAACATGCACACACACCTAGCTTTTGGGTTCATCAACTTTTTTGCCCCCTCTTCCACAAAAGTCAAACTCCACCTATGGTGATTACCCTCCCAGCTCCTGATATATGACCTTACCTTGAAAGAAAAGTGATGGTGCTAATCTGCCACAAGTTTTACATGTGTGTTTATTGTTTTGTTTTGTTTTATTTATTTTTTTTTTTTTTAAATAAATACAATTTAAAATAAACAATAATAAAAATGTTTAAAAAAATATATATATATTAATTTTTTTTTTAGCTCTACCGCCAAACTACCACTGCTAAAGCAACTCAGTGGGATGAGGTTCAACTGATGACTTATGACTTGTGGTCGTGGATATGAACAGTGTGGATTGGATTGCCACTTTTTTTAAAAAATGAACGCCAAAATGTCTCCCTGATCTATAATTTCTTTCTAGTATGGATTTGTTGGGCGGTGGCTCAGCTCTGGCAGGCCAACAGTTGGGGCCCTCGATTTTGGTGGTGCATCCACCCAGATAACATTTGTGACTAAGGAGCAAGTGGAGGATGAGAAGGACATGATGAAGCTACGCCTGTATGGCCAAGAATATTCTTTGTACACGCACAGCTTCCTCTGCTACGGGCAGGATCAAGTTCTTAAGAGACTGCTGGCTCACATTGTCAAGGTACTTCAATAAGGCTAGGCTCATAAAGCAGGTCTTAATGCACAAATCCGATTTTTTCGTGTTTTTCCGACTCAAGTCAGGCATTAACTTGACGATCTGATTGGGACAGGTCGCATAAAAGTGGACCATTTTAAATCCGATCTAAGTCACTTTCATATGTGATTAAAATCCGAGCAGGGCCACATTTTTCCAGAATGTGGCTGCCATCTGAACTGGCAAGTCCCCCAAATCGGAATTCATGCAGCAATTACGCCAGCAAAGAGTGAGAGAGACATGGCGCTATGTTAGTGATGGCGCTGTGCATTAGCATTAGCGCCTAGCTAGAATGTGGCTTTTAGGGAAGAGGCAAGACTGACAACAGTCATTAAAAAAAAAAAATAGAATGTGTGTGTGTGTCGGGGGGGGGGGGGGGTGCTCGTTTTTTTTACTGTGCTCCAAATGAGCAATATTTCAAGATTACTTATATGTGTTCGTCATGGACGCACAGTGCGTGCATGCTATCAATCCATAAAAACTTTGAATATAAGACTAAACGGGGATTATTTATGTCTGTTATTTATGTCTCTTTTTGGACATCAAAGTATGATCACCCTAGAACAACATTGAGCCAGCATTTGTTTTGATGCTCCTGCGTGCACAGCACATCTCGGACTGTGAATTAGTGCGCATGCGTGGTACTTGAACGGGCTCAGTGGACAAAGGCAGTTTTAATGGGCACGCCAAAAAAACAGATATGACCAAAAAAAATCAGAATTGTGCATTAAGACCTGCAGTATGAAACTAGCCTAAAATTGCATGATGAAAAAAACAGCAACAACAACATACTGGTATATTTACAGTATATTGTAAGATTAAAAAATGTTTTGGGATTACATAATTATTCAGTGTTATCATGTTGATGGGACAATCATGATTTAATGAATCAAGTGTGCATTGTATTTTTGTTTATTGCTATATAATGTATTTGGAAAACAGGCGAGTAAAGTTCTCAATCCATCCCTCTCTGTTTCAGTCTCAGGGATATTCCATATCAGTTACCCACCCATGCCATCCAATTGACTCTTCAGTAAAAGTACATCTGGAAAGTATATTCAACTCTCCATGTACTGCGAAGTACAAACCAAGTGGCTACAAAGCACAGGACACTATGCTAATACTCGGTAGTGGACATTATGAGCAATGTGTAGGCAATGTGTCAGAGATGTTCTCCTTCGACACATGTCCATTCTCTCACTGCTCCTTCGATAAAGTGTTTCAGCCCAATGTGACTGGTAGCTTCATGGTAAGAATTGGTGACATATTCTATGCAAATACAAACCAATTGCAACAACTTACAGTATTACATGTGCTTGCAATTGTCTCACTTGTTTGATTCGTGCACCTTTCTGCATTAAACAGGCATTTTCAGCTTTCTTCTACATTCACGCCTTCCTGCAGCGCATTACTGGAATCTCTGTTAGTACTCCCATACAAATGGAAGAAGCTGCTAAATCAGTATGCAAGATGAGTTTTTCGCAGGTAATGTGGTGTAGCTTAGTGTTTTATTTGTGATTGATAGTGTCCATTAATACCTATTTTTAATGTCTGACATCTTCACATGTGCTATGTATTGGTAAAAAAATGCATTTCGAAATCTATGACAATATGAGATGGATTTTTAAAAAATTTAATTCAGCAGTGTAGAAAATTTGGGTACCATTCGATACCATTTTTTGGCTCCTGATACTGATTCTGATAGCCGGCTGTGTGGTATAGCCGATACCGATACTGTACCAATACCACGTTATTTGAAAAAATATAATTTTTAAAATTTTGAACAAAATTACTGCATACTCCCTTGAATGTAACTTATTGCTATCATGGCATGGTCAGACACTGCCTAACTCATTGCCTGCCATTGAACGTGCTAGACATCCAAAACTTTTCTGCAGCGGATGAACAAATATTCATTTGTTTCCACTCTGCCTCCAATTCAAATAGATTGGACATCTATTAGTGATAAACTCAATGATATTCCACATTGTAGACTATCATCATTTTGGGAAAGGCAATAATTGGTAGTTTTTTAGCAGCAGCATGTGAAGCTGGTGGACACCTTGGGTAGGTTGTCTAGCGATTGGTAACTAAATATCGAAGAGTACATATTGCATAGCATCGGCATGTTATTTCTAAGTACAGTGGTACCTCTACATACGAATTTAATTTGTTCCAGGACCTGGTTTGTAAGTTGAAATGGTCGTATGTCGAAACCTATGCTAAATCCTTAATAAATACTGCAGGTACAATGACGAATAGCAATTACACATAACAAAACAAAGAAATTATAAATACAAATGGGAATAATATAATAATAATAATAATGTAACAAATTTGGTTCTAATGTGGCAGTTGTGTTTTGCATGCTGTTTCTGAACACACCGTGTGACTGACGACAGAGTAAGAGTGGTGCGTTAGAGTGGGAAGCTTTTACTTTCTCATTTCATGTTCTGTAATTGTTGCCGTCGGCTAAGGCGGACAGTAGCCTGTTGTGTTGCTCAAGTTCGGAAATAAATGATTAAAAACCTGATGAAGCTGGTGACTTCCTTGCCGATGTTACAATGATAATAAAATAAAGAGAGTTGTCCTCGAAATAAATCAATTAATCAATCAATCAATCAATCAATCAATCAATCAATCAATCAATCAACTTTATTTGTATAGCACATTTTAAAAATCCGCCAAGCAGTCCAAAGTGCTTTACATACCATAAAACAGCAAAATAAGTTAACTTTCAAAGATAAAACAAACACATAAAAATAAAATAAACAAACAGTCATTGCACATTAAAAGCTGAAGAAAAATAAAATGTTTAAAGGCGTGATTTAAAATCCGTGAGTGAAGGGGCCTGTCTAATACTAAGTGGTAATTGTTTCCACAGCCTGGGCGCCATCACTGCAAATGCACGGTCACCCCTAAGCTTCAGCCTTGATCTTGGGACTTCTAGAAGCAGGTGGTCAGCTGATCCGAGGGTTCTGGTTGGACTGTAAGGCTGAAGCAGTTCTGACAGATATGGCGGCGCAAGATTATTCAAACATTTTAAAACAAATAATAATATCTTAAAATGTATTTGGTAATGTACTGGGAGCCAGTGAAGAGATGCTAAAATCGGGGTGATATGTTTGCGCCTGCGGGTTTTAGTTGGGAATCGAGCAGCAGAGTTTTGCACAAGTTGTAGACGGGCCAGTGTAGCCTGACCGACGCCTGCATACAAAGATTTACCATAATCCAGCCGAGTTATGACAAAAGTATGGATCAATTTCTCCAAATCAGAGCGTGAAACAATAGATTTCACCTTAGCAATCTGGCGAAGCTGATAAAAACAGTCACATACAACGCAAGAAATCTGCTTCTCAAATTTAAAATCAGAATCAAATTGGACCCCTAGATTTTTGACAAAGTTCTTAAGAAATGGAGACAATGAAACGAGGTCAACATTCAGGGAGGCCTGGCTACTTGGTCTGAACACCATGACTTCAGTCTTGCTGTCATTCAAACTTAAAAAATTAAGGGAAAGCCACGACTTTATGTCGCTGAGGCATTCAATGAGTTGACAGAACGTGCCATTTTGTGCCATTGGAAAATAGATCTGACAGTCATCAGCATACAAATTAAATAAAACACCATGTTTCCTAAAAACAGAACCAAGAGGCAATAAATAAAGCGAAAATAAAAGAGGGCCGAGGACAGATCCCTGGGGAACCCCGTGTGGAAGTGATGTATTTTTGGACATAAAATTGCCCATTTTCACAGAAAAACTCTGTTCATTTAGATACGGCTTGAACCATTCAAGAGCGATACCTTGAATACCCACACTGTGTTCGAGACAAGAAATTAAAATCTCAGGGTCTACGGTATCAAATGCTGCAGATAAATCTAAAAGAACTAAAACAACCAACTTGCCAAAGTCTGTTGCCAAAAGTATATCATTTGATATCCTTAAAAGTGCCAACTCAGTGCTGTGGACGGATTTAAAACCAGACTGGAATGGTTCCAAAATCTGGTTTTCTTCAAGGAACGGTAGCAGCTGACTATAGATAACCTTTTCAAGTATTTTAGAAATATATGGAAAATGAGAAATTGGCCTAAAATTTGAACAGAGGGTGGAGTCTAGGCCTCTTTTCTTCAATAAAGGTTGTACTACTGCCTGCTTAAAGTCACATGGCATTGTGCCAGTAAGGAGACTACAGTTAATAATTTTTAAGACGTGTGGGCCAATGATGTCAAAAACCTCTTTAAATAGGCGAGGGGGAATTACATCGGAGGGGGAACCTGAGGGCTTGATATTACTAACAATGTCTTTGACAATGACAAAAGAAGGAGAAACTTGCTCAAACTGCGCAAAAACAGACGAACAGCGCATGGGAAGAGAAGGATCATTGCAAAATGGTGAAATACAGGCTCTAATTGTAGCAACTTTGTCAATAAAAAACTGAAGAAAGCGCTAAGGTTTTCATTCAGTGCGGTAGGATCTAGGGAAATTGGAGCATCGAGGACATAATTGATAGTTTTGAAGAGAGCACGGGGATTATTACTACTAGCAATAATTTGCGAGAGGTACTTGTGCTTCTCAGCTTTCACAGTCCTCTGATATTTTACCAAGCAGTCTTTTAAGATCTCCCGGGAAACGCGCAGCTTGTCGTTTTTCCAAGTGCGCTCCGCTCTCCTGCACTCTCGTCTGGCGGCGCGAGTGACGTCATTAAGCCAGGGCTCCGGTGCTGGTTTGACATGCCGATTTTTTAGGGGAGCGATCGTGTCCAGTGTTCGTAAGCAAACAGTATTAAAAGAAGCAACCAGCTCGTCAGCATTTAAACACTCGGGTGAGAGAGGGAGATCGTTGGCAATATCCCAAAAAGTCGATGTAAAAAGAGCTGGAGTGGAGGAGTTGAATGTGCGACAGGGTTTCGGGGGTGCGCACAGTTTAGCTTCCTGCCGAGTAGGAACGTCAAATACAATGGGCATGTGGTCTGAAAATACTGCATCATGAATGTTCAGATTGGACACACAAAACCCATGTGATAGCACCAAATCAAGCGTGTGGCTGAGTTGATGGGTAGGTCCGACCACTGATTGGAAAGGATTAAAAGAGTCAATAACATTTAAGAAGCTGCCGGAGATTGGCTCATCAGGGCAACAGACATGAATGTTAAAATCCCCAAGAATAAGGACACAATCATATTTTGGTAAAATTTCAGCCAAGAATTCAGCAAAGTCACTTAAAAAATCTTTGTTGTACTTGGGTGGTCGGTAAATGACAGTGCACAAATCGTAGACACATTCCGCACAGCCGTATAGTTGAGCCGGTTCACTGACGCGCACACCATATTTTCATATTATTTCTTTCTTAATTTCAATAGTAAGCGTCACCATTTTCCTTTTTTCACCACCTGCACTAACTTTCTTGGGACCATGTTGATTTCTCCCACAAGTAAATCCGCCGTGCGTCCATCTTGCGGGAAAATGAAGTTGTGACGCTGTCATAAATCGCTGTAGTTCGAGCATGCCGTCATATGTCGAGACAAATGACTTGTCAAATTTTACGTTGGATGTCGAAAAGATCATATGTCGAGGTACCACTGTTGTCCCCAATACCGATGATGTCCTTTTAGTGCCGTATCTGTACTGATAGTGTAATAAAAAATATCAATTATACACTAATGCTATCTCATATTGTTCCTTTAAATTTATTTAGATGCTGGCTCTTGCTCCAGATCAAGCATCTCGCCTGAGCGACTATTGTGCTTCTTCTGTGTTTGTCAAGGTTCTTCTTCTCAACGGATACAGCTTTGATGAAAATTCATTCTCACGTATTTCTTTTAAGAAGAAGGTGATAGTTTTCCTTATCGTAAATGCTACATTGTCAACAAGAAAGTGAAAGCATGTATTTCAAGCATATTTTGTTCTTGATCCTGCAGGCTGGGGACACCTCAGTTGGATGGGCTCTTGGCTACATGTTGAGCCTGAGTAATTTGCTCCCGGCAGAAAAAGTTAGAACGTGGAAGGCATTAGCACCGGGCATATGGGAAAGCCTCACAATTCTTTTTGTGATGGTCTTGCTAACTTCTCTGGTCTTCATTGCACTGCGAGCCTGGGAGTGGCAAAAGAGAAGACTCAATGACAGAGCCATCTAGACCTGTGAAGTGCAAAAAGAAATCAATGGGGCTTCCTGGATTTATATATGGAAGTGAAATTGATTAGTGTTTTAAACTTTGTTGAAGGACCTCAAACTTGCTTTCAAAGAAACTTCTGTCTCACAGTAGACATAAGTGTTACTATAATTTTACTTATAAATACTTTATATGTAATGTCCCTGGTGGACAACACATAAAGTATAAGGTAATACACGTATATACTATATGCTGTACATACAGCACAGAGCACGATGATAAATATGTTTCTAAAATATTACTGTGAGACAACTCTGGTTCAGCAACACAACCCTTTTCTCAGCTGGATTCAATTGTATTATGGTTTTGTTATGTTATTAGAAATGTGGAAATTATGGTGTCTGTACAGTTATAATTCAAAGTTCACAGTTGTAATGAACACCTTTCAAGTAAAAAGAAAAGTCTGCCACAGACTTTGTCTAATTTAACCCATTTAACCTTAAGATAATCATGTGTTTACATAAGACTTTTTTTGTTCATTGATTAAATTAAAATTATGCAGGTAATGTTTTTAGTTTAAATTTATTGAAATAAAGTAAAGAAACCACCATCCATAATTGATCCATAATCATTGGATGCATTTAGGCATGTTTTTGGTTCTTAGTCACCGCAGAGGACTAAGATGATAAGTGTTTTTTGTGTGTGTGTGTGTGTGTGTGTGGGGGGGGGGGTCCTTGTGGATGAGTGGCAGAAGAAGGTGATTTGTATATATGTAAAGAACTTTGAGTTCCTTTGATTTTTTATTTTTTTATTTTAACATTATTAAATTTGGTGTATGAATAAAGTTTGACTGGGTTTAGGGTTAGTGTTTATTATAATTTATAAATATAATTTTTAAATAATTTTATATAAATTATAATAGCCTCGCCAATTATCACTATAGGAAGCAGTGTGTGCATGAGGAATGCCATGATATAGTTAACTCATTGGATGTGATTGACGGCAATAGACGTCCAATCAGGGGTGAAAGTGGGCCAGAACGGCGGAGGTTCAGAACATCTTCCATGTTAATGTGCACTTTGGACTTATTTTTGTTCATTTATGCAAGGCTACTTATTTATTTCCTTGTAATTATTATTATTATTATTATTTTTTTTTTGCTATTATGTTTGCCTTATCGTCAAAATATATTCCATTCACTGTGCATAATGTAAGTCATTTGTACTTATTCCTTGTTAATGTACAGGGTGTTCCAAAATGGTTGACCCCATTCTAAATGCCCATATCCCGGAAACTACTTGATGGATCTTGATGAAACTAAATACACTTTATGTTGAAGATCATAAGTTTTATTGGTTAAATTTACAAAGGAAAGTACAAATATTTGTTGATTCTATGACAGATTTTCATTCATGTTCAATATGAGCGCCACCTGTGACTTTGCACACGTTGAGTCGGTATTCGAGCTCGTGCCAAACTCGCTGTAGCATGTCTTTGGTAACAGTTTCCATTGCAGCTGTAGTTCTCTGTTTTGTTGTTTAGTTGGTGCCTTCTTTGCAAAATTTGTGAAGAAGGCATGCTGCACTGTCTTCGGTGACTGAGTCCGAGCATACTCTAACACGCAATATGCCTTTTCTTTTGAAGTGAACGGCATTTCTTAACCTGAAAAGATAGAAATGCCAAATGGTACACGCAAAAACTTGAAACGTTTCCACAAAAGCTGTGAAAATTTGAACGTCATTCCAACGAAAATTGTCAACATTATTGGCTTACAAATTGGGGTCAAATATTTTGGAACACCATATGTCACTTGTATCTCATAGACTTCATAATGATATCGACGGGACACGGGGCCGATTAATCGGAGGACTGCATTGTTGGTGTGGCCATCAAAGCTGACTGAGTGGAATCATAGACAAAGAGCTTTTTTGGTTGAAAATTCTTGTGAATAAATGCTTAAATCCCCGAATTCTTTATAGATATGGACGTAAAACAGTCGTGATTCTTGGTTAAAAGCAACAAAAAAAAAAAAACGTGCAGTTAGCATTTACCTTAATATGTCAAAGGACGATGCTAGTCTGTGAGTCAATGTGGCGGTCGCCATATGTAAGCAGAGCTTTTCCGGTGAAAACTCTTATGAATAAATTCTTAAATCCCTGACTTCTTTATAGATATGGATATAAAACAGTCTCGATTCTTGGTTAAAAGCAAAAAACGTGCACTTAGCATTTATTTTACGTAAATATGTCGAACAATGATGCTAGTCTGTAGCGGTTAATTTTTCCCATTGATTTTTTTTCACAACATGCATGGTACGATAAATATAATAATTACCTTGGATCCTCGAACAAATCACTCCTTAGACAATCCTTTCTGCTTGTATGCGGTACAGCTTTTGAACTTTTTCAACCTAAATCCGGCGTTATATCGCTGAATGTGTTGACTAACTGCAACCGACTGCGAATAACTGAAGCGGACTGTATGACGGCCCCCTACTTGAAGGCAAAGTGGCTGACGGAGGTGACCCGTCAATACAATTATGAAGTCTATGTATATACTGTATATTTACATTATTTTCAATTTTAAAGTACATCTTATGTTTCTGAATAGTTCAAATTAAGGTTTTGCTTTTAGATTTGAGGAAATGAGAGAAAGTAAAAATTAGATGGAGTTTTAGATGGACCTTTGAAAATCAGTGAAAAAATACAATTTTGAATGGAACTGTTTTTCATTTATGCCTTGTTCCAGTGTAATGCAGTAGCCTAATGCATGTGTGAAACCTATCAGTCATTCATTTTCCGAGCTGCTTATCCTCATGAGGGTCACGGGGACACTGGAGCCAATTGCTGCGAACTATGGGCAGTTTGTGGGGTACACTCTGAATCAGCTGCCAGTCAATCGTAGGCACAAGGAGACGAACAACCATTCGTGCACACACTCATACCTAGGGACAATTTAGAGTGTTCGATCAGCCTACCATGGATGTTTTGGGGATGTGGAGGGAAACCAGAGTACCTGAAGAAAACCCATGCAGACACGGGAGAAAAATACAAACTCCACACAGAAAGGCCGGAGCCCTGGATTGAACTGTGAGATGAACGTGCTAACCAATGTGTGCGTGAAACATGTTGTGTTTCATTGTGTGTTATATTTATAATTGTGCCAAAGCAGTTTTTGCATTTCAGGGAGTTCCGGCAAGAAATTTTGGCCACTCTTTGGCCCTGCGTCCAATCCATTAATTTGAACCCTACCATTGCTTCCAGTTCAAATGGACGTCGACTAATGAGAAACTACTTTTAGTGTAATAGTTTCTGTAAATCAGCATTTGCAATTGAGAAAAATCATATTTTTTGAAAGAACATTGTGATTGTGTCAAAACATCCAAAATACTGTAGTACTCCAAAACAGGTTTTCCAAACTAATCAAACGGCACAGTCGTATTATATGAACGGAAGTTCCCGGCAAGGAGGAGATTAGTTATGACATGCTAAAAAGGGTGGGAGATAGCGTTTTACATGAACTGCTTGCCTTGATTAATATTGTGTGGGAGGAGGGATGTCTACCTAAGTCATGGAAGCAGGCAGTTGTTGTGCCAATTTTGAAGCCGGATATAGATCCTAAGCAGGCAGGCTCATACAGACCGATTGCATTAACCTCTGTTTTTTGTAAGATCATGGAGCGGATGGTAACTGATAGATTGGTGTACAAGCTGGAGAGTGAAGGAAAGTTTGCAGAGGTGCAAAGTGGCTTTCGAAAGAGAAAAGGGACTATGGATGCTGTGGTGTGTTTGGATTCTGATATTAGAAAAGCCCTTGTTAATAATGAATCCGTGATTGTGGTGTTTTTGGATATAGAAAAAGCATACGATATGTTATGGAAGGAGGATTTAATCATAAAAATGTACAATGCTGGTATTAGAGGAAGATGATTAAATTGGGTTTGGAACTTTCTCCAAAGTAGAGTCGTTCAAGTGAGGGTGGGAAACTGTCTTTCTGAAGGAACGGAAATTGACAATGGAATTCCTCAGGGTAGTGTTATCAGCCCAGTATTGTTCAACATTATGGTGAAAGACATCTTTAAAGAGGTGGGTCTTGGAGTGGGCACATCTCTTTTTGCAGATGATGCCGGAGTGTGGAAGAGAGGGCGTAATGTGAATCACATTTTTGTTCAAATGCTGGCTGTCCTAAATAAAAATGTCAGGTGGGGAGAGAAATTGGATTCTAAATTTTTTGTGGATAAGTCTAAATGTATGTTGTTTGGCTATACGAAGTTTAGAGATCACCAGAGTTTGCAGATGTATGGAAAACCGATTGAAAAAGTTAAAGATTTTGAATTCTTGGGAATTATTTTTGATGAAAAGCATACGTGGAAAGAACATTGAAAGTGTAGTGTCAAAGCGTGAAAAAGTTATTAATGTGTTGCGGATGCTTGCTGGAAGTGCATTGGGGGCCTCTAGGGAACCTCAGCTAATAATTTATAGAGCAATGGTCCGCTCTAGATTACATTATGGAGGTATGTGTTTTGGAGCAGCTGCAGCCTTCTATCTAAAAAAAATGGATACAGTTCAAGCAAAAGCTTTAAGAGTCTGTTGTGGAGCCCTCAGAACAAGCCAAATCCCGGCAATGCTGGTAGAGTTGGGTGTGACTCCCCTGTCGATTGGAAGAGCAAAATTAGCCATGCAATACGTGATCAAGTTAACTGCCTATTCAGGGAGTCATCCTACTAAGCAGGTCCTTTGAGGAGGTGTGCGAGTGGGGGGCTAACAAGACTGTGCTTTATGTATACAAAATGAGTAAAGAGCTGCGAAGGTAGAAACTAGGAGAGGTGGGTGTGGCCCCAAGTGTGATTTGGACTGGTAGTCCACCATGGACTTTACCACCCCAGACATTAATATGTCAGTGATGGCGCTAGCTAAAGAAGGAAGTAATCATGTGGGGCTTTTGGATAAATTGATAGCAAGTAGATGGGAGGGTTTTTTTCAGATTTACACTGATGGGTCAAAGGACCTCAAGTCGGGGAAAACTGGTTTTGCAATTTACGTTCCCAATTATGATATTCTGCAGTTTAAAAGTATTTCTAATGTGTCTGCATATGCAGCTGAAATTACAGCAATAATAAGTGCTTTACAGTGGGCAGAGAGTACAAAACAGCAAAGGGTAGTGGTGTGCACTGATTCAGCATCTGAACTGGAAGCTTTGGAGGGGAGAGGACAAGGTATAAGACCTGACCTCATCTCAGAGTTGTTGTCAATCGTTCATAGAATTGAGAGGGCAGGTGGTGAGGTAGGTTTTTTTATGGGTTCCAGCCCATTTAGCGATCTTCGGAAATGAAATGGCCGATATGGCGGCAAAATGGGCTCTCAAACGAGAAATTCAAGTTAAAGTCATCCCTGGAGTTTATGAGTGGAAGGTTAAAATTAAGGCATATGTGACAGCTCTCTGGCAAAAAAAATATGGGAGAGTGACACCAGGGGGCGTCATTACTTTTCTATTAATCCATCTGCTCCGGTGTATACCGGTAAAGAAAGTATGCCGTTATATTAACGCGTGTTAGATTGGGTCACTGTGGACTAGCGTGGAATCTAGCCAAGATGGGTAAGCATCCTGATGGAAAGTGTGAGCACTGCAAACAACATCAAACGGTGAAACATGTACTGATGGAGTGTCCGCAGTACAGTGGACAGACACGGGAGTTTTTTTTTTTTTTTTTTTTTTTTAAAGTAGTCCGTTGCCGCAAAGCGCTGTGACTATGAACGATTTGTTGTGGCCCGCAAAGGGACAGGATGGAGTATTAAGAGCTTTGGCGGACTTCGTAGTTGCCTCCGGGCTGAACTGGACATAGAGGTCATTACGTGATCTGGCCGCATTGGGTAAGGCAGCAATGTGCCAGTAGGCATCGAGTCTGCCGGAAATCAACGGAAGAAGAAGATATGAACGGAAGTTTAACAGAATACAAAAACAATCTAGCTTGTCCTCTTGCTTGCTTCATTAACAAAGTAGGGAATGTATTTTGCCCGTGTGATTACTTTGTGCGTGTGCGCAGGGCTTTTTAATTGTTCTTGTTAAAATACGATCATTAAGTTATCTAACTTTCTTGCTAACGTGTCTGTCGACTTGGGTTGAGATGTGCACCCAAACGAAAGCGGCTGCCCGCATGGTCAACATTCCGCAGGCAGACATCGATCCCTCCGGTGTATTTAAATACGTTCTCATCAGAGTCCACAGCAAAGAGAAAGGAGATGACACGGAAGTAGATATTGTTCGTGGATACGGCTGGGCTGAGTTCCACGGTAAGCACTGCGAATGTGTAACATTTAACAATCAAAAGAAATACTTGGGTATTTAAATGTATCACTTTTAGACGTGAGAGGGTGGCAGAATGACTGCCACCCTCCCACTTCAAATGGATTGGACGTCGATCGCCGTCAATAGTAGTCAATGAGTTAATGGCAAGTCCTGAACTTTTATAAGGCGTGTTTAAAGTACTGTTTGTTAGGGTGTGCCTTTGTTTGTGTTTTTCTGCAAATATACTGTGTACATGTAAATAGTATGAGTAATTAAATAATTACACCTGGCTACCAGCGACAGTGCCACAGAGGAATACACGTTACCATCACAAGGTGGCAGCAAAGACCACAAATAGAACATAATATTAAGTTGAACATGCGCCACCATCCATAGTTTTTCATCGCATGAGTAAGCAGCACTTAGTATCTATCATAACCAAAATGATACATACTGGAGGGAAAAAAATACTCTATCATTTCTAAAACTACTACAGCCAATCGAGTACTACAGAAACACAGAAACTTAGATTTTTGAGGATAGCCACAACATAAGACCTACTTCTAGGGGCGCTGCCAGGGATTTTGGGCCCCATGAAAAGATAGCACTTTGGGCCCCACCACCAGTGCCGACACCCACACGCACGCACGCACACACACACACACACACACACCCATTTAGAGTATCAAGTACGTAATTTCCTGCATTCTGGTGAATCTTTACACACTAATTTGTGCATTTTCTGCATTAATTTAAGATGAAAATATATTTAAGTAAACATACAGTGTATAGAGCAATAATGAATAGACTGATATCATCTATAAGAAATGTACTGAAGGCCATCTTTTACAATCTAAATTTTTTTTTTTTTTTTTTTTTTTTGGAAATATTCTCAAAGCAAATACCATAATGAATGACTTACAATAAATGTTTTGTTTGAACTTAACTATACTACAGTTACAGTATACATTACAGTATACAACTGTTTTAATATGAAGAAATTGCTAAGGATTTGCCTGCTGTACAGATTAAATGTAAGCTAAAAGTGGAGCAAAAACTAGCTTGCAAACAATTACAGTATTTCATTATGGAGTAGGCTTAGCCTCACCTGGAAATTTGCGATCTTCACTATAGACCCTACCCACGTGACGTCACAACTCCGCTCTCCTGAATGGTACCGCCCAATTGTCCGTCAAAACATAGTGTTAACCTGTTACGGCTACGTACATTCCTCCTATTTACGGCGTGTTTTTCTGCTCCTTAACATTAATAATCAAAATGGTGAAGGCGTGTGTGGCTGTTGGTTGCACTAACAGAGAAGATGGAAGGAGAGACTTGAAGTTTTACCGTATTCCGAGGGATCCAAAGAGCAGAGCGAAATGGACGGCTGCAATTCGACGTGAAAACTGGGCACCAAAAAATCACCACAGACTATGCAGTAGTCATTTTATATCCGGTAAGATGCATTTAAGATATACTTAGAGGGTTTTGGGCTGACAAATAACCACAATTAAGACCATTGCTAGGCTAATCGCCGACAACATACACGTATGTATGTAGTGAGAGTGCTATCGCTAAACCATATAAACATTAAAAGCCTTAACTCCATTGACAAACGACATGAAATACATTAGACTTGACAGTGGATGTTAGCAATAACAAGATTTTGAATTGAAAATTTCGTAACTCACCTTTCCAAGCACAAGATAGATTCCTGCCGAATTTTCGTGGACGAGGACCTGTTTCACCCAACCAGCAACGAAGTATTTATAAGCCTCCAAGCTCTTGAAGTTTTTCAAATTTTTGTGAGAATAGGCTGATTTTGTGTGGACAAGATAATTGTAAATATCAGCGTAGCAGATGTCAGGCAGACAGGGCGAAGACAGTGGGTCGAAAAACATCGATTTGGGCATCAAATATGGATCTGGCGACTGTATAGAACGAAGCTTTTCCACATAACGCCTTTTATGCAACACATCCAGTGAGTTTACGGCATCAGAAAGCACCGGGTCTTCCATGGTTTTGTGACGTCGGTGGGTAGGGTATATAGACCCTACCCACCGATGCCACAAAACCACGTGCTCGCTGTATGGTTCCGCCCACTTGTCCGTCATTTTGTCTCTGTATTAGCATTGGTTTCAATTGATCGAGGAATTTAAAATTCATTTCATGGAAGACCCGGTGCTTTCTGATGCCGTAAACTCACTGGATGTGTTGCATAAAAGGCGTTATGTGGAAAAGCTTCGTTCTATACAGTCGCCAGATCCATATTTGATGCCTAAATCGATGATTTTTGACCGGCTGCCTTCGCCGTCTCTGCCTGACCCTGATATTTACAACTATCTTGTCCACACAAAATCAGCCTATTCTCACAAAAGTTTGAAAAACTTTAAGAGCTTGGAGGCTTATAAATGCTACGTTGCTGGTTGGGTGAAACAGGTCCTCGCACACGAAAATTCGGCAGGAATCTTGTGCTCGGAAGGTGAGTTACGAAATTTTCAATTCAAAATCTTTTGTTCTTGCTAACATCCACTGTCAAGTCTAATGTATTTCATGTCATTTGTCAATGGAGCTAGGGCTTTTAATGTTTATATGGTTTAGCCATAGCACTCTCACTACATACATACGTGTATGTTGTCGGCGATTAGCCTAGCAATGATCTTAATTGTGGTTGTCAGCCCAAAACCCTCTAAATATATATTAAATGCATCTTACCAGATATAAAATGACTACTACATAATCTGTGGTAATCGTTTGGAGCCCAGTTTTCTCGTCGAATTGCAGCAGCCCATCTCGCTCTTTCCTCTCCGTGTCTCTCGGAATCCGGTAGAACTTCAAGTCTCTCCGTCTATCTTCTCTGTTATTGCAACCGACCGCCACACACGCCTTCACCATTTTGATTATTAATGTTAACGAGCAGAAAAACACGCCGTAAATAGGAGGAATGTACATAGCCGTAACAGGTCAACACGATGTGTTGACGGACAAGTGGGCGGCACCAGTCAGGAGAGCGGAGTTGTGACGTCACGTGGGTAGGGTCTATAGGCTACAGCTCCGAAGTGAGGTCCCTTGTTAACAAACTAAATTCAATTGATGACAAACTAAATTCAATAAATTCTTGACAAAATGGATTCAAGCCGATTTTAAAAAAGAAAATTTCCACACAAACTTTCAACATCTGTAGGATACCAAAAAATGGTGTCATTATTAGAAATTCATGTTTTTGAATTGGTGCATGTCGCTCATTGAGGCTGGGAAAATTTTCCGTATTTCTTACGGAGTGAGCTGGGACCTCGTTTTGGAGCTAAGATAAAAGGTTAATTTTCAGCACTACACTGACACAAGACACCAACCTTCCTTTGTGAAGTACTTTGTCACATCCTGTTGGCCTTTTCTACCCATCTCCTGTTTTGCTTTCTTTTCTTTCCTCTTTTGAAAACCCGATTTTTGTTTTGAAAACATTTCTGCAGGACTGCGCTGCGGGCACTTTGAGTCATTGAGTGGTGTAAAAGTAAATGAGCACCGCGATGCTCCCGGTCTGATCGAAGGAAGGGCGGACCAAACCATTAAATGAAAATTTGGAGCGAGGGGCCTGGCAATAAATATGCTCTCTGGGTGCTTACTTTTTGCCAAAAACAAAACAAGAAAACGAAACCCTTTGTTTTATTCCTATTAAAATTATGATTAATATTTAAATTTGCAAACGATTACCTAATGTTCCAATTTTCTTTGTGGGCCCTTAGAATCAGTCTCACTTTTCACCCCTATACGGCGCCCCTGCCTACTTCCACAATATTCACCTTGTCTGTTACAGGGACTTAAAGCCCCTTTCACACACTCCGAAACACAGGGAATATCGCGGGATTTAACCATGCAGCAGTTGTCTGGGAAAACAGTTTCCCGGGTTAACTGACACGGAGATTGCGCGGACATTTCATGGGTTGCGTCTTAGTATAATGTCCGGAACTTTCCCGAGAAGCGGTGTGCGTGAAAGCAGGCCTTAAAATTCCCGGGTCACAGCACGATAGATGATGACGTAAATATCATGGCGGGCCGATCGTCACTTCCTCCCTCTTCGCAGTAAGACGAAAAGCTGTAAACAAATATCGCATTTATCAACATAGCAAGCTGAAAATAGCTAAATGAAAGTGAAAATATAACAAAATTAAATTGCGATCGTTGAGCCAAGGAAGAAAGTCAGTCGTCCATCTTTGGAAATGTGTGGTTTATTTTTGTTGCCGATGTAAGGGTCCACTACTGCGGAAACAAGGTTGTACTTCAAAGCAGAAATCAACTGAGGGAAGGCGGAAAGGCACAATGGGTCCGTGACAGTAGGTCGACGGGGATCAATAAAATACTAACGTAAGTGGCCCTTCTCTTGGATCGCCTGGACTTAAATTAGACGTAAGATCTTAAATTAGAAGTAAGATCTTAAGCCCGAACCCAACCCGAATTTCGGGCCAGGTCGGGCTCAAAATGTCAATTACTGCATTCGGGGTTCTCTCTTGCTAACTTTTACGTATACTAAAACGATGTATGGATGTTAAACTAAGGAATACTTGTTATAAAATATATAATTTGGATAGGAAATGGAAAGCGCTGTATCTTAATTGCAAACAGGAGCCGCAGTTGCCTGGTACACCAGACTCACCGCTGTTCCAGCTATAGAGTCTGGCGACCGTTCGGCGGATCAAATTCCCAGGGCGGCGCAAGCCACAGCAAACGGACAGCAGAGTGGACCAATCAGCGAGGGGCAGACGTGCTGTTGATAAAGTGACAAGAAACTCAAGCACGAGGGAATAAACATACGAGGAGAATGGAGAACGGAGACGTTTATCCAGCATGGCTAGCGCGAGACAGACTGTTGGTTTTAGCGACTTGATGTGTTTTTGGTCATTTAAAACTGAATTTACCGCAGATTGGAACATATTCTCAGCTCTCCTTTTCGCCATCTGTGTTGTTGTGGTGATGACTTCCATCGCGCAAGAGTGACATTGCTCGTTAAGAACACGTCACGCAAATAAACAAATCTGATTGCACGGATGATTTCGTTCTGGCTCGAGAGGCAAATAAGGAGATGGGTCCCAGAGTCTTCTCATAGTGTTTGAAAAATACAGGGGGAATCATCTGGCGGTGCCAGGCAAGAGCCGCAGAGCCAGAGCATGCCATGTACTTTTTTTTTTTTTAATCTTCCCCTCTGCGAGCCTGCAAAACCGCATCTATTACATATTTTTGACCTGGTATTTCGATTTGGAGCAGCGAGTAGTTAAAAAACAAACGAAAGCCGGGGAAATTGAAAAGACAAACACGCACCGGTAAGGGTGGTGTGTGTGGAAAGGCTTGAAATTGTATGAGTGTAACAAAGGTGCCGCTTTGCTCTCATAAGTGAAATATATTGAACAAACTTTTCCAGCGTTATTTCACTGTGTAAACACATTTATAATGATCATAAAAATATGTAGACTATTTCAACACTAAGAAAACTTGCAATTTTTTCCTGCCAACTGAGAATTCGTTACAAAAGACAGGCTTTAATTTGTTATCATTATGCACAGGCATCGTCACAAATGTGATCACACAAAAAGCAACCAGTTCGTTTTCCCAAGCAGCAAGCAGTGCTTGCTTTCGGGCTCGGGCCTACAAATAAATATAAAATTTCGTGGGGTTTTCGGACTCGGGCCTGCAATTTGCCGGGCCGGCTCGGGCTTTAATACCCGCGGACCTGGGTCGGGTCGGGCTGGATTTTTTAGGCCCGGTCTTACCTCTAGCTAAAATACACCCTTGATGAGCTTGAATCGGCTGCTGTAACGACATCTGTAACGCTCCCTCCGGAACAAAACATGATTTGACCAACATTGTGACAGCCGATGCCAACTGAAAATTACGTAATGTTCGGGTTGTAAAATCGCACCAGCAGCCCTCCACGCACAGAGAGTGCCAGTGGGCAACACGGGACACGTCTGTGAAAGTGTCCAACCCGTGTCAGTAAATCCCATGTCACTTTATATGGGAATTTCCCTTGATATGTGTGTGAAAAGGGATTTAGTGTCACTTCTCTTTTGTTCCTCAAGTAGCTGGCAGCACTTGTGTTTACGACCATTTCATTATTTTTGAACATACAGTATCTTAATAATTATTGAAATTGGAACGTCGCATGACTCTGAAAATCAAGCTATCAAAATAAACCTACTCGTAATTGTTTTGTATTAGTATCACCACCTATTCACAGCTTTGATTTTAATGACACAAACAAATGAAGTATCCAGATGTATTATTTTTCTTACAACTCAATCCCATAAAATTGTTGTTCTCTGTAGCGGATATCTACGATAAGGTTTCCGAGGAGCTGGAAAGAGATGGACTCCTAGACTGCGAGTGCGTCGGAGGGGGAAGAATACAACATGATGACCAAGCTAAGAAAATCCGTGTTTACGGCTATTCTATGGTAGGTTTTCAGTTTCACGAAAGCACAAACACAATCTCATGCAACCAATAGTCTCGTTAATTACCAAGTGTAATCAGGGACTATATATTTTTTCTGCTCTACCTTTCAGGGGTTTGGGAGAGCTAACCACGCAATCGCCACTGAGAAACTAAAGGTTCGCTATCCAGACTATGAGGTGACCTGGGATAATGAAGGATACTAAAATGAATTGCAACCAATAGGATTGACATTCTTCGACTGAGTTACATGTTAACACCATCATCTTAGGACATTTCAATTATTAGCTTTTTGGCGGCACAATTACATCCCACGACTACTTCTCCACTGTATGTCACCATTAATAAAAATGAAGTCATTTCTCTCAGGTGGTACATTGCTTAAGTTGTGAGCACCTCACATTTCAGAAATTAGAGTTTAGAAATCCAGGCATTGGCCTGTGTGGGTCTTGCATGTTAAACCTGTGCCTGTTTTGCCAGGCTACTGTGGTTTCCACCCACATTGTATTAGAATTAAATTCTTCAGTTAACCAATCATGTAAATTCTCCTTGAATGTAAATGTGAGCGCCAGTGGTTGTTTGTCGATGTGTACCATGTGATTACAATGGCAACCACTCAAGGCTGCACCCTGCTTATTTCAACACAGCCTTGACTTTACCAAGGTTTAAATTTGAAAATAGACCTCTACCTATTGTATTGGACATTTGAGTACATGTTGATTAAAATGGACACGTCATGTAAAATATGTTTCTTATTGTTGAATCTGTACTGAAAGTAGTACCGTTCTGATTTTACAAATACTGTACACAGTACACCATCATCTGGGTTATAAGACAAGTAAAAGAGGAAGTTCAGAATTTTTTAACATTTGGCATAATTTTCGAGTTAGCGGGGGTTTAATTAGTCGGTGGAGTTTGTTTCAACAAATTCCGTGTAGTTTGTTAGTTGCTAGTTGCAAGGCTCTGGAGTGGCTAAGCTAGTGCGAGTCAGTGGTGCTTGCTAACATGCCAATAAAAAAACAATATACTGTATGCACGCATGAAAATCGCCGATGACCCATGCAATCAATAGCGTTGTGTTGGCTGCTTTCCAGATAAAGTTATTTAAACGTACCATGGCATGTGAATTAATTGTAGTATTAACAGCAACATTTGTAATCCAGCAGCTCTGCAGGGAACATGCCATCTTTGCAAGCAGAGTGGGTTGATATCACATTGTTTTTTTTTCACCGCTGATTTCTTTTGGTTGGAATGAAAGGGACTCCCCATCCCACAAATCAATCCCCCTGACGCATTATACTGTTTACTCTTTGACCACAACATGGCTTTGTTTGAACAGTTACGTTGGTAAATATAGTTTTTTTTATTGGCGTGCTAGCAAGCACCATTGACTCGCGCTAGCTTAGCCACGCCGGAGCCCTGCAACTAACAAATAACTAACAAACTGCACCGAATTTGTTAAAATCAACTCCACCAACTAATTAAAAGCCCGCTAACTCAAAAATTAAGCTAAATGTATAAAATAAAATAAAAAAATAATAATCTGAACCAACTCTTTACTTGTAATTAGTTTTAATTTATTTCACATAACAAAATGATGACATTTCTTATGATTGGATTTCACTCCTTTTTAGTGAGGTATTTGATACTATTCATAGACACCCAAGTATTTTTATTGTAGGTGTAGCATGTACTTATTGACTGGCTTACCTTACAAGCACCTTCTCTGTAATGCTGGAAAGACTGCAGTTGTACATGTAATGCAACGAAGTGTTGTTGTTTTTTTTCTTCACACAGACATGGCCTTATTCAACTTGCCTGACTGACAGGTTGTCAACAATTTAAATGTGACCTGTACTGGGAAGTGGCTGCCACCTCCCTTTTTCTTTCTTGTTTTTATTACTTTGTATTCCGTGCCAAAATTTTATTTGAGAACAAAGTTAGGCACTGATGCCTGAGTGAAGTTGAAAAACAAGGGTCTAGTCCATAATCCAACTACAGTGGTATGAAAAAGTATCTGAACCTTTTGGAATTCCTCACATTTCTACATAAAATCACCATCAAGTGTGATCGATCTTTATCAAAATCACACAGACAAAAAAATACAGTGTTTGCTTTAACTAAAACCTCCCAAACATTTATAGGTTTTCATATTTTAATGAGGATAGCATGCAAGCAATGACAAAAGGGGGAAAATATTAGAGTTGTGCATCGGCACTGCCCTCACGATTCGATTCGATTACGATTCGGAGGGCCACGATTCGATTCGATTTGATTCAGAGGGCCACGATTCAATTCTGTTCGATTCGGCAATGCATCACGATGCATTAAAGCCTGGGATGCATTAAAATGCTAAAGCAAAGCACATTTTTCATGAATCATGAGGCAACACAAGCGGTCAGACATTAAACAACTTTTTATAGGCTCTTGTGTCATTCCTGGTTGTAGTCAAATGAAAATAGTAATATATATAAAAATAAAAAATAAAAACATCACAGCATTTAATTAGTGCTTTGAATGAGGCCAGGGCTTTCTTTTCTTTTTTTTTTTTTTTTTTACACACAGTAGCCTTTCATTTTTTACACACCGCATAAGTTTGGTCAAGTTTCCCACCAACCTCATAGAAGCCAAAATGTCTCCATATGCCTGCTTTCAATGTCTTTGGTGCGTCAATAATCTTTCGCGCTCCCTCTTTCTCCGCTTCAGCCATTGTTGTTATGTCTTATCTCTGCTTTCTCGATTGCCACTGCGCAAATGCGCATGTCTGCGACGTTACTCCCGTGAGGAAGCAGATTTGGGTTCCTCGTCCCCCCTGCATTGCTTGTACAGTAGCTCCCTCTACAGGTAAACATGAGAATAATAATACAAATGGGGAAACCAAATCCATTGCATCACCGGAAGATTTATGAACGGACTTATATATTTTAATTAGGGCTGTCAAACGATTAAAATTTTTAATCAAGTTAATTACGGCTTAAAAATTAATTAATCGTAATTAATCGCAATTCAAACCATCTATAAAATATGCCATATTTTTCTGTGAATTATATATATATTCTGTAAAATAAATTGTTGGAATGGAAAGATAAGACACAAGATGGATATATACATTCAACATACGGTACATAAGGACTGTAGTGGGCATTTCACTCTACTGTCATTTAAATTTGTCTATGCTGTCCTCACTCCGAAGCGTCTACTTTTTGCCTTAATAATCAGACTTTTCCTTTTTCATCTGATTTATTAATAAAATGGCCTCAAACCATTGTCCTCTTTAGACCGTTTACTTAAAACTACAAAAAAAAAGTAAACAAGCATTGCATTAGCAACAACGTTAGCTTAGCACGCTATACAGGTTGACTAAACATAAACAAAAAGCGTCTCATACAAAAAATATAACATTTCGCTTATTAACATAACATTTACATTCTTTACAACAACCATACTTACGGACAAATCTTTTCCAAGGATCATATAAGCACAACAGAGACGTCGTGCAGCCATAGTGAACTGGCAAGAAAAAAAATAAACCATGTCGCAAAGCGACCACAAGAGTTCGCTGTTAGACAGCACAAAACGCCTTGCTGTAAAACTTAGCAAAAGGCAGAATACTGTCTGAGAGGAACATGTGCGTTAATTGCGTCAAATATTTTAACGTGATTAATTAAAAAAATTAATTACCGCGCGTTAACGCGTTAATTTTGACAGCCCTAATTTTAATATGTGCTAAATCGATTCGGCTTGTTGCCCGCATCGAATTGCATCGTCCGTGGCCCGCATCGGGATGCATCGCCGCATCGATTATTGTTGACACCAGTAGAAAATATGTAAGTGAACCCTTTGCCTAAGGAGACATAAAGAGCAATTGAAACCAATTTTACCATACATTTTAAGTCAGGTGTGTGCCCAATCACTGATGAGTGGTTTAAAGCTGCCCTTGCCACTATGAAACACACGCACCTGATAAGAAATATCTTGATGAGAAGCATTGTCTGATTTGCATCATGGCTCGGTGAAAAGAGCTGTCTGAAAACCTGCGATCAAGGATTGTTGATTTATATAAAGCTGGGAAAGAATACAAAACCATCTCTAAAAGTCTGATTGTTTATCAATCGACAGTCAGAGAAGTTGTCTACAAATGGAGAGAGTTTGGCACTGTTGCTTTTCTCCCAAGAAGTGGCCGTCCACGAAAGGTGACGCCAGGAATTCAGCGCAGAATACTCAGAGAGGTAAAAAAGAACCCTAGTGTTATGGTGGCTGGAGGATGTGACCCAAAAGCTCAGCAGTGAGAAGTCGGTTATCAGAAACAGCCCGAGGGCGTGTTTATTGAACACCAAAAAGGGGGAAAAAACAGTAGGAAGTGGTGGCCTAGTGTATTTCCTGGCAGTGCTGGAAAGGCTGAGATGGCTTTGAGTTGCTGCGAAGAAAAGGGATATCAATAAGTCAAAGTTTGGTCGATTGAGTGGCCTGTGAGTGGCCATGTGAGGTGAGGTGAAGTTCTGGCATTGAATGACGTGCAGACCGGTCTTTTGTAGTGGCAGGCTGTTGATTGTGAAGTGGAGGCAGGTGTGGAAATTGATGACAGATGTGCACAGCAGACAAGGGGGAGGAGGATGTGAATGTGAGGGTGAGTGAGTCGTAACACCTAGAGTTTCTGCTAAAGACTTACAGAAATCACAGTCCAATATTTCTGTGCACACATCAACTATATGTGAAACTATGGCCAAGAATGGTGTTAATGTGAGGACTCCATGGAGGAAGCCATTGCTTCTAAAAAAAAACAAAAAAACAATGTTGCTCGTTTAATGTTTGCTAAAAGGCACTTGGACACTCCACAGACATTTTCGCAAAATATTTTGTGGACTAATGAAACCAAAGTTTAATTGTTTGGGAGTAACACGCAACGTCAACGTGTGAAGGAAAACTGGAACAGTTCACCAACATCAACACCTCATCTCCACCGTGAAGCATGGTGGAGGGAGCATCATGATTTGGGGATGTTTTGCTAACTCAGGGCCTGGACAACTTGCAATCAATAATGGAAGAATGTGTTCAAAAGTTTATCAGGATGTTTTGCAAGAAAACCGGAGACCGTCTGTCAGACAGTTGAAGGTCAAAAGAGGATGGATGCTGCAACAAGACAATGATCCAAAACACAGAAGTAAATCAACTTCAGAATGGTTTCAGAAGAACAAAATACACGTTCGGGAGTGGCCAAGTCAAAGTCCAGACTTGAACCCCATTGAGATGCTGTGGCATGACCTAAAGACAGCGATTCATGCCAGACATCCCAGGAATCTGACTGAACTACAGCAGTTTTGTATAGAAGAATGAGCCAAGATTAGTCCTGATCGATGTGCCAGACTGATTTGCAGCTACAGGAAACGTCTGGTTGAAGTTATTGCTGCCAAAGGGGGGGGCACCAAATATTAAATGTGATGGTTCACTTAATTATTTCTCCCCCTTCTATCATTATTTGTATACTATTCTCATTAAAATTTGAAAACCTATAAATATTTGGATGTTTTAGTTAAAGCAGACAGTTTTTTCATCATTGTGATTTTGACAACGATCAGATCACATTTGATGGTGAGTTTATGAAGAAATGTGAGAAAGTCCCAAATGTTCAGATACTTTTTCATACCACTGTATTTGATACTATTCATAGGCACCCAAGTATTTTTATTGTAGGTGTAGCATGTGCTTATTGACTCTTATCTTGCATGTACTTTCTCAGTTATGCTGGAAATACAAAGACTGCAGTTGTACATGTAATGCAACAAAGTGTTTTTTTGTTCACATAGACGTAACCTTATTTAATTTGCCTGACTGACAGGTTGTCAACAATTTAAATGTGAACTGTACTGTGGTGAAAGTTTCTGCTAACTCCCATTTTGTTCCTGTTTTTATCCGTGCCAAAATTTTATTTGAAAACAAACTTAGGCACCGATGCCTGAGTGAAGTTGAAAAACGAGGGTCTAGCCCATAACCAAACTGCACCCACCACCCTTATTGGTGATCCTTCAGTGAGTTGAGGAGGGGTACTGGACATTTATGTGACACGACACTTAATTAACATGATTTGACGTCAGTAATTACCGGAAGAAACGTATTAGATGTAAAATGGTTTGAATAAAACAGGTCGTAATGGTGTGGAATAAAAACACTTGTTACCAGTGTATGTGACTGTATGTAAATTACGGTTGTGAGTTGTGACAGTATATGGATATGGTGATGCATCAAGATACTGTGTATCCTAATCAGTTATTGATACGCTCCTGCCAAGAATTTATATATAATTTAAAAATATATAACTTTTTAATAAAAGAACCAACAGGGTGCTACCGAAATTTTCCACTAGACCAGAAATTTTCACTAATACTGTCTATGTTAACTCATTGGCTGCCATTGATGTCGCTAGACGTCCAATTCATTTTGACTAGGAGGGGCAAATTAACTCAAATGTGAACATTCAAAGGCAGTTTAAATGAATTGGACTTGTATCGTTGTCAAAATCAGGCAATTAGTTACTAAAGACACTCATTTTCTTACAAGAATGTTGCTACAATACTGCGTTGCTGTATTTATTGACAGAAATGTTGCATTGAATTATCCTCATACTCTGTAAGGAAGACAAAGGTTTTTACAATGGCGTGGGAAGTGGGGGTCTGAGGGTGCTGCAGCAGCTCCTAGTCTTGGGGAGGAAAAAAATTGGGGGTAGATTCTTTTTTGTTGTTGTTAAAAAAATAAATATATTGAAATAATAGCGTATTTAACTTAAGGGATTAAATATATACGTTGAAAAAGTTTTTGTTGTCGTTGTTAATAACACCACCTGACACCTTGCTGGCTACCGGATCACGTTGAATAAGGCGCTATTGGAACGGAGAAGTAAACTGAGGACAGAGGAGGAGTTAATATCGCAATTAAACAAATTAGTTATTTATTCTTTACCAAAAAAAGGCGAAATTTTCTAAGATTCAATTTAAGGTTGAAAATGAAGATGACTGCCCTTTGTTGTTTTCATACAGGGAAGACATGCTTGCATTGTAGCCATATTATTGTTTGTGGTTGCTGTTGAGATGCTGCCACGCTGTTGGATATTCGTGTGCAATTTATTTCAGTGTTGTGAAAGGGGGTGTTAAACCAAGGATTATTGGCCCTTTTAGTTTTCCAAATGTGTTCATGTTTAATTGCGCCGTCTAGCTGCATTATAGTCTATTTGCGTTATGATACACAGGCGCTTTTATTTCCAATACAAAAACTCCAACACACACGTTAGGTGAAATAGAACGCTGTCTTTGTTGTAGCCTAGTTGTACGTAAACTATCCAGCATGCGTGTGTACTGTCATTGTGCACGCCTTAAAACGCGCAAGCATGACAAATTTGGACCAAAACTGCCGTTTTTGAATCGGAAAAATTTGTTTAAGATCCTCAGCACCCCCTGCAGCACCACCCCTAGCAGATCGTTTGCGACAGTATACATAAAACATAAAAATAAACGTTTTATTTTCCATTTTAAAATAGATTGTTTTTCTCTTAAATGATTGTATCGAACAATATTGTAGATTGATATTCTTGTGAGACATTCGTTATTGTGAGCCTTGAATGGCAAACCGTTGCATATCAGGCATGCACCGTTTAGCTGATCCTGTGAATGTTAATGGCCATTTTGCCTTAATATACTCTGATGACATTTATGGTATTATGACGTTGTATGCTTGAGGAGCTTAAAGTCCAGTCGTTATCTTTTATTTAGAAAGATAAGTAAAAGGCAGTAAATATGAGCTCCAGGTGTTTCCAGTGAGAACATGCGTTAGATCATGCTCATAGCTGCCAATGCGGTGGAAGAAGATTGACAATCTCCAAATGAAGACCCTGACCTTCATCTTGGCTTTGTTTCTGCACTCGGGTAAGAATTTGGTCAAATGATTTGGAAAGTGGGATTTTAGCAGGTTTATTTGCTCAAATAAAAGTTGAAAATTATTCACAATCATTCAACGTGTTTAGCTTGGAGCTAGTAGCCAATTTGAAACAGGCATAACACATAGGTCAACTTTTTGAGATAGAACATGTTTTGTTGCTTGCTGATTTTTATACAGTATTTTTGTCAGGTAACTGCAACAACAATAATAAAACACAATTTATCAAATTAACAACACTCCAGATGAACAATATTAAGAACACCTGGACCGTCTAGAGAAAAACACTTAATGCAAGAGTTATGTCCGAAAATCTGTATGACTGCATTTACCTGGATTTGTCCAATGTGATCTGTTGCCTCATGTTTGATTTAGAAACCTTTGGATGGATAGGTGGCATTTTGACCGAGTTAATATGGTTGCTTTACCTGTGGCCTTTGAGCCTGCTGCAAAGATCTGTGCCATAAACTCTGATTGTGATGAAATTTGATGATACATCAAATGACAAAGATGTAATAGAAGTAGAGGTGTGTAGAGTAGCCAAATATTTTACTCAAGTAAGAGTAGCGTTATTTCAGAATAATATTACTCAAGTAAAAGTAGTTGTCCAAAAAAATGTACTCAAGTACAAGTAAAAAAGTATTTAGTGAAAAGAATACTCAAGTAATGAGTAACATTATAATTGCTTAAGATGTGTTTTTTTGTGTGTTTTTTTTAACAATATTTTTTTTTTCAGCACCAAGTTATCTATATTATTTGTTATCATTACACTGTACAATAACATATTACATAACCTCATTAAGCCAAAGGGAAAAAAACAAAACATTGAATTGCGGCGAGAGAAAAAAACATCTACAGAAATTAAGCATTATTCGTCCAAAGAGCAGGAGTGCGCTCTAGTGGAGAAAATATATTTCCCATTATGAAACTAAAAGGATCATATCTCTGTTTTTCCATGGTCAATCAGAGAGTCATATGACGGCATATCAAATACTTAATTTTTTAAAGACGCCACGTGATTGAACAGGCTGGCGTGATCATAGAACGGCAAGCTTGATGTCAAGCAACATTGGTATAGCGGAATCGTGATTATTGTTGCGACGTCTCTTTAGTGAAACTGGTAGAGCCACTGTTGGCGTCTCCGGCAAAAAAAAAAATCTCATATTTAGAATAAAGAGGAAGAATTTAAAATCTACTCAAGTAAAACTAAAAAGTATGGCTTTGTAAAACTATTTTTAGAAGTACAATTTTCCCAAAAAGTTACTCAAGTAAATGTAATGCTTTACTAGCCACCTCTGAATAGAAGCAATATTGATTTAAAAGTAAAATAACACTGGAACCACAGTATAGAAATTGACCACAAAAACTAAATCTTTTCATGATTCTGTTTATTGGCTGTCCAAACCTTAGCATCTTTTGTTTTTTCCTCTTCTATACCACAGCTACTTCTCATCCGTGTCTTGGCCCTGAAAAGAGTTGTGACTTTGTGTGTGACTGTTCGGATTGCACTGATGAACAGAACTGCGGTATGTTCTCAACATTTATCTGATTTCCTTTTTTGAGTCATGGGTGAGCTGGAACGTATCCCTTTTGGATTTGTGTGATAATTGATCACTAGTCAATTAATTAATCAATTAAAATTATTAACGCTCACATTCAAATGTTTAGAGAGTTTTGACTTTTCTGTGTTGGTGCTTTCTTAAGATAGGGTGACACATGTTAAGCGGCTTAAACTCCTAAAGGTTCTTTGCAATTTGGTCTAGCGCCATCAGTAGCACTGGAAGGGTCATTATCATTAAACAACCGTATTGGAATCTGTATCAGAGGCCCAAAAACGGTATTGGTGCAGCCCAACTAGTATATAGTAAAGACTGAATGATTCAATAGTTGTCAAGGAAGGACTTTGAATTGGAAGGTAATTGCTATGTCAATATAACTGACAACAAAGCACTTTAAAGCAAATAGTTGTATTCAAACTGCATATAATAGTTGTATAAACATATTGTTTGACAGTGTACAGTAATTCTGTTTTCAAGGCTACAACGGGAAGGATTTCCAGTGTGACTTTGAGGACACAGGAATATGTGGATGGAAGGACGAGTCCTCGAATACAGCATACAGATGGGAACGGCGTCAGAGAGGTGACAGACTGCCAGACAGCGGGCCGTCCTCTGACTTTACGAGTGGGACTGCCTCAGGTATCATTAAATGTCAAGGGAAATTAAACTTTTACACTTAGTCATGACCAATGTTACCTCTAATTTTTCATGTGTCTGAGCGGACACACAAGCTCCCTGAGCACATTGCGGACCACTGTGAGCAACATCAGATGTGTTCGCTGTGGCCACACAGCAGTATAACGTCTGTTCAATACCCTGGATTATAGCAAGTTACATGGCTTAATAAAAAAATGAAATTACAGTAGCAATTTGCATTTGTTTACTTTTAATATAATTGATTCGGCCCACTTAAAATGAAAAAGACAAAAATCTCGTTGTTCGTTAGATGTGTACTATGTTATATGTGAGATTCCTGCTTTAACCATAGAAGGAGTCCTGCTTTGGCCTGGGTAAGGCCCAGTTGTGGCATGGGTGAGTTAATAAAAAAAACATAATGAACAACCACAACGGGAGTGTATGAAACTCCCACATTAAAACCGTTCAGACAATAAGGACACTCAAGAACCCTATTCTCCTTGTCTAAGCATCTACACTGCAAAAACACTTCCTTAAAACGAGTTAAATTCCCTAAATCTACTAGAAATAAATGAAATTATCTGCCAGTGCTTCGAGTAAATTTAACTTGCTTAGATTTCTTGAAATAAAAAAATAGCTAGTTGAAAATAAGCTTAACAGACTTGTTTTAAGCAACACATTAGTATAGTAAATATTTTTTAAAAAGCTTGTTTGTCAGAAATGTTCTTAATTCAAGAATAGATATTGTTCAAAACATTTGAAAGCAAATTTTTCTTGATATAGGTGAAAAATTACCAACCTTTAGATATATATGGTTTAATAACAACAGACAGCAATATTTACTTAACGAAAGTAAATAATCCAATGCATTAATCTGTTAACTAGTCTTTAACACTCAAAACAAGATGGAGAAAGTGATTTGACTAGATTTAAGAAAAATTACCTGATTAAGACGCTATAAATATGCTGTGTATACAGGTTTAAAAACAAAATAAAAAAACACTCAATATCACCACTTGTTCTTCTATTTGCACATACTCTGACTGCCATCTCATCCTAAACTTTTGTTTTAGATTTTCTTTTGCACTGAGTATGTGCAAGCCGTGTGCGATCGCACATGTGCGCTGCTTAGAGGGAACATTGTTCATGACTTTTTTAATCCATGCTTAAGTTATTTAATTGAGTCACTCAAAATCTCTTCCTCAATATATTTCAATCATGCTAAGGTTTACAAATTAAAAAAAAAAAAAGAATAAATTCTGTATTTTTCTGCAATTTTAAATGGTAAACATGGTATATACAGTATTTTTTAAATTTAATAAATGCTATATGTAGGACAATGTAATGCACATTATTCTGTAAAACTTGTGATTCACACAGGTTGGTTTATGGGTGTAACGGAGGTTAAGCCCGAAGGTGTCAAAACTGCTGTCCTTGTGTCACCTAAGATCCAAGAGTCATCACCTACATGTCGCCTTCGTCTTAGATATTTTTTGTGGGACTCGGGTAAGTACCGTAATATTCGGACAATAATGCGCTACTTTTTTCCCTCATTTTGAAACTCGCGGTTAATAGTCCAGTGCGGCTTATTTGTTGATTTATTTGAGTTAATAGTTAACCCTTTCTTTGACACTGGCGTCATATGAATGCTTATGACAGATGTCATTAAGTATCATCCAGCAAATTATGTCACTAATTCCATTTATGTCCAGCTTGGATCATTTACATCTATTCAAAAGTGAGACAATTTGCCGGATGACACAACATCTCTCATAAGTATTCATTAATCCTAATAGCAATGTCATGTCATAATTCTGATGGTCTTACGACAGTTTTATGGCGCCACTGTCAAATAAAGTGTTAAAGAATACCAGAGCGCAGAACATGAATGTTGATTGTTATTTACATCTGCAGCGCTGTAATGCATGCTAGGAGGCATGTTGGACGACAACAGTGTTGACATCAGGTGGCAGCAGAGGTTTACAGTCTCCCCCTAGGGAGCAGTGATGGCCAAATGAAGCTTCTTAAAGCAATGAAGCTTTGCAGCAATTTGGTTCAAAGCTTCATGATGGGTCATTTGGTCTTATGACATTTTTATGATGCTGGTGTCAAATAAAGTGTTACCGGTTAATATCTTTTGGTGTAAATATACCATAATACAGTGAGGACAGCTGCAGCTTATAGTCCAGTGCGGCTTATCGATGAACAAATGTCGTTTTCATGTCAAATTTGGTGGGTGGAGGCTTCTTGTCAGGTGCGCCCTTTAGTTTGAAAATTACGGTAGTTATTTTTTTCTCAAACCATAGACGTTTCGATTTGCAGTGTGCACGTGATATGATCAAATCAACTCAAGTATTATAAGTTTATGTCCTCTGTCCACAGGTGAAACAGGACTTTGGTTTTCTCCATTGTCAGCCTCTGTTCTTCATCAAGACTCTCAAAAGGCCATCGTGTGGCGCCCTGAAGCCACTAGTTTCCGAGGATGGCGGGAGGCCACCATCTTTCTGGGCCGGATTGCGTCACCCTTTCAAATCTATCTTACCTCGGACCGCCTTAAGGGGCGAAGAGGAGATGTTGCTGTGGACCAACTAGAGTTTCTGGACTGTGCTTTACCCAGTAAGCACAAAATATTTCTGTTTATTGTTTTGAAAACTGTATTAAATGGCTTCCGTCAGTTTCCTTTAATTGACTGACATTCCAGGGCATACCCCATCTCTTGCCTAAATTACTTTTCAAAGGGAAGAAGGAAGGTTAGTAAAATGTCAAGGGCTGTGAAAATTCAACTACACAAATCGAAGAACTCATGATTGTCACCATAAAGCACGACCACAAAAGTAAAGACGATAGACACATATCAAATTCGATACCTGTTTTGTATTTGATCTCATGTGATTTTAACTGTCTTAATTCTGTGATTAGTGAGACTTATTAATCCTTTCAGAGACAGTTGTCATAATAGTAGACTGCTATTAAGAAGTTGACTCGTAAGACCCTTAACCTTTTACAGAGCAAGTTATAATTTTATTTAAAAAAAACTTTTTTTAGACACTTAAGACCTTTAACCCTTGATAGGGCAAGCGGCTGTTTTTGGTCATTTAAAAAAAACTTATTAGCAACAGTTATTATTAATCATGATTGTACTTTATTATATATATATATATTTTTTTGTAATTATCATATACATCAATCCAGTGGTACCAATACAGTGTTACCTTGACATACGATTGTTTCGACACACGATCTTTTTGACATCCGACGTAAAATTTGACTCACCATTTGTTTTTACATCCGACGACATGCTCGAAATACAACGATTTACGACAGCGTCGCAGTTTGTTTTCCCGCATATGGACACATGGCGGATTTTTTTGTGAGACAAATCAACATGGGTTCCAAAATTGTTAGTGCAGGGGGTAAAAAAAAAGGAAAAAGGGGAGGCTTACCATTGAAGTGAAGATGAAAGTGATAGAAAAATATGAGCGTAGTGTGCGCGTCCGTGAAATGGCTCGACAATACAGCCGTAGCATATCTATGATCTCGACGGTCCTCCTCCGTCCTCCGTTCACCGGTCTTTATAAGTTAAGGTGACAGTTCTAGCTGTGGTAACATCGCCAAAAAATCGGCAGCTTCGTCAGGTTTATTTATTACAGAACTTGTGCAACACAAAATGCCTACTGTCCTCCGCAGCTGAACAAAGTGAAAGTAAAAAGTCCCTCTCTCACTCTGTCATCTCAGCCACACAGTGCGTTCAGGTACAACACGCAAAATACATCCGTGAAATTAGAACCCGATTTGTTACATTATTACAGGTAGTATTATTATTACTGTTATTACATTATTACCGTATTGGCCCGAATATAAGACGGTGTTTTTTGCATTGAAATAAGATTGAAAAAGAGGGGGTCGTCTTTTATTCGCGGTCTAGACATTATACCCATTCACAACGCTAGATGACACCAGATATCATTGAAGCGATGTTCTGATATGACAGATCTCAGCTACTCTCCCCATTCACGACGCTAGATGGCGCTAGATATCATTGAAGCGATGTTCTGTCATGACAGATATTAGCTACTAGTTTAACCAGTTTGCATTATTGTATTGCAATGTTTTTCCTTATTCAGATTTGTTTCAAGACTACAGTTACAGTTAGACTTCACTTTGATGGTTAATGCAGTTATTGCAATTTTGCTGTTTTACCACAATAGATTGGTTTATTTACATTTCAAAAACCAGAAGCCATTCATTTAAGAATGTGATTGCACTTTAGTTTACATATTCAAATGTTCAGATATTAAGATTTGAATGAGGAAAAATAACATGCTTTTTCTCTCAAATATATTGTTTATATAATTATTTTAAGTTTATTATAATTATTTGTTTCAGATGTTCTGTAATTATTTTCTGTATGAAAATTAATTTGGTGTTCAAATAGTCTTTTTTCAAACTTGAGTCTTGAAAAAGAGGGGGTCGTCTTATAATCAGGGCCGTCTTATATTCGGGCCAATACGGTATTATGATTTTTTAATATATTTTGTTTTTCTCTGTGCAATTGCTTTTTGCAATCATACCAGCAGCATTTATTAAGGATTTAGTGTAGGTTTTCGGGCTGTGGAACGAATTACTGGAATTATAATGTGTTCTTAAAGGGAAATCCTGCTCGACATACGACCATTTCGACTTACAAACAAGGTCCTGGAACAAATTAACTTCGTATGTCGAGGTACCACTGTACAATGTTGGTAAAAGCTAAATTATTGAAATTAAAATGAGGAAAAACAGAAATACTCTACACTCTTGTTACGGCCCCAGGTAACACTCTAAAGTAGATTTTTTTGTATCATAGTAATTAACTCATTGTCATTGATGATGATAGACATCTAATTCATGTTTCAGTGCCATTGACGTGCTAGACTGGGAGGGGCAAATGAATTAACGTTCATTCACCCCTCCCAGTCAAAATAGATTGGAAGTCTAGCGCCGTCAATGGCAGACAATAAGTTAAATGAGTGCTCTGCATGAAGTGATTAATTAACAACAATTTGGAAATTTATACAAAATACAGTGATCCCTCGCTACTTCGTGCTTCAAACTTCACGCCCTCAGTCCATCGTGGATGTTTTTTTCAATCAAAAAAAATATATTTGTAGATGAGCTGTCCCGGGCCGATCACAAAGTCTCACTCTCGCTCCCTCCCTCCCTCCCTCCCTCCCTCCCTCTCCCTGCTGCGGCACTGCACTGGAGCTGCTTATTAAAGTTAACGATGTTGACAGGTGGTTATGCTTGATCTTCCCAGAGAAGCGGACTTCAAACGCACCGCATGTGTCAATCATCGTTTAACTTGTTAAACAGTTGCTGTGGCAACTCACTGTGTGTAAGTGAGAGGATTTGAGAAGACTCTATGAAATGTTGCGAGTGCTGCCTTGGAACAGACAGACTCTGTGTGCATATGCGCGGGCGGGAGGGATAAGGAGCGCGCTGGAATGAGTGTGTGTGTAGCGACATATGAGGCAGCCGTACGTGTTGTGTTTGCAGCAATCAACACGAAATGTTAAATGTTAAAAGTGATCCTGAGTACTCCAAGAGTCACAGCCAAGGGAGTTAGCATTTAATGAAGCCAAGCATTTTTCTACTACAGTACATTATTCATGTTTAAAAATAATTCAGTGGGACAGTAACATGTTTAAAAGTTATCATAATTACAATTCAATTACATTTAAATTGCTTACACTTGCTGATACATCATTGGAAAGCTTAAAGTCTAAAATTTTTGAGGGAAGAAAAATTTGAACAGGAGGGCATTTAAATAAAAATAATAATTTTAAACAGCAAAACCCTAACTGGAGGTGAGAGCACGCAAGAGCAGAATTAAGATGATTTATTTTGATTTTGATGATTTTAAGAGATATTATCACATAAACATGGTAATATAACAAGGGTCGCGATGCAGAAATCGCAGACATAAAGGAGTGGTTGAGATGTTTTTTCATATATTTACCCTTTTAAACTTTTTTTTTTTTTTCAGTTTTTCTTTGTTTGGATCGATTATTTATCATCTAACATATCGGGGAAAACGCGACAGTAACAAAAAAAATACAATGAAGCAATAGTTATGAGGTAGATATCAGTGACTTTTTTACGGACGAATTTTTTCATTGTGACGTTATTTGTTTAAAAGTTTAATTATTCTAAGCTAAAAATGACAGACATTTTGAATAAGAAACATAATTACTTACCTTATTTTTATGGCTGTGTTGAAACAAAAGCGTTGCGCGACATCTGTAAATGGGCCATGTACATATGGCGGAAAACACAGATAAGACTGAAAAAGTAGTTTCTGCTCTTGCACTGCTCTTTTAAGGAAACTTCTTTATTTTAAGCCAAAACAACTGTTGTGTTTGATAGAACAATATGTCTATATGCTGCAATATGAGATTCATGGCGCATTAAAAAAGAGAAATGACTTTAAAAAATTATTCACTCATATATTTTAACTTTTAAACAAATTACGTCACAATGAAAAAAAATGGTGTCTGTCAAAAAGTCACGGATATCTACCTCCTAACTATCGCTTAATTGTAATATTTTTCTTACTGTCGCAATTTCTCCGATATGTTAGATGATAAATAATCGATCCAAACAAAAAAAAAATTGAAAAAAAACCGTTGAAAAGAGTAAATATATGATAAAGAACATCTTGACCACTCCTTGATGTCTGCAATTTCTGCATCGCGACCCTTGTTACATTACCTTGTTTCACCCATAAAATCCCCCATAAATCCAGCTGTGGCCATTCACAGCTGTGTTTTGACACTCAGTGATACATGCTACATGGAGTTTTTGGATCGAAACAAGGTAAGTACGTGATAATATCTCGTTAAAGTCATGGCGTCTTTAATTCTGCTCTTGTTTGCTCTCACCTCCAGATAGGGTTTTGCTGTTTAATTTTTTTTTTTTCTAAGTGCCCTCCTGTTCAAAATGTTTCTTCCCCCAGAAAATTGAGATTTTAAGCTTTCCAATGATGTATCACACGAGCATATCGGACAATTTTGAAATTTGGCCAAATTGGGGGTCTCAGAGCGGAACTTCACGTCACCTGAGTGTTTTCCGCCATATTTAAACGAGGGATCACAGTAGTTAATAATGAACCAGACAGTAAAGCTTTCTTTAGTTTTTTTTCCCCATCTCCTTATTTCTCCAGTGCCCCTACCTGGCAAAGAGTGTCCAGCTGAAATGCTGGAATGTAAACGTGGGGGCTGTGTTGACCAACGTCAGGTGTGTGATGGCACTGATGACTGTGGTGATGGGACCGATGAGGAGAACTGTGGTGAGTAATGTCAAACAATGGCAAGTGTGCTCAAACTGTTAATGCCTTTAAATCAGCGCTAAAAACGCTATTGTTTACTACAGCACATTCATAACTGTCTATATTTTTCAAATTTCAAGCTACTTGCTTTTTTTTTGTTTTTTTGTTTTATTTCTATTTCAGATTTCAATTATTCTTTTAAGCCACTTGATGATTTAATGAGATTTTTATGCATAATTTTATTTCCTGTTTCAATTATCTTTCTTCTTAACTTTCCTTTTGATTCATTGTGATTTTTTTTCCCGAATCATTTTATCTCTGCCTGTGGATCTTCATGTGATGTAAAGCACTTTGAATTGCCATGTGTTGAAGTGTGCTATACAAATAAAGTTGCCTTGCCTTTGCCTTGCCCTATGGCAGTGCACCCCATTTTAAAATATCAGTTTTTAGAAAATTAGGTTTAAACAACATGACTTTTTTCATTGCAGTAAAGCATGGATTATAATTCTCCAATTTACATTTGTGTTAGATTTTCATAAAAGAGAGTGTTCTCTTCATTGAAAAAAAACTGCATACATATGGCTCAGTAAGTGGACACTCCATCGATGTTTAAGTCAACTGGAAGGAAGACTCCTGTTTCCCTTTGATTTGAAATAAAAAAACAAACAATCCAAACTACTATACATGTCATTATCATGAATATCTCGTAGTGTTAATCCCAGTATACAATGATCATCAATCAAAATAGTAATGTTTTTCATGTTTTTTTATGCATGCAGAGGGATATCAGCGCTGTGACTTTGAGAATGATGTATGTGATTGGGACCTCAGGTCATTATCCACATTAAAATGGGTAAGGACAAATCAGGAAAACATCTCCATCTCAGATCCTCGGAAAGGACCTGGACGGGATCATTCCACCAACAGCGCATCAGGTATGACCAATTCTAACTTAAATATTTGACCTTATTTTTGCTCCAGAATGCCATATGCTGCTTCTAAGGTGATATACAAAAATTCCAACTTTTAAAATCTACTACCGCAATTTTCGGACTATAAACCGCTACATTTTCTCCCTTACTGTGAATCCTGCTGTTTATAGTCCAGTGTGGCTTATTTGTTGGTTTATCTTGGTTAAAAGGTAGCACTTTATTGGACAGTGGCGTCATAAGACTGTCATAAGTATGACATGACACTGTCATGGGCATGAATGAAAGCTTATAACAGATGTCGATGATTAAGTATCATCAAGCAAATTTTGTTTCCAACTCCATTTATGTCCAGCTCGGATCTTTTACATCCATTCAAAAGTGAGATAATTTGCCGGATGACACTAAATGACATCTTTCATAAGCATTCATTAATGCTCATGACGGTGTCATGTCATAATTGTAGCTGTCCCTCGATCCAAAAAGACGAAGTAGTCTCGACTGATGCTCCAGTTTCTTTTATTTTTCTCTCCACTCTCGTTCGCACCATAAGCACCTGGTTCACCTGGTGCACCGTGAAAACTAGACAATTTTACATACAAAAAATATTATGAGCAAACAAAATTAACATACATTCAAAAACAAACCATAAAATATTCAATTATAATTCACTATCTAATACCTTATTTCGCCGACCAAGGGTGCTAAAACAATATGACCTGGTCTGCAGCTTTAATGGACACTCTGAGAAAATGTACAATGGGCGCCATTAGACAAACAAAAGGCAGGCAAAAACGTGCTTAAAACAAATGAATAGAGCACCTAATGTGACACTATATTAACAAAATATTTGTTATATGTTAAATAAAAATTACCTTGAACGATTTTGGATTTATCATTTATCTCTTCACTCGCCTCTAGAACTTTCCCTTTTGCCGTCTTGTGCAACGTACGGCTGCAACGAGCGGTGGCTCCCGCATTCTGAAGCTCTGGCCTTTCTCCTCATTACTTCTACTTCGTGCAGATAAACTAGGGAAGCCTGCGCAACGTTGCCACCCTATGGCGCTTATGGGAATTGCACGAAATAATGATACAGAATGAACAAGCAGACATATATGGATAATTAAATTCAAAACAAATTAACTTTTGAACTTTTAAAGATTATATTAAATTATATTACATTGGAATGCAGATTAGCTGCATTTACACTCCCACCAAATCCTGCTTTGAACAATTTAAATGCTTCATGCAGGATTTTAAACTCTAATCTGCAACTGATTTTACCTTGTACTTTTACGCTAATAAGTGTGAGTGAGGTAACAGTTCTATTCGCTCTCGAGGAGAAGCACTAACTTTTGAATTCGCCTCTCTATAATCGAAGGTTCGGATGAATGATCCAGAATTCTCAATTTGTGCTCTCCAATTGGGCCATCTGGGTTTGTCCTCGTCTTTGATGGCAGGTCTTGATATGGTAGTGGGCAAGAATCAGCTTGATGACATTGCTGTCCTTTGGAAGGATGATGGGGCATTTTCGTTCCAGACTCAGTGTTGACTTCTTTAACCTTCCACCATCACAGAGTAGATTTCTCCGCAGGATTGGGTCGAGACGGGAAAGAGCTCTCGAGCTTAGTAGATATTCTCCTCTCTGGATCATCTTCAGCTCCTTGGGAAAAGCTTGCTGCTGGACGAGCTTGAGGATGATTTTAGCAGCTCTTTCTGTATCTGTGACAGTCACCAGCTCTCTGTGTGGTTCTTTGGACTCTAGTCTCTTGATTCTTGTGACTACTTTCAAGAGTTTCATCAACAAAGAGATCCGACTTAGACGGTTGAGGAGGACGACACTATCGTTGGACTTAGTATTACATGCTAGAGCTACCTTAACTTCTGAGTCACCGCAGCCTTTGCAGCTGGCATCGGCAAAGTGATGCAGTCCTGTTCTAATGATGGCACTAAAGTTCTGTGGGTGATAGCATTGTGGAATTACAACTTCTTGTAGCTTCTCGAGACAGAGTTTCCACTTCTCCCACCGTGATTTGAAGTCATTTGGGAGTGGGTCGGACTTCAGCTTCCTCTTCCGACATTGAAGTGGGATGGTGGCAAGCTTCTTGTTGTTTGAAAGAGATGATGGAGAATAATTTTTGAAAGGTAGAAGCATCTCTAAGTGTCTATCCTTCTGCCTAATTTTCTTGCTGAGGAACTGTCCTAAGTTAACATCTTGCGACATATATTTCTCGCAGTTTCTCTCGCTAAAATCTAGCTCAAGGGCTTTCAATTCATCCATGACTGGTGAGGTTGGGATTTCTTTTACAGCAATTCTGTGGACGTAGCTGGTCCTTCCTTGTTTTTCGTGATGCAGATTGGATGGTCCTACAATGCTCCAACCGAGCTCTGTCCGCTGTGCAAACGGTTTGTCTCCTCCACCTATGACAGATTCAATTGGGGCTAGTGCTGCTGGGCAGTTTGATCCAATTAGCAGTCCTACCTCACAATCTTGGAGTGTCGGTATCTGGTTTGTCAGATGCTGTAGGTGAGACCACTGCTGGGCTGTCTCTTTTGTCGGGATGTATGACTTATCCACGGGAATAAAGCTCCGTGAGAAGGCTTGGTTTATTTGGATAGGCTTTCCGGAAAGGAGTGCTCGAACCTGCAGCCCACTGACACACTTACTTGGCAAGACAGTGTCAACGGCAGTCATGGTGCTAAGTTTTAACGTCGTTGGTTGGGCTGACTCTACATTCAAGTTGTCGAGCAGATCTTCTAGGATAAAGGTTGCGTCGCTCTGCTGGTCGAGTATAGCATAGGTAAGAACTTCTCGCTGAGGCTCTAGTGATGATGACACCAAAACCGGGACTATGCTGGAGGTGGCGGGTACATACTGTACTGAAGTGTGAGAGTGCACCACGTGGGCTTCTTGACCAAGAGTTTTGTCTACAGGAGGTGTGTCATTCTTCATCTCTCCTGTTTTCCTTTGCTTCCTCTCTTCATGCATGCATGTGGGGTGTCGCCCATGACAGACGCTGCAGATATGTCGTCTTTGACAGTTCTTGCTGGAGTGCCCCTTCCTCAAGCATCCGAAACAAAGGTTGTTCTCATGTATGAAGGCCCTCTTTTCTTCTAAGCTCTTTGATGCAAAGGTTGGGCACCAAGCAATACCATGAGTTTCATTTTTACAAGCGATGCATGGTGGTTTTGGCTTAAGCATCTCTTGGGGCTCATTTATGGGTTCCTTTATCTGTGCAGTTGTACTAAGGGCTCTGGTCCTCTGCGGTGTTCTCGTCTCGTTAGCCTTTGCATTCATGAAGAAGGGAGCGGTGATGGGGTTACAGACAATCCGGACCTCTTTGTTCAGGAAGTCTATGAAGTGTGCCAGATTTGGATAACTGTTAGACTTGTCTAGCTCTTCCACCACGACTCTGCTCCATTTTCGCACGATCCACTCTGGCAGTTTTTGGAGTAGTTTCTGGTTCTCCTCACAGTCGTTTAGGATTGAAAGTCCTTTAACATGAGGTAGAGCAGCTACACAACCTTGCAGAAAGTCTGTGAATTCTCTCAGGGATATTGGATCGGTAGCACTGATCTTCGGCCATTTGGAACGTTTGTCTCTAAAGGCCTTTTGCACTATAAATGGGTTACCATACCTTTCTTCTAGAACCTTCCAAGCTCCCTGGTATCCATCTTCTGAGGTCTTGTAGAAGAACCCTTCCACTGCCTTTAGAGCCTCTCCAGAGAGATAGGTTTTTAGGTAAAACATTTTCTCTGCCGTAGGTATGGGTTTCTGGTCGATGAGTGCCATGAAGGTTGTCTTCCAGTCGACATACTTGATAGGATCACCAGTAAATTTGTTGGTTCAGGCACAGGTAGGCGGTTTATACTGAGAGAGCTCGCGATCGCCTGAGCTAGGCTGATGGCCTCCACAGGTGTAGCTGTTTGAGAGGGTGCTTGTTGAGGTTGGAAGGAAGTTGCATTTGGGTTTAGCATGTGATTCTTCTCTTGGTGAGCTGTATTTATTTCAAATTGTCTTTCATAATCACTTCCAAAACTGTCATACGCTTTTACCCGCACTGCTGCTATCCGGACTTCCTTCTCTGCTTGTATTCGCGCTAGCATTGTTCGTTCCTGTTCTAGCTTCTTGTGCCTCTCAGCTCTTCTCCTCTCAACTTCAGCTAACCTGGCTGCTTCCTCTACCTTTATTGCCGCCTCTGCCACCTTCAATTCACTTTCTAGTTGAATGATCTTTGCTTGTTGAGCCTGGATGTCTTCGATTGCTTTAACCTGTTCCCTCTTAGCAGCAAGCTCTGCTTCTGCCTCTAAACGCTGACTAGAATGAGATGATGAGTTGGAACATGGCTGGCTTTCAGATTGCTCTGAAATTACGGTCTCAGTCTCTGTAAGGCCAAATACAGATCCATACTCTTCTTTGTTCAGCACCATTCTTACTCGTTGTTTCTCTAGCTCTTCATTATATCTCCCTTCACGTGGCTGCATTCGCATATTGACAAGGGTGGTTATTTCTTCAGTTAAAGTGTTGCAGGCGTCCATTTTGTTGGCGATCACAGGTGTCGTAGCATGGTTACGCGTGATGGGTTCATATTGTTGACATACTGTTCTGTGTCTTATTTCAATTTCCCTTCTGATATTGCCTAGCTCTTCAGGAGAGCATAAGGATTTTAGTGTCGCTCTACTTTGTTTTGCTGTCTGCTTCCAGGAGTCATATGCCTTAATGAAGGCCTTCTCACGTTTTTGGGTCTCTTGATGGAGGAATTCTCGACCTTTCTCAGTAAGAGTGCGTTGGCGCCCATCAGGCCTTTCTTGATGTACCTCTGGGTATTGACTAAATGTACTGGTATTGGGCATCTCTAACCCCGTTTCGATTGCAGTCTCTATACTGGGGTCAAATTCTTTCTGCTCTAGAGATTGGGTTGCTTCTTCCTCGTGGAGCGACATACTGTTGCTATGCCTAGCTTGTTTTTACGAACAACACTAAACTGACCGGACAATTAATCAACAATATGTTATTAAACACGCTTATGTTCTTAGTAAGAACCGAACCAGGTCAAAATATATGACTATAAGTTTTGAGAGCTTAATTATAAGCTTATTACACTTCTACAACCCTTTGATGACAAGAAATTATCAAAAATATGGAATAATGTGGCAAGTTATCTCAAGCAATAATCAAATGCAATCACAATATTATACCCTTGAAGTGCTATAACATTTTCTAAACAGGAAAAGATTTTAAATATTTACATTGGTCACTTCAAATATGACATGAGATATAACAACTGCTAAGTAGATGTGTTGAGTCAATACGTGAAAGAGGGATTCTTAAAAAGATCCATCAATAAAGTCTCTCAAACTCAACATGAAGGTGAAGTTGAATCTTCTTCCAGTGTTACTTTATATTGTGTGGCAATATGACCAGGAGTTCATTTGTGATGCTACAGTTGAACAATGTCACCTGATCACTGGACTGGCTTCAAGAGATGTCTTTGTTGACTTAGCTGGGATGTGGATGCGATAAGTTTTCACTGTAGCTGTCCCTCGGTCCAAAAAGACGAAGTAGTCTCGACTGATGCTCCAGTTTCTTTTATTTTTCTCTCCACTCTCGTTCGCACCATAAGCACCTGGTTCACCTGGTGCACCGTGAAAACTAGACAATTTTACATACAAAAAATATTATGAGCAAACAAAATTAACATACATTCACAAACAAACCATAAAATATTCAATTATAATTCACTATCTAATACCTTATTTCGCCGACCAAGGGTGCTAAAACAATATGACCTGGTCTGCAGCTTTAATGGACACTCTGAGAAAATGTACAATGGGCGCCATTAGACAAACAAAAGGCAGGCAAAAACGTGCTTAAAACAAATGAATAGAGCACCTAATGTGACACTATATTAACAAAATATTTGTTATATGTTAAATAAAAATTACCTTGAACGATTTTGGATTTATCATTTATCTCTTCACTCGCCTCTAGAACTTTCCCTTTTGCCGTCTTGTGCAACGTACGGCTGCAACGAGCGGTGGCTCCCGCATTCTGAAGCTCTGGCCTTTCTCCTCATTACTTCTACTTCGTGCAGATAAACTAGGGAAGCCTGCGCAACGTTGCCACCCTATGGCGCTTATGGGAATTGCACGAAATAATGATACAGAATGAACAAGCAGACATATATGGATAATTAAATTCAAAACAAATTAACTTTTGAACTTTTAAAGATTATATTAAATTATATTACATTGGAATGCAGATTAGCTGCATTTACAATAATTATGACGGTGTTATGACAGTCTTATGACACCGCTGTCAAATGAAGTGTTACCGATTAATATCTTTTGGTGTAAATAGCCCATAATACAGTGTAGACACCAGCGGTTTATAGTCTGGTGCGGCTTATCTATGAAAAAATGCTGGTTCCGTGTTAAATTTGGTGTTTGGCGGCTTACGACCAGGTGCGCCTTAAAGTCCGAAAATTACAGCATACTTGGACAATTACCTATAACTTTTACAGGTCACTTCTTGTATGTCACTGTTCCTGATGGAGGGTTCCAAAAGGATTGGGCAGCTTTCCAAAGCCCTCGCTTAGAACCCACCAATAGTAGTCATCCTTGCAAGGCATGTTTGCTTTTATAGCTTAGATTCATACTGTGATTAAATCATTGTTAAAACAATGCCATACCTGTCAAGTTGTAGGGTTTCGGCGTAATTTGTACAAGTGAGCACTGATTTTTTAAATGTGTACGTTCAAAATTCGTACGTTTTTCGTGCATTACGTTTTTTTGTTTTCCGTATCGGCAACGAGACAATGTGCGTTACTATGCGTTACTACGTTGGTTGAATGACGCGAGAAAAGTCAGCGACTCGGAGGGGGAAGAGTGTTTGTTGTCACGCTGTAGCTAACGCGATGCTAGGCTAGGTGGCTCCAATATTTCCTGACTGCCGAAAGCCTACAATCTACGCCTAGATATCACATGCATATAGAACTACAGTGGGGCAAATGAGTATTTAGTCAACCACTAATTGTGCAAGTTCTCCCACTTGAAAATATTAGAAAGGCCTGTAATTGTCAACATGGGTAAACCTCAACCATGGGAGACAGAATGTGGAAAAAAAACAGAAAATCACATTGTTTGATTTTTAAAGAATGTATTTGCAAATCATGGTAAAAAATAAGTATTTGGTCAATACTAAACGTTCATCTCAATACTTTGTTATGTACCCTTTGTTGGCAATAAAAGAGGCCAAACGTTTTCTGTAACTCTTCACAAGCTTTTCACACACTGTTGCTGGTATTTTGGCCCATTCCTCCTCTTCACCCCGTGGCGTCAAAATGATAACAAGAACGGTGAGCAAAAATCCCAGAACCACACGGGGGGCCCTAGTGAATGACCTACAGAGAGCTGGGACCACAGTAACAAAGGCTACTATCAGTAACACAATGCGCCACCAGGGACTCAAATCCTGCACTGCCAGACGTGTCCCCCTGCTGAAGAAAGTACACGTCCAGGCCCGTCTGCAGTTCGCTAGAGAGCATTTGGATGATCCAGAAGAGGACTGGGAGAATGTGTTATGGTCAGATGAAACCAAAATACAACTTTTTGGTAGAAACACAGGTTCTCGTGTTTGGAGGAGAAAGAATACTGTGTTGCACCATACCCAGTGTGGACCATGGGGGTGGAAACATCATGCTTTGGGGCTGTTTTTCTGCATAGGGACCACGACGACTGATCTGTGTAAAGGAAAGAATGAATGGGGCCATGTATCGAGAGATTTTGAGAGAAAATCTCCTTCCATCAGCAAGGGCACTGAAGATGAGACGTGGCTGGGTCTTTCAGCATGACAATGATCCCAAACACACAGCCAGGGCAACAAAGGAGTGGCTTCGTAAGAAGCATTTCAAGGTCCTGGAGTGGCCTAGCCAGTCTCCAGATCTCAACCCCATTGAAAATCTGTGAAGGGAGTACAAAGTCCTTGTCGCCCAACAACAGCCCCAAAACATCACTGCTCTACAGGAGATCGGTCAAAATACCAGCAACAGTGTGTGAAAAGCTTGTGAAAAGTTACAGAAAACGTTGGGCCGCCGTTATTACCAACAAAGGGTGCATAACAAAATATTGAGATGAACTTTTGGTATTGACCAAATACTTATTTTCCACCATGATTTGCAAATAAATTCTTTAAAAATCAAACAATGTTATTTTCTGTTTTTTTTTCCCACATTCTGTCTGTCATGGTTGAGGTTTACCCATGTTGACAATTACAGGCGTCTCTAATATTTTCAAGTGGGAGAACTTGCACAATTAGTGGTTGACTAAATAATTATTTGCCCCACTGTACATGCGAAATGACAAACTCGGCGTAAACAGCCACCGTTTTAAAGTAGTAGACTTCTCAGAAAGGCTCTGTTGTTCCTCGCGAATCTAAATAACTTTTTATCTAAAATACTCCTAAATCGGCAAAATCTTTAAATGATATAACAGTTTTAAAACTTTCACATGTCGAAAGTAGACAGAAGGGAACTAATGCAAAAACGGGAGCAATTTTAACAACTTTAATAGTTGATTCACAACATTAAATGACTTCCAAACATGGCAAAGGTTGCTATGTTTTTTGTTTGTTTGTTTGTTTGTTTGTTTTTTAAATGAAAAAAAAAACACAAAACATAAAAGGTAACACCAGTTACTTTGCCAAGTAACTAACTACTCTTACATCCAGATAACCGAGTTACTAACTCAATTACTTTTTGGGAGAAGTAATTTGTAACTGTAATTAATTACTTTTTAAAAGTAAGATTAACAACACTGGTCATAAAGATGAAGTCTGCAGAAAGAAAAGCGGAGATATTATTTGCCAGTTTGTCGCCGAACACAATTTGCCCGCAACTATTGCTGATCACTTCCCAGAATTAGCAAAAGAAATGTTCCCTGACTCAAAGATTGCATCAGTAAGTTAGTTTTATCAATTGGCCTTTTTAATTTCTAATTTAACACACTTACGAACTACCTTCAAGTCGAACTGAATTGCGAGCTGAAGTGCAGCCATCAAAAGACATGATAGAAATTGCCAAAAGTGCTACATACAATAACAAATGTCACTGTTAGATTTTAGTAATCATGATGTAGTTGAAGATATTGATTGTACTTTGATTGCACCAGGTTATATGTTACAATATTACCAATAAATTCATATTATTTTAAAAATTGAGTTTTATTTTTGTTTCATATTGCACGCTATATACAACGTTGTAAGATTAGTCACCAGTTTGTAAGGGCATACGGCACTATTTGTAAGATCGCCAACTGCCTCGGGTTGACAGGTATGCAATGCTGTCTTGTCAGTTAATTAATTTAAGTAACGTCTCAACTTTCGTCTGTAGATGGTTATGTACACACACCAGTTTGGGCCAAGGTCTGGTGGTTTGACAGTTCTGGTGGCTGATAAGAGCATCTCCCCAGTGTGGAAGCGGGGCGGCGCTCTGGGTGATGTTTGGGTAAAGGCTGAAGTGGAAATTGTAACTAACTCTACTTTTCAAGTGAGTAGCCTAAGCCCAGACAAACATGACAAATACTGTATTGCTTTTTTTTTTTTTTTTTTTTTTTTTATTATTACCCAAATAATCTTCTCCTAGACAGCTAGTCTTGTATTTATTTGAATTAAAACATACTGCCCGAAACTCTCGTGAGGATAAGTGGCACAGAAGATGAATGAATGAATAGAACTTGCAGTTGCTTATCTATGATACATTTTCCAATTCATTACCAATAATTATACTCTCATTTTAAAGATTCTTGTAATGGCAGCAATCAGAGAACTTGCATACGGAGGTATCGCTGTCGATGACATTGTGCTATCTCCTGAATGCCGCCGATCAAATGGTAATGACAACAAAAGGGATTTTCATGGTTCCGCACCACCAAATTTTAGCACAGTAGTTTGAGTAAACGTCAGTTTCCCTTTCTTTTTTAGACACTGTTTGGATCGAAGAGTTCCCAAAATCTCCCAAGAACCCCTGTACAGTGCCTGAAAAGATGTGTGACTTTCACATAGATTGTAAAGGAGCAGAAGATGAAGCCGTTTGTGGTGAGTTTCTTGAACCTGTTTGCTTGAATTTACTTGCAAACAAACTAATTTAAATGGGAACTATGTGTCATCTTATTGCATAAGTCTGCCATTTAGAGTCCACACCCAGGGAACCACATTACGTACTTTTTTTTTTCAAGCTACTTCCTTCTGAGATGATATAAAAAGCTTGCTATTATTCGCCTGTACTTACCAAAAGCTGCACTTAACAAACTAGTTTGCATTTTAATAATTTCTGTATGGTTACTATATCCCCTGCAGGCGTTTAAGGAGGGGGTATCTAAGGGCTCATAAGTACTATAAATAAGTATTTTCAATTAATGGAATTAGGTGGTATGTCCAAAAAGAGGACTATTTCTTTAGATTATTAAAGAGGCCCTTAACTCATTTTCCAACTTTCCAACTATTTTGAACTGATCCATGCATAAGATGGGTCACAAAGGGAGTGTGTCCTGGTTGAAGTGTGTTACCAGAGTAGTTTTTCATTTGATTGCAATCTCCTTTGCAAGTTAAAGCCTTTTGCAGAGGGTAGGTTTTGAAATTGATGACAGTGTGATGTCACACCATGCCTCATTATACAAGTATGCCCTCTGCTATCAGGAGTGCTGAGCACTGAGAAAAGGCATCTGGAGGTTGCCACTTCCTGGTTAAAAAAGGTGCCGCATTAAGTGTATTAATGTAAGTGTGTATTTGCTGTGGTTTAGTGCAATTATTTGGTCGCACGACCAATTGCCCCTTGCCACTGTTCTTCGTCTAAACCGCTGAGTGGCACCAGTCTCGGTGTCAATCAAAAGTCAGTCATCTTCTCTGCTCCTCGATCGACTCCCCCCCTCCCATGATGTGTCAGTCACAGACACACCCACTCCACTGACTGCCAATCAGAGCAAAGAGTATGCAAATTAGCTCCAATAAGCTGTATATTAATGAACAACAACATTTTCCAGAACGGCTAAGAATAGGACCAACTAAAATGGCCTAAAAAAATAACAATCTGGTGACTTTCAATGCAAATTGTCATAAAAACTAAGACTGTTCGATTCATTGATTTTTAATCGAAATCAACTTTTCTGGTTAAAACGATTGTTCAAATCGATACGTTCGATTTTCAAATCCGCACCAGTTTGGTTTATCTAAGCCACCATAATTTCCTCTGCGTTTCCTCTTTCTCCCACGAGAGCACGCCATCATAAACAACAAGAAAAACAACAACCATGGCTACCTGCAATTCTGCTACTTTTGCCGTTGCCAGGAACTCACCGCTGTTCCAGCGATAGAGTCTGGCGACCGTTCTGCGGATCAAATTTCCAGGGCGGAGCAAGCCACAGCAAACATACAGCAGAGTGGCTCAATCATCCAAGGGCGTAGGTTTGCATAGGGACAGTAGGGACAAAACACTACCAACTTTTCAGGATGCTCAACCAACTTTTAAGCAACCTTATTTACGTTATATAATGACTTCAGTTATATGTCATTTAGATTGTCATCCAATATGTTTTAATTGCTGTAATGTAATTGACCCCACCAATATTAAGCAAATTATTTTCATTATGTTCAGACTTACTTACTTACGTTTCACTTGCTGAATGTGCCAGTCCACCCCCCCCCCCCGAAACGCTTATTTGATTGGCTGATGACGTGACCCCCTCCCCCCAACAAACACACACACACGTTTTTTTCCCCCAGCCAGTAGCAGCCACTGTAAGACATGTAAAAAGACATCAATGTTGTGGAAGTGGGGAACACACCACTAATTTTGCTACTGAAAGTCTGATCTGCATCAGAGTTAGCATAACATTAAACTGTTTGAACTTGCTAACCTGCAAAACTCGAGTAGGAAGCTGCTTAGAGATAAGGGTCCTCCTGTATGTGTTTTCTACTGTTAACATTAAATTAACTGAAAAAGTTAATTTTCCCCAATTTTACTTTTTATTTTATTTATGTAGTCTTAAAGCAGCCCAAAGGAGCTTTAATTTTTTGGTTGAGTTTGGCTGTGCTTATGGACAAAAGCAGTAGTGTTTTATGAAGGACAGCTCCAATTTTATTTATTTATTTTGTTATTCCCTGACCAAGAAGTTTTTTCAGTTATATTTAATTTCTTTTTTTAGACATTGTTGAGTGGGCTTAAGACAAATGTTTATTTTTCTTAAATTCCTGGATCGTTAAGAGATAATTAACTAGCTGTATTTATTTTGTAGGTTCGTATAATTTAATCTATGTTCAAATAATGCAATTTAAATTTGCTCTTAAAATCCGGACATTTTTTGGAGAAGTTTTCAAAATGTTTCTTTAGTAGTTTTAGAACACAAAGGTTTGAACTGAACAGTGTAGCCTTAACCAATACACATAAAAGTTATTATAAATCAATACAGGTTTATTTTGCATTGATCATTATGAATGTCCCGTCCCCAGCAAAAAGCGTACATGCAGGTTATGCTGTTATATCGTCCCTACCAATGTTCAGACCAAACCTACGCCCTTGCAATCAGCGACGGGCAGACGTGATGTTGTTAAAGCGACAAGAAACTGTAGCGCTTCGAAATAAACATATGAGGAGAGCGGAGAATGGAGAAGTTTATTCAACATGGCTAGCGCGAGACAGACTGTTGGTTTTAGCGACTCGATGTGTTTTTGGTCATTTAAAACTGAATTTACCACGGATTGTGACATATTCTCGGCTCTATCGTTCCCCATGTGTGTTGTTGTGGAGACGACTTCCGACACGCAAGAGTGACGTTGCTCGTTAAGAACACGTCACGCAAATAAACAAATCTGATTGCACGAATGATTTCGTTCAGGCTCGAGAGGCCAATAAGGAGCTGGATCCCAGACTGTTCTCACGGTGTTTAAAAACACAGGGAGAACAGTTTGGCCGTGCCAGGCAACTTTTGCCCAGCCAACTTCGGATTGAAATTGCATAATACTACTTTAACTTGCTTTAAGTAATGTCGTATATGTAGAAGGATTGCAGTGGATTCTCAAATAAAACATGCAGCCTTAAAACACTTCCTCATTTACCTTGTCTGTACACTTTTATGTACAACACAACGACAGACAGTAATATAACACCACGTCTGGGTGAGTGTATATTGCACTATACTGTGGGGCAAATTAGTATTTAGTCAACCACTAACTGTGCAAGTTCTCCCACTTGAAAATATTAGAGAGGCCTATAATTGTCAATATGGATAAACCTCAACCATGAGAGACAGAATGTGGAAAAAAAACAGAAAATCACATTGTTTGATTTTTAAAGAATTTATTTGCAAAACATGGTGGAAAAAAAGTATTTGGTCTATACCAAAAGTTCATCTCAATACTTTGTTATGTACCCTTTGTTGGCAATAAGGGAGGCCAAACGTTTTCTGTAACTATTCACAAGCTTTTCACATACTGTTGCTGGTATTTTGGCCCATTCCTCCATGTAGATCTCCTCTAGAGCAGTAATGTTTTGGGGCTGTCATTGGGCAACACGGACTTTCAACTCCCTCCACAAATTTTCTATGGGGTGGAAATCTGGAGCCTAGCTAGGCCACTCCAGGACCTTGAAATGCTTCTTACGAAGCCCCTCCTTTGTTGCCTTGGCTGTGTGTTTGGGATCATTGTCACGCTGAAAGACCCAGCCACATCTCATCTTCAATGCCCTTGATGATGGAAGGAGATTTTCACTCAAAATCTCTCGATACATGGCCCCATTCATTCTTCCCTTTTCACAGATCAGTCGTCCTGGTCCCTTTGCAGAAAAACAGCCCCAAAGCATGATGTTTCCACCCCCATGCTTCACAGTGCGTATGGTGTTCTTCGGATGCAATTCAGTATTCTTTCTCCTCCAAACACGAGAACCTGTGTTTCTACCAAAAAGTTGTATTTTGGTTTCATCTGACCATAACACATTCTCCCAGTCCTCTTCTGGATCGTCCAAATGCTCTCTAGTGTACCGCAGAAGGGCCTGGACGTGTACTTTCATCAGCAGGGGGACACGTCTGGCAGTGCAGGATTTGAGTCCCTTGCGGTGCATTGTGTTACTGATAGTAGCCTTTGTTACTGTGGTCCCAGCTCTCTGTAGGTCATTCACTAGTTCCCCCCGTGTGGTTCTGGGATTTTTGCTCACCGTTCTTGTTCTCACTTTGACGCCACGGGGTGAGATCTTGCATGGAGCCCCAGATCGAGGGAGATTATCAGTGGTCTTGTATGTCTTCCATTTTCTAATAATTTCTCCCACAGTTGATTTCTTTACACCTAGCGTTTTACCTATTGCAGATTCAGTCTTCCCAGCCTGGTGCAGGTCTACAATTTTGTCTCTGGTGTCCTTCGACAGCTCTTTGGTCTGGGCCATAGTGGAGTTTGGAGTGTGACTGACTGAGATTGTGGACAGGTGTCTTTTATACCGATAATGAGTTAAAACAGGTGCCACTAATACAGGTAACGAGTGGAGCCTCGTTAGAAGAAGTTAGACCTATTTGACAGCCAGAAATCTTGCTTGTTTGTAGGTGACCAAATACTTATTTTCCACTCTAATTTGGAAATAAATTCTTTAAAAATCAAACAATGTGATTTTCTGTTTTTTTTTTTTCACATTCTGTCTCTCATGGTTGAGGTTTACCCATGTTGACAATTACAGGCCTCTCTAATCTTTTAAAGTGGGAGAACTTGCACAATTAGGGGTTGACTAAATACTTATTTGCCCCACTGTACAAGTATAAAACTATATGCATCTGTGTGTGTTTGTGTCTGTCTGTCCGGGTGTGTGGGTGTGTGTCTCTCTTCTCTCTGTCTCGTTTTCCCATCGACATTACTGCTACTAAATTACAGTAACTAAAAGCGTGTCATTTTGTTTTTTGTATTAATACAATAAGATATTTTGGTCATATTTGGATCTACATTTGAAAATTGAATCTAGGTGCACCTTGTTCATTGGCCCATTAATGTGTTCGGCCTGACGTCTTGACGACGTAAAGATGAGGTGCTCATAATCATTCTATTCGTTACCTTCACTGGGGTGCATATTTCTGTTAGTTTAGACAAGGTGATTGCCGCCTTGCATATTGTTATTATTCAGTGACAGTTTTGCACTATTCATTAATTTATGTAAGTAAGACCAGAGAGAAATATGACAGCACCCTGAGCCTGGCTGCCTACCTACTTCACTTAACTGACTTGATTGACTTGTTGGCTAGCTGGTTGCCAGACTGACTTGCTGTCAGACTTTTTTGGTTTACAGACTACCTTTTCTCATGTTTGATTTTGTTTCAAATGGTATCTGCACTTTCTTCTTTCATTGTCGCTTTAACTATGAACAGAGCTGGAGTCTGTTGTATAAATAAAATTCTCTTAATCCCAAGGGGTTCTTCTATGTGTATGAACAGAGTTAAATTAACCGGCACTTTCAGTTCTAATAAAGAAAAAATAAATTTAAATAGAGATTCTGAATACTCTATTTGTCATTATTTTTATTTTGCTCAGAAATTATAATCAATTTCAGGAAATCGGATTCGAGAGAAAATAATCAGAATTTTCTTGGTATGCAAAATCAAACAGCCCTAATACAAACCTGGTTAAATGGCTTCCGCACTTATGGAAATAAATGTCTTAACTTAAAGTTGAGGGCACCTTTAAATCAAAGGATTGGTTCGTTTTGTATCTCTGATTAGCATGACAGAAAATCAGTAGAATTATTGATAACATTTTATAAAAACAATCCGTTATATTTAGTCAAAACATCATTAGTGAACTGTTACCAAATTATATATCATCGACTTGTTAAGAGTTTGTCAACAGTTTGCTGTGATGTATGGATGGTAAACCTTCTGCGGAGTGTCCAATTGCCTTTTTGCGAACATTAAACGAGCAACAATGTTTTTTTAGACAGCAGTGGCTTCCTCCGTTGAGTCCTCCCATGAACACCATTCTTGGCCATAGTGTTAACATATAGTGGCTGTGTGCACAGACATATTGGACTGTGTCAGTGTCAGCCCTATTTTCGTATGCTTATTGAATCTAGGCAAAGTGCTTTTAAACCAGCTTTTGGACTGGTTTGCTCCCAATTGACAGGTTTAATAATAATAATAATAATAATAATAATAGTACATTTTATTTGAAGGCACCTTTCTGGCACTCGAGGTCGCCGTGCACTCATTTAAAAAAAACATTTGAACGAATGAAAGTAAGTAAAAATAATCAAGTATAGAACGTTTAGGGGAAATTTAAAATACTAAAGAGGTGCAAAAAAAAAAAAAAAAAAAAATCTAATACATAAAAAAATAAGTAGCAGAAAACTAAAACACAAAGAAATTAGAGATGATTATGGACAGGTGAGTGAACAGGTGAGGTTTGAGTTTGGATTGAAAAAGGGGGAACTAATAATCGATTTCTTTTAACTGCTAGTCCTCGATCTGATGGGAGGAGAAATTGGTCTGCTCAGTGGAAGGTGGACTCACACTTAATATGTGGGAATACAACAGACCAATGGGCAGCAAGGTCTCAAATTTTCACCTGTTTTTAATTTTGAAGAATTTTAAAGAGGAATTTGCGAAATTATGAGCTTGCTAGCTTAGATATATCGGTTTAGAATTGGGGGGGGGCTTTTATTATCTAATTCCGAAGGGTTTGGTGAATCCACATGTGAAACTTGTGGGGTTCGGTACCTTTAGCAAGGTTAAGAACCACTGCTCTAGGTTTTTTTTTTTTTTCACCTCTCTGAGTATTCTGCGCTGAACTCTTGGCGTCATCTTTGGTGGACAGCCACTCCTTGGGAGAGAAGCAACAGTGCCAAACTCTCTCGATTTGTAGACAACTTCTCTGACTGTCGATTGATGAACATCCATACTCTTAGAGATAGTTTTGTATCCTTTCCCAGCTTTATATAAATCAACAATTCTTGATCGCAGGTCTTCATGCAGCTCTTTTGACCGAGCTATGATGCCTATCAGACAATGCTTCTCATCGAGACAATTCTTACTTAGCCCCCCCCACCCCCCACCCCCCCGTCGTTGTTTGCATGCTATCCTCATTAAAATATGAAAACCTATAAATGTTTGGGTGTTTTTAGTTAAAGCAGACACTGTTTTATTCATCTGTGTGATTTTGACATAGAGCTGATCACATTTGATGGTGATTTTATGCAGAAATGTGAGAAATTCCAAAAAGTTCAAATACTTTTTCATACCACTGTAGCATTTATTCCTCATTTACAATCAAGAAATGAGAAGGACTGTAGTTGCAACTTTAGAATAACGTCCCAATAACATAAATAAACGATCAACTGATACTTGAGAAATCATTCGTTAGTCATTTACTAGTAGCTTGTTTATGGTATATGACTAATTCATAAGGTGTAGGTATAGATCATTGATATACAGCTTACAAGACATTTATTACTAATTAACCATCAGTTTATTTATGATATATTAACTATCTATAAGGCATCATTATAAATTATGAACAAACTGTTAGCAAACACTTAACAAATCAATAAATCATTAACAGTTTACTAATTAACAGTAACTAGGTATAATGGATAGTTATTATAAACTGTTACCGAATTATCATGCTGTAACTTTTTTTTTTTTTTTTCTTGGTCAAAGGGGACTTCTCATACATTGAAGGCAGCTCTGGCTGGACAGACACAAGTATTGGCGCTCAAGGTTGGGTGCTTCACCAAAATTCCACAGCAAACGGTATAGACTGACAGACTTAACAGATCTGAATGCGGAAATAACTCTAATTTAAACATGTTTATTTTACCTCAGAAGAGTATTTCTATGTGGAGGAGGCCCCCGGCCAGCAACTAACAGAGGCGCAGATGCGGACCCCTCTCTTGGGCCCCTCTGGACCGTCTTGTACCTTACAATTTGATTTTGCACTCACCGGAAATCCGGCTCACATTGGTACTCTTCATCATTTTATTGTACTGTATCACATCATTTATTCCTCACGATACTTGGATATACTTTAATGAAAGTATTATATCTGCAGGTGATCTATCAATCAGGGTGATAGACAGCAAGTTAGGCGTGTTGCCTAAATTGTGGGAGTTCAGTGGAAAGACTGAAATAGGGGAAGATGAGTGGCAACATGCTGAAGTAGCAATCGGAGCCAGGAATCATCGTTTTCAGGTAAATATTTGTTCCAAGATTTCAATTAACTAGTAATTAAACTAGATACATTTCTCACGAAAGGTTAGAGATTTAAAGCTTTTTTTGGTCAAATTTAATGATAAATCCTAGACTTCATAATATATTGACGGGAAACGGGGCGCGTGGCCGATTAACAGGGGGCCTATCTCCGTCAAAGCTGACCGAGTGGAAACACAAAGAGCTTTTTCCATTGAAAATTCTTGTGAATAAATGCTTAAATCCTTAAATTTTTTATGGATATGGACGTAAAACAGTCTCGATTCTTGGTTAAAAGAAAAGAAAAAAAAAAAATAATAATAATGCGAATTATGACGCCAATGCCGTAGCGGTTAATTTCACAAATCACTCCTGAGACAATCCTTCCTGTTTGTGTGCGGTACAGCTTTCGTAGTCTTTCAACCTAAATCCGGCATTGGATCGCTGCTTGTGTTAGAGAGAATAACTGCAACCGACTTCAACTGACTAAAGCGGAGTATGGGACGACCCCTTACTTAAAGGCGTAGCGCAGTCTCTGGGGAATGTGTCCCGTCAATATCATTATGATGTCTATGGAAAAATCGAAACTGCACTTATACATGTGCAACTATTGACCGTTTCCCATGATTTTCAGAGTGTCTGCACGTTATTTGTGTTGATGACATTTGCTTCTGTATTCTACAGTGTTTTTTGACTATTTATTCTCTAAGCATTTTGTGAATGTGCTTTTAACAGTGCTATATAAATTTATAGTAGTAATAATTGGTTCTGGGTCAAATTATGTTTCAAACTATAATCATGCATTTAGCTGCATACTAACATAAGCCACTGTTGAGCCTCTTAAACCATTCATGTCAATAAATACTTTGTCATTAGCCTCGCTAAAGCCACTAATTATTTCCTCTTTTCTCCCTCAGTTGGCATTGGAATCTCATGCGGTGAAACTGTTCCCTTCAGTCAAAATTAAAGTAACAAATATTCATTTCACTGGATGCCATGTTCACTATTATCCATCTTTTACAGGTACACTGTACCTCGTTTCATTGAAAGAGCTAACCAAAATGGTTCAGAACACATTTGCCTTAATTAGCTTTGTTTTGCATGCTTATTGGGCAGAGCCATCATGTAACTTTGAGGATGGGCTGTGTGGGTGGCACCAGGACAACAGTGACAACTTTGACTGGACTCTTCTTAATGGGATGGACCACACCATCGGGTTTGGTACGGGATACACTTGCAAGGGTCACCCTTCCTGAGCAGACATTTGGACAGTCCTGCTTAACCTTATACTAGTATATTTTTATTTTTAGTTCTTTAAAAAAAAAAAAAAAAAATTACCAAGGCAAAGGTGGAATAAACCCCTTATACGGTCTAGTGGTATACTGTATAATTATAAGGGATGTCCCGATCACATATTTTAGCACCTGAGTCATCTGTTTTTGAGAATCTGCCAGTACATAGTCGCGATCAGATACCAGAAAAAAAAAAGTAAAAAAAAAAGTTTTAAACTAGGGCTGTCAAACGATTAACATTTTTAATCGAGTTAATTATAGCTTAAAAATGTATTTAATCGTAATTATTCGCAATTCAAACCATCTATAAAATATGCCATATTTTTCTGTAAATTATTGTTGGAATGGAAAGGTAAGACACAAGACGAATATATACATTCAACATACAGTACATAAGTACTGTATTTGTTTATTATAACAATAAATCAACAAGATGGCATTGACATTAACATTCTGTTAAAGCAATCCAGCGATAGAAAGACTTGTAGTTCTTAAAAGATAAATGTTAGTACAAGTTATAGACATTTTATATTAAAACCCCCTTAATGTTTTCGTTTTAATAAAATTTGTAAAATTTTTAATAAAAAAAATAAACTAGTAGCCCGCCATTGTTGATGTCAATAATTACACAATGCTCATGGGTGCTGAAGCCCATAAAATCAGTCCCACCCAAGCGCCAGCAGAGGGTGACAAAACTCCCAAAAAAAACACAAGTAACAAGTGGACATTGCACTGTGCTGTCATTTTAATCTGTTTGAGCAGGGCATGTGCGTTAATTGCGTCAAATATTTTAACGTGATTAATTTAAAAAATTAATTACCGCCCATTAATGCGATAATTTTGACAGCCCTATTTTAAACATGTTACCGTCCCACCATGCCACCTTCATAATGTGAATTATTTTAAAGCAAGAATAACATGCTAAATAAAATGCTTGTCTTTAGTAAATGCTTCATTGAGTGACTCCACTCAAATCCGCTGCTGAGAACAGCCGCTCACTTACACACACACAATGAGTTGCCAAAGCACACTACCGCTAGTGTTTCACAAGCTAAACGATGACTGACGCATTCTGCACCTTCGAAGGTAGCGCTTCCAATTACATCCTTAATAATTATAATGATAATATTCGTAAAATATGTGTGTACAAGGCTAAAAAGTTGCACTAATGCCAATTAAAGCAAAAATATGGAAAGAAATATTAACTGTTTTCCGTCATCCTTCTTGAATCTCTAGGTAAAAGTCTTGTAGTGGACATGTGGAATTCTTCACTGCGTGGTGCAGTTGGACGTTTACTCTCATCACCACTATTACCAGGTCATACGGGTCTCTGCCTGACTTTCTTCTACAAAATCTACGGGCCAAACACAGGTACGGTGCACAGCCAAACAAACAGACCATCACACCTACTACAAAAAAAGCATTCACTATAAAAACCCTCACACTCACCCAAAATTTCACACACATAAAACAAACAAAAAATACAAACTATGAAATGATGTCTATTTCAGGAATGCTGAATGTGAAGTTATTTGATAAACACGGTTATCAGAATTTGCTGTGGACACGAGGTGGAGCTCATGGCAACACATGGCATGAAGCTCAGTGCCCAGTTCCACACCAGCTCACAACATATCAGGTATTCTAGAACATCTTGATGGCATGGAATTATCACTTTCCCATTTATCTCACTTGCTTTAATATTTACACCTCCCACAGCTGATGTTTGAGGCTGTACGCTCCGGTTTTGATGGGCAGGTGGCCATTGATGATGTGTCACTAGTGGCCCGTCCTTGTTCAGTGCCTAGGTTCTGTTCCTTTGAAGGTCAGCAGTGTGGCTATAGAAGCTCTGGTGAGGCTTATTGGGTCCGCAGAAACGGTCACACTGCAAGAAAGACGGGACCCAAAACGGATCACACTCTGGGGACAGGACAGGGTAATGAGCATTAGCAAAATTTGCAAAATACACACACATTTCTTAAATAACAGTGGTACCTCGACAAATGTACGATTGCATCGACATGCAATCCTTTCGACATCCGTCGTAAAATTTGACTCGTCAATTGTCCCCACATATGACGACATGCTCAAAATACAACGATTTATGACAGCGCAAGTTCATTATTTTGGCGCAAAACTGACCCATGGCGAATGTTCTTGTGAGAGAAATCAACGTGGGTCCCAAGAAGGTTATTGCAGGTGGTGAAAAAAGGAAAACAGTGACGCTTACGATTAGGAGTGCACGATATCAATTTTATAAAACCGATACCGATATCGATAGCTTCCTGCTCCTTAAGGCCGATACCGATACGATAACCGATAATATATATATATATATATATATATATATATATGTATATATATGTATATATCTGTGTATATATATATTTATAATTTTTCAATGTACAGTATATTCAATGTATATAGAGTTTTTGAACACCTGTAGGTCAAAAATACTAATGTTTGATTCAGCTTAGAATTGCCTTTGACCGAACCAGAATTTTATGATGACATGAACATTATTATAATAACCAAAACAAACACAAGAAGTTTTGAGTTCAAATAAAGTGTCCATATTATTTTTTTCAAATAAATATAATTTGAGTTAATCACAATCAATCTGTCAATATTATTGACGATGTGTTCCCCTGAACAATGAGCACTGACATAAAACAAACATAAACCCAACAGGTAATGTGATTTGTCAGCAGATAAAACATTTGGTGCAACAGGAGAGGAGATTTTTGTCGTCTTGGTCCATGAAACAACTTTCTTAAAATGGAAATTACAGAACAGCAAGCCTATCAATAACCAAAAGACCTCTCAATAACTTGCAAACATAACACTGTAAAATGCAAACATTTGCTAATTGGCATAGTAAGGTTTCTAAATTAGTGAAGGAAAAATACGGCCTCTAAAACAGTAACAAAACTTTGCATATTGGCAAAACAGGAGTTGAAACAAACACACACATCCTAATCTGACACCATGCCAAAAATATTATGATTAGGCCCGATAATACAGTATATATTGTTATCGGATTTATTGGGATGACGTCATAATTTCTATTATCGGACCGATAATTATCGGACCGATAATTATCGTGCATCTCTACTTACGATTGAAATCAAGAAGGAAATGATAGAAAAATATGAGCGTGGTGTGTGTGTGAGTGAACTGGCTAGACAACGCAGCTTACCACTTCCCCAGACTTACAAACACATCCACTGTCTCCTCCCTCCGTTCACCAGTAAGTTAAGGTGACAATAAAACCGCTTTTGGTATTTCATATTTTTTCATAACTTAGTTGTTTTACATGTGTCTTATTTAATGCATTTGTTAAATTAGATGGAACACGCCTCACCGTATCCACATGCACCCGCCTTCTCCTCCCACCTCTGCTCGCCAGTCTCTATAAGTTAAGATGACAATAAAAATGTTTTATTATTTTTTTAAATGTACATTTATTATCATTATTATTATTATTTGTATTTATAATTCATTTATTTTGCTATGTGTAGATGCTATTAGTAATTGTAACTGCAGTATTTATTAAGGATTTAGCGTAGGTTTTTGTGCAGTGGAACAAATTAATCTCAATGTATTGTTATGGGAAAATCCCGCTCGACATACGACCATTTCGACTTACAAACCAGGTTCTGGAACAAGTTAGATTTGTATGTAGAGGTACCATTGTATATCAACACTCGGGTTTTATTTTAATCAGGTATTAAGCAATTTTTTTTTTTAAATTGTGATTATAGTTTGCAGTGATGTTGAACTGCCAAGAGATGTTTCAAAATATATTTTGGTTGCTCACTTTGCCCCACGGAAAAGAGTCAGATTACACCATGTAATATATATTTTGTTCCATGGTTCTGAGTAGTATTTCCTAGTTTGTTGCGTCACATTGACATACTGTTGTACTCTCTAATGCTTTATATATACAGTCATGGACGAAATGATTGGTTACCCTGGAATTTTCCAGAAAATACAGCATTTTCTCAAAGAAATTAATGTAATTACAAACGTTTTCAGGATGAAAGTGTTTATTTCCTGGATGTGCTTTGGAAGACAAAAAAAAGCTGATTTAAAAGGTCAAAATTGACACAAACTTAGAAAAAAAACTCAAAAAATAGGCTGGACAAAATTGTTGGCCCCCTTACCTCAATATTTGGTTGCGCATCGTTTGCAATCGCTTCCTATAACCATCAACAAGTTTCGTGCACCTTTCAGCTGGAATTTTGGACCACTCTTCTTCTGCAAACTGTTCCAGTCAAACCTGTTCCTGTCAGGTTTGAAGGGTGCCTTCTTGCAACTGCAATTTTGAGAGCTCTCCATAGTGTTCAATATGATTTAGATCCGGACTCATTGATGGATACCTCAGAATTCTCCATCGCTTTGTTTACAACCATTTCTTGGTGCTATTTGAGGTATGTTTTGGGTCATTGTCCTGTTGGAATACCCACGACCAAGAAGGCACCCTTCAAATCTGGACCTGGAACAGTTCGTAAGGGAAGATTGGTCCAAAATTCCATCTGAGAGGTGCACAAAACTTGTTGATGGTTGTAGGAAGTGATTGCTGTCTGTTATTTCTTTTAAAGGATGCGCAACCAAATATTGAGTTGACTGTGCCAACAATTTTGTCCAACCCATTTTTTGTATTCTGTGTAAAATTGTCTACATTTTGGCTTTTCTCTTTAGCTTTGTGTTTTTCCAATACAAATCCAAAAAATAAACACATACTGAAAACATTTGTAATTGTGTTGTCTGGGAGAGACTGTGTATGTACCCGTATTTTTCGGACTATAAGTCACACCTGAGTATAAGTCGCACAACCAATAAAATGCCCAACGAAGAGGAAAAAAAAATGTAAGTCGCACAGAGTATAAGTCGTATTTTGGGGGGAAATTTACTTGATAAGTCCAACACATAGAACAGATATGTCATCTTGAAAGGCAATTTTGAAATAAAAATACAATAGAGAACAACATGCTGAATAAGTGTACAGTATGATAATGTTACATGATGCATGAACAACGAAAAGCAAACGTGGCCGGAGTGTCAACAAAACATAGCTATTAAGAGTTATTCAGATAACTATAACATAAAGAACATGCTAACAAGTTTACCAAACCATCAGTGTCACTCCATACACCAAATAACATATGAAATGATATAATAATGTGCTAATAATTTCATACATACACTGTAAAAAATTTCAGCGTAAAATAACAGTAAAGAGCTGGCAGCAGGGTTGCCATTTATAGACTTCTTCTACAGTCTTGGTAATGTAAAAATGTTTCACAGTAATAGTCCGTAATCCAGAAAAACTGTTGATTCCTGTATTTATAGAAAACACAGTATAAGTCCGTCAGCAGGATTGCCATTACCAGACTGTTATTCTACAGTCTTGGTAATGTAAAAATATTTAATAGTCTGTAATCCAGGAAAAACTATATTCCTGTATCGCCAGAATTCACAGTAAAGAGCAGGCAACTGAGGAGCTGCAGTATGCTGCATTTTTAACGATATACTGTGTTTTAACTATTATTTGGGAAAATGACTTTACAGTCCATGAATGCATATATTTCCGTCTAGTACAGAAAAAAATGCGGGTGTCAGGTTCGAAACAGATCAGGTTTTATTTCATCGTGTTGGCAGGCAGTGAAAACTGACAGGAACTAGAGAGATTGTGCAGCCGGGTCGTGTAGGTCAGGCTGGAGATCTGGCGTAATCGGGTCAAGCAGGACAGGCTGGGTCAGAAGTGGTGATCGGTCAAGGACAAACGACGAGCAGGAGTGTGCTGAATCGTTGAAGAACTGATACCGAATTTGGGAGGCCGTGCTTTTCTTTTTATTTGAGCAATGTGGAAACCTTTCTCCATTAGGTGAAAACCTTCAATAAATACAAAAAGAAAATGTCAACAGTTGCATTTGACTAAACAATTCAACATTAACATTGAATCTCTAGCACTTAAACTACAACTACTTTAGAACAGTCAATTAACTCTTTAAATTGCACAGTCAATAACCAATTTCAAATTACAGTGTTTAAATCTCTCATTTTTAAATATTTAAACTTCTATACCATAAAAGGACAAATTCATTAAATTACATTGTTTTAATTAACACAGCAACAAACAGTGAAAGCTAGAATACATTAAATGTCAATGTCAGTGTCTCAAATCCCAAATTACCCCTAAAATATATACTACAATTGCCCAAACATTTCCACCGGTGAGTCAAGCCATGTGGTAATGGCCGCTAGTGATGGGTCCGTGAGACCTCATGAAGCGTGTCGACACAGTGACACACTGTGTTGACACAGTGTGGATACTGTGTCATTGAATACTGACACCTGCTGGACATAAAAAATCCCTACAGGCAACCCACTTGACAGACTGACACTGAATTGATGACATAGCATGTAAAATCAAATAATTTAAGTCTTTGCATTCATATTGCATTATTCCATATCTTTAAATTATGTGAACATATATTATAATGTGAAAATGTAAGTAATAATGAATGGGTGAATGAGGAATGCCTGTGGACTTTTTGTTCTGATAAAATTTTATTCAAAAACATAGTTTTTTTTTTTTAATGTTTAAAATTTAGTTGGTTACCTTTTTAAAATCAAACAAGCCTGCTGTGGACAACACACTCGCATGGAACCAATGATGCCAGCATGCACAAGAATTTCCAGTTGAAAGAGGTTTGGATAAGATGTCCATTGGCTCAGTTGGGCTTCGGTTCATGTTCAACTCAGCCATGCATCGTTGCACTTTTGCAATTTCATCTACAGTTGCATTGCCTTCTTGACTCCCCACTTCGTCATCTAAGTGCTACCATAACCCACCAGAAAGAAATTGAAGTGGACAAAAAATAAATTATAGCTTAATTACAGATTTCTAATAAATTACCAAAAAAGTGACTGTGGGAAAGTAAAGGAATGGCTCTATACCTGTGTTTATTTTGGGATTATCAGAAACTTCATTCTCATGCTTGGGCCAGTAATGCTTCAGCATTGAGGAGGTGGCAACTGTTTGTATATGGCAGGTTAGTCATATACAAAGTACAAATGCAACATTTCACCTGCAAAAAAAAAATAACTTTAATAGTAAAACCGAAAATTTTGGTCTTGCGCTGCGATACGTTCTGACCAGGACTCAAACCCGCGCGCACTACGCGTCGGGGACGAGTGGCGTTCGCTCTGACCACTAAGCTAACATGTCAAATGCAGGTAAAGGTGTAGGCAAGGCTCCACAAATGACGGACCCGCGTGTACCTGTCACACTAATAAACTCAGATTTACATTAAAATTAATTGTATTTTGAATGGAAGATGACAACTGCATTTTCCCTGTCTTACGTCCATTTCCACAGCATGTAGACAACGAGGAAGTAACCGTGAGATGTGGATTGTTTCAGCAGCTCCATCGCGTTGACAGACGCGCTTCCTTTTGAAGCAGTTTGCCGCGTCATGACTGTGTCGACACAGTTCAATGAATTCATGCATCGGTCACGTGATTTTCTTGTAGCGATACGCGCACCGATGCAGGGGTTGCTCCATGAGCTCGGCGCGCGCGCCGGCGCATTAGTATCACTGGACCCATCACTAATGGCCGCTGCTGGCACATTTAATCTTTTAATTCTGCTGCTTACCGGCTGCCTCTCTGGTTATCTTTTGCCAACGTCTCCAGCTGCACAGGACGGCAAGTTTCAATAGCCAAACCAGGGTGCCATCTTCCTTTCCTGCTTTTATAGCTCTGGGTTGCTTATGGGTTGATTGGCCAATCTCTTCCAGCTGTGCATCGTTTACATAGTGCTTGCATGCCGGTGATTTTCCAGTTCACGCCCTGGTTGTCTGCTCAATGCTTTTTTGTTGATGTTTATCAGGGTTTGATTTTACAATGGTTGAAAAATAATTGTCCATGTTGTTCTTCAATATGAAGAAGTAAGAGTTTGTAAAAAAAAAAAAAAAATTGAAGCAAAAAAGCACCTGTCTAATTTACTCCAAATGTAAACATTGGTCACATGTGTGACGTGGGGACAAAGTTTGTCGCAGCCAGTGACGTTTCCACAGTAATTCACCGCCATACCACTAGATTGGTGTGGCTTTGTCTTTGTATGGTTTTGGGGGATTCTTGTTGAATTCCTTTAATTTTCCACCGGTCATTGACAGCAATGGCAATGGAGATGGAACGTGTGCATTTGCAGCTGCAGCTAATTAATATTAAACAACAAATGTTGTCAATACAAATGTTGAAGCGTAGGCGACACAGAAGTCGTTAGCGAATGTTTGAAAAGGGTGTTGTTGTTGTGCTGAACCGGAAACAATGTTCTGAGCGGATCAATCACAGTCCTTCAACGTTCACGTCACGCGCGTTGATGTGATGTGTAGTCAGGACTTTTTAGAGGTGCACATCAGGCTATGGGGTAGGGTCGTAATCGGGTCTGCGTTAATGGCGTAGGTCTGCCACCACCGCTACGCAGAAGCATAAATCAGCCTTCAGGGTGATGGAATGCTACAATTTTTGGAGAAGGGCCAGTTTAGATCAGAGTGGGGATACAACAAGAAACATAACATGAGTAGAATAGAATGGAGGCGACGTCAAATAATACAATAATATAGCGTATAGGCCAACCAAACATCCAGTCTGGTGTTTGCGTCGATGTGATTGTGTTGTAGTCTGAGGCTCAACACCCATACATCATCCGGTACAGCTAACGCTAATGCATTTAGCTAACATTTGCAACCTCAAAATTTAAAACTACTAACAATCAAAACATAAACATAATAAATTTATTAAATAAATATTCATATAAATAGAGAAATAATTCAAAATAAATGTTATCGTATTGTAACTCCACTGTTGGATACATATGAGACACTTTTATTTATTTCCCCCAAAAATTCTCTCAGCTGCATCTTTTGCAAAACAATAGAAAACTGCCCTCTACTGGCACTCCAGAGGAATTAACATCAATATTTTATATCGCTATCCAGCATCCTCAGAACTTTAGTTTAATATAAAACATTTTAGGTAATATGAGTAAGACTTCATTAACTTACCGTTTATAAATTGGTACACATAAATCCCAATATAAGTTGAACAACAAGCAATGAAGAGCAGCAAATGTCATCTAAAGTCATCCTCTGAAGAATCTCCAACATCCAAATTATGGGTAATTAGGTCCTCCAGGATTTGATGGCAAATTATTTGCGGTGTCTAGTTATTTTAATTTCAATTGGCAAAAAACATAGTCTATATTGCCACAATGCTCCAAATTTCCAGTCTAAACTCAGTTTCCAAAAAATACGGTAGTGTCATGTAATTGAAACATTAACATACCGTTTACAGCATTTGTCTGTTACTTTAATGCTGGTAACCCACAATGCATTGCTAACTACCCACAATGCATTGCTAACTACAGTAATAAACTGTTGAACATAAAAACGGTATTTTAGTGTTCAAAATTGGCCGTAAATTTACAGCAATTTTTTACAGTGTAGGGTTATATATACATAGGGTTTTGCTGTTTCAAAATTTTTTTTTTTTTTTTTAATGCCCTCCTGTTCAAAATTTTTCTTCCCCCAGAAAATCTTAAAATCTCAATTTTCTTACCTTCCTATTGCAATTTAATTACCTTCGTTTTATGGCAGAGCTGAAACAAAAGCGGAAGAAAAGCTTAAAATCTCAATTTTTAAAACCCTAACTGGAGGTGAGAGCACGCGAGAGAACAATTAAAGACGCCATGATTTTAACAAGATATTATTGCATACTTAACTGGTTTCGATCCGAAAACTCCATGTAGCACGGGTCATCGAATGTCAAGACGCAGATGTGAATGGCCGCAGCCGGATTTTGGGGGGACTTTTTGGGTGAAACATGGTCATATAACAAGGGTCGCAATGCAGAAATCGCAGACATCGAGGCGTGGTTGAGATTTTCTTTTTCATGTATTTATCCTTTTAAATGTATTTTTCTTTTTCTTTTTTGGATCGATTATTTATCATGTAAAAATATTTGGGAAAATGCAACGGTAACAAAAAAAATACAATGAAGCGATAATCATGAGGTAGATATCCGTGACTTTTTTACAAGCGGCATTTTTTTCATTGTGACGTAATTTGTTTAAAAATTTAAAATATGCGTTTAAGTCATTTTTTTTTAAGTGTTTTTTTTTTTTTTTTTAAACGAAATATTAAACATCAATTAATGATTCTAAGGTGAATATGACCGATATTTTGTATAATAAATATAATTACTGACCTTTTTATGGCTAGTTTGAGACAAAAGCAGTTGCGCGACATCTGTAAACAGGGGTTTCCATGGTAAAACGGACAAATTAAAAATAGTTCGGGGGCATTATGCGCCATGAATCTGCTATGGCAGCATATAGACATATTGTTCTGTCAAACACAACAGTTCTTTTGGCTTAAAATACAGCAGTTTCTTTTAAAGAGGAGTGCAAGAGCAGAAACAGCTTTTTCAGTCTTGTCTGTGTTTTCCGCCAAATATATACAGTGGTAACTCTACATGCGAAGTTAATTCGTTACAGGACCTTGTTTGTAAATCGAAATGGTCGTATGTCGAGCAGGATTTTCCCATAAGAATAGATTAAAATTCCATTAATTTGTTCCACAGCCAAAAACCTACACAAAATTCTTAATAAATAATGATGTTACTATTGCAAATATCAATTACAAAGAGCAAAACAAATAAATTATGAATAAAAATTGGAATAATAATAATAATAGTAATTTTAATACCTGTAATAATGTAACAAACAGGGTTCTAATGTGGCAAATGTGTTTGTGTGGTGTACCTGAACGCATTGCGTGGCTGACTTGACGGAGTGAGCCTTTTTACTTTCATTTTGTTTACTTGCTGCAGAGGACAGTGGTTTGAGGCCATTTTATTAATAAATCAGATGAAAAAGGAAGAAGTCTGATTATTAAGGCGTCGTTCACTAGCTGTCTAGCTTTGGAAAAAGTAGACGCTTCGGAGTGAGGACAGCATAGACAGATTTAAATGACAGTAGAGTGAAATGCCCACTACAGTCCTTATGTACCGTATGTTGAATGTATATATCCATTTTGTGTCTTATCTTTCCATTCCAACAAATTATTTTACAGAATATATATATATAATTTACAGAAAAATATGGCATATTTTATAGATGGTTCGAATTGCGATTAATTGCGATTAATTACGATTAATTAATTTTTAAGCTGTAATCAACTCGATTAAAATTTTTAATCGTTTGACAGCCCTAAAAAAAAAAAAAAAAATGTATATATATATATATATATATATATATATATATATATATATATATATATACAGTGGGGAGAACAAGTATTTGATACACTGTCAATGGGTTTTCCCATTGGCATATTTTTTTAATGGACTTATTTTGACCTTAAACATGAAGAAATGACATTTAACAAATGTGTTTGTTAATATTTCGTAAAGGACGTAAAATCGGAAATGTTGAATATAGCCTCTAATTTTAGCAAAACCGAACTTTTACTTTTTTTTTTTTTTTTATTGGTACTTTTTCCTTTTGTTTGGACACAAGCAACAAAAATAAAATGGTTAATAGCAAATATATTTTTTTCTGTAACATGGTGTTATTGGAAGCAGCCATATAATATAATAAAACTGAGCATTATCACGAATACTCATAAAAAAAGCTTTACATCCAACGCACATACAAAAAGATTTTACATCCCATTAGATTATACTCTTTTCTGTGTGGAGGTTTCTACATAATGGTTCAAACTGGGGGAAACGTCCTTCCCGCTGGTGCTACCACAACCCTGACGTCCCCTGTTGAACAGGGAACAACTAAAACGAGGTGTCTGAATTTCTGGTATCATTTGAGAGGCCAGAATCCTGGTGAGTCCCTCGAACACATAAGAAGCCAAAGACAAACTAACAGCCATATCAAATCGAATATATCTTTTTTTTTTCAGGTGTTCTGTCAGTTTATATGAAGCCTGTGAAGGGTGAGAGAATAAAGATCTTTACTGATGGTCAAAACCAAGGAGACACCTGGCGCCATGGTTATGGCAACATTTATAGCAACCTTGTGGACTGGCAGGTACAATTTGGTGGCATTAAATGCTTTGAAATGTTTGTAGGAAATAATAGAGTAAATTTGGGAATTTCTAAAAGTATTTACGATGTATGGAAAATATTAATGTAGTTCCCAATATACAGTGCTGGCCAAATGTATTGGCACCCCTGCAATTCTGTCAGATAATGCTCAATTTCTCCCAGAAAATGATTGCAATTACAAATGCTTTGGTAGTAATATCTTCATTTATTTTGCTTGCAATGAAAAACACAAGAGAGAATGAAAAATTTTTTAAAACATTATCATTTTACACGCACCCTCAGCCTACTTCTTGGTACCAAAACCTTTAGACAAAATAACTGCGAACAATTGCTTCCGGTATCCATCAATGAGTTTCTTACAATGCTCTGCTGGAATTTTAGACCATTCTTCTTTGGCCAACTGCTCCAGGTTTCTGAGATTTTCTCCAAACTGCCATTTTCAGATCTCTCCACAGGTGTTCTATGGGATTCAGGTCTGGACTCATCGCTGGTCCCTTTAGAAGTGTCCAGTGCTTTCTCTCAAACCATTTTCTAGTGCTTTTTGAAGTGTGTTTTTGGTCATTGTCCTGCTGGAAGACCTATGACTAGGGTTGTTCCGATCATGTTTTTTTGCTCCCGATCCGATCCCGATCGTTTTAGTTTGAGTATCTGCCGATCCCGATATTTCCCGATCCGATTGCTTTTTTTTTTCCTCCCGATTCAATTCCAATCATTCCCAATAATTTTTCCCGATCATATACATTTTGGCAATGCATTAAGAAAAAAATGAATAAAACTCGGACGAATATATACATTCAACATACAGTACATAAGTACTGTATTTGTTTATTATGACAATAAATCCTCAAGATGGCATATATATTATTAACATTCTTTCTGTGAGAGGGATCCACAGATAGAAAGACTTGTAATTCTTAAAGGATAAATGTGACTTTGTATATTGTGACTAAATATTGCCATCTAGTGTATTTGTTGAGCTTTCAGTAAATGATACTGTAGCCATCTGTTCTGCCCAAATGCATGATGGGAAGTGCAACCATGACTGTGCTTAGTGCTACCAATTGATATATCGTCTCTGCGTTGGGAAATAAAATAGGGTGTTAAGAAAAAGATCAATGACTACCTTGCTTCCCCACATTGCTCCCCACGATATTTCTAATCTTAGGGAGAGGGGTTGTAAGGCTTTAGCCATTTAAAACAAGGCTCCAAAGGCTGCAAAAATTCTCTTTACTCATTTTACGCTGCCTTTTATCTCTCTATATAGGTAAAACGGCGCCATTACAGATTGAGCGCGACAATGCGTGAGTGGGTCGTGCAGCGCATTCATTAATTGCGTTAAATATTTTAACGTGATGCATTTTTTAAAAAATTAATTACCGCCGTTATTGGGATAAATTTGATAACCCTACCTTAAGCCTAAACTAAAGACTCTGGAAGCGAAGGAATGCCACAAAAATAATAGAAATGTATACATAAATGGATGTATGCGGGGTGTCCAGGGAAGTTGTATGCATCCTTCTGCAGCTGGAAACTGGACATGTTTAAATCCAAACTGTTTTATACACTCCCAACAGCATGTAATAAATAATTTTTCTTCCTTCACAGTTTAGTCGGTCAATGGGCTTATTTTACAAGGATACTCATAGACAATTTGGTTTCCAGCTACTGGGGATCATATGCAACTTTTTTTGGAACACCCTATGTATTACTTATCAGACTTGGAACAATTAAGGAACTATGCGTAAATAATACACTTCACTGGTCCTTGGCATACATCTAATGGTGTTTGATAAACCTCTTCTTCTATCAGCTTTACAGGTGGAGTTTGTTGGCGTCCTGCCCTGGGCCGTCCCGCCGCCGGTCTTGGCCCCCGGGATTTTCGGCCGGGGCTTGTCTGGTTGCGTCTGGCTGTGCGGGGGGTCCCGTCGGGCGCGCGCTGGTGTCGTGGGCGGGTGGGGGGGCCGCGCGGGTGCCGGTCCGGGGCCGCGGTCCTTCCCCGGCCGGCCGGGGTGGGGTGGAGTTGGGGTGGGGGCCGGGGGGTGTATGCGGCAGCCATGGTTCCCTCCCAGGTCCGCCCGGCCGGAGCCGCGTCTCCCTGTACCGGGTGCCGGGGAGGTGCCCTCTGGTGCCATACCGCGCGCCCCTCTTGGCCCGGGGGTGGGTTGTGGGGGGTGCGCTTCCCTCCCCTTGGTCTGTTTCCGGCCCTGTCCGCCTCCCTAGGCCGTGGCGGCCGCGGCTGCCCCCCGGCCGGCGGGGTCGTTGGCGGGGCCTCTTGGGGCCCGCGGGGCCTAGTGTGAGGCTTGCTGTCCCTTGCCGGTGGGGTGGACGCCCCCTGGTCGCCGGCGCTTGGTGTGGCGCCTGCTCGGGGTGCGGGGTGGGTGGGAGGGGGGTGGGCGGTCGCGGAGGCGCCGTGGGTGGTCTGGGGCGGGGATTGATCGGGGCCCTGACGCTTCTTCCGCCCTGGGGCCGGTGGTTCTGGTGGACGGGGCCACGCCCGCGGGAGCCTGCCTCTTAACTCACGCACTTCTCACTTCGGCACTGTAAATATTTTTCACCCTGGCACTTACATGCTCATACATTTCTCCGGGGAGAGTTGGGACGGGGCTTTACAGTCCCAGCCCGACTCCCCCCTGTTTTTAATGCACCACACACCAAGGTTGTGGGATGGTTGGGACCTGTTGGGGGGGGGGGGGGGGGGCTCACGGCTGCCTCCTCACCACAGGCCCCGCCACCCCTGCACCTTTTTTAAATGCACCACACACATCATACTCCACAGGAGAGCTCCGGCAAAGGGCGGTGGGATGGGCGGCTGGACAGAAACTCCATGCTGCGGTCCCACTGCCCTAAGCCAAGCTCTCCTATTTTAATGCATACATTGCACTACCCTCCCCTCACACCCCCATCACGGTGCTGGGTGATGGCTGCCAGTCGGGAACCTGGCAGCCACAGTAATAGGGTGGTAGGTGGGTCCCACACTTTTTCTATATGGCGTGGCTCCCGGGGTGTGGCCTCCCCTCTGCCTCGGCTGCCGGCCGCGGGAGTGGGTTGGGGCGGTAGGGTCTCCGATCTTGCATCGCCCCGTGGCAGTTCCTGGGCGTTCTCCTGCCTCCGCCTTCCCCTCTCTTCTCTGGCTGGGCATCCGCCCTGCGCTCCGTCGCGGGTCGCTGGCTGGGCGCCGGTGTATCAGCGGGGTGTCGCCTGCACCGGCGGGGGACCCTGCCTTGCCTGGGGCTTGGTGGGCCGCTGGGGGTCCCGTGGCGTGCCGTGCCGGTTGGGGGGCTGTGGCTGTGGCTCGTGGCCCGGGTGGGCGGGCGGGGGTGGGTGTAGGCGTGGGGTTGGTGATACGTCCCCTCCTGCCATCCCTGAAGGCCGGTTGATGGGAGCGCGGGTGGCCCGGGGGACCACCCTGGGTCCCGGGGGGGGGACGGTGGCTCCTTTGCTGGGCGGCGGGAGGAGGGATGGGCTGCGCATGGCCCCCCCACCCCGCCACCCGCCCTCCCTCCCCGGGCTGGCTGGGTGGGGGCCGTGGCCCTGGGTTGGTGCCCGCGCGGTTTCTCCGCCCGTCTGCGTGGCTGTCACGCGCCCGGTGGGGCTTGCGTGCTGCTGGATGTGGTAGGGCATGCTCGGGTTGGGGGTTCCGGTGCCGGGATTGGCGATGCGGCGGCGTAGGGTTGGTCGCCAACGGGCTTACACTCATAAGAGATTCACACGATTACTGGGTTCTAGATCACAGAACTGATTTGTGTACACTCTACCCCTTTCAATCACTTAGCTTATAGTCTTATACTGGACTGTCTCAGAAAATTAGAATACACAATATTCTAATTTTCTGAGACAGTCCTGTACATTAATCCACCATTTAAAGCAGGGGTGTCCAAACTTTTTGCAAAGGGGACCAGATTTGGCGTGGTAAAAATGTGGGGGGCCGACCTTGGCTGACGTCCTTTACATAGAACAATATACAGGACTGTCTCAGAAAATTAGAATATTGTGTATTCTAATTTTCTGAGACAGTCCAGTAGACACCCCCACCCCCATTCTCCTCTTTCACTGGCCAATTGGCCCCCACATGGTGTAAACCGGAAATACATCTCGCTGACGATAGCACCAGCATATTAGTAACTAGTTTAGATGTTCAATGTATTTCTTGTTGTTGTTTGTGTATGTGTTTCTTTTCTTTCTTCTCTTGTATTTCTTTTCTTCTGTCCCCCCATAATCCCTTCCTGTTCGCTGCTTTGTCATAATAAAAAGGTATTTTGAAGGATCACAATGGGAGTATGTCAGACTCTCCATGTGAAACATTAAAACTGTTCAGAATCCGGGCACTTAGACTTCCATTCTCTGTGTCAAACAGCTGAACAGGACAGGTTTAAAAAAAAAAAAAAAAAAAAAAAAGACTCTGGATAAGTGTAACATATTATGTCTGTAACGTTAAATACAATTAGAAAATGATTTAATTAAAAAATATATATATATATTAAAAAAAGGCATGTCCGATATTTTTTTGCCGATTCCGATACTTTGAAAATGACGTGATCTCTACCTATGACCTCTGAGGGAGACCTAGCTTTCTCACAGTGGGCCCTACATTATGCTGCAAAATTTGTTGGTAGTCTTAAGACTTCATAATGCCATGCACACGGTCAAGCAGTCCAGTGCCAGAGGCAGAAGAGCAACCCAAAAACATCAGGGAACCTCCACAATATTTGACTATGGGGACCGTGTTCTTTTCTGTGAAGGCCTCGTTTTTTTCCCTGTAAACTCTATGTTGATGCCTTTTCCCAAAAAGCTCTACTTTTGTCTCATCTGACCAGAGAAAATTCCTCCAAAACGTTTTTGGCTTTCTTATGTAAGTTTAGGCAAACTACAGCCTGGCTTTTTTATGTCTCTGGGTCAGAAGTGGGGTCTTCCTGGGTATCCTACCACTATTGATGAATCTGCACATGGTAGACACAGGAACATTCAGGTTTTTGGAGATGGACTTGTAGCCTTGAGATTGCCAATGCTTCCTCACAATTTTGCTTCTCAAGTCCTCAGACAGTTCTTTGGTCTTCTTTCTTTTCTCCATGCTCAATGTGGAACATTTGATGTGGGAGGGTTGGCAGTGAATGGTTCGCTGCCAACCCTCCCACATCAAATGGATTGGACGTTTATTAGTGATAAACTCATCCCAATTCACAACAGAAAGATAAAAACAGCTTGTTTTTCTGTTTAATAGTGGTTTTGTAGAATATGCTAGAATGATTTCCTGATATTTTCCTTCCTATTATCCTAAAGTCACTTAAAAGCACTTGATAATTTCCCAAAGCATCATTCATTTTCCTTAGAAATTTAATGCACTGGGGTATTTGATTCTATAAAGTAATTAATATTGGTATTCATTAATTTTCAAATGATATGTTACATAATGACAGGACGTTTTGAGATCATTTTTCAATTTTCTACTGTTCCTATCTGACAAAAAAAATAGCTTCTACAATGCTCAAAGTTAAAATTGATAATAAATCATGTTCATACAAATAATTTATTAAAATGTTTTCTGCTGACCTTTTGTTTTACAGTTGCAGTTTGAGGTAATAGGAAACGGTGGAAAAGATGCTCATGTTGCGATTGATGATGTATTCCTTTCTGTACATCCATGTGAAAATCAAGGTTTGTAGGTTGAACAACCATTTTAATCTACAAGTACTATATTTATGCCCTGTCTATTTGTATTGGAGCACTTGCTTCCAGTATCTGCTAAAATTCTACATTTTTGTGCATTGTCGTAGGTTCAAAGTGCACTCTGGAAACAGGAATGTGCAGCTGGAGTAACACTCAAAACAATGAGCAGGACGAACTGGATTGGGAGTTGACGAGTCACGAGACAGAAAAGCACTACTCCACCCCCTCGGAAGACCACAGCCTTGGAACAGAGAAAGGTCAACGGTGGATGCAAATAAAGAGAAAGAATATTCTCACATGAAATCCAAAACAGAAATATGTCAAGGGACATGGTCATAATGTTCCAATCTCCATCTGCCAGGTCACTTCCTGTTTATTCCAAGTAGCAACCGGACCGCGGCCAATCAAAAAGCTCACTTGCTAAGCCCTCACTTGCCCCCGACTAAAGGCACTTGTGTGAAATTCTGGGCCTACATGAAGTTTCATTGTGAGTTTTTAAATTTTGGAATTTGAATTTTTTGTTTGTTTGTTTGTTTAATTTAAAAAAAATGCCAAAAGTTTTGGCATTGGTAGAGGTCTGTGTTCTCTTGAAGGGAAACTCAGACTTAAAGACTTGTAGGCTCCAATAAGTCACAAGTTTTCTCTTTTACTAAAATATGTCATAAGAAACACATAAAATATTGCCATTGATTTAAAAATGTATAATATTTAGTACATGTTTTGACCTACGGAGGGCGCCATGTTTTATGTGCGCAATGGATGCTCTGTAGTTTGTCACTCTCACTGGACAAACACTACCGGTGTTCTGCAATTTCTTCCTACGCGGCGAGATGTCCAACACATGCGCACATCAGTCAAAAGCGGCTAATACTTACTATTTGTGTTTTTAGTGAGTCTTTTATTACCTTATCATTGCCTCAAAATATTTATTTTGCATATGTTTCCCTCTCATACTTTTAAGCATTGTGTTTTCTTGCGTATTCAAACCACCCTTATTTGATATTACGATGTTTAAGTATTTTCTTAAAGCATCATTAAAATATGTTCTGTCTGATTGCATCTAAACAAAACAGTTGTACTTTGGGTGTCAAATTTGCATCGTGTAGGACGGTTCACGGTGTAGCACATTTTGGCATGTTTTTTTGTCTCATCCTGTCTCTCCTGTTCATTTTGCGTTTGCTGCCCGTTTTTTGAAATATTGACAGTTCTGTCACGCTCTTTAATGTTCCTCTCAGGTTCAAATTGAAAGGGCTGAACAGATGACGTTTAGGTAGCTAGAGTCATACTCTGGAAGCCCGGCAGCGTAACCTAGTGATGTCACCACCCTGTGATGTCAACAACAATGGCGACCGACCAGTTAAATTAATTTTTCAAAAAATGAAAACATCAAGAGGGGTTTTAATGTCAGATTATTTTAACTCATGGTAACATTTATCTTTTATGAACTAGAAGTCTTTCTATCCTTGGTTCCCTTTAGGTAAGGTGGCCCTGAAGTGCAAAACACAACAGCATATTCAAAAACTCCATGGCAAATCAAAAAACAACAGCAAATCAAAAAACAAATCAGCAAATTCGAAAACACAACGGCAAATCAAAAAAAACACAATTGCATATCAAAAAACAAAGTTACAATAAGGAACCGGAAAATGTAGGTACCAGTCAAAAAGTACACAAATCGCTGATTGGATGAATCTCCCGGAAAGGGTAGGCACTGATAAACTAGGACGTTATTCCGTTTATAGTGTAGGATTTGAAAATGAGCATTACCAAAGTCGCGAATGGGGATTCAGCTATAAATAAATATTTTTATTTAGAACATATGTATGAAGTAAAATATTGAAGTAAAATATTACTCCATACGTATGTCCGAATAAAAATAGTCATTTGTTTTGTATTATGTTGTAGCGTCACTAGGAGTACTGCTGGTGCTGCGATGTTGTGTCAGTGCGACTTTCCTTTCGATGCGTTCACTGTGGCAACGCATGTGTAGCGACGCTTCAATAGAGTATTCATTTATTTAAATTAAAATTTTTATTTTGGACATATTTTACATATTTTGGGACTGCATATGTATGAGCCGAATAAAAATATTTATTTCTAGCGGCAGCCACGTTCACGTCTTTGGTAATGCTCATTTTCAAATACCATGCTAGAAGCAGAATAATTTCCTAGTTCATCAGAACCTGGCCTAAATGGTAGATTCGTCCAATCAGCGATGAGTGTACTTTTTGACTGATACCTACCTTTTCCGGTTCCGCTATGTGATTTTATTTGTTGATTTGCTGTTGTGTTTCCTTATTTGTCATGGTTTTTTAAGTTGCTGTAGTGTTTTCTGATTTGTTGTTGTGTGTCATTTTGTTTTTTGATTTGCCGTTGTTTTTTGATTTGTCATTTTGTTTTTTGATTTGCCGTTTTGTTTTTTGATTTGCTGTTGTGTTTTGCACTTCAGGGCTACCATACTTAAGTGCTCTGTTTCTGAAGGCTAATATGTTTAGTCCAAACTATACGGGACACAATGACATGCGTTATATCCTCCCACATTTTTTCTTTTCTTTGCAGCAGACAGCCAGCTAAAGGTATGGACATTGTCCAAAGGTCTTTTGACAGAGCAGCTGGAGGTAAAAGAGCTTGCAGGACCATGGGCACGTTTCGACGTTGACATTGTCTCAACTGAGGAATACCAGGTGAGATTTTAACATGTTGTAAAACATTCAATAAATCCCATTGTGACACTGATTGTTATCCATACTACTTTTGTTACCAGATTGTGTTTGAGGGAACAAAGGGTGCCTATGGTGTCTTGGCTCTGGATGACATTGAGTACACCCTCGGAGTCAACTGTGCTAATGAAGTCACTGACGGAAGTAAGGAATGACAGATTTGGCTTCCTTTTTGTTCATATTAATTTGTAAAAAATAAAATGTGCCAAACCTAAAACTCAAATCTACATAGAGTTGTTGCAAAATCCTTAATAATTGTGGCAAATTTAAGATTTTTTTTTTCAAAATGTACATTTATGAAATATATTGTAGCAGGACTTTTATCGTATGCAGGTCCTGGCAAATATTTTGGTAATCGCTAATGCAATCATCCAACTATACTTCTGTAGTAAAGAAGTGGACCCGGAAGAGAAGAAAAAAAAATCTTTTTTTTTTAATTGAATGTCCACTTTGTCCATTTTTTCCATAAAAATGATCCCCATTCCTTTTCCTTTGTAGCCTCAACCAAGACCAGTAATGCAGGAGGGATTGCTGCATCAGTCATTGTAGTTGTGCTACTGCTTGGCACATTGATTGCTCTCTTTATTTTCTACCTACGAACCCAAAAGAAGGTTAGAGCATTGACTGATACATCATCATCATCTCCTGAAACTCAAACTGGTTTTAGCAACCAGATCTATGATGCGGACCTTATGGTAAGTTTGTGTCGAAATGCTTTGGCGGATGGCTAAAATATCTTCAATTTAGTTGAAACACTAGCCATCTGGTTTCTTTAATTGCTAGATTAATGTTTCCCTTATCAACAGGTTGACTATGTGACAATTCCACCAACACAAAATGGCCCGATGGCAACAGGATTCAACAATGTCTCTGTGAGTGATTTCTGTTATCTATAATTAGAAGTATTTTTAATGTTTATTACACGCAATGTTCACTGTGTGCAGGTCCCTGATGGTGTCAAAGAGAGGGAGGTGGCGTGAGAATAGAAGCGTGGCGGTCCGGCTACCTATTCGTGGCCTCGTTAAATTTAGGCGATATCACAGCAGAAGAACTGCTTGTGTCGACCTTACACCGCACACACACGCACACAATCTAGTGTTGCAGGATACCAATTCCGACGCCTGGCTGTGTGGTATTGGCCGATGGTGATACTGTACCAATACCATGTTTGTTTTTTGTTTTTTTTAAACAGTGGTACCTCTACATACGAATTTAATTCGTTCCAGGACATGGTTTGTAAGTCGAAATGGTCATGTGTCGAGCACATAGCAATACAAATGAATTATAAATTCAAATTGGAATAATAATAATGAACGGAAACTTTAAGAAAGTGTTTTTATTGTCACCTTAACCTTGGAGACTAGCGAACAGAGGTGGGAATAGAAGTCGGCTGCATGTGGATACGGTGAACTAAGTTCTGTTTAATTTAACAAATGCATTAAATAAGACACATGTAAAACAAATAAATTATGAAAAAAAAAAAGTTTTTTTTGTCATCATGCTGGCGAATACAGGTCGGAGGGAGGAGACAGAAGGTGTTTAGGCGGGTGTGGGGGCTGGACTGGTGAACCGCGTTGTCTAGCAAGTTTACTCACATGCACACCACGCTCATATTTTTCTATCATTTCTTTTTAATTTCAATGGTAAGCATTACCATTTTCTTTTTCACCACTTGCACTAACTTTCTCGGGACCCATGTTGATATCTCTCTCAAGAAAATCCGCCACGCATCCATCTTGCGGGAAAACAATGAACTTGCGCTGTCATAAATCATTGTATTTCGAGCATATCGTCATAAGTGGAAACAAATGACAGGTCAAATTTTAGGTCTGATGTCGAAAGAATCGAATGTCGACGCGATCGTACATTTGTCGAGGTACCACTGTACACATTTTTTTCCCTTTTAATACTAAATTACTGCATACTCACTTGAATGTAAAGTAATTGCTATCATAACTTGATCAAATACTGATTAACTCATTAGCTGCCATCGATGGCGCTGGACGTTTTACTAGTGATACACTAATTGGTGGAACGGTGCATTTGGTCAGCAGAAGAGACAGTCATCTTGGGTAAGACGACCAGCTGTCGGAAAATAGATCTGAAAAGTATATATTGCACAGCATCGGTACGTTACTTTTTAGTACTCGCCGAAATGATGATGTGATTTAGTGCCGTATCCGTCCCGATACTGGTATCAGTATTGGTGCAACACTAACACACATTCATAAATACTTACTGATGACAGAAATAATTAGCACGTACTGTTTTCAGAGCTTGTGATGACCTCAGGGCTGTGTAGTTTATCGTCAGTGGACAGATGTGAATAGGTCCGATTAGTGTTTCAGGGATAGAAACGTGACAATAAGACCTCTTTTAAAGTTATAAAGCACCTCTTAAAATCTTAAATAGCATTATTATTTGAATTAGAATCATATTTTGAGACGATTCGACTATATACAACAATTTGGCAAAGCGCAGATGAAATAAGAAATCTGCCGTTTAGCCCCTGCCTGTCATTATAGCGTTCTAGCGTCCCCATCTGGTGGATGACATCGGCAGGGTCACAATTTAATCTGATATAGAATTATTCAGAACGAGGCCAGAACGAAGAAAATGCGACGAAGAGAGCAGCAAAATGTCATTGTATCCCTCTGTCTATTCCAATATTTTTACAGAATATTCTTTCCATCTAAGTGTTTTTCCCCAGTTGCTAAATAAATGTTATGATCATGACAAATAAATCTTATGCTGAATGAAATATGAAATATTAAAAATGCATTTATTCAGTACGACATGGAATAATTACTCCATAATCGTCAAAACTGTCGACTTCTTGCACCTCCCGTACGATATTTTATGCCACCGGAGTTAGTCCGGCTTTTGTCATTTCCCTGCCCCGGCTTCGGAGAGTGTAAATAAATCAGGAGGCGTGACAGCTAGCAGACACGCTAACCCGAACTGAGCGGCGTTTCCAAGTCTTTTCTCACCTTTCGAAGCGAAAAATCACACAAAGCATTCCCGGAGCATATCACACAGCGGCAGGGTTGTCGATTGTCTTCATGGATCTTCAACCCCGTTGGTGGTGAGCAAGTTACAGCTCGTCATTCCCCTGCTGGAGGCAGGAGAGCTCGTTGGCCGGGGAAGCAGCTGGAGAGTGACCGTTGGAGGAGCGCGTAATTGCCCGAGCCCAACTCAAAGATAGTGGTCTATTGCTGGGCACACACAGAGGGCAGAGGGGCTGGAAGTCTGGACGATATGGAGAACTGCACAAGCATAAGTCGAGTACAGCACTCTCCCGGCGGGCACGGAAGAGGACCGAGGGGTGTGTGTGCAAGCCACTGGTCGTTGGCCGAGTGGCATTCTCGGTGGACAAGGAGCCTTGTCAGCCACAAAATGCAAGCCATCTCTGTATGAAAACGTGCCATGATCCCAGTATTTGACATAATACAAAACATGATGTTTACTCACTTCCTTGTAAATCCAATGGTCCCAAAGTTGTCTGACATGTTTTGGCCAATCTTTGGGTGAACGGGAACTTTTTGAAACCCAAAAAGGCTCACACGCCTCTCCCTGGTGCAGCAACAAAACCCTGCAGCACATTTGGCTGGCGTGATGCGAAAAATAAACGAATTAATCCACATAATCAGCCTAATCCATAGTCCATCTGCATGCTATGAAGCAATGCTGCATTGGGAGATCCTGACCCGGTTGACGTCACATTCGCAATCGTCCTCAACCCAAGACTGGAGCCGGAAGTCACTAATTTTTATGGCGCGGGATTAAAAAAATTGAATAAATAAAACTATCACTTCCATACACATCCAAACGGTCCATTTCATTCAGGAGCATAAAATACCACGTGAAATATGAAATAAGCAAGCTTTTTGCTGTCATAGGCACTTTAAAGCATCGACATTAATGACCTCGGATTTAAAGACTTGTAGGTTCTAATGAGCCGCAATTGTTTTCTCTTTTTCTAAAATATGTTATTAGATCCTGCCCCAAGTGGAGGAGTTCAAGTATCTTGGGGTCTTGTTCACGAGTGAGGGTAGGAGGGAGCAGGAGACCTACAGGCGGATCGGTGCAGCGTCTGCAGTGATGCGGACTCTGCACCGGTCCGTTGTGGTGAAGAACGAGCTGAGCCAAAAGGCGAAGCTCTCGATTTCCTGGTCGATCTACGTTCCTACCCTCACCTATGTTCACGAGCTGTGGGTCGTGACCGAAAGAACAAGATCCCGGATACAAGCGGCCGAAATGAGTTTCCTCCGCAGGGTGTCCGGGCTCTCCCTTAGAGATAGGGTGAGAAGCTCGGTCATCCGGGAGGGGCTTGGTGTTGAGCCGCTACTCCTCCGCATTGAGAGAAGCCAGTTGAGGTGGCTCGGATATCTGGTTCGAATGCCTCCTGGACGCCTCCCTGGAGAGGTGTTCCGGGCATGTCCCACCGGCGGGAGGCCCCGGGGTCGACCCAGGACACGCTGGAGAGACTATGTCTCTCGGCTGGCCTGGGAACGCCTTGGAATCCCGCCGGAGGAGCTGGCTGAAGTGGCTGGGGAGAGGGAAGTCTGGGCTTCCTTGCTAAAGCTGCTGCCCCCGCGACCCGACCCCGGAATAAGCAGAAGATAATGGATGGATGGATGGATGGATGTTATTAGAAGCACAAAAAATATTGCCATTGGTTTAAAAATCTATAATATTTAGTACATGTTTTGACCTAAGGAGGACGCCATGTTTTTTGCGCGCGATGGTAGCTCGGGGTGATGACGTAGTTTGTCACTGTCACTAGACGAAGACTACAGGTGTTCTGCAATTCCTTCTACGCAGCGAGACATGCGCACATCAGTTAAAATCGGCTGGTACTTACTATTTGTATTTTTATTGCGTCTTTCATTACCTTTTCATTGCCTCAAAATACTTTTTGCATGTGTTTCCCTCCCATACTTTTAAGCATTGGGTTTTCTTGTGGTAGCTTTAAAGCAGATTGTTGATCTGTTGACCACATTAGTTATGTAGCGTATTTAAACCACTCTTATTTGATATTAGTATGTTTAAGTATTTTGTTAAGGCATCTTCAGTAAGTTCTGTCTATGCATCAAAACAAAACAAGCTGAAAGCGCACGGTTGTACTTTGGGTGTCAAATTTGCCTCTTGTAGGATGTTTCACGGTGTAGCACATTTTGGCAGAACGTTTTTTTTCTTGTCTCATCATGTCTTTCCTGTTCATTTTGCCTTTGCTGCTCGTTTTGTGAAATATCGACAGTGCTGTCATGCTCATTAATGTTCCTCTCAGGTTTAAATTGAAAGGGTTAAACAGATGACATGTTTATGTCACTAGAGTCATACTCTGAAAGCCTGGCAACGTAACCATGTGATGTCACCGCCCTGCAACTTCAACAACAATGGCAACCTACTAGTTGAACTAATTTTACAAATTGTATAAAAACGAAAACATCAAGGGAGGTTTTAATATCAAATCATTTTAACTCATAAAAACGTTTATGTTTTAAGAACTACGAGTCTTTACATCCGTGGATCCCTTAAAGTTGTAATGAAAAGGCATTTAAAGTAAGTTGTGAACAAGAAGTTTGAAGAACAAAAGTTCATGAGGATGAGAGGAGTTTTTGGGGAGTTATAATGTGAACACCAACAATAGAAAGATTTCCTTTCAGGGCAATTCAAAGTCTAAGAAAGATGAAAGGGAGGGTAAATGATTGTCAATTTAAGAAATGTTGACAGCTAGTAAATGGATGTTTAAGCATGTAAAAGATTAATCTGTATATTTGATGATAAATATATTAAATTGATGAGCATTGGAAATATTCTGTCGGCTTCCTTTTTTTTTTTGACACACCTAGAAAATAGTTTTTAAAAAATAATAATAGACACCTGTATCTGTACTTTTACGTAAGTTTAAAAAAAAATAAAAATAAAAAAGTGAGTAATTCATCCACTACTGAAGATGACAGAGTTTAGCATTGTTCTTGGCTCTGTAAGTGTAATTCTATGAGACTGTGTGTTTTATTGATTTTATGTGTACTACATTTTTATGTGTTGATTGTTTTTACTGAGAAGTACAGCATAAATAAAAAGCATTTAATTACTTGTACAATACCTCTTACCTCAGCCAGCCAAGACAGCCTCCATTTACCCGTACCTTAATAATGAGGACAAGTGGGAAACAAAATGGATGTACGGATGAACATGTCCAACCAGTCTTGCATGAAACTCCACAAACATGCTTAAGAAGAAATCAAACATGACAAAGTGCTGAGTGCTGAAAAATTCCCCAAATTGTGCTCACGTCTTGTCATACTTTCCCAAAACTTTGCCGTTTCAGTCAGAATTATTTTCTGATCGCGTCATATTGAGCTGCCAGTGACACACAACAGTCGTTTGTGGGTTTTTTTCTGTTTACGTAGTTTCTTCATGCAGCTAAAACCTATTAAGTTGCTTATATACCGGTATTAGCCCAGTTTTTGGATTATTTTTTAAAGTTTTAATTGAGTTCACTGAGTTGCAAACGTCGACTCATCTTGACAACTCATAATCATGTTGGTTTGATTTGTCATGGGAGTTCATGTTCAACTCAGGTAAACCTGTGCATTGTACTGCAAGGACAGTTCATCTTCACATGCCTGCCTCTGTTTTTTAAATGGAAATTTTCCAATTAGCTTGATTTGTCATTGTGAGGCATATAGCATTGACAGCCAAAATGTCTGGGCACATTATCTTGGTATAGTTTAGTACGTAAATGTTATGCTTGTATATACTATACACTACATGCCGGTATGTATGCAAATAAGTTAAAAATGTCTGTGTAATTCCTGATACAGTGCAGTGAAAAAGTATTTGCCACCCTTCTCTATTTCTGTTGTTTGCATATTCATCGTACGCAAAGGTTTCAGTTATCAAACCAATTACCAGATACACTGCTGGCCAAAAGTATTGGCACCCCTGTAATTCTGTCAGATAATGCTCAGTTTCTCCCAGAAAATGATTGCAATTACAAATGCTTTCATAATAATATCTTCATTTATTTTGCTTGCAATGAAAAAACGCACAAGAGAATGACAAAAAAAAAATTAGATCATTATCACTCTACACAAAACTGAGCCGGACAAAAGTTTTGGCCCCCTTAGCCTAGTACTGAGATGGCGCATACTTCCTCACAATTTTGCTTCTCAAGTCTTCAGACAGTTCTTTGGTCTTCTTTCTTTTCTCCATGCCCAATGCAGTACACACAAGGACACAGGACAGAGGTTGAGTCGACTTTATTCCACTTTAACTGGCTGCAAGTGTGATTTAGTTATTGCCACCACCTGTTATGTTCCATAGGTAAGTAACAGGTGCTATTAATTACACAAATTAGAGAAGCATCACACGATTTTTCAAAGGGTGCCAATACTTTTGTCCAGCCCATTTTTGGAGTTATATATATATATAGATATATGTATATGTGCCCTGCGATTGGCTGGCAACCAGTTCAGGGTGTCCCCTGCCTACTGCCCGTAGTTAGCTGAAATAGGCTCCAGCACCTCCGCGACCCTCATGAGGAAAAAGGGGCATGGAAAATGAATGGATGAATAAATTATATATGTATATGTGTATACAAAGGCTGAAAAAGCAGTTTCTGCTCTTGCACCCCTCTTTAAAATAATCTGCTGTATTTTAAACCCAAATAACTGTTGTGTTTGATAGAATAATATGTCTATGTGCTGCCATAGCAGTTTCGTGGCTCATTAAGCCCCCAAACTATTTTTAATTTGTCCATTTTACCCTGGAGATCCCCATTTACAGACACCGCGCAACCGCTTTTGTAAACCCAGTCATAAAAAGAAGGTAAATAATTATATTTATTATTTGAAATGTCTATTTTTTTTAGCTTTAAATCATTAATTGATGTGTAGTATTTAGTTTAAAAAAGAAAAAAAGTACTATAAAATTATTCACTCGCATATTTTAAACTTTTAAACAAATTATGTCACAATGAAAAAAAATAGTGTCTGTAAATAGGTCACATCTACCTCATAAGTATCACTTAATTTGTATTTTTTTTTTTTTTTGTTACTGTCACATTTTAACCCGATATTTTAGATGATGAATAATCGATCCAAAAAAAAGAAAAATTAGAACGTTTGAAGGGGTATATATTTGAAGAAGAAAATCTCAACCACTCCTTGATGTCTGCGATTTCTGCATCGCAACCCTTGTTATATTACCGTGTTTCACCCATAAAATCGCCAAAAATCATGGTGTCTTTAATTATGCTCTCTCATGTTCTCACCTCGAGTTTAGGTTTAGGGGTATAAAAATTTTTTTTTTAAATGCCCTCCCGTTCAAAAATGTTCTTCCCCCAGAAAATTGAGACTAAGCTTTCCAATGATGAAACATGCATATAGGACAATTTTGAAATTTGGCCAAAGTGGGAGGTCTCATTGCGGAACTTCAAGTCACTTGAGTCTTTTCCGCCATACACCATTGTATGGCGGAAAAGACTAAATATACATACATATATATATATATATATATATATATATATATATATATATATATATATATATATATATATATATATATATATATATATATATATATATATATATATATATATATATATATATAGGAGCATATTGCTCCTTGATAAATAAAAAATTTTCAACCTGCATTTTGTACTTTGTTAATTGGGTTGTCCCTGTGTGATATTACATTTGGTTTGACGAACTGAACCTGTTTGTCATATAAACTTAATATTTAAAAAAAAAAAAAAAAAAAAAAAGTACATGAGTAGTTGAACACTCCTATTAAGACATGCACTCGCTCGCTCACACACACACGCACACACACAGGCTGTCTGTCTCTGATGCCACATTCTGTTTGTCTGCCAGTCATTTGCATGCAGTTAAATACCACAAACAGGTTCTGTTTTGTGCTAATAAGGAGCTGTTTCTTGACATCAGAATTTGCAGTTGAGGAAGCCTTCGACAGAGTAAGTTGCATGTGTCATATGGAATACCTACTGGATTAATATAGAAGATAGAGTAGAATTAGCGCATATCAAGTAGCTGTAATAACAATATTCTCACTTGCAGTACTCTAAGTACTGTATAAAAATAAAGTGAATAGTTAACAGGATTTACAGGCTATCAAAATATTAACCATTACATGTGAAAAACCTAGTGAAGTAAAACATGATAGCTAGTAAACTATGTGGTATGGTTTTTTTTTTTTTTCTTTTTTTTTTTCTGTCAAGTTGTGAGTTTAAATAGATGTAATCCAGAAAGGTTGGCTGGAAAATAACGCCTGTGACACACAGAAACCTCAACTGATGCTAGGATGCATTGAAAAGTCAGATCTGATTAAATAAGTCATTAACATTAAGACTTTGTTTAATAACAAAATTGATGATTTCCATTGTCACAACATGCTATTACAGGAGAGAAAGCAATTTTAGATAAACATGTCGACAGCTTCGATTAGCTCCTGCTTCAACAAGACTGTCCGTGAGCATTACATGAGGCTACCCCAAGGGGACAAATGCCAGGTGACTTATATCTGGATTGATGGAACTGGAGAAGGACTTCGCAACAAAACCCGGACCCTGGATAGCGAACCAAAAAATATAGATGGTAAAACACAGTTTTATTGATTATTTCACACATTCCTAGATCCTCAAAAACATTGAATGTTAAAGTTTTTCATTTTTAAATCGATCCACTAATTTAATTGCTGAGTCTGATTTGTGCAATAATCTGATTACTTTTAGAAATTCCTGAATGGAACTTTGATGGGTCAAGCACAAACCAGTCAGAGGGCTCCAACAGTGACATGTACCTCATCCCAGTGTGCATGTTCAGAGATCCATTCACTCTTGACCCCAACAAATTGGTCCTCTGCGAAGTTTTAAAATACAACCGCCTTCCTGCAGGTATGTTTTTAGCTTCTTATTTTGACCTATGCAACTATTCAAAATAAGACATGATATTAGTCACAATTTTTATATTTTCTGTCTAGAAACAAACCATCGAATGAAATGCAAGAAAGCTATGGACCAGGTTAAAGAGCACGAGATATGGTTTGGCATAGAGCAGGAATACACACTCTTCGGGAGTGATGGCCGTCCGTTTGGTTGGCCTAAAAATGGATTTCCTGCACCTCAAGGTATTTACTGTATGTAGAAAGAAAAGTATTGAAATGCAACTTTTGCAACACAAAAATAACTTGACTAAAGTTATTTATTTACTCATTTCAACATAAATTTTGGGCATTTAATACTACAACTGTACTGTGCCAACCCTGACAACTGTAACAATGATTGTATTACTACAGTGATCCCCCATTTTTCGCAGTTAATGGGGAGCAGAACCCGCCGCAATAAGTGTAAAACCGCAAAGTAGCGCACCCTTTTTTTGTGTGTGTTCAATGAATTTATTCAGATTTAGCATTGAAAAGAGATACATATAAGACATGGTTTTTTTTTTTTTTCCAAAAATGTAATTAAAAAATATGTATATATATTTTAATGAATGGTTTTTAAGCACATAGAATTTAATAATTATGATAAGTGTTAAACTTGTTACTGTCCCACCGAATTACATTTTTTTTTAACAAGAATAAAGTATTGCACTGTAGTGGAAAAATGCTTGGCTTTATTAAATGCTTCTGTTACCTCCCTTGGCTGTGCATCTTGGAGTGACATGTGGAAATAACAAACTGCTCAGGATCACTTTTAACATGTGGCGTGTATTGGCGGGAAGACAACGCGTCCGACTGCCTCGAATGTCGCCACACACACACACACACACACGCACACCCACACACACACACACACACACATATTCATTCCAGCGCGCGCTTCCTTATCCCCCCACCCGTGCAATGCGCACACAGAGTCTGTCTGTTCCAAGGCAGCACTTCATTGTGTGAGTATACTCAAATCCTCTGACTTACACACAATGAGTTGGCAGAGCAACCGTTTAACAATTTAAATGATGATTGACGCATGCAGCGCTTTAGAAGCCCGTGACTCTGGCAAGATCAAACACAAACATCTGTCAACATCGTTAACTTTAATAAGCTTTAATAAACTTCAGTGCACGTGCACTGCCTACCTGGGGAACAAAGAGCACAGAGAGGGAGGGAGGGAGAGAGAGTGAGACTAAGCGATCAGTTCGGGACAGCTCATCTGTATTTTATTTTTATTTTTTTGTAATTGAAAAAAAATCCGTGATAGAAAGTTTGAAGCGCGAAGTAGCAAGGGATCACTGTATACTATACTAACTACCGGTAACTATACTGCAATACCAACCTAACATCATATAATTATTAAAGTCGATCTCCGCAATACACATGCAACAAACAACCAGATCGAGATGCACCACACGCCAATAAATTTTAATAACTTTAGGATTTCTGCCAAGAAATTATTTTACTAAAGTTGCTTCTCAAAATAAAAAAAAAAGTTACACATTTTATTGTTAAGCACAGTGACGATGGTTCAGTCCATCATAGTTGTAGTTGGGCTGCCAACAGGTTAGAGCACAAGTGCCCAGGTCCGGTTCTTGAAAGCCCCTATCCAGCTTGTTTTCCATGTCTCCCTCCTCCAACACACCTGAATCAAATAATCAGGATTGTTATCAGGCTCCTGTGGAGCTTGATGATTAGCTGATCATTTGATTCAATTGTGTAAAAGTGCCTATGACATCATAAAAAAAATCTTGAATAGCATTATTACGTGAATTAAAATCATATTTTGAGAAAATTTGACTGTATACAACAATTTGGCAAAGCGCAGATGACAGGAAATTAGTCTTTCAATCTGCCGTATAGCTACTCCTGTCATTCTAGCGCTCTGGCGCCGCCATCTGGTGATGACATCGGGAGAGTAACAATTTCAGCTGATTTAGAATTCAGCCCAAAGGAGGAGGAACATTCAGAACGAGGAAAATACGACAGAGAGCAGCAAAATTTCATCGTTTTTATCTCTCTACTCCAGTATTTTTACAGGATATTCTTTTTATGTAAGTATTTTTCCCTGATTGCTAAATAAATTGTGGCTAAATTACTGCATAATGGTCAAAACTGCTGACTTCTTAAACCTCCCAAACAGTATTTTGTGCCACCAGAGTTAGTCCGGCTTATGTCATTTCCCTGCCCCGGCTTCATAGACAGAGGAAAAAGCGCCAACAAAACAGGAGGCGTGAGAGCTAGGTGACATGCTAACTAGAGCTGAAACGAGTACTCGAGCAACTCGAGTAATTCGAGTTTAAAAACTGATCCGAGTAATTTTATTCACCTCGAGTAATCGTTTATTTTGACAGCTCTAAGCATTACGTTTTGCTCGGACTACTTTTAATGCGGGACAACTCGCTGTCACGTGCGGAGAGGAAGAAGGAAAAAAAAAAAAACTTACTGCAGCTGACAGCCGCCACAAACGACGCCGACGTTGCTAAATACTAGCCCGCATGATGCACGTTGGTAACAGCTAGCGTCTGATGCGTCTCATAAAGATCACATGTATGTTGAACTAGATGCACAATGACAGACTCGGCCGCGTCTGGGCAGCGTTATTAAACAGCCGCCATCTTAAAGCAGTATAGCGCTAAGCGCTAATAAAGAGCGCTAAGCGCTAATAAATAAGATTAACGTTGCTGTCGCTACTAGCTCACGTAAAGTTAGCCCTGCGGAGGGCTAGGTTTCAATTAATTATGACCACTGTCGATGCGTTACTAACGTGTCTTACATACAGGCAATAACATAACATAGCATTGTGGAGTGATGAGGGTGTAAAATAAAAACTTAATCATGCTAACTATCAATTTTAGCTCAGTAGTCATTGCTGGATAAAACACCAAGTAGCACTGGTCCCTAATGTGCTCCAATACAGCCTGTATCATACATTTATTTTGAACACTGCAAAAACTCAAAATCCTATCAGGACTTACAGTTTAGACTAACTTAAAACTTAACTAGAACTTAAAAATGGCTTGACACAAAGAGAAATTCAATTGAAACACGTGGGAAAAAATCCTAACTTTTAAGTGATGTGTGTTATCAAGCGTAACGGCATTTTTAGGTACTATATATATATATATATATATATATATTTTTTTTTTTTTTTTTTTTTTTTTTTAAATAAGATCTAAAAGTTTTTTGAGTGAAAGCAGTGAATTAGTCTTTTTTTTTTAATTCTAGCTACATCTGAGATGCAATTGTTGGCTGTTTTCAACAATATACATCGAAAATAAAGACATTGACTGACTGAAAATGGTTCAAGATTACATGAAATGTCTTCTTTTCTCATGTATATTTATAATTGCTCTTCACCTAAAAATATATTTGTTTTATCCGATTACTCGATTAATCGATAGAATTTTCAGTCGATTACTCGATTACTAAAATATTCGATAGCTGCAGCCCTAATGCTAACCCAAACCAAGCGGCTCTTCCAAGACTCTTCCTCGCCTTTGAAAATGAAAAATCACTCAAAACTACCCCGACTAATGTCACACACGGCGGTGGGGGTGATTGTCTCCACCGATCGGCCAGCCCCCAACGGGGAGCAAGTTTCCGGTCGTCGTTCTGCTGCACCCCCCCCGGCAGGCAGGCATTGCTCGTCGCCGGTGACGCAGAAAGGAATGAATGCCGAAAATGGCTATTCTCGGTGGACAAACGGCTGACGTCGGAGCGCGTGGCTGCTCGAGCCCAAGCCGAGTATAGCGCTCTCTAGGCGGGCACGTGAAGAGGGTCGAGGAGGGTGGAAGTCTCAACACAATCGAGAACCGGAGATGAAAGCGGGGGCTCCTCGCGCCCAACCTGAGGATAGCACTCTATAGGCGGGCACACATTAATTGGCCTGCGACCATGGTGTTCGGCAAGCTGTCGGTCGTTGGCCGATTGGCCTTCTAGGGGGACAGGGAGCATTGTCACCCACAAAATGCAAGCCACCTCCTTATTAAAACATTTGCCATGATTCCAGTATTTGACATAACATAAAACACTTAGCTTACTCACTGGCCTCCGTCCAATGGTCTCTAGATTGTCAGACTTGTTTTGCCCATTCTTCGTGGTGAACAGGGATCACGCTCCCTGGTGTTTTTAGTCCACTGATGTCACATTCGCCTTCTCCCTCAATCCAGACTCTGGCCGGGAGTCACTCATTTTCATGGCACGGTATTCAAAAAATTGAATAAATACATAGATCACTTTCACACACATCCAACCAGTCCATTTTATTCAGTAGCATAAAATACCACATGTAATATGAAATAAACATGCTTTTTTTGCGTCGCTGGCACTTTAAAGGAGGGAGACATGGAAAATAAGGTGGATAGAGGCTCTCAAGGACCGATCTTGGGCACCCCTGGGTTCGAGGCACCCAAATGAAAAATAGACAGTATTCACAATCAGTGTTGCTATATAACCGCGTTAGAGTATAACAATGTTTCTAATGGCGTTTTTTTTTTTTTTTTTTCAGTACTGAGTAATCTAATTAATTACTTTTCCCATCTTTGCAACGTTGTTACCGTTACCGGGTATGTGAAGAGACGCGTTACTACAATTTGGTTGAATGAAGCGCAAGTTGTCTGATTTTGTCACACATCAGCTGCGTGCTTAGAGAGAGCAGAGTGGGAGGGGGGAGGAGGGTGGGGAAGAAGATAGTGTTTTTATTCTTCATAGACATCTTTGATATGAAAGATGTTATGGAATGTATAATGTAATAACATGTAGTAGAACATGAAAAGGACCGTCAGTTACTTTGGTGAGTAACTAATTACTCTTACAATGAGGTAACTGATTTACTAACTCAATTACATTTTGGGAGAAGTAAATTGTAACTGTAAATAATTACTTTTTAAAAGTAAGATTAACAACACTGTTCAAAATATCCTTCCACCAGCAAGTATTTGTAATTTATGTTATTCTGCTGCACGAGTTGAACAATGAACATTTGCTTCCAAAACTCCTTACAATTTTTCAGGCAATCCCAAGAGTGACACTGAATAACTTAAATGTTTTTAAGGTCCTTACTATTGTGGAGTGGGCGCTGACAAAGCTATTGGACGGGACATTGTAGAATGTCACTACAAGGCATGTCTCTACGCTGGGATCAAAATCTTTGGGACAAATGCTGAAGTTATGCCAGCTCAGGCAAGTGTAAAAAGATAACATGGTTTACGTTGCTATTGTGATTATTTCCCCAGGCTATCTTCTTTAGTTGTGCATATCGGAAATGTTATTCCCTTTTTTTTTTTTTCATTATTTTGTCTTTGAACTTTAGTGGGAGTTCCAGGTTGGTCCCTGCGTAGGTATTGAAATAGCAGATCAATTGTGGGTTGCACGCTTCCTGTTGCACCGTATATGTGAAGATTTTGGGGTTATTGCAACTTTGGATCCAAAACCAATGAAGGGAAGCTGGAATGGTGCTGGCGGGCACACTAATGTCAGCACCAAACAGATGAGGGAAGAAGGAGGATTGCAGTGAGTAAACAATTCTCGAAATTCGTGTTATTGTTCTAAATCACATCACCTGTAGATGTTTTGAAAAAAAGTTTGAGCTCATGTATTTCCTCATACAGTATTTACAGGTGCTCATTTACTTAAAGACAGAGGAGATTTTTATTTTGGCAAGAGCGTCAGGAGGGAAACTATATTTTAAATATTGAGAATAGGAAATATAGCATTCTCTTATGTACTTTTTGATGGCAGATACATTGAGAAGGCTATCGAGAAGCTCAGCAAAAGACACGCGGAGCACATCAAGGTGTATGACCCACACGGTGGTCAGGACAACCTTAGACGCCTCATCGGTCATCTTGAGACCTCCAGCATCACCGAATTTTCTGCTGGAATTGCAAACAGAGGCGCTAGCATCCGTGTTCCTCGCCAGGTGGGCCAAGAAAAGAAGGGCTACTTTGAAGACCGTCGCCCCGCAGCAAACTGTGACCCATACCTCGTGACTGAGGCCATCGTAAGAACCTGCCTGCTTGATGATGATCAAGAAGTGAAGTCCAATTAGATAAGATGACAAGGCGGAGTCAATTCAACAGTATGTCTGCTTGTAGCGCATATATAAATGTATGTCACTGTAACTGAAGAATTTAAATGTTCATGCTTCTTTCCCCCCATTTTATTATCAACTGTATTTTTTATGCTAATTGCCATTTAGCCATCCATGGCATGTTGCATTATTCAGTCGTGTGTTTTCTAACATATTTGGTCTCTGGATATTTATTATCAATTTTAACAGTCTTGAGAGATTCAAGTAATAGAACTAAACTATTAAAACTGGGGGTAAAAGGTATTTTATAACTTTCTGTAAAATGTCATTTTAAAAAAAATGTTGAGGAATAAATTAGGACACCCCCACATTCAATCCCACTGATAATGGCTAAAATCACATCTTAACCCATTGTTTTGAAAGAGGCTTCCCTTATTTAAACCTCGCATTTAGTTTGGTGTGCCCCTGACTGTTGAAGTGAGAGAAAAATGTAAACATTTCTTAATAAAGAAATTAATATTTGATGGGGTGCCGTAATTTTTTCACTTGACTGTATGCTAGCAATAAAATAGTTGATTTCTTTTTTAGATAAAATTATACAGTTGGATTTGGTCAAACATTTTGGTCTTCAAATCATCTGTGATTAATAAACGACAACTCTGTCAATCCATCCATGTATTTATCCGATCTACACTATCTATTTGTGAACCTATTACTACTTTGTGTATGTGCATTACACCAAAGTTGTTTTTGAGCAAAGTTAGAGCAGTTTTTTTTTTTTTTTTACGCAAATTATATATCAATCTTATATACTGAGAAACTGAAAATAAAATTAACTTACAAATGTGAAACCTCTATTTTATTTATCAAAAATATTAATTTTATTAAGAAGAATTTCCGAATTATTTTTCAAACTTTCTTTGAATCCTATGACCAGTTCACAACCTCAGATAATCCTAGAAGTCCAGTTGTACTAGGAAAATTTGTTTGAGGACCGTTATAAACAATCTTTTGTTAGCTAATGTTAATTAACTGTAAAAATGTGTACTCTCTAAACATATTTTTGAATGACTAATGTATGACATCATCTCACATGTCAGCAGAGCTGCATATCTGTTTGCCTGTGCCTCGATCGCAGGTTTACCAAAATCCAGACCGACGGTTTGTTTACCTTTTACTGCAAATAAGACTACTCCTAAGGTGGCATATTAAAAGTGAAGCTTTCTTCCATGAAATTGCTATCAGAACCATGCATGTCTTTAAGGACACACCGATGTGCGGGTATGCCCAGCTTTCCACAGAGCAGCCCGCCAAATTGCCAAACACAGTTGAGGATGGCAAGGAAATCTACTCATGTCACATTAAGTGCTGGAGCACAGTTCTCTGGCATACCAAAATAGGGCCCGCTGTCTTTTCAGAAAGTGTTAAGTTGGAGAACATCTCTAAATCTCCCAATGTGTGACGTTCACACTGACTGTGTGGGAGCAGAGGATAAAGCCTTGTGTGTTCAGTGTAATGTATACGGTATTGCACGTTGTTTGCTAGCATAAATATGCTTATTATATTTCTCCTCTAAACAACCAGCCACTATGCTGAGTCAGTTTAGCCCTTTGGGCCTACACCGGAAGCACTACTTCATCAGCCATCAGCTGTCATCGCCTGTCAGAGAGCCATCAGTGGCCATAAAGTACTGAACTGACTCAAAGTGTGTACGTAATCTAATGTTTCACCATTCACGGAGTGCAATACTTGAAAGTAAGAGTGTGGAGTAGATAGGTATCTTAAAAAGGTCTGCAATACGGCACACATTGGCACCTACTTTCAAATTCTGGACTTAAAGTGCCTATTACAGCAAAATGCATGTGTATTTCATATTTCACGTGGTATTTTATGCTCCTGAATGAAATGGACCGCTTGGATGTGTGTGGAAGCGATTGATATATTTATTCAATTTTTTTAAATATCGTGCCATGAAAATGAGTATCTTCCGGCCAGAGTCTGGATTGAAGAAGAAGGGGAATGTGACATCAGCGGACTACTCATCTTCACGATACAGCCATTACTATAGTATGGAGAACGACTGCGGATTCAGATGATTTTGCAGATTAATTCGTTCATTTTTCGCATCACGCCAGCCCAATGTGCTGCAGGCTTTTATCACTGCACCAGAGAGAGGCGTTTGAGCCTTTTTGGGTTTCAATAATATCCTCTTCACCGCGAAGAATGGGCAAAACAAGTCCGATAACTGTGAGACCATTGGACGGACAAGGAAGTGAGTAAGCTGTGTTTTTTATATCATGTCAAATACTGGGGTCATGGCACACGTTTTATAAGGAGATGGCTTGCATTTTGTGGGTGACAATACTCCCTGTCCGCCGAAAAGGCAGGAGTGGCCACCTTCCTCGGCCGACGACCAGCGGCTTGTCGCACTCCAAGGTCGCTGGCCGATGAGAGCCCGTGCTCAGGCAGCCACGCCATCTCGTCTGCGGTTCTCGATTGTGTAGAGACTTCCACCCCTCTCGGCCCTCTTCGTGTGCCCGCCGAGAGAGCACTATCCTCGGCTTGGGCTCAGGCAACCACACGCTCCGACGTCGGCCAGTTTTTCCACCGAAATTTTCGGCGTTCATTCCCAAGCTGCGTCCCCAGCGACGAACACTCCTGCCGGGGCCACAGCAGGGGAACGACGAGCCAAAACTTGCTCACCGCCGGGGGCTGACCCATCGGTGAAGGCTATCATCCCCGCCACCGTGTGTGACATGTGTCGGGGTAGCTTTGTGTGATTTTTCGTTTTCGAAAGGCGAGGAAGAGACTTGGAAGAGCCGCTCGGTTCTGATTAGCATGTAGCCTAACTCTTACACTTCCTCTTTTGTTTACGCTCTTTCGTCCATCTCGGAGTCGCCGGGACGGAAATGACAAAAGCCACATTAACTCCAGTGGCATAAAATAACATTGGGAAGGTTTAAAAAGTCGGCAGTTTTGATCCTTATGCAGTAATTTAGCCCTGTTGTACTGAATAAATGCATTTTTAATATTTCATATTACATTTAGCTCAAGACTGTTATTTGTCGTGACCATACAATTTATTCAGCAATTGGGGAAAAATACTTAAATATAAAGAATATCCTATAAAAATACTGGAGTAGAGAGAAAAAACAATTATGAGATTTTACAGTATGCCCTAGTCATCAGCCTCATGTTTGTTGTCATTCCGAATCTTCCTCCTTCTCCACATACGACTCAAACATCTATGGCTGTATGCCAAAGGCTTCCTCTGGCTCAGCAATATCACTTAATAGAGCCACACTTGAACCAGAATCGCTGAAAAACGCTTCTTTTTCCATTGGGCTGAATTTTGAAATCACTACTCCGACGACGTCATCACCTAGATGTAGGCGCCAGAGCGCGATAAATACAGGCAGGGCTAAACAGCAGATAAAAAGACTAATTTCTCATCTGCGCTTTGCTAAATAGTTGTATATATTCAAATCGTTTCAAAATATGAATTTCCTTCCAATAAAAATGCTATTTTAGATTTTTTTATGCTGTCACAGGTACTTTAAAACACCTCTTTACCTGTATATATTCACTGGACCTTCATGCAAATGTATTTTAATTGTCGGGCAGTCATTGTAATCGGTAAACAAATATTTGAGAATGTGAAAGGGGGTGTGCTTGTGAGAGCTGAGCCAATACCTTGCATGCAGTTATATGTTGTATCAAGTTCAGGTTTTGCCTGGTTCTGACAGAGTGCTTTGTGCTGACACTTGAAGTGACCTCTTACAAAGTAAGTAAATCATTACTTAAATCGGAAGGCTATGTAGAATGCCTACAAATATACAATAGTGTTTACAACAGACACAATGTCTTAAATTTTGATATTCCTATTGAATTTGCAAAACGCATGTCAAGGAGCTGTAACAAAAAGCATGACATCTGTGTCGTTCAACTGCAATGTTAACCCTTTAACAGGGCTATATGTGAGCATTTCATCATGCGAACACAAGGAGACAGGAGGAGGCAATGTGTTAAACCAGTGATTTTCTAGCCAGGCTGTATTTGGTGTGAAATCATCCAAATTTATTTATTAGTACTGTAATTTACTTGCAAATGTAATATAAATTTACAAGTAATTTGTCCAGAAAAGATATCAGTACATATATACACTATTGTATTTTACAATTTTTGGAAGGAATTATATGAATCGGATTAATTTAATCATCTTTACATTTACCATTAAGCAGCATGGTGAAACGAAATAATTTGACTAAGCATTAATATAAAACACATCAACAGTTAACTGTTGAGATTAAGTTAATAGTTGCCTTATCTGTAGAACCCCCGAAAAAAAAACCCTAAGTTAAACTGCAACTCTGATGAATGTAAACCCCCTCGGTTCTTAATCCAGGTAAACATGACATCAGTGTGGACCAACTGCTGTTTAAACAAGACTATACGTAAGCATTTCCTGAGGCTACCGCAAGGAGACAAATGCCAGGTGACTTACATCTGGATCGATGGAACTGGGGAGGCATTTCGTATCAAAACCCGAACCATGGACACCGAACCAAAAAGTATCCACGGTAAATGCAGTATGTTGTATTAATGATTGGCAACATTTCAACAACCTTTTCTCTATTGTTATCAGATGGGACGAAGCAAACGTGTAGAGCTCACCTGCATAAATGGCAACACTTTCCTTTCCCTGAGTACTTGTAAATCTACCCAGATCACAAAAACGATTTTAAAAAAATGTCTAAGGAGCGAACCCTTAGACGTTATTTGCTTTGCTTAGCCAAAACCACCCAAAGAGGCAAGATGGATATACATAATTTTTTCAAACCTAAGCTTTCAAAAGCGACAACGACTACTGAACGAGAACCAAGGGTTGAAAATGTGGACCATGAAACACCAGAGAGCACCACCAAAATCGTGAGCGGAGTTTCAATTTGCCCCACTAAAGAAACTAATTGTACAAAACCAACGTCAAAAATTGTATCCCTTGGCCGCGGGAGCGCACACACACACATTAGTTTTGAGTTATGTCAACTTAAATAATTAATTGAAGCCAGAAAAGAACCACAGTTATATATTTTGGAAATCAACATTTTATTAAACTGGAGAAACTCCATACAGGACTTTAATTACAGTAATAACAGTTATAGGTCAGCCTATGAGTAAAACAGTAAAAATTGCCTTTTTTTACGTTCAGTACATACGTATGTTACGTTATACGACAGATTTTTTTTTTTTTTTTTTTTTAATGCATGGACCATGTTTTAAAACCTCATAGTTAACTACATCACCAAAACACGGAAATCAAACAAATCAGTACAGCGCAGTGGCTCTGCCCAGGGGATACAATTTTTGACAGGGGTAACTACATTGGCACAACAATGGCGGATATACCATATTCAATGGATGACGATCTTGGTGAGAACTACAGCTGCCCTAAGCAGCCTGATTTAGAATTTCCCTCAAGAATGACGGGAAACAAGAAACGCTCATTTTCAACTTATTATTATAAATATTCTTCTAAGTTAATTTTATTGCTGACACTGCTTTTCGGGGTCATCAACATGGGTCATCCAACATTCTTGGAACCCATGTTGATTTTTCTCACAAGAAAATCCGCCGTCTGCCGTCCTGCGGAAAACAAAGAAACTACAACTGTCATAAATCGTCATACTTCGAGCATGTCTTCGGATGTAGAAACAAATGGCGAGTCAAATTTGACGTTGGATGTCGAAAGATCGTGTGTCAAAAGATCGTGTGTCAAATGTCGACGTACCACTGTATTTGTAAGGACTCTGGCTGCAGCATTCTGTACTAACTGCAGCTTCCTGACTGATTCTTTATAAAGACCTGTAAAGATACTGTTGCAACAGTTCAATCTACTGAAAATGAATGCATGCATAAGTTTTTCCATATCTTGTTTAAACATAAGCCCCTTAATTTTGGCTATATTTTTAGGCGGTAATTGAATAATTTTGTGACGAATTTTAGATGGCTGTCAAATTTTAGGTCTGAGTCAATAATCATGCCAAGATTTCTGACTTGACTTGTAGCTGTAAGTGACATTGTGCCATAAAGCCGCAGCCTTTATCTTTGTCAACCCTATGGTAATCTGATTACTCTTAGATATTCCTGAATGGACTACGCCTGCGTCAGGCAACCACTTCAAAGACTCCGAATATATGTGCCTCATGCCTGTTTATATGTTCAGAGATCCATTCAGTCTTGACCCCAACAAATTGGTTCTCTGCGAAGTTTTGAAAAGCAACCGCCTTCCTGCAGGTACCTTCTCCTTTCTTTTCTTGACATACACAATTGTCCAAATTGAGAGAGAAATCCACAGTTGTGAAATTTTCTGTTAAGAAACAAACCATCGAATGAGCTGCAAGAAAGTCTTCGACCAGGTTGAAGAAAACAGCATGCGTTTTGTTATAGAGCAAGAATACAAACTTATCGGAAAAGATGGGCATCCTTTGGGTTGGCCTCAAAATGAAGTCCCTGCATTGCCAGGTCTGTATGTGTACAAAATTGTATTGCATCTTATGACTTGATCAGAGTTGTCAACTCTTTGGAAATGCACAAGGCATTACTATTGGGGCATTGAGTACTAATTTAGTGTAGCTTGATTTGACATGAATGTTCCATATAGGTAAATATTCCCAGAAAAAAAAAGATGCTAAATTAAGATCATTAACATAGGAGAAAATTTGGGCCTTGAATTGGAAATTCAATAGGATTGAAATTGTTTTCTTTAAATCCTTTTTCCTTTGTGCAGTAAAAAGTATTGATTATCATTATTCAACCTCAATTCAAAATCTTATTCAATGATTACAGAGCAAAAACACAAGCTCATTTGGGGGCGATCTTATATATTTATTTATTTTAAGGTCCTTACTATTGTGGAGTGGGCGCAGACAAAGCTTTTGGACGGGACATTATGGAGTGTCACTATATAGCATGTCTCTTTGCTGGGATCAAAATATTTGAAAAAAATGCTGATGTTATGCCATCTCAGGCAAGTATGAAAAATATTACAGAATTTACATTAAATTTCCGATCCCGTAATTTTCAGATTATAAACCGCTACTTTTTCCCCCTAATTTTGAATCCTGCGGATTACACTGGACTATACAGTCCAGTGCGGGTTATTTGTTAATTTATTTGGGTTAATAGGTAACACTTTATTGACAGCGGTGTCATAATACCGTCCCAATAATGACATGACACTGTCGTCGGCATTAATGAATGCTTATGACAGATGTCATTATGTGTCATCTGGCAAATTTTGTCACCGACTCCGTTTATGTCCAGCTTGAATCTTTTACATCCATTCAAATGTGAGATGACGGATGACACCAAATGATATCTTTTTTTTTTTTCTTTTTCTTTTTAAACCTGTCCTGTTCAGCTGCTTGACATGGAGAATGGAGATCTGAGTGTCCGATTGATCTGAACAGTTTTAATGTATCACATCGAAGTATGACATACATCCATTGTGATCATCCAACGTACCTTGTTCATTTGGAGAAAGCAGAGAACAGGAAGGGGTTATGGGGGAACAGAAGAAAAGAGGGAGAGAGAGACAGAAGAAGCACAAACAACAACAAGAAATACATTAAACGCCTACTCTAACCAACTATGAATATGATGGTGCAATCGTTAGCTAGTTGTACTGTATTTCTGGTTGACACCTGATAACCAAGGAAAGAGGGGGCGTCTGAGAGATAAGTGTTTGGGAGGGGTGAAGTGTACATAAATAGGCCGTGTGGTCTAGAACCCAGTATGTGTGTGAATCCTTTGTGAGTGTGAGAATGTTGGCATCCTATTCTATGCTGTCTCATCGCTAATCCTGACACCGAGGATTTTCTACCTGATTATGTCTAATTTAACCTAGACATGCGTGAGTCCCATTTAACATGTGATAGTCCCGCAAATGAGTGGAGATACTGTGTGGGTGCCACCCCAGGGCCATGGCCCTTCCCCAGCCAATCCGGGGGCGGGGGAGGAAGCCAGCGCAGCCCATCCCATCTCCCGCAGCCCAGCAAAGGGGCCATTGTCACACCCCAGGGATCCAGGACCGGCCTTCAGGGATGGGATAAGGGAAGCACCACCACGGACCACGCCCACCTGGCCCAAGAGCCACAGCCGCAGCCCCCAACCGACACGGCCAATCGCGGGACCCCCAACGGCCCAACAAGCACAGGGCACGGCAGGACCCCCCGCCAGAGCAGGCAATACCCAGCCAACTCACCGGCATCCAGCCAGCGACCTACGACGAAGTGCAAGGCGGATACCCAGGCAGAGAAGAGAGAGGAAGGCGGAAGCAGGAGAACGCTGAGAAGCCGCCGCGGGGTGGCGCGAGATCGGAGTGTTATGTCATAATTATGACGGTCTTCTGATGCTGCTGGCAAATAAAGTGTTACTGGTAATATCTTTTGGTGTAAATATCATATAATACAGTGAGGACAGCTGAAGCTTATAGTCTGGTGCATGTGGTTTATCTATGAACAAATTTTTCAAGTCAAATTTGGTGCGTAGCGGTTTATAGTCAGATGAGCTTTATAGTCCAAAAATTACCGTAGTCATTTTATTTGTTTCATTGTCTTGACTTCAAACCTCAGTGGAAGTTCAAGGTAGGCCCTTGTGAAGGTGTTGAGGTGGGAGATCAACTATGGGCTGCACGTTTCTTGTTACAACGTGTATGTGAAGATTTTGGGGTTGTTGCCATATTGGATCCAAAACCAATGAAGGAAAACTGGAATAGCGCTGGTACCAATACTAGCATCAGCAGCAAGAACGTGGGGGAAGAAGAAGGCCTGCAGTAAGTAAACAATTCTTCCAAAAATATGCAATTGCGGCAGTTTTCACTGTATGCAGTGAATTGGTAAAGTCTTGAACGAAAGTACAATTTTCAATTTTAAAAAAAATTAATTAAAAAAACAAACAAACACATACATTTGTATACTTTGTGATGACAGATACACTGAGCAGGCCATTGGGAAGCTAAGCAAAAGACACATGGATCCTATCAAAGTGTACAATCAACTTGGCGGTCGGAGCAGTCTACGAGATGTCTCGGAGCACATCTTGAGACCTCCAACCTGAATGAATTCTCTACTGGATTTTCAAACAGAGAGATCAGCATCTTGATTCCTCTTCAGATGCGTCGAGACAGAAATGTCTATGTTGGGAACCATCATCCTGCGGCAAACGTTGACCCATACTTTGTGACGAAGGCCATCACAATACATTGCCTACTTGATGGTGATAATGATGAAATGAAGCGCGATTAGATGCCAATGCTCATTTTGCTTGCTCATTGTATTATTATAACAGATAATAACATTAATAAAAACATAGGTTGTGTTAACCTGCCTGTTCTAACATTAGTGTTGCACCATTTTATAACATTTTATGGCTCAACGGATACCATCTTTTATTTATTTATTGTTATTTATTTATTTTTTAAATACAGGTAATCCCCAGGTTATGACGTACTCAATTTACGTGATTTCGATTTTACGACGACGGAGTGTCGTCCGCCATTTTGTACCTCACAGTATATTATTTTTTACTTTATTAAAATGAATTGTTCTGTCCTCACTAAACATGAAGCTGTTCAGCTTGACAGTCAGCAAAAAAAAGCAATTGTGCTTTTTGAAGCTTTTTACTTCCTTGACGTTTGACAATTTATAAAGCTATAACACACATATGCACCCTTCTGTTCAAAACGACACGCATTTTAACGATTAAGCACTCCACACAAAACGATTTGTGTTCTAACGTCCATCTAATCAGACTTAAGCCAGAAAAGAATCAATGGGCAAGTGTTGAGTTTTAATTTTTAGATTACTTTTTAGTTTAAGTTGCATTTCTCAATGTCTTATTTATTTATTTATTTTATTATTATTTATTTATTGCCATTTAACAATATTTCTTTACTTGATTCAAGACAAATAACTTTTTTTTAGCCCACAATGCTGATTCCATATGCTTAGAGCCAAAATGAATGAGTTGTGTCAATGTCACAATATTTATCGCCCTGACTGTTGAAGGAAAGGACTAGAGGGAATACAATTTGACATATGCAGGTATTTTCAAATTGCATCAACACAATCACTAACAAATACGGTCCCATTCTTTAAAATGTTTATAAATAATATTCCCACTAGGTGGTGGTATTGACTTTGTTCACGTTTAACATAATGCCTGAATCTGTTCAATATTTCAGTAGTTGTGATCGGATATTTCAATTCGTGTTGTATTTTAGTCCAGGGGTCTCCAAACAGGTCCTCGAGAACCGCTGTGGGCAGGGCCGGAGTGGGACTCATTTTCGGCCCTGGAATTTCATGCCTCAGACCGGCCCACTCATTTAAAATAATGTCATTATGCATACACGTGTTAAGTTCAGTGTTCTCTAAAGCCATGTACTGTAATTCTGTGTATTCCAATTCAGTGCAGGTAATGGTTGTTTAACAAGGTGGCTTTATTTTAACAAGTGCAACACAACATATTTTGAACAAATTTAAAAATTTATTTTTAAAAAACTATATTAAATGATACATTTGAAAAATAAATTAGGGCTGTCAAACGATTAAAATTTTTAATCGAGTTAATTACAGCTTAAAAATTAATCGTAACTAATCGCAATTCAAACCATCTATACAATATACCATATTTTTCTGTGAATTATTGTTGGAATGGAAAGATAAGACACAAGATGGATATATACATTCAACATACGGTAGATGGCATTAACATTATTAACATTCTGTTAAAGCGATCCATGGATAGAAAGACTTGTAGTCCTTAAAAGATAAATGTTAGTACAAGTTATAGAAATTTTATATTGAAACCCCTCTTAATGTTTTCGTTTCAATAAAATTTGTAAAATTTTCAATCAAAAAATAAACTAGTAGCCCGCCATTGTTGATGTCAATAATTACTTACACAATGCTCATGGGTGCTGAAGCCTATAAAATCAGTCGCACCCAAGCGCCAGCAGAGGGTGGCAAAACTCCATATAACACAATTAACAAGTGGGCATGTCATTGTACTGTCATTTAAATCTGTCTGAGCAGGGCATGTGCGTTAATTGCGTCAAATATTTTAACGTGATTAATTAAACAAATTAATTACCGCCCGTTAACGCGATAATTTTGACAGCCCTAAAATAAATTAATAAATAAGACCTTTTCTGCAACATCAAATATTAACAAAATGAGTGCTTACAGATAAAACAAACATAGCAACATAACAATATGAAAAATAAAGAATACGTATTGCACATTGTAACAACTTCTAATGATACTATTATCCATTTTCCATTTCCACTTTGAAAACGCCACGTAATTGATTATATTAATTCTAATTTTCACACGCTGAACGACATGGCAATCCTGCCTTCCAGCTCTCCACCTGTGGTGTGTTCATTATGGCTAATGCTTTCTGCTACATATCCCTTGTGAGGTGCTACAAGAAGCCAAAGTTTCCACAATTACATATTGTCGTATCACACGGTGCAAGTTGCATTTTATTCGCCATCTGGCCTTACCACTTTCGTTGTAATCCTCTGTAGTTTGAGGCAGCAGGGTCGTTGCATGAAAAAAAATTAGCTATTTTCGCGCATTTTGCCGATTCTTTTACGAGTGCTTTTCTCTGTTTAATTCTTATTTTTCAGCGCCACCCTTGCTCTTTTTATCCATCCGAGCACCGAGATAGCAGCTAATTTGGCTCAATACAGACTACAATTAGGGGACGGAGCTGCATGCTGTATTTTTCGTCTGCACACGTGAGGTTGAGTCTGGAAAAAAAACAAAAACTGTATATATATATATATATATTTTTTTACAAAAAAAATTTTTTTGACGGCCCACAGGGACAGCGGTAACAGAATGTAAGTTATACTCAGTGACACTGTCATAAATAAATACCAAACAAAAAATTATAACAGTGTAATTTTAAAAAAAAAAATTTTATAAAACCCGGACCGACCCATCTGCCCGGCCGGCCCTTCTGGAATCGTCCAGAAGCTCCCGATTAGTCACTCCGGGCCTGGCTGTGGGTCCTGGTTTTTGTTCATACCGATCAAGCACAGACCTTTTAACCAATGTGGTTTGTACTAAAACAAGCAGCACCTGACTGCAATCAACTGATTACACTTATAAAACAACAGATTGGTGAAAAGTGTATGGTCTTGTTTTGGTGGAGTGAAATCCTGCACCTACTGTGGCCCTATGTGGAATAGTTTGGAGACCACTGGTTTGGTCAATCAGAACTTTGGTGTCGTTTGTTTGCCCTGTTGTCTGTAGTTTGACCAAGGTTCTCTATCTAGTTATTGAATGTCATGGTATCAAATTTAAAACTTTCATGTAGATGATTAACTTAAAATAGATACATAAATCAAAATATATTTTTGCAAAGCAAATGTAATCATTTGAACTATAATTGTATTATGTATCTTGTTCTTATAAAAGTCTTTCCATAAATGTAGATGTTGAGGGAATTCCACATGACACAATTATTAAGATATTGACAGTTTTATATGATTTGGTGCAATTCCGATTTTTCCATACTTTCTTCACCACCTCACTCGGCTTTCCACGACTTGACTTAGTCCGTGATAGAGACCCAGGATATTATCTCTTAGAAGGTTGAAATGTACTGCATTCACCTCTCCCTCATGCTATGAGCACGTGACAGGAGGTGTTTAACTGTTACTTACTGAGATATGAGCTGACCACGTTTGGGTGTGATGTTTTATTAATGGCTTATTAATGAAGCTGCAGATATATAGTACGATCAAACAAAAGAAACAGTGTGAATAAAGGCTGGATATCCGATTTCCACGGATACATGAAGTAAGTTGGCAACCATTGTTTCCATGGCTGACAACGTCAATACCCTAATACACAGGTGTCAAACTCAAGGCCCAGGGACCAGATATGATCCACCACATGATTTTGTGAGGCCCGCAAAACCAAACCATATGCATCGACTTCATGTTTCTTGCTAAAATGCCAAAGATTGTCGTCACATCAAGCCAAATTTATTTACCATATCCTTGATGAAAGTCCCAAAGGGCCTCACAGACCCACATTTGATATTGAAATGTCAAAATACTACTACAAAATGAATGAATGAACTACTACTACTACTACTACTATTACTAATAGTAATAATAACAAATATTAAAAATACAAAGCTAAATTGTCCCTTAAAAACCTTAATCTATTCTAAGCAAGTTAAAAACTAGTCACGTTTTAAAATAAATTGAATGATTATATTTTATCAAAAGGTTATTACTGGCTTCTAGGCCTGAACGATATTGGGAAAAAATTAACATTGCGATATACTGTATATTGCCAAGGCTCTACAATTACTTTTTGCATTAGTTGCACCTAACATTTTTCTTAAGATGCACAAGCACAAAATGTAGGCGCAGCCACATTTTTCAATGCATCACCTTTGACGCCATACTTCTAATCACTCTCCATACATGGTAATGGCTATTTTCTATTTTTGCCGGACACGCATCCGACAAAATGGGCGGAGCTGGGCCTGGACATAACAGCCCAGTTGCTTATTCACGGTTTAAACACCAGCGAACATGGACGAAAAACATTTCATCATGGAGGTGGAAAGTCACAAAGTGATATACGATGCAGCAGATGGTTATTATAAGGACAGCATTAAAAGCGAAGCTGCAAGGTGTCCTATTATGTGTGTTTTTCTGACAGTGATATCAAACACACGACGTGCTGACAACTTTGAGCGGAAAAAAAAAAGCAGCGTATCTGGAAGTGGTTCCACTGCAGAAATTCTCGTGCCCGGCGCACACACAATGTCGGTTTGTATACAGAGTCGAGGGGGAAAAGTACTAAAGAGAATAAAGAGACACCCACAAGTTTCGACCTGGTGGGCTATTCAAGACGTTTCTCTTTCTTTCCTGCATTTTACTTGACTTTTCATAGGAAACCCAACAGTTTGCGCTGGGCACAGGAATCTGCAGTGTTGAGACACCAATTCCAAGTACGCTGTTTTTTAGTTCGTGTAGTATATAATTTGCTATCCATTTTATAAATATTACAGATTATTTAACAGTTGTTTATAACAGCTCCATGACATGTTATGTGCCATAAATTTTAAATACGCACAAAGATATAAACCCACCGACACAACCATGGGCATAATAGGGCCCCGACCCCCTACCCCCCACACACGGAGCCCTGATCTCAACATGATGCAGTCAATCTGGAATTAAGAGACAGACATAACTAAATTATCAATATGCAAAGAAAAAATGTGCTCTCTCTCTGCTTCTCTGATGAGTATAGACTCCGTGAGTTTTTCATTGTTTTAAATGGCACATTATAGTGCGCGATCATGCGAGCGCTCACGAGGGAACGGAGTTGGCGGACCGCAGCCGTGCGCAGCCGGTATGACTTGCCTGTTTTTGACGTACTGCGTGGCACGCAGTCGACACTGAACTGGACCGGAACCGCAACGATCATGCATCTGGTGTACTTGGGCCCTAACTCCAGGCAGAAGGCGGGGTACACCCTTAACAGGTTGACAGCCAGTTGCAGGGCACATATAGACACACAACCATTCACGCAAATACTCACACTTACGGACAATTCAGAGTGTTCAATCAGCATACCATGCATGTTTTTTTTGGGGCATGTGGTAAGAACCCATACATGCATGGGAAGAACGTGCAAACTCCATACAGAAAGGCCGGATCCCAGAACTGTGAGGTGGACGTGCTAACCATTGTCCTACCATGCTGCCTTCATAATGTAAATTATTTTAAAACAAGAATAACATAGAAAAATGCTTGTCTTTATTAAATGCTTTATTAAATGAGTCCACTCAAATTCACTCACACTGCCAAAAACAACCTCTCACTTACACAATGAATGGTTGGCACATCACACTTCAGACAGGGCTGAAAGATTAACGATGATTAACACATTTGTGCCTTTGATCGTAGAGCTACCGTGGCTTCTCTGGCCAGATGAAAGCTACGAAACTGTCAATCTTTCTTAAGTACCAAACACCAGCTGCACTGGTGACTAAAAAAAAACAAAAGTTCTGTCGCACTGCTTAGTAGGAGGGAGCATGAGAGGCTGTGGCGCTGTTCGAGCATGATGCAGAAAAACATGAATGTATTTTTTAAATTAAAAACCCCATCGTTTTCACCCGATTTCGATCCACTGAAAAATGGCGCGATTGGCCCGATTTCCGATCACGTGATCGAATCGGGGCCATCCCTAATTTATATAATGCTTTTTAATCCAGGCTTGCTGTATATAAAAGGGATCTAGGATCTGCACACTTGCTGCTTTTATGAAGTAAAACAAAAGTTAACATGTTAAAAAACAATTGCATGTCCTGCAATGTGACACTCGCGCATGCGCACATTGTGATGTCGATGTTCAAACAATATATTGCACAGGCCTACTGGCTTCTGATTTGCAGGTATCATTGAATTTTTTTGTCTATATTTAACTCCATATATGAACATACAGTACCTGTAAATATAAATGAGTCCACAATGATGGCCATCCAAGGGAAAACATAACTATAAGGTGGCCTGCTACAAATTGAAATATTTCATGTGTCTCTGTGTTGGTGTATGTCAAAACTAGTGTTTTGACATAGAAAAAGAACAGAAAAAGAAAATCATGTTCCTTAGGGTTGTTTTGTTCTGACATTCATGTATCTTCAGCAATTGCTTATCAAGGCATGACGTACAGTCGCCAAAAACGCATGATAATCAACAGGAACGGGTGGTTCTTATAACAAAGTAATTTCAATTCAAGATGCATTTGAGAATGTTTTGCTGCATGTTGCTAAGGAGAGACAAAACCAATATATTGTACAACTGGCACGTGCAAAGCGGAGGGAGGTGCATATGTGTGTGCTGGCCGACTGTACAGTACTTTACTTGAACACCGAAAATACCTTTTTTAAAAATCCGTCTCTGTCCTGCTAAGCCGCCATGAACCCCCGCCCCCCGGCCCACACACTCTTCCTCTTTGACCTGGGTGTGTGGTGAGGAGGACATCTCGAGGTTGGAAACAAACAGTGTTACCCTTATAAACCGTGTTCGAGCAAATAGTGAAACTTACACCTTACACCAGGTTTGTTGTGGGGATTTTTTAAAAATACGTAATTTTCTCTTATATAGTTTTCTATTTTAGTAACTGTAATTACCCCGCATGGCTATTTTGATCCGTGTGTCTATACTCTCTATAGGCAACCATATTTGTTCGATCTCTTCACAACGTTATCTAGAAAGGTCTTTTAAGTTCTCGTTTTAATCTTGATTTAATATTTGCAATCCGTCCCTTTATTGAATTTTCTGTGACTCCGGTGTTTGTATGAATCTAAATGTGATGATTTGGTATTTCTAATTTTTTGGTAAATGGAGAGTACTTATATAGCGCATTTATCTACGTTGTTACGATGCCCAAAGCGCTTTACATTAGCACACATTCATGGTGCTGCTGCCATGCAAGGCACTGCCAACTGGGGGCAAATTAGGGTTCAGTGCCTTGCCCAAGGACACTTCGACAGTGGGTAGTCGTAGCCGAGAATTGAACCACTGACCCTCCGGGCCCAGGACAACTCGAGCTACCAACTGCGGCACGGCTGCATTTATTTGTATTATCTGGTAAAATGTATATATTTTTTTATTGTTATTGAATTAATGCCACTATGTAGTGTGTAATAGGTCTCGCTCACTCACCCACACATAGAGGTGCTACTGTCCATATATTTTTTCTATTCACTATTCCCATTGGCAGAGTTTGATTTTAGTGGCGGGGGGGCATGTTAATGACCCCGAAACGCGGGGTCAGCAATAAAATTAACTAGGGCTGTCAAAATTATCGCGTTAACGGGCGGTAGTTAATCTTTTTAATTAATCACGTTAAAATATTTGACGCAATTAACGCACATGCCCCCCTCAGATTAAAATGACAGCAGTGTAATGTCCGCTTGTTACTTGTTTTTTGTTGTTTGGCGCCCTCTGCTGGCGCTTGGGTCCAAATGATTTTATGGGTTTGGGGAGTGAGCATGCCGTAATGACATCAACAATGGCGAGCTACTAGTTTATTTTTTGACTGAAAATTTTACAAATTTTAACAAAACGAAAAATTAAGAGGGGTTTTAATATAAAATTTCTATAGCTTGTACTAACATTTATCTTTTAAGAACTACAAGTTTTTCTATCCATGGATCACTTTAAGAGAATATTAATAATGTTAATGCCATCTTGTTGATCTATTGTTATAATAAACAAATACAGTACTTATGTACCGTATGTTGAATGTATATATCCGTCTTGTGTCTTATCTTTTCATTCCAACAATAATTAACAGAAAAATATGGCATATTTTATAGATGGTTTGAATTAATTACGATTAATTAATTTTTAAGCTGTAATTAACTCGATTAAAAATTTTAATCGTTTGACAGCCCTAAAATTAACTTACCCAGTTAGTATCTTAGCCCATGCTCGTAAATACAAGCATCCAGCTATGTGCGTGCGTGTGTGAGCGCGCAGGTTTTCTGTGGAGAAGTAGATGCCAATTTTTGCGTTCCGCGAAGATTTCCAATTTAATGCCAAGTTTTCCCAGTCACTCTCACCCTTGCGAAACGAATTCCCACCGTAGTGAGTTTGAAAATTTGAAACGGAAATGGCATTTGTTCATAGATAAGCCGCACTGGACTATAAGCTGCAGCTGTCTTCACTGTATTATGGGATATTTACACCAAAAGATATCAACCGGTAACACTTTATTATACAGCAGCATCATAAGACTGTGATAAAACCAAAAGAACCACCATGAAGCTTTGAACCGATTCACTGCAAAGCTTCATTGTTTCAAGAAGCTTCATTTGGCCATCACTGTTCTCTTGGGGGAGACAGTCAACCTTTACTGCCACCTACTGTCATCACTTGTCGTCTAATATACCTTCTAGCAGGCATTGCAGTGCTACAGCTGTAAATAACAAATTGAAATTCATGTTCTGTGATGAATGATGTCATTTTGTGTCATCCGGCAAATGATCTACCTATTGAATGGATGTAAAAGATCCAAGCTGGACATAAATAGAGTTAGTGATATAATTTGCTGGATGACACTTAAAGACATCTATCATAAGTATTCATGAATGCTCATGATAATGTCATTTCATAATTATGACGGTCTTATGGCAGTGTTATGACGCCGCTGGCAAATAAAGTGTTACCTCTAGTAAAAACCAAATAAATCAACAAATAGGTCGCAGTCTGTATCCACAGGCTGTAAGGCTACTGAACTCTGCCCCTCTCCCCTCTCTACCCCCCTCTTACGGACAATAATCCACATCCACCACCAACAACAACAACTCTGAACTTATTTGCATTGTTGCAGTATGGCACTCCCCACTACTTCCTCCTCCCTGACCCTTACCCATTGGTTGACGACCAGTATACTTGATTAACTGATCTGCTTTTTGCACTGATTTATAACCTTTTTTTTATCAGGTATATTTTTGCTCTGCACTTTAGCACTGACATGACTTTATGCTGATGTTGAATCTTTGTTGTACTTACAGTGTATCACAAAAGTGAGAGCACCCCTCGCATTTCAGCAGATATTTAAGTATATCTTTTCATGGGACAACACTGACAAAATGAAACTTTAACACAATGAAAAGTAGTCTGTGTGCAGCTTACATAATAGAGTTAATTTATTTTCCCCTCAAAATAACTCAAAATATAGCCATTAATATCTAAACCCCTGGCAACAAAAGTGAGTACACCCCTATAAAAAGTGTACATCCCTAAATGTCCAAATTGAGTACTGCTTGTCATTTTCCCTCCAAATGTCATGTGACTTGTTACATGAGTGCTGTCAGCATTGCTGCAAAATTGAAGAGGTGGGGGGCCAGCCTGTTAATGCTCAGACCATATGCCGTATACTACATCAAATTGGTGTGCATGGCTGTTACCCCAGGAGGAAGCCTCTTCTGAAGACGGTACACAAGAAAGCCCGCCCGTCTCATCAGACCATAGGACATGGTTTCAGTAATCTATGTGCTTTGTTGACATGCTTTCTCAAACTGTTTGTGGGCTTCTTGTGTAAGAGAAAATTACGTACTTTACGTATTTTAAAAAATCCCCACAATAAACCTGGTGTAAGAATTTTCACTATTTGCTCAAACACGGTTTATAAGGGTAACACTGTTTGTTTTCCAACCTTTATGTCCAATACTGTGTCAATGTTTACACTTGGTACTTACGGGTATTTATTATATGGGTTTTGCACTTTATCAACTTAGCTGTATGGATGCTCCAAACAAAGTTTCGTTGTGCTTTTGTAACAATGACAATAAATATTCTGAATCTGACTGGACTATAAGCCGCAGGATTCAAAATGAGGGAAAAAAGTAGCGGTTTATAGTCCGAAAATTACGGTATGTAAACTTTTTTTTTTTTTTTTTAAATGCATCGTAAGAAAACGACCATATTATAAATATCTGGCAATATTAATATCACAATTTTCTGTAACTATTGTATTTGTACTCGGAGTACTGGTTGTGAATGCTCATCTTCCAGTGCCATTGACGTCGCTAGACGCCCAATCCAGACAAAAATGGATTGGAAGTCTAGCGCCGCCAATGTCGTCCAAACAGTTAATGAAAAAAAACTAAGTTATTTACTCTTAAATGAACGGGGTTACAGGTCAAACGTTAACAAGCTTGCCTTGATGTTGCCAGAAAGACATGTCAGCGTGTCCCTCCCATGATTATTAGTGACGTAAATTCTCCTCGCAGCAGCCAGCAGGTGAGAGTCAAGCATTACGTCTTCGTGCAAAGAGAACGTGTAGCGGAGCGCAGTCATGGGGAAGCTTCAAGAATTTGACATTACTTTCGCCAACAATAAGGTGGTTTACAGTCCGGGAGAGTCCATCGGCGGAACTGTGAAAATACGGCTGAGCAACTCGCTGCAATACAAAGGTAATGTTGCTGAAATAGGAGTCTTGTTTTTCGGAAGAAGCGCTCAGGCACACGCAAATTCTGACTTAAGTTTATCGTTGCTTGCGGAAATGTGGGATGTATATTTTTCTTCCGTTTAAGTTGGAGTTTTTGTGTATTCACCCTTTATTTTCTATGGTTTCGTAATAAGTCGTTGATGTTATGCCATTTACAAGCCACATCCTGGACAACATCCGGCCTGATAGAGGTTTCTACTTGTTGTTTTTACTCGAGATGAACTTGTTTGGCTGTGGAACTTAGAGAAAAAGTCATGACAGATAAGCAGGTGGTACTCATCTTGCGATAGGAGATTAGGAAGTGCATTTGAAATGTTTTTCTGGTAGAACTGTAAAATTGGGCGCTCAATTCTAGGATAAAGAAGAATATTACTAAGGTGAAGGATTTCAGTAGTTGGCCTTGATATGAACAATGGGTCCATTGTATGGTGAAAATGATCCATTTGGGGATTGTTCTGACAGTTGACATGGGTTCAACCTAAAATGAGAGCTGATGTTCTAATAATATACTGTAGTTCTGTGGCAACTGCCTAAAAGTCTCTTCTCAAACTTGCAAATAGGTTTAACACTGTAACGACATGTGTGACAACAGCTTCCTTACAGTACAGCCTGATGTTGTAACAGGAATTGGAGCCAATACACCTGTGGACGAAAGAAAATAAGCAGATTTATTCTAGGTCCTGCTTTAATAAACTTAAACGCTTGTTGAAAAACATAAATACAGTGGGATTTATTGTTTCTGAATGACCAGTTAAAGCGAGTTGCGTTCTATCTTCAGAAAATGACTAACCCAGGCTGTAATCTCCCTTTCCAAGCTAGTGAACTGTGAAATGGTGGTGGTACTGGCAAAGTGACTCACCTTCACATGTCTACTAACTTTTAGATTAGTGTGCTTTAGAAATGCTTAAGGCTTGTTGCCGGCCTTTTTTATGGTCAAGAAGTTTTTCAAATCTGGCGTTTCCCTTCAGCAGTGTCTGATGATGTGCTAAATCATGTCTGCCAGTATGTCCAGTTTAACAACCAAGGCCATCAGTAATCAGTGGGCTGTTGATAAGAAAGACCCTGTCTCTGTCGATGAAAATAGCCTATAGTCCAGTGGCAAGTTTTTGTCTCTGATTTGCTCGACCAAGTGTCTGATTGTGTTCACACTAGGCATGTGTCGGTAAGAGATTCTGATGGTAGGGCTGGGCGATATAGCCTTAAGCACGTATCACGGTAAATTGAGCAGATTTACCTCGATAACGATAAATTACGATAAATTCGCCCAAGCGGACTGTTATATAATTTGAAAATCTGAATCAATGCATGAAATACAGATTAACCGTTTCTAGTTGATTTATTTACCAGCTTTCAATTTTATTTAACAATTGTACATGCAGACTAAACATCTGGTGTATAAAAATTTATTGTAAACAATAAGAATTCAAGTATGAACATTTATAACAGCTTGTATGGCTTGAACAATGTACATTGTCAAAATCAATATGCCTGTGCAAACATGTCATTGTAAAACAAATGACTTATAGCTTGAACAGTACACTTCAAAAAGACAATTTATTGTTAATGGCTTCTGTGACATAATTACTCAACACGAGTGTTTACTTCAAGGTTTCAGGTTTTTTTTCCCAGTGCATTTTTTAATACATCAAAGCACACATGAACCCCCCACACAGACACAGACACATTAAAGCTATATTGATCTTCTGCAAATGAGACATTTAAGATTTCATGATGGGAGTAATGACACAGAATTAAGCAAATACAGAAAAATAGCTGGGCCATTAAACGGTCATATTATAATTTTCACTGTTGGGTTGTACTTTATGCTTACCATCACAAAAGCTATCAGAGAAATCACACACAGACAGAGATACAAAATAACGCGACATACTAATTGCTAGTCGCAGTCCGTGCCCAATCCACTCATTAAGTTTAGCCGTTTTGACAAGGTTAGAGCTGCTATCCGACTCCATCACGTTCATTTGTAGCGTTAACCGCTAGCGTTAGCCACTGGCGTTAGCCTGTGGCCTGGCTACCAGTAGAAAGAACTGAAAGCACCCTCTCCGGAAATCGTGAGAACAAGGGAGGACAGCGGGTGAAAGCCTGTCTGGATGCCGCCATGAGTGTACTTAATGTCGGGGGAAAGTTTGGCGAAACTTCCTTAAGCCACACTCCATCACATTTGCTTGTAGCGTTAGCCGCTAGCGTTAGCCTACCGGGCTTGTGTTTGTTTGGCTTCCTGATAACCACGTGGCTCCATACGTAAGCACACTGACTGCTTTCTTAAAGGGGAATGAACATAGCCTAACAACTAGAGCTGGGAATCTTTGGGCACCTAACGATTCGATTACGATTACGATTCATAGGCTCCGATTCAATTATAAAACGATTATTGATGCACCCCCCTCCTTTTTTTTTTTTTTTTTAAATGATTTGTACATTAGTTCCAAAATTGTTCAAAAATACTCTCAGGCTAAACCAAACTACTATTTCAGTATCAAGTAAACATATAGCAGTAAACAAATATCCAAAAATAACAGTAAATAAAAAACTCCAGTCCCCATTCTGTATCAGCAGCTTTAAACTACATTCAATTAATTTAATGTTGTCAATCAACCGTTAAAGTTGTTAAAATTGCTCCTGTTATTCCATAATTTCCCTTTTGTCTACTTTCGACATGTGAAAGTTTTAAAACTATTTTAAAGATAGATTCAAGTCAATATTTTACCGATTTAGGAGTATTTTAGATAAAAAGGTAATTAGGTTCGCTTGGAAGGTTTGCTACAACAGCCTTGCAGGGAAGTGTACTGCTTTAAGATGGCGGCCGTTTACTAACGCCCGCATCTAGCTTTTTGTAGATGTGCTGCAACGCTACCGAGTCTATAGTGCATCTAGTCCTCTATAAATGATATCTACCATAACATTATGTGGATGTACTTTGTAGCAGCTTTTCGGCAGCAGTCAGGTATGTTGTTGGTTTTTTTTTTTATCTGGTGGCATGAGTTGAGCTAGAGCCGTGAGTTGAGCCTTGGCATTACTCGAGGGGCCGGGTAATGAGAAGCATGATGTTTAGCTACTCTCGCTCCGTTCTTCCTCATTGTGTACCGAAGACCGCGCGGCGCGCTGAATGTGTTGTACTTCCGCTTTACTTGGCATATTTCAATAATCGGAATTTGGATGTTTGTGAATCGTTCTCGAATCTTCCACGGCCGAATTGCGAATAATCTAAGAATCGGAAATTTTGCACACCTCTACTAACAACACACCGTCAAAGCGGGATGAAAAGACTATATTTTCTTGTTTTATTAAATTACCGAATTTAACGACATGGTCAAAATTACGTCTGTTATCGTGAAGAATTTCGGTACCGGTAAATTTTCGGTTTACCGCCCTGTTCTATCTGACGGTATGATAACCTTAAGTAAAAATATCACAGTTTGACAGTAACACTGTATTGCAATTACAGCTCTAAAATGTGTTACTTTGAGATATCTGTGTTTATTTATTCATTTTTATTGTAGTTTTTCACTATTATTATCTTTTTGTAAACCTGTCCTGTTCTGCTGTTTGACACGGAGAATGGAATTCTGAGGGTCCTGTTGGTCTGATCAGTTTTAATGTTTCACATTGGAGTATGACATATTCCCATTGTCATCATTCAACATACCTCGTTTATTAATTAAGGCAAAGCAGCGAACAGGAAGGAGTTATGGGGGAACAGAAGAAAAGAAGGAGAGAGAGACACAAACAACAACAAGAAATACATTGAGCGCCTACGCTAACTATGAATATGTACTGTGTATTAGCAGTGCAACGGTTTGCGGTTCAAAACCGAACCGTACGGTTCGCCCTGTACGGTTCAATATGCCTTTATGAACCGCGCCTTTTTGGTTTTGCAATTACAGTAATTTATTCCGAACGCTTGTGGAATGAATTGGTCAAACTCTGTGTGCCTGTGTGTGACGTGAAGCGCAGCTGTGGAGAAATTCCCGCCCCGCGAGTAAATGTCCAATCGCTGTCAAGCACCTGTGTAATAGGAGCCGAGTAACACCCTCTCTCGCTTACGAGCGAGGTGAAAGTGAAACAAGAAAGAAAACAAAACAAGTTATGGCGAGCGGAGGAGTCGACAGACCGATTTTTGAGGAGGCACCGGCTTCTTTCAAATCTGCGGTGTGGCAACATTTCAATTTCCCCGTGGACTACAATGCAGACGGAGAGAAAATATTGAAGAAAAAAAAAACAATTTGCAAGCATTGCTTAGCGCTTGTTCCCTATGCTAACGGCAACACTTCTAACATGACTTGGGCACCTCAGCCGGCATCACCCACAGACATCGCTTTCTCAGAGCAGGACAACCCTGAAGATGACACCAGTGAAAACACACGGGTCTATAGAAGAGGCGTTCCAAAAGCCTTACAATATCAGGTCAGAAAAACACAAGAAAATAACCCACGCAGTGGGGATGTGCATTGCAAAAGACATGCAACCATATTCCGTGGTTGAAGATGCGGGCTTAGTTAATTTAATTGCAACGCTTGACCCGCGTTATATTGTTCCCTCGCGGACATATTTCGCCAACAACATAATCCCCAACATTTATGAAATGGCACGCAAAGCCATCGAAGATGATTTCGCGAAAGCACATAGTTTCGCCCTGACCGCTGATAGTTGGACGTCCCGTGCTACAGAGTGCTACTACCTAACTGTGACGGTCCACTATAATTCATACCTGTCAAGTTGTACGGTCTCGGCGTTATTTGTACAAGTGAGCACTGATTTTTAAATGTGTACGCCGTACGTTACGTTCAAAATCTGCACGTTTTTCGTGAATTGCGTTTTTGTTTTTTTTCATCCGTTTGGATTTGGTCACGCGTTTGGTTTGTAGCAAACGCGATGCTAGGCGGCTCCAATATTTCCTGACTGTGGCCGACATCATACAATCTACGCCTAGATATCTCATGCATATAGAACTACATGCGAAATGACACACGGTAGCGTTAGTAAACAGCCGCCATTTTAGAGCAGTAAACCTCTCAGAAAGGCTCTGTTGTAGTAAACATTCCGAGCGAACCTAAGCAACTTTTTATCCAAAATATTCCTAAATCGGCAAAATCTTGACTTGAGTCTATCTTTAAAGGATGAAACAGTTTTGAAACTTTCACATGACGAAAGTAGACAGAAGGGAACTAAGGCAAAAACGGGAGCAATTTTATCAACTTTAACGGTTGAGTCACAACATTAAATGAACTCCAAACATAGCAAAGGTTACTATGTTTTTTTTTTTTTTTTTTTTTTTAATGAAAAAAAAACATGAAAGGTATCACCAGTTACTTTGCCAAGTAACTTTTTTTACTACTGTGTGTGTATTTCAGTTGTCAGTCACTACACTTGCCAAAGAGCTAAGAGGCATTTTAATAGTCGAAAATGTTTACATTTTAAGTGTTTATTTTATTTTTTTTAAAGTAAAATAAAGGCAGTTTAAAAAAAAAAAATTTCCGGTTGACACCATGTGGGGGGCCTGTTAACCAGGGAAAGAGACGGGGGGAGTCTAGAAGATAAGTGATTGGGAGGGGTGGAGAGTACACAAATCAGCCCTGCGATCTGGAACCCAACAATCGTGTGAATCCCTTGTGTGTGTGACCTTTTTGACAACCCAGTCTACGCCGCCCCATCGCCAATCCCGGCACCGAGGTCCTCCACCCGACTGCGCCCAATCACATCCAACCATGCACGAATCCCATCAATCACGTGATAGCCACGCAGATGAGCGGAGACGCCGCGTGGGCGCCACCCCAGGACCACAGCCCAGCAAGGGGGCCACCGTCACCCCCCCAGGGATCCACGGTGGTCCCCCGGGCCACCCGCGCCCACATCAACCTGCCTTCAGGAATGGGAAGAGGGGACGCACCACCAAGCCCCACGCCCACCCCCGTCCGCCCACCCGGCTCACGAGCCACAGCCGCAGTCCCCCAACTGGCACGGCACATCGCGGGACCCCCAGGGGCCCACCAAGCCCAGGGCAGGGCCCCCCCATCGGCGCAGGCGACATCCAGCCAACACCTTGCCATCCAGCCAGCGACCCGTGCTGGAGCGCTGGGCTTATACCCAGGGAGAGAAGAGAGGGGTAGGCGGAAGCAGGAGAACACCGAGGAGCCACCGTAGGGCCACGTGACATTGGAGCCCCGACCTCCCCTACTCCTTCGGCTGGTAGCCCAGGCAGAGGGCAGGCCACATCCCAGGAGCCACGCCATACAGCAAAAGTGTGGGACCCACCTACCACCCTATTATTGGGTTTAAAAAAACTTTTTAACATTGAAAAGGGTTTTTATTTTTAAAAACATATTAGAAAATTGGAATATAAGTATAAAGTTATTATTATTATTTTTTTAAATAACAAAAAATAACTGAAATATTCAAAATAAAATTGAAATAAATGCAGTCCTTTAGGTGAAGGTAAACTCACAGCCACAGCTCAACAATATTACCATCAGAACAAAAGTGATTTATTTTCCATAAAAAGCACCCGTGTATGACTCGTATCATATTAACATTTTTCACACATAATCATATTGGAGGTATTGCCTCTTAGCTGCCACTCTCCCCAAACATGTTCTACATGTTGGTTGGCCCTCCTCCTCTAGCCATAGCCGTCTATAACTTTTCTTTTGCCAAAGTATTCCACGATTTTGCACCACAACAAAAAAAAATATTTGCTTTGTGTGCACACTACCACTTTTAGCACCAGCTTCATAGTGATAGTCGGAATAACGTACTGCAGTCCCCGGACCTCTTCATACAGGTATTCTAGTTAAGCTGCATTGCACTCCCATTTCAGGCTTTCAAAATTAATGTGCTATAATTGCTGAGCCTGCATTTTGCGTTCAATGCTACAGCGCCTCTCAAGCATGACTGCTGATAATCCAATCCCCAAGACTATCTGAACCAGGAAAATGTCTGTTTCCCTGTTGTGTCAATGCCAGTTCGGTTTTGTGTTTGGATTAGAAGTTGTTTTTCTCAGGTTAGACAGACAGTTAATTAAATATAGTAGGTTCTGTTGCCTACACTTTTCTTCTCTAGCTAGCTAAGGTTGGATCACTCAGTGAGATGACAGTGGGACAAGCAATAGCATTTAAATTTACAGGAGATGGAATTAAACCACTAATGTACATTAAGAGGGGGCAAGCCCCCATAACAATAAAACTGCACATCATATTCAGACTCAAGATGGTTTACGGGCTACAGAGAATTTAGTTGCTCAGGACATATGAAGGTGGACTGTATATGTACTGTATATTCCTTTGTCTGGGCTGTCATTTCGTGCTTGCGGTTGTGACGCACTCAACTCAATATTTTAGAAACAGAATATTGACGATAACATCATTAGGCAGATATTTTTATTGATTATGCGTTTTGTACAAAAGCCATTATTTGGCATATGTTGAGGAGAAGAAGAGGTAATACTGTTCTTTAGTACATACGATTGCTTTCCATACCCTGACAATCCCCAATTTTTGTTATACACTACAATCACAATAAAGATTTTGTACCCTTTGATATTTTAGAGGCATTTTCCACGCCAGTCAGTGCAGTGTGTTCAAAGATTAACCACAGTCGGAATCTTTGCAGGAGCTTCGTAGTCACAAATATCAAACCATCCTTTCCCCCCCCACCCCCCAAAACCAACATTCTTGCTTCTCTGCCAGTAATTTAGGACTGTTGTAAGATTCCTGCAGACTCCTCAGTAGAGGGGCAACAATTAATCGCTTAATCGACAACTAATCGATTAGCAAATAAATGGACAACTATTTTAGTAACCGATTAATCGTTCAGGACCTTCTTCATTTTGAACTTGTCTAAATGATTGAAATTATAACGTATATAACTACTCAGTTGTATATATTCAATATATTTTTGTTAAGTTAAAGTAGGACATGAACAAAAATCTGCTTTTACGTTGGAAAACAATTCAGATTTTCCCCAATTTTCGGATATCTTACTGTCTAAACTAGCATCTTAATAATGCTGCAACAACTAATCGATTAAATTGATTAATAGATAAGTTGCCGACGAATTTGACAATCGATACAGTTGAAGGAAATAGTCATCCATTTTAGTCTTCATTGCTACTTACAACATGTCGAAAACAACTTCAAGGTAAATTGTGAAGGTAACTGAAAGAAGTTACATTTATCTGACTTATCATTTAATTAATCGTCCGAGTAACTGATTATAAAAATAATCGTTAGTTGCTGCCCTACTCTTCAGAGAAGCAGAAACCCCAATCGCCCACCCTCTAGACCAGTGATCCCCAACTTCTGAAAAAAGATATTTCAAAATAGAAAAAAATACTGTTTAAGTAATTTACTAAACAGTGAGACATTTTCTGTGCAACATTGCTGTAAAATATAAATCTACTGCAAATTGTGTACCTGCACATATAGAGGAAACAAACCACAACAACTGATATCTTTTGGAGAGATCATGATGAATGGCACCCTTAATTTCTTTAAAGTTTTAAATCTTTTTTTAAAAATTTAACAGTGCTGTAGGTGTCAGTCAGCAGTTGAGCTTGGAGTGGGGGAATGATATAATTGGTTAGCCTGGCTCTGCCAGACTATTCTCCCTGTATTTTTCAAACAGAGAGAAGTAGTCTGGGACCCATCCCATTGACGGCCTTTTCGAGCAGATACAAAATCAATCGACAAATCAGATTCGTTTATTTGCGTGACGTGTTCTTCACGAGCAACGTCACTCTTGCGCGTCGAAAGTCGTCCCTTCAGCAACACAGACGGTGAACGGCAGAGCCGAGAATATGTTCCAATCCACGGTAAAATCAGTTTTAAATGACCAAAAACACATCGACACGAGTCACTGACAACAATCTGTCTCGCGCTAGCCATGTCGAATAAACTCCGCTCTCTTCATATGTTTACTTCCGCGCGCAAGTCCGTCATCCTGAAGTCGCCATTTTACTAACGTCACGTCTGCCCGTCGCTGATTGGTCCACTCCGCTGTCTGTATGCTGTGGCTTGCTCCGCCCTGGAAATTGTTTCCGTGGGAAGGGTGGCCAGACTCAATAGCTGGAACAGCGTTGAGTCTGGTGTACCAGGCTAATAATTGGTGTGTCTTTTCCTCGTATATTACCTTTGTTGCCAAAAGCATTGGCTTGAGCACTTCCACCATCTTCTTCAGCATTTGAGATGTCGGACTCAGTCACATTCTTCCATACCTTTAAAACGACAAAATAAAACAAAAAATATTAGTTACTTAATGGCTTTTGAGTTGAAATCTTTTTGTGTTGGAAGTGTTGAGTGAATTAAAAAAATATTAATTGAACGTATAGAAATTAAAAATGCAATAATTATCTATTTTTAATATGTAGGCTACAATAATTATCATGCACATAACCTTATATATCTTAGAAGCTATTCAAACCATTTTTATAGCTTATTGTATCAAAATGGCAGTAATAACAATTTGTTTCGTAAACTAGATGGAAAGTGGTTCTCAAATAATATGAAATAAATCAGTAAATTCATGTAGGCTTGTTTGATATTCATTTTCATCCAGTTTAGGGTCCTGGTTAATTTTATATCATTCAACACTAAATGTCATCAAAATAATACATGTAAATTAAAAAATCAATTACAATGCAAATCTTTTCTTACCTCAAGTGATGAAAGCGAAGCAGTGAGGAAATCCGGTGTCCACTTCATCACCAGCTGCCAGTGAACCGTATTTTTGTTAAACGATTCCTGCAAACGGCAAAGTCCTTGTTCACCTTACTTCCTTTCTTGTTGGTGTAAAATCTAAAGTGTGTCCACATGTGTGATTTATAGCAATATTTTGCTCATTTTTTCCTCCACCGTTCTCACAAAGTTTTAAAAATTTTTTCAACCCACTTGGCGCTTCCTTTAGTCTTCTCTAGAGACTTGTGCGCACTTTACCTTCACCGCCACTCTTGAGCGCCCTTCGTGGACCGCCAAAGAATTGCTCAACAAACACTGAGCAGTTTACAGCATCCATACTCCATTATATGGCCAATATGTCAAATAAAAGTATCGATACTTGGCGGGAGCATATCGATAACCGATTGGGTTGCAAAATATCGTGCTATATCGCTGTATCGAGATATTGTCACACTCTTATATTTAGCCCTGTCGTGTTGTTTTATATTTACTGTAATTTTCTGCCTCACATTGCCGGTCGTCGAAAAAAATAGGCCCACATTACAGCGGTCCATTGTGCAAAAAAGGTTGGGGACCACTGCTCTAGACCCTTTCAACACTGTTTTAATTATGTATTAAAATGAGAAAGCAAAGAGGATGTCAGGTTATTTTGGAAACAGGACAAAATGTTGATTGCAGACTGAGGAACAGTTTCTTTGCTAAAGCTATCTCCACCCTGAACTGCCATATGTAATACCACATCACCCAATGTCCAATATTCATTTACATGCGATATACTATGTGCAATACTTACTTACTTGCTATATTAGCGTGCAATATTCAATGCCTTCACTGTCAAACTGCTGCTACTTCACTTCGATTCTTTGCACTGCCTGAACATAGGACTATCTCATACACATTTTATATTTATATGTATTTAGATTTTATACTTTCATACGGGAAATGCTCCACAATTTCATTGTACAACTGTGTAATGACAATAAAGGTCTATTCTGTTCTGTTCCGTTCCGTTCCGTTAATATTATCAATAAGAAAAGTCAATTTGGGAAGTTAATCACATTATCTTCAAAGAAATTACATCCTTAACTAGCCCTGCAAGCAGGACTGAACGGGCCCTCGGGAGTCCTATGTCGATTTCTCCAATCTCTTTTCGGTGATTTTTTTGGGGGGGCTCATTAGGTTTTTTTCCCTTCCAGGAGGAGTCTGTCTCATAAAAAAGGCCATTTCCTGTTCCCAGCAGGGGGCGCCAGGCCTAATGCGTGATATTTCAATGAATGGTAAATGGTAAATGGTGTTATACTTATATAGCGCTTTTCCACCTTTCAAGGCGCTCAAAGCGCTTTACACTATCCCGCCATTCACCTACTGGTGACGCAGCACCAGGAGCAACGTGGGGTTCAGTATCTTGCGCAAGGATACTTAGATGAGTTCAGTCGAGTTCACACCATGTTGGTGCTCGGGCCCTAATGATATAGAGTTTCTAGACATGCCTTCATGTTACATTGATTCATTCTTTCCAGCCAGTTTTATAAATTACTAGAGTGAAAGCCATGTTTTCATTAATAATAAGCTATAGACAAAATTAAGCACTTAGCGAAATCTTCTGAAATAATGACATAGTGAAGACCAGCAAGGCCGCTGGTTGTTTTATGATGTAACTTTTTCAGGGTTAAACCTCTTACCTCTGCCTGCAAACATGCAAGGATTTGTGTGTGAATGTGTGTGTGTCTGCATGTCTCTAATATAAATGCAGATGTGTTTGTTTCTAAATCCTTTTCAATCCAATCGTGCTGAATTGCTCTGCATATTAGAAAAAATAAGGGTACCTAGCAGGTAGGGTGTTTACTGGCATGTGTTTCTCTCCTAAAATTAATCTCTATGAAAGACTTCTTAAAGATAAGATTCTCTTTTATACTTTGACGACACGGTTGAAACTTCTTTTGTTATGTATTCAAAAGCAACATATCAACTATTCAAATCACATAACCTATCTACGGGCAGTGGAAAAAGTTGTCTGACAAGTTATAATTCATATAAGTGGTAATTTCCTAATCACAAGTAATTATTTTTCTTTATCTCTTTAGAGTGCAGATAAATTTAATTCAGGCAGAAATGCTTTTAACTGTAATGAGTGTGGACCACGTTGTTCTTGTCAAGAGCTGGGATTGTATTGTAAAAAAGGAACCGTTATTATTGGCTTATGTTCCCTAAACATTACATTGTCTTATGCAACATGCATCACAAGTGCTGTTTTTCCATTGTTGGCTGCATTTTTAAAAATATTTCAGGACCTGTATTTTGATTTCCTGCACTAAACGAGTCAATTGACACAGCTAACAACAGTGTAAGACAGGCCCAAACTTCGACAAGAAAATATGCCGTGAAGGATCAAATTCCTGCCTTGGGTGTATAGGCTTTATGACAAAGGAAATAAACACAGCAAGCTCAGGCTGGTTAAGGCTCACCCGTAACGCTTTTTTCATTAAAAGGCCAAAATTAGGCAAAAAGTTAGATTTCAAATGCAAAGGAAATGTTCCCTTCATGCTATTTGATTCGGTACCAGTCATGTACAGTATGTCTCTGCAATTGTAGTACTTTGAATGTGGTCTCACATTCTAGTCATCTCCCATCTAGAAAAACTGTTGGCGACACCGTCTCTCTGACGGGTAGTAGCCCAGGATTGTCTCTGCTTGCGTACACTCTCATTGAACCATAAAGCGGATTTGGATGAACTCCAATGTGTTGGTAACAAATTCAGCTGGCTGCTGAGTCAGAGCATGTTATACGCATAGCTTCCTGAGCACTGGTAAGAGCTGTTTTATTTTGTTGGTTGTGCTGTGTCCTACATAGTGTAGACCTAGTGGATATTCATATATGTCCACCTCTAGCTAGGAGTCAGTGTTGTTTTGGCAGCCCTTTTAATTCTTGTTTTTGTCTTAGTCTTTTGGACAAAAATACTTACAGTGGGGAGACAAGTATTTGATACACTGCCGATTTTGCTGGTTTTCCCACTTGCAAGCCATGTAGAGGTCTGTAATTTGTATCATAAGTTCTCTTCAACTGTGAGGGACGGAATCTAATACAAAAATCCAGAAAATCACATTGTATAATTTTTAAAGAATAAATTTGTATTTAACTGCATGAAATAAGTATTTGATACATTACCAACTAGTAAATATTTCGGCTCTTAGTTCTCTTTTAAGAACCCTTCCTGTTCACCACTCATTACCGGAAGTAACTGCACCTGTTTGAACTTGTTACCTGTATAAAAGACACCTGTTCACATGCTCAAACAAACAAACTCCAACCTCTCCACAATGACCAAGACCAAAGAGCTGTGTAAGGACATCAGGGATAAAATAATAGACATGCTCAAGGCTGGGATGGGCTGCAGGAAAATAAGCAAGCAGCTTGGTGAGAAGGTAACAACTGTTGGAGCAATTATTAGAAAATGGAAGAAGTTCAAGTTGACGGTCAATCTGCCTCGTTCTGGGGCTCCATGCAAGATCTCACCTCGTGGGGCATCACTGATCATAAGGAAGGTGAGGGATCAGCACAGAACTACACGGCAGGACCTGGTCAATGACCTGAAGAGAGCTGGAACCACAGTCTCGAAGAAAACCATCGGAAACACATTACGCCATCATGGATTAAAATCCTACAGCGCACGCAAGGTCCTGCTGCTGAAGCCAGTGCATGTCCAGACACGTCTGAAGTTTGCCACTGACCATCTGGATGATCCAGAGGAGCAATGGGAGAAGGTCATGTGGTCGGATGAGACCAAAATTGAACTTTTTGGTCTAAACTCGGCTCGTCGTGTTTGGGGGAAAAAGAAGGATGAGTACAACCCCAAGAACACCATCCCAACCGCTAAACATGGAGGAGGAAACATCATTTTTTGGGGCTGCTTCTCTGCCAAGGGTACAGGACGACTGCACCGTATTGAGGGGAGGATGGATGGGGCTATGTATCGCCAGATCTTGGCTGACAACCTCCTTCCTTCAGTGAGAGCCCTGAAGATGGGTCGTGGCTGGGTCTTCCAGCATGACAACGAACCAAAGCACACAGCCAAGGCAATTAAAGAGTGACTCCGTAAGAAGCATCTTAAGGTCCTGGAGTGGCCTAGCCAGTCACCAGATCTGAACCCGAGAGAAAATCTATGGAGGGAGCTGAAAGTCCGTGTTGCCCGGCAGCAGCCTCGAAACCTGAAGGCTCTGGAGAAGATCTGCATGGAGGAGTGGGCCAAAATCCCTGCTGCAGTGTGTGCAAACCTTGTCAAGGACTACAGGAAACGTTTGGTATCTGTGATAGCAAACAAAGGTTTCTGTACCAAATATTAAATTCAGTTTTTGTGATGTATCAAATACTTATTTCATGCAATTAAATGCAAATTTATTATTTAAAAATCATACAACGTGATTTTCTGTTTTTTTGTATTAGATTCCGTCCCTCACAGTTGAAGAGAACTTATGATACAAATTACAGACCTCTACATGCTTTGCAAGTGGGAAAACCAGCAAAATTGCTAGTGAATCAAATACTTGTTCTCCCCACTGTATTAGTGTATAAGTACACTCAGCAGGAAAAGCAGTTCTTCATTTTCAATTAAACCCACCTGGAAGCCACGAACTGTTTGTTGGGAAAAAAAAAAAAACAATGTTATCTGAGCGTTTAGCACTGGAAAGTCTGGGATTTTTTGTTGTTGTTGTCGTTGCTATTCTTAGAGTCTAGCAAGAAGTTGCAAGCGATCAGTATTTTCCATTAATTACTAGTTTACAAAACAAAACTGCTGAAGTGGGCTGTAAACTATATGCCATTTCGGCAACTGGCTCTCCTCTGGATTTACTGACCAGAAAAGCCAAGTGGCTCAGCTTTAGACTGGCCACTGTTTTAAGAGAAAACTCGCCATTCTGAAGCTAATGTTAACGCGAATGCTATGCCAATGGTCGGAGCTACATTTAGCGTCTGACGATAACTAAGCACAGATCTTTAAAGGCTAAAGCACCATTGCATATTCTCTCTTGCCAAGATAAGAAAACATATCTTACAGTGTTTCTAAACAAGCAAGATGGAGCACGTCCTAGCTAGACACATCCTAAACTCCGGTGAAGAGACTGAGGGAGAAGCGCACCACATCTCACATGAGTGACACTACTCAAACACTGCTACGATGTAAGCCGACAAACTCCACGTACAATATGAAATTGACACACATTGTGAACATATGACAGAAACAATGTTGCATTTTCGTCTTGTCTCGTCAGACGAAAACTGGCATTTGTTTCATTATGTTCTAGAATCCCATAGAGCCGGGCGGTATACCGAAAATTTACCATTACCGAAATTCTTCCCGATGACCGACGTAATCTTGACCATGTCGGTAAATTTGGTAATTTAATAAAACAAGAAAAAATAGTCTTTGCATCCCACTTTGACTCTGTGCTGTTCGGCTACGTTCATTCCCCTTTAGGAAAGCAGTCAGTGTGCTTACGTATGAAGTCACGTGGTTATCAGGAAGTCAAACAAACAGAAGCCCGATAGGCTAACGCTACTGGCTAACGCTACAAGCAAACGTGATGGAGTGTGGCTAAAGAGAGCTTCGTCAAACTTTTACACGACATTCAATAGACTCTTAGTGGCATCCAGCTGTCCTTCCTGGTTCCCATGATTTCAGGAGAGGGTGCTTTCAGTGCTTTCTACTGGTAGCAAGGCCACAGGCTAACGCTAGCGGCTAATGCTCCAAATGAACGTGATGGAGTCAGATAGCAGCTCTAACCTTGCCGAAACGGCTGAACTTAATGAGTGGATTGGGCAGGGACTCCATCTAGCAATTAGTATGTCGTGTTATTTTGTATCTCTCTTTGTGTATGATTTCTCTAATAGCTTTTATGATGATAAAACATTCAGCATAAAGTATAATCCAACAGTGAAACCCATAATATGACCGTTTAATGGCCACAGCTATTTTTCTGTATGTGCTTGCTTTATTCTGTGTCATTACTGCCATCATAAAATCTTCAATGTTTCATTGGCATAAGAGCAATATAGCTTTAATGTGTGTGTTTCTGTGTGGGGGGGTGCATGTATTAATAAATGCTAAATAAATGCTCATACTTGAATTCCTATTGTTTACAATACATTTTTATATACTTAATGTTTAGACTGCATGTACAATTGTTAAATATGTTAAATTGAAAGCTGGTAAATAAATCAACGAGAAACAGTTAATTTGTATTTCATGTCTTGATTAAGATTTTCAAATTATATAACAGTCCGCTTGGGCGAATTTATCGTCATTTATCGTTATCGAGGTAAATCTGCTAAATTTACCTTGATACGTACTTAAGGTCATATCGCCCAGCCCTATTCTCCCAACTAGCCACGTTTTTAACTCGTCATTGTGACGTCATCGTCATGAAAAATTGTTTGTCGAATAAATATATCCGTTATCGTCATTGTTGACGAAAACATCACTGATAGGAGTCAAAGATGAAAATAAAAGAGAAGCAATATTATGGATGTGATGAGGCAATAATGCAGGTAGGTAGCTGCAAGGGAGAGCAGAAGACAGGGAGAGATGGAAGAGGATGATTCGCTCTGGAGGCCCCCTAATCAGGAAAAAAGTACCCTTAATGTTCTCTTTGCTACTGATGTGCTGTAACTAGGTAGATTGTCCAGATACATGGAATGTCTGTACCCTCCAGTGAAAAAAGGTCTCTCAGGGTTTGGTGTAGGGCTGTCCCAAACGACTAATTTTCTCCCGATTAGTCAGCCGACTATTTTTACGATTAGTCGACTAATCTAATAATTTTTTATTTATTTTTTTTTTTTACCAATTTAGCAATGACATTTTTGTTGACGCTTATCAATTCACAAAAAACATATTGGAACACTCAAATTATTTATTAAAGTACAAATAAACACGTAAATAACAATAATAAATCACAAATAAACAATGAGTTCAAATGCTGATAGAATTAACTAGTGTAGCATCCCGATTGAAAAGATGGTCTCTTAAACTGATGGTTTACAACTTTTATTCCATCCTTGATGTAAACACACTGTAAGAGCTACGGTGCGCACAAATAAAGCAACACAATTAGAAATTAACAAAAACTTTTCACCTTTTTCCTTTTAAACCTTATTTATATATCAATGAATTGCCTATATGAATTGCCTTTACCTTATCATTGACAATCTCTCCCTTGAGTGCAATCACTGTATATACTGTATATATTTATGACCTTTTAACCTTATATAATTTTCTATACCATAAAATAAACCATAACATGAAATAAACCTTTCAATTAGCATTAAAACAATACTAATAGCACTTATAGGCCCATTGTCAATGAAACATTATTATTTAGTAAGGCGACAGCACCCTCTGGTGTACAAAAAATGAAAGAAAAAAAATTACAAACTGCGTGAAGGCGCTTGAGGTGTTTATTCACGGCCAACGTGCAGCCAAGCTTGGCATTGAAGAGAAAGGACAGAAGAGTGTACTCTCCTTTGTTTCTTTGAAATAAGGCAATGTTTTGGACACTCTGGTGCGCATTTTTTGGCTTTGTGCCGCTTTCCCCGCTTGCAAACAGAGCATCCGACATTCTAACTTTCCACGCATATATTTTTTTAACCCTTCATTAACCGTCGACGGGATGTTGTGCTCGTCGACGGATTTACGTCATCGATGACGTCGACTATGTCGACTAGTCGGGACAGCTCTAGTTTGGTGAATGCTCCCTGATTGTTTTGTTACTACCAGCCAATGACATAGACCAGAAAGAATGAACTATAATCACTCTCACACTACATGATATCCAAATCTTTGCTTCTTTCTGGTCAAATTTGTTTTTAAGTATGAAAAACATTTATTATTTTTTTTCATCACATGTGTCACTTTATGCAACATTTGTCACAGTAAATTGATGCAATAACAAAGTAGTTATATTATTTCACTGCCGGCTTTCAAATTTTAAAATATGCTGTCTTTATTGGGTGAAAGTTCAGACAAATGTGTCATCCTTTGTTATGTTCCATCTGGTTTGATGAGTATCTTGAGTCACTGCCCATTATTTATCTGTAGACAGACAGTCTCTGCTGAAATCCCCAAAGACAGAGTACAATGTATTGTCTCTTCTCAAATGTGAACAGACCGTGATGGTTTTTAGGTCAATTTTGTTTTTTTTACTCAAACAGTTGTTATTAAAGTCAAAACAACTTGAGCAGTCTTTATATGTGGGATAAAAAAAAACAAAGATTTGCTCCCATTTCAAACCTTAATAAACAAAAAGTGTATGTTTTTGACACCTGTACTGTTTGCGGTGTGAGGATTCTGAAAGGACATTGATTTTGTGTAACGCTGTTTGTGTGTAGTTATTTTTACTAACCATGGTACAGTGTATCAGTCACAACCTTGATTGTACTGAAGTTGTGAAAGTTTCTAAAATGTAAATACAAACAAAAAGACTTGATTTGCAAATCCTTTTTAACCTATATTTAATTGAATAGACAAAGACAACAATATTTGCTGTTCAAACTGTTAGTCAAACTGCTTTATGTACTATCATATGCATAAATTTATATGCTTGGTTAGAAGACTCGACCCTGTTTTTTTTTTGCATTTATTTTAGGTTCTCCCTCCTGCCTGAAATTGTGCCAACAATCTGGCAAGGCCATCTGCTTCTTGTGCATATCTGTTTTGTGAGTGGGAGTTGCGTAATTCAAAGGTGCAAGGCAATGACTGGTCGATTGCGCTCGTTTACATTTCCTTTTTCCTGTCTATTGAACCAGAATACATATACGAACTGTAATATTATTAGAAACGCAAGTCAATAGCAGATTCATTTAAAAAATGTTAAATCCTTGGATTAATGATTAATCCAATACATCAGTTTTGTTTTTGGCAGCCCTTTCAGTTTTTGTCTTAGTCTTAGTCTTTTGGACGAAAATACTTTTAATTTTCGGACTATAAGCCGCTACTTTTTCCCCCTCATTTTGAATCCTCTGGTTTATAGTCCAGTGCGGCTTATTTGTAGATTTATTTGGGTTAATGGGGAACACTTTATTTGACTGCGGCGTCACAAGACACATAATATTGTCATAATTATGACATGACACTGTCATGGGCATCAATGAATGCTTATGACAGATGTCATTTAGTGTCATCCATCTAATTTTGTCACTAATGCCATTTATTTTCAGCTCGGATCTTTTACATCCATTCAAAAGTGAGATAATTTGCCGGATGACACTAAATGAAATCAGTCATAAGCATTCATTAATGCTCATGACAGTATCATGTCATAATTGTGGCGGTCTTATGACGCTGCTGTCAAATAAGGTGTTACCGGTTAATATCATTTGGTGTATATTAGGGCTTTCACAAACGACTAATGTTCTCCTGATAAGTCAGACGACTACTTTTCTTAATAGTCTATTTTTTAAATTTTTATTTTTTATTTTTATACTAATTTAGCAATGAATTTTTGATGACGTTTATTAATTCACAAAAACATTTTGAAACACTTAAATTCTTTATTAAAGTACAAATAAACACGTAAAAAACAATAAATCACAAATAAACAATGAGGTCAAATGCATATAGCATTAACTAGTGCAAAAGATCGGAATGTAAACAGATTCATAACACTGACTTTGCCTTTCCAATATGATTTAAAACAATTCTTGAAAAAAATCTAGCATTAATATTATAGTATACTGCTATATTTAATAGTATTGTATACAACTATAAACAATAGTATTGTAATAATTATAATAATTCATTGCCAATCAGATTTTTCATTAAGCTATTTTTAGTGTAGAATCTGACTTCTGAAGTATGTGGGATTAACTCTAGAAATCGTTATTTAAATAACGAACATGACGTGCTTTTATTTTCAAATGTTCGTTGGAAGTATGTTCGCTAAACCGCTAACCGTAAGCTTTACACTTAGCAAAAAAAAGCACTTTTCATGCATGTGGTTTCAGTAATACATTTGTTTTCATTTTTTCGTTTGCAAATGCTGTTACACAGTGATTTTTCATCTTTGAAGTGTCACCTTTTAACCGCAAGTTTGCGTGTTGGAGAAGACTGCCAATGTTTTATACCAGACTAAAGTAGGTTGTCTTGTTTTCCCCATTATCCTCAATGTAGCAATGCTAACATTGACAGTGTTTAATATAGATGTGTTTCCTTATTTTGTAAGTAAGAACTTTAATTCTACAGTGTGTTGATGACCAATAAACATCTGTGAAAGGAAGTGGAGTCTCATATGCCATCAACATGCACGCACAAATGTGTGCATTCACGCACGCACGGACGCAGCGATAAGACGCAGCCGTGAAAATGAACTTCCTCATTTTTATTTACTGTGCGTTAAATGGACTCATTGCATATCACGACAGGCTTAGCAACTTCGATAAAACATGTCATTAGTTAGTTAGGTGGACTTACGATCTACCAGCCTGTTGTCTCCTGTCGTCTTCCGAAATTACAACTAGGTGTTCAATCACGGCCGATGTGCAGCCAAGCTTGGCATTGAAGAGACAGGACACGAAAGTGTACCCTTCTTTGTTTCATTGAAATAAGTCAATGTTTTGGCCACAATGGTGCACTTTTTTGGTTTTGTATTGTTTTTCCTGCTTGCTTAGCGAGCGTCCGACATTCTCAACTTTCCACGCATATATTTTTTTAACCCTTCATTAACCGTCGACGGGATGTTGTGCTCGTCAACGCATTTATGTCACAGATTACGTCGACTACATCGACTAGTCAGGACAGCTATAGTGTATATATCCTATAATACAGTGAGGAAAGCTCCGGCTTATAGTCTGGTGTTGCATATCTATGGAAAAAATGCCGTTTTCGAGTCAAATTTGATGGTTTGCGGCTTATAGTCAGGTGCTCCGTATTGTCCAAAAATTACAGTATTAGACCTAGTGATATTTTAGTCATTTCAAAATGTTTTCGTGGTTGTCCAGTTGTAGTCGGCGAAATCTCAAACAAATTTTGTGTAGTTTTAGTGGACAGTTACCGTAATTTCCCGAATATAAGGCGCACCCGTGTATAAAGCGCACCCCAAATTTACTTGTAAAATCTAGGGAAAATTATTGTACCCGTTTTTAACGCGCACCCTAATTTTAGCACTAATAAATAGAAGAATACAAGAAAACAGAGCTCGTGTACAGATACAGAAATGTCATTTTACTGACTGGTGAAACACAGCACAAGCATAGCACATTGGTAGTTTAAAACATTACCATAAACTGACAATATTTATGGTAATAATATGATTTGACAACTTCTCCAACTTACCAGAATCTAAGAGAAAACAAAACAGATGTGACTTTTCTTTTAAAGGCTGCTGTATAACTTGCTCGTTTCATCATGATGAATAAATGTTTCTTCCATGGATTGATACGGTAAAATGAAAGTGAGAACGTAAGTCGGAAATCCGTGAGAGCTCATCGCTGTCAACACGACAGTGACAATAGGAACTAATGTTATTTGAGTTTGAGTTTCCCGAGTGACAGATATAGTTGAGGGACACAGGAAGTCTGTGTGTTTACGTTCGTCATGGTCCGAGTTGCGCAGCTGCAATAAACGTTGACTCAAATGAGTTCAAGAAACTAAATTCTGTGCTTTATGAAGAGTGAAAAAAGCAGAATTTAACACAGACGAAATCATTTAGCCGATTAGAGTGAAGTATTACCGAAACAAAATGGTGACGTCACGTACCGTGATGGTCGGCAACGGGTCGCCGCATACGTTTCTTCAACACAATGTGGCCGTGTCAATAAAAAAAATCAGTTTATATATATTAGGGATGTCCCGATCCAGGTTTTTGCACTTCCGACCCGATACCGTTATTGTTTTGCACTTCAGAGCCGATACCGATACTGGCTGATACCGATACCGACCTATCTGAGCATGTGTTAAAGTTTAAAGTTATTTAGCCTCCTTACTTAGTGGTCATACTCATGTTGAAAAAGGTTTTAGTACTCTTGATAACATCTAGCCAGCTGAATTAGGTGAGTTTGAATAACACACAACGGTTGGTAACAAGAAACTGACCTGTTTATTCAGTGACAAACACAAAACATTATAAATAACAAACAGAAATGGCATAGTCAGTCAATAAAACGTGCAAATAATATTGTAAACTGTCTTAAAAAAGCAAAACACACCAACAACCTCAGTGGAAAATCCCACAAATCCCCCAAGCTATTAGATGCTTTTAATGTTTCGTGCATTAGTTACAAAAATTGTATAAAAAGCCTCTCAGGTTTAAATAAACGACTATTTCAGTATCGAGTTAACATTTTAAAACAGTAAATAAAATACTCAAGTCCCCATTCTGTAACAGCAGCTTTAAACTACATTCAATACATTTAATTTTGCGACTCAACTGTTAAAGTTGTTAAAATTGCTCCCATTATTCCATAATTTCCCTTCTGTCTACTTTTGACATGTGAAAGTTTTAAAACTGTTTTGAAGATAGATTCAAGTCAAGATTTTGCCGATTTAGGAGTATTTTAGATAAAAAGTTAATTAGGTTCGCTTGGAAGGTTCACAACAGCCTATTAGGGAAGTCTTCTGCTTTAAGATGGCGGCTGTTTACTAACGCATCTGCTTTTCAATACTTCAGTGTTGCTAACGCAGTCGAGTCTGTCATTTTGCATCTAGTTCTATATACATGATATCTATTATCTCCAGTAAAATGACGTTGACGTAGTTTGTAGCGGCTGTCAGCAGCAGTCAGGTATTCTTGTGTTTTTTATCCAGCGGCATGAGTTGAGCTTAAGCCGTGAGTTGAGCATTGGCATTACCCGCGTCTATGACAAGCATGATGTTTACTCTCGGGACGCAATGCGGTCCGTTGCTCCTAGCGTCCCGAAGACCGCGCTGTGTATTAGTTCCGCTTTACTTGACATATTTCAATGATCGGAATTTGGATGTTTGTGAATCGTTCGCGAATCTTCCACGGCCGAATCGCTCAAGGATGTAATGACGGCTGGGCATGTTGTAACGTGGTTCTAAGTGTTGGATGGTGCGTCTTTACTCACGTGAGATAATGGTTGGTCATCAAAAATGAATTCTTCGGCAATGACTCTTGTTATTCCCTGGGCTTTGGGACTGTCGAGTGCCAGTTTGTCATGCATAGCAAAAGTTTCTGCCAGTGTTAGTTGCGTAGGACCTTTCTTTTTTTCTTCGGTTTTCTTAACATACTCCTCATATTGTTTGTGGTGGTATTTCGCTAAATGCTTGATTAGGTTGGTTGTATTAAAACTTCTTACAGCTTTACCACTACGCTTGACTTTATTGTGGCATATGTTGCACTCTGCCTCTTCGTCTTTGTCGTCCTTTAAGGTGAAATGATCCCACACAGCTGACATTTTTACCGATAAAGTCTCTCGGTAAATTGGGAGACGGTAATGTAGTGTGTTGAAGGTGTGCCGTAAAATGCGGACCGGATTTTAGCAAACCGGAGCAAGAACTGGAATGGATTATGTAAATCGGTGCGCTGGAAAAGCCGGACCGGACTTTGAAAAAACTGGATCGGAAGTCTGGATCGGAATTTTTCCGTGTTCCGATCCGATACCGATGCGCATTTTTTTGCCCATATCTGCGTCCGATCTGATCCAAATATCGCATTGGGACATCTCTAATATATATATGTAATATATATATATTTCTGTCTCCATCCGTGTACCCGTTTATAATGCGCACCATGATTTTACAAGTTGATTTGGGGGAAAAAAAGTGTGCATTATATTCGGGAAATTACGGTACTCAAGATGTTTTCATCTGTAAAACTCAAAAGTTTTAGCCCAAAAATAAATAAAGATTTCCAACAATTTCGAATGAACATAGACCAGTGCTTCTCGATTATTTTGTGTTACGCCCCCCCCATGAAGACGTAAATGTTTTGCGCCCCCCCAAACTCTCTGTCGCCAATGTAAATAGTATCATTTTTCTATAAATTTACTATTATAAGTACACCTCTGCCTCACGCGTCCTTTTTTTCTATAAAAGAAAAAAAGTAACATCAACTTATAATAAAGTATAACTTTGTTAACATTGTTTTGTTTGTAACAGAAAAGACTTAAAGCGCATCAATTTGCCTGAATTAAAAAAAAAAAAAAAAGTCACATCCAAACTGTAAAAATACTCAAGGTACATTTATGACCATTTGATACGGAAAAATAAAATGTTATAAAAATCAATACATAATAATACATTCAAATTGATTAGCAGCAAAAATTTGACCGAAAAAATAACTGAATAGAAGAAAAACGACAGTGTCATTGGACAGAGGGACTGTTTTTATTTTTGCTACTCGCAGTAGCACCTCCTTTGCAATGGTTTGGGGTTATTTTGCACTGAGCATGCCAACAGTGTTCACTGATTTACTGATTTAACACTGGCAAAGCGGGACGATTGTTGGCAATATTCGGCACGTTTTCACTGAAAAACAATCAAGCGTCTTATCAAGGATACTGGGGTCTGTCTTTAAGTGACGTCTATATTGATGTGGCTTCCAGCTACAATCATTTTTAGACACAGTAAACAGAGTGGTCTTTCCTCGTCACCCACTGTGTTAAAAGTCAAAGCCAAAAGCCAAACAGACCTGAAAACAGCGCATTCTTGGTGGCCGGGGGAGAATCGGAGTTGAGGGCGATCGTCTTGACGATCCCAAGTCGAAAATGGCACTTCTCAGGTGGACACGTGAGAACCAGAAAAGATAGTGGGTCGCTGTATGGCGCACAGCTCTCCATATTGCTTTGATGTGTACTCTTTCTTGGTTCAAAAATACTGCGCACACTCTGAAAAGAGAGAGCGCCACTGCCACCCACTGAGTGGATGTGAAAGTACACTTTATTTTAGTACGGCAAAAAAAAAAAAGAAAAAACTAGACGTACTAGCTAGTAAAGCCAAGTGGCTCTGCTTTAGACAGGCCAGTGTTTTAAGAGGACACTCACCATTCTGAAGCTAATGCTAACTCGAACGCGAATGATGCACTCACGCTAGGATTACATTTAGTGTCTGATTATCATTCAGCACAGACCTTTAAACTAAGCTAAAGCATCAATGCATATTCTCTCTTGTCAAGATAAGAAAACAAATCATACCGTGTTTCGAAACAAGCAAAATGGAGTGCAGCCTAGCTTGGGACACATCCTAAACTCCAGTGAGGAGGCAGAGGCGCAGCACATCTTACATGAGTGACACGACCCAAAAACTGCCATGATGCAAGCTGACGTACAATATTAAAATTTCACGCATTGTGAACATGTGACAGAAACAATGTCGCATTTTCTTCTTGTTGGCGTCCCGTCAGACGAAAACTGACATTCGTCTCGTTATGTTCGTTTCCCCAGCCACGTTTTTAGCTCGTCATCGTCATGAAAATACTGTTTGTCGATGACATATTTTTGTTATCATTATTGTTGACAAAAACAACACTGCAACACATATTTTCTTTTAGCAGCAATAACGTGATTGAAAAAGTCTTGGTGCTGGGTGTAGGTTGTGTGTCGTCCAACCAGTTAACTCTTTCAGGGAAAGTGGTCTTTACAGTAGATAGCTATTCAAATTTGACACTTTCAATTTATAAGGCAAGTGACCCTTTTTGGTCATTAAAAATAAATTATTATGAATGAATGGATATTATTATCATTTGTTTTTTAGATGATTGATCAATATTGTTGTAATTCTAAATAAATGCATATTTTCATACAATATTAATAAAAACTAAATTAATAAAGTTAAAATGAATGAAAATCAGAATACAAATTGGTATTACTATACTGACCTGTGTTTGTCTTTTAGTAAAATGTAGAAATATTGTCCTCGATATTAAACTCACTCACTACTTGTATATACATTTTTATACCCTGTGTTCAAGGTTAGGTCTGAGGTTGAAAAAATATATCGGGAATTATCTTTTCATACTGCTGCTTGGCTGCCTTTCTGTTTAATCCTCTGGCTGCTGTCAGACTGTGCGTGTGCGCGTGTGTGCGCTTGTGTATTTTATCAGATGCTTTTCATATCCTCACAGACAGAATAGGTCTGAGAGGTGACACTGGGCCTGTGTGAACTATAACCCAGTCCTAGGCAAAATACAGCAATGGCCGTCCCCTCACAATGTTTAAGACGTTTGAATGAAATATGAAAAATGTGATGCTTTTATTTAGTTGTGTAGTTGTGCCAAGTTGTGGAAGGTATAAATGAGGAAGTGTGTTGTGTCTGCAATGTTGGTAACTTAGCAACGTGTTTCACTAAATTTAGTGACTTTTGAGTTGTAACCGGTGTTCAAAAATGTCAGCACACTTTCAAAATGTAAGATCTCTAAGAACATATGCATATTGTTTCGGCTACATGATTTTTGTAAAGGTTCAAAAATCTGTATATTTTTATTTTGTATATCACTATGTTTACCGCTTGTCATTTTATTTAGAATTTTGTGTTACCCGAATACAACAATATACAGGTATACCATAGCTACAGTGCTATGTTGTCACACTCCTAATGTTATGGTCTTTATATTTTAATTAAGTGTAACAGTGATTAAATGCGGCGTTATATTAATCAGCAATAGAAATTCAATTTCAATTGCAATATATTGTTTTCTGTCTTTTCACAGCCATCAAAGTGAACTGTCAGGGCTCATGTGGAATCTCCAGCAAACTTAACGACACGTCATGGACTATTGAGGAGCAGTACTTCAACAGCACGTTGTCTGTTGCTGACAAAGGTGATATGAAGCGCCTTTTTTGCCTTTTTTTTTTTTTTTTTTGCCTTTATTGAACAATCATAACTTTAATTTCATAAACTTGAGTTCGTTCAATATCTACAATATGATATGCAAAATTGAAATTCTAATTTTAGTAGTGGTTGTAATACAGGATGAAAAAAATGTCAAATGTGTATATCAATGAAAACGAGAACTATAATACAACCTAAGCAACCCCTCAGTAGACTCCTAACAGAGCAGGACATAAATAATGAATGACCCAGGCTCTCACTTCCTGTCATTCCCTTTATTGTTGCGGTTTTTCCCATATCTCAATCTCTTTTCAAAATGGTCTACCTCGTGGGCTCAGCAACCCAAGCAGAGCGAGACAAGCAATGTGACAGACTACCACACAGATACAACTGCTACGTACTTTAGAGCAAAACAAACAATGTCTGCTATGGAAAAAGGATTTGTTGTTTTTTGTCTGCTGTGCCAGTGTCACCCCAAGTCATGGTTGTTGTGTAAAGCTGATAGCAATAAATGGAGAACATAACAAGTTAAACTTGACCAGAACTGTGAGTCTTCAAAAAAATCACATGAAGTTGTTTTACAACAATTTTAGTATGTACAGTGCCTTGCAAAAGTATTCGGCCCCCTTGAACCTTGCAACCTTTCGCCACATTTCAGGCTTCAAACATAAAGATATAAAATTTTAATTTTTTGTCAAGAATCAACAACAAGTGGGACACAATCGTGAAGTGGAACAAAATTTATTGGATAATTTAAACTTTTTTAACAAATAAAAAACTGAAAAGTGGGGCGTGCAATATTATTCGGCCCCCTTGCGTTAATACTTTGTAGCGCCACCTTTTGCTCCAATTACAGCTGCAAGTCGCTTGGGGTATGTTTCTATCAGTTTTGCACATCGAGAGACTGACATTCTTGCCCATTCTTCCTTGCAAAACAGCTCGAGCTCAGTGAGGTTGGATGGAGAGTGTTTGTGAACAGCAGTCTTCAGCTCTTTCCACAGATTCTCGATTGGATTCAGGTCTGGACTTTGACTTGGCCATTCTAACACCTGGATACGTTTATTTTTTAACCATTCCATTGTAGATTTGGCTTTATGTTTTGGATCATTGTCCTGTTGGAAGATAAATCTCCGTCCCAGTCTCAGGTCTTGTGCAGATACCAACAGGTTTTCTTCCAGAATGTTCCTGTATTTGGCTGCATCCATCTTCCCGTCAATTTTAACCATCTTCCCTGTCCCTGCTGAAGAAAAGCAGGCCCAAACCATGATGCTGCCACCACCATGTTTGACAGTGGGGATGGTGTGTTCAGGGTGATGAGCTGTGTTGCTTTTACGCCAAACATATCGTTTTGCATTATGGCCAAAAAGTTCAATTTTGGTTTCATCTGACCAGAGCACCTTCTTCCACATGTTTGGTGTGTCTCCCAGGTGGCTTGTGGCAAACTTTAAACGAGAATTTTTATGGATATCTTTGAGAAATGGCTTTCTTCTTGCCACTCTTCCATAAAGGCCAGATTAGTGCAGTGTACGACTGATTGTTGTCCTATGGACAGACTCTCCCACCTCAGCTGTAGATCTCTGCAGTTCATCCAGAGTGATCATGGGCCTCTTGGCTGCATCTCTGATCAGTTTTCTCCTTGTTTGAGAAGAAAGTTTGGAAGGACGGCCGAGTCTTGGTAGATTTGCAGTGGTTTGATGCTCCTTCCATTTCAATATGATGGCTTGCACAGTGCTCCTTGAGATGTTTAAAGCTTGGGAAATCTTTTTGTATCCAAATCCGGCTTTAAACTTCTCCACAACAGTATCTCGGAACTGCCTGGTGTGTTCCTTGGTTTTCATAATGCTCTCTGCACTTTAAACAGAACCCTGAGACTATCACAGAGCAGGTGCATTTATACGGAGACTTGATTACACACAGGTGGATTCTATTTATCATCATCGGTCATTTAGGACAACATTGGATCATTCAGAGATCCTCACTTAACTTCTGGAGTGAGTTTGCTGCACTGAAAGTAAAGGGGCCGAATAATATTGCACGCCCCACTTTTCAGTTTTTTATTTGTTAAAAAAGTTTAAATTATCCAATAAATGTTGTTCCACTTCACGATTGTGTCCCACTTGTTGTTGATTCTTGACAAAAAAATTAAATTTCATATCTTTATGTTTGAAGCCTGAAATGTGGCGAAAGGTTGCAAGATTCAAGGGGGCCGAATACTTTTGCAAGGCACTGTACTATACTGTACATCAACATGCAATTCTGTCATTGTGGATTGTATCTCATCGTTTTCTGTTACACATTTCAGCCAGACTTAACATGACTTCTCTTCTCTGCACAAAGCTCAGACACAAAAGAACATAGGTTTGCATAGGGACTGTGGGCGCGGACACAAAAGAACGTAGGTTTACATAGGGACTGTGGGGACAAAACAGTACCAACTTTTCAGGATGCTCAAATTGTCCCCACCAGTTTTTAAGCAACCTTATTTGCGTTGTATAATGACTTCAGTTTTTATGGTCATCTAGATTGTCTTTCCATAAGTTGTATGGATAGAATTGACGCTACCATTATTTAGTGATTTTTTTCTCATTATGTTCAGACCTACATTTACCCCTTTTTCTTGATAAATGTGCTGGTCCACCCCCCCAAACGCACGTTTGATTGGCTGATGACTACACCCCCTTATCCCCCCTCCCAACACGAAGACACACACACAACCTCGACAGAAACACATGTCTACATGCCGCCTCCTCCGCCCCCTTCCAAGAGGAGGGATATTAAAAGTCCTTTTTGGCCACCAGCAGCAGCCGCAGCCACTGTAAGCAATGAACAAAAGAAATCAATGTCTGCATCAGACCTGCTGTTCATCAGACCTGCATCAGAGTTAGCGTAGCATTAAACAGTGTGAACTTGCTAACCTGCAAAATTTGAGTAAAATCCAATAACACGTCTCCTTAGAACTATGGGGCGCCGTTTGTAAAACAGCACATGCTGAAAATTACGACATTTTCTCACATTTAGCGCCACACAGTGTTTAAAATGGTGTGAAATTTTTAGAGTCACTTTTTTTTTTTGCACATTTACAACATTATTTAGCAACTTAAATATTCATTTTTAGATAAGAAGTTTTGGACCTGATTCTTTAAATCCCGAACTAAATATTTAATTTAAATCTTAAATTTATATCCTATATCCTAAATGTTAAATCAGGAAACGGTCGGAACTAAATATTTAGCTTAATATGCAAATTCACATGACTGGAGACCGAAAGTAACAAAATAAAGGCTGGAGCTCACAAAATGCTCTTTAAATAGTTTCTCCTAAATATGTATTTTACTTATATATTGTAATTATTACAATGACTCATGTCTAAGAGCAGACTGCCACCGTTGAATAGGTTTTATTCTAGAGCTGTCCCGACTAGTCGACATAGTCGACGTCATCGATGAAGTAAATCCGTCGACGAGCACAACATCCCGGTTAATGAAGGGTTAAAAAAAATATATGCGTGGAAAGTTCAGAATGTTGGACGCTTGGTATGCAAGCGGGGAAAGCGGCACAAAGCCAAAAAAGCGCACCAGAGAGTCCAAAACATTGACTTATTTTTTAAAGAAACAAAGGAGGGTATACTGGTGTTTTCCCTGTCTTCAATGCCAAGTTTGGCTGCACGTCGGCCGTGAATGATAACGACAGGAGATTGTAAGTCCATCTAACTAACTAATGACATGTTTTATTAAAGTTGCTAAGCATGTCGCGATATGCAATGAGTCCATTTATCGCATGATAAATAAAAATGAGGGCATTTTCACGGCTGCGTTTTATTGCTGCGCGCCCGTGCGTGCGTCCGTTGGTGCGTGCGTGCTGATGGCATATGAGACTCCAGTGCTTGTCTCTCATCAACACGCTGTAGAATTAAAGTTCGGACATACAAAATAAGAAAACACATCTATATTAAACACTATATACGTTAGCATTGCTACATTGAGGTAAATGGGGAAAAATTAAAATTACAAAATTTTTAGTTTAGTTTAATTTAGTTAATTACTAAATATTTAGTTCCAACCGTTTCCAGATTTAGCATTTAGGATATAGTATATAAATTTAAGATTTAAATTAAATATTTACTGGTTAAGATGTAGAAGAACATACAAATGTTCAGTTAAAGAGATGGCTTGAGTGTCGAGGGCTGAAAAAGACGGGCAAAAGAGCCGATCTGATCCAGAGGTAGCTTTTTTATCGACACCTTTTTCTTGTGTGCATTGCCTTACGCCACTGACAATGACATTCTCCTATTTCAACAAGCTATCCTTTACCACCATATGCCCTGTCTTTCTTATACATTATATCCTCTGGTTGTCTTACGTGTCTGACCGTTCTAGGGGGTAATTTACATAGCTACTTTTGTGTAGCGATCGCAAATGCTACTCAGTGTCAGCCAACGAACAGTTTTATTTTTTTTAATTAATAACAAATCTTTATTTCTATAATTTATTTACACTTTCCCCTCATTAAAATATATATACTGTATGTATATTTTTTACAACAGAAAAGGTAAGAACAGCTTACCTCTACATCCTCTGTAGGACCATGGCCCCCAACAAAATGTTAACTGCATATAAAGGTGAATGGCTTCATCTTGCTGGCATTAAACTGGTCTTTTTACGTCCGCAAAAGTTGATCCATTCTTTACATTTTTCCTTCGAATTTTTGGCTTCGGGAAACGTATGAAGAAAACATCCTTCATATGTCGTAAGGTCTAGAGTCGTTCCATAGCAGCAGTGTTTACTCGGCATATTCTTTTTTGAAAGAGTACCTGCAGAAAAAAGGAGTTACCGGTATAACATGAGTTGTATGCGAGAGTGTGTTTATGTTGACCCACTTCCGGGTTACGATAGCGACGTACAGTCTAAAAATAGCATTCGTGCGGTACGCTATTGAGAAAAAAAGTTGAATCCCAATTGAGAATTTTTTTCCATATTTGCTCAACCCACTGATGCATTTAAGAGATGAAACTATGGGAAAAGATGATGAGACAACCAATTGAAGCAACGTTGCTCTTGTGTTGAAGGACAATGTAGGCTAACATGTAGTTCCATGTATGAGTCAAGTAGTATCACCCAAAATCACAAAAAACAACCACCTAATTTCTGGCTTTCTCCCTTTAAAAATAATAATTTTAACTTTTTTTGATTTTACGTAGGAAACGCATCAGCATACTGGTGGGAATTGTAGCTCTGACTCCCTTTCACCTAATCTCTTGGGTTTTATTAATGTCCTGTCCCCAGCAAAAGGTATACATGCAGGTTATGCTGTTATAGCGTCCCTACCAATGGTGAGACCAAACCTACGCCCTTGCACACACATGTCTGCATGACAAAAGACCAATTGGAAAAAGTGGCATGTCATGAGGAGAAATTTATTACACTCTGACCTAAATGAGCTGCCAACTCTATAAGACTATTAATTATCCGATTGGCTCAAGGTGTTTGCATTTTGATGCTATATAAAAATTTTACTCCCGCTCCTGCCAATCTAGTTAGAATTGCAATTCCAGCAAATTGCAAGAAAATGCTGCCAGATCACCCTAGCCCAAACCCAATCAACCTAGCCTTATACTTGTATCAGATTCATTAAGAAAACCAGAATACCGGATTGTTGGATGTGCTCAAGATAATATGATTGATAAATCCTATACATTGATAATATTTTGTATATTTTCTATGACTACTGGATTGCATTGTAAATGAAGATTGTTTTCATTCTGATGCCGTCTGAACGCTGAAAATGTTTAAAAGAATAAATCACTCCAGCAGACAGATATAACGCACTGAGTATTTCGCAATCATTAAAATGCAAACCAACCCATCATTATTCTATAATCTATAAGGGCAGGTGCTTAAAAGGATGCTGAACGAAAGTGGTACTGTTGCAGAAGAATGCACTCATTCCCGGGTCGATTGCTGCTATGCCTTTTTCTTTTTTTATCATTGATTAACTTTGCTGGAAAATGCTTTGCCAGCTATGTGTTTTAGCCATTAGTCACCACGATATTATTCATTCTTGTTGGCTAGTTTCTGTTGATAGTAGGTCACTTCAAACAACATATCTGCCTTTTGAAAAAAAAAAAAAAAAAAAAACGTTCTTTATCAGTGAAACTCTATTACACTGGGAAAGTAGGTAGGGCATTACCATGACATCCAGTGTTTGTATCTGGATAAAATCTTCGAGGAGCTATAATGTCTCTGCTTGTCTATACACCAGCAAATGCTTTTCCCTTTTTCCCCTTGTTTGTATTTCTTACATTTGTGTTTGCTCAGTGTTGTAAGTTTTAATCTTTTGTTTTTTTGTTTCCTCACAGGTACTTTGGCAGCAGGCGAACACAATTTCCCTTTCCAATTTCTTATCCCAGGTGTGAATTTAATCTCAATGATTTGTTTAACTTTCTGTTGTTTCGGCATGCCTTTACTTCTTTGTAGTCGCCCACCGATACTTTATATTGGTATTGGCGTGGCATTAAAATGTTATCATCAGTATCAGGGAGTGTTAAGAAATGAAACATTCATTCGCTGTCAGCCTTACCTTTTCAAATGGATTGGATGTCTTGTGCTTACAATGGCACACCAATAAGGTAAATAATAACATTTGTTCTTCCTTCGGCTAATATACACCCTCCCACCAATTAGTTTATTACCAGTAGACATCTAATCCATTTGTATTGGACGTCTAGCGTTGTCAAAGGCAGACAATTAGTTAAGCAGTGTCTGACCAGGCAATTATCGTAATTACTTAGCAGTAAAACGAGCATGCAGTAAATTACCGTATTTTCTGCACAATAAGGCACACCTAAAAGCCTTCAATTTCCTCAAACGCCAACAGTGCGCCTTATAATCCAATGCGCCTTGTATATTGGTTAATCATGACATGACATTCCCTTTAGCGTAGCTCCATCTAGTGCAGGTGTGCCCAAGTCCGGTCCTCAAGAGCCCCTACCCACCTTGTTTTCACTGTCTCCCTCCTCCAACCATAGACTTGATAATGATATTGCCGGGACACGGGGCGCAGGGCAGAATAATAGGGGGCTTGCATTGTTGGTGTGGCCGTCAAAGCTGACCGAGTAGAATCACAGACAAAGAGCTTTTTTCGTTGAAAATTTTTGTGAATAAATGCTTAAATCTCTGAATTCTTTATAGATATGGACGTAAAACAGTCTCGATTCTTGGTTAAAAGCAAAAAAAAACAGAAACGTGCAGTTAGCATTTATTTTACGTAAATATGTCGAAGTACGATGCTAGTCTGTCAGTCAATGTGGCGGCTGCCATATGTAAACAGAGCTTTTCCGATGAAGATTCTTGTGAATAAAGGCTTAAATCCCTGAATTCTTTATAGATATGGACGTAAAACAGTCTCGATTCTTGGTTAAAAGAGAAAAAAAAAACGTGCAATTAGCATTTATTTTACGTAAATATGTTGGCTGGCAACCAGTTCAGGGTGTCCCCTGCCTACTGCCCCGAGTTAGCTGGGATAGGCTCCAGCACCTCCGCGACCCTCGTGAGGACAAGCGGCATGGAAAATGAATGAATGAATGTCGAAGTACGATGCTAGTCTGTCAGTCAATGTGGCGGCTGCCATTTGTAAACAGAGCTTTTCCGGTGAAGATTCTTGTGAATAAAGGCTTAAATCCCTGAATTCTTTATAGATATGGACGTAAAACAGTCTCGATTCTTGGTTAAAAGAGAAAAAAAAAAACGTGCAATTAGCATTTAGTTTACGTAAATATGTCGAAGTACGATGCTAGTCTGTCAGTCAATGTGGCGGCTGCCATATGTAAACAGAGCTTTTCCGATGAAGATTCTTGTGAATAAAGGCTTAAATCCCTGAATTCTTTATAGATATGGACGTAAAACAGTCTCGATTCTTGGTTAAAAGAGAGAAAAAAAACGTGCAATTAGCATTTATTTTATGTAAATATGTCGAAGTACGATGCTAGTCTGTCAGTCAATGTGGCGGCTGCCATATGTAAACAGAGCTTTTCCGGTGAAGATTCTTGTGAATAAAGGCTTAAATCCCTGAATTCTTTATAGATATGGACGTAAAACAGTCTCGATTCTTGGTTAAAAGAGAAAAAAAAACGTGCAATTAGCATTTATTTTACGTAAACATGTCGAAGTACGATGCTAGTCTGTCAGTCAATGTGGCGGCTGCCATATGTAAACAGAGCTTTTCCGATGAAGATTCTTGTGAATAAAGGCTTAAATCCCTGAATTCTTTATAGATATGGACGTAAAACAGTCTCGATTCTTGGTTAAAAGAGAAAAAAAAAACGTGCAATTAGCATTTATTTTATGTAAATATGTCGAAGTACGATGCTAGTCTGTCAGTCAATGTGGCGGCTGCCATATGTAAACAGAGCTTTTCCGGTGAAGATTCTTGTGAATAAAGGCTTAAATCCCTGAATTCTTTATAGATATGGACGTAAAACAGTCTCGATTCTTGATTAAAAGCAAAAACAAAACCAAAAAAAAACGTGCAATTAGCATTTATTTTACGTAAATATGTCGAAGTACGATACTAGTCTGTTAGACAATGTGGCGGCAGCCTTACAACAAAGAGCTTTTTACGTTGAAAATTCTTGTGATAAAAACAAAAAATTGAATAATTGCCTTGAATCCTTGAACAATTCACTCTTTTGACAATCATTCCTGTTTGTATGCGGTACAGCTTTCGTACGTTTTAACATAAATCCGGCGTTGGATTGCTGCAACCGACTGCGAATAACTGATGGATTGTGGGATGGCCCCCTACTTGAAGGCACGGCACAGTGAAGGTCGAGTCTCACCCGTCAATATCATTATGAACTCTATGCTCCAACACACCCGAATTTAATAATCGGGATTGTTATCAAGCTTCTGAACAGCTTGCTGATGAGCTGATCATTTGATTCAGGTGTGTTAAAGGAGGGAGACTTGAAAAACAAGCAGGATAGGGGCTCTCGAAGACCGTACTTGGGCACCCCTGATCTAGTGGGTGCATAACGCTATGTCTACTAGGAGTGGGAACCTCAGGGCACCTCACGATACGATACGATTCGCGATACAAGGCTCACGATAACGATTATCTCACGATATCACGATACAGCGATTATCGATATATTGGTCAGAAATTGGATACATGATATTCTACAATACAACTGTTGAAACGAAGAAAAAAAAAGATATTTCAAAATAGTAAAAATACTGTTTAAGTCATTTATTAAACAGTGACACCTTTTCTGTGCATCATTGCTGTAAAATATAAACCTACTGCAAATTGTGCACCTACGCATAGAGAGGAAGCAAACCACAACCACTGATATCTCTTGGAGGGATCATGATGAATGACACCCTTAATTTCTTTAAAGTTTTAAATCTTAAAAAAAAAAACAACAACAACAACAACAACAACAGTGCTATAGTGGTGTCAGTCAGCAGTTGAGCTTGGAGAGGGGCAATGATCAAATTGGTGGGTCTTTTCTTCATATATGACCTTTGTTGCCAAAAGCGTTGGTTTGAGCACTTCCACTATCTGCTTTAGCATTTGAGATGTCAGACTTGGTCAGTCACATTCTTCCTCACCTTAAAAATAACAAAATAAAACAAAAAATATTAGCTACCTAATAGCTTTTGAGTTGAAATCCTGATATATATATATATTTTTGTGTTGGAAGTATTGAGTGAATTAAAAAAAAATATGAATTGAATGTATAGAAATTAAAAATGCAATAATTACCTATTTTTTAATATGTAGGCTACATTAATTATCATGCACATCACTTTATATATTTTGGAAGCTATTCAAACCATTTTTGTAGCTTATTGTATCAAAATGGCAGTAATAGCAGTTTGTGTAGTAAACTAGATGGAAAGTGGTTCTCAAATAATAGCAAATAAATCGGTAAATTCATGTGGGCTTGTTCAATACTCATTTTCATCCAGTTTAGGGTCCTGGTTTATTTTATATCATTCATTCATTCATTTTCCATGCCGCTTATTCCTCACGAGGGTCGCGGAGGTGCTGGAGCCTATCCCAGCTAACTTCGGGCAGTAGGCAGGGGACACCCTGAATTGGTTGCCAGCCAATCGCAGGGCACAAGGAGACACACAACCATTCACGCACACACTCACACCTATGGACAATTTAGAGTGTTCAATCAGCCTACCATGCATGTTTTTGGGACGTGGGAGGAAACCGGAGTTCCCGGAGGAAATTTACCCATTGACTCCGATTTTACACTGGTAGCCGCAGCTATATTTGACAGGGTATCCGGCATTTAACAAATTAGCTGGCTCTCTAGCCCCTGTTATAAATATCCGGACATAAGGTACATTAGTGTTTGCCTGGCACGGACAAATTGTCCTCCCTGTATTTTTCAAACACTGTGAGAATAGTCTGGGACCCAGTTCCTTAATGGCCTCTCGAGCCGAACGAAATCATCCGTGCAATCAGATTCGATTATTTGCATGACGTGCTCTTAACGAGCAACGTCACTCAACGACACAGATGGCGAACGATATATTCCAATCCGCGGTAAAATTAGTTTTTGATTACCAAAAACACATCGACACAAGTCACTGACAACAGTCTCTCGCGCTAGCCATGTTGAATACAGTTCTCCCTTCTCCGCTCCCGCTAGTTTCTTGTCGCTTTACCAACGTCATGTCCGCCTGTTTCTGATTGGTCCACTCCGCTGTCTGTTTGCTGTGGCTTGCTCCGCCCTGGGAATTTGATCCGCGGGACGGTCGCCAGACTCAATCGCTGGAACAGCGGTGAGTCTGGAGTTCCAAGCTACATTAGTGTAGCCGACATGCCATATAGTATATTAATTTGAACGTTTAAGACCATTATCCGTCCTAGTGTAGACATAGCCTAAGGCTACTACAACTACAACAACAGGGTGAGGTTTTCAGCTATCCAATAAAACCAAGAGTGATGGAAGGAAATATTTTATTCATGGTAGTTAGAACCTTAAAACATGCCATTTGAGAAATATTTATAGAATTTTCATTTAATAAATATGTCCTTTAAATGGCATCCTACCACATGAATGCATCCTTGAAATCTGCTGTTGACCACTTAAAAATCAAAACAAAAAAAAACTTTTGCATATTGGCAGTCATGAGCAAATGGCAGCACTGCAAGACAGTGACCTTGAGCAAGTAAACAATGTGCCATTTTAGTAACTTGTGAATTCAGGATGAAATTCACAGTATTCCAGCTTAGATGAGGAATCTCACCTGCAGATTACAGGAATGAGTGAGGAATCTCACCAGCAGATTTCAAGAATGCATTCGTACAAGAGGACGCCATTTAAAGAACGTCATTAAAAAAAAAACAACAAATCCATCGTTTCTTAATTGGCATTTTTTAAGGTTTCAATTCCAATAAATAAAATATACTTTCTTCCATTACTCTTTTATTTAATGGCTTGTTAAAAAGTTCCTGTTTTTTGGGGCGTCAACCTGTAAATCAGTGGTCTCAAACCGGTCCTCAAAGGGCCGCAGGGGGTACTGGATTTCATTCCAACCAAACGAGACAAATACCTTTTCACCAATCTGGTTTCTTACAAGTGTAATCAGTTGATTGCAATCAGGTGCTGCTTATGTTAGTAGAAACCTCATTGGTTGAACTGTCTGTGCTGGATCTGTTGGAACAAAAACCAGGACCCACTGCGGCCCTTTGTGGAGTCGGTTTGAGACCGCTGCTAATGGATCAATATTGGTTACTCATGGCATGAATTTCCCTTTTGCTCAGCTCCATCTAGTGGATGCATAACGCAACCACTACTACTGCGCCTTATAATGCGTTGCGCCCTATATATGAAAAGTTTTAAAACAGGCTATTCATTGAAGGTGCTTCTTATACTCCGATGTGACTTATAGTGCCGCAAATACGGCAGTTAAAAAAACAAGTGTATATGTAGATATAAACTTTTATATTCTTCACAAAACGGGGTCTAGGTACAACAGCGGTCTCAAACCGACTCCACAAAGGGCCGCAGTGGGTCCTGGTTTTTGTTCCAACAGATCCAGCACAGACAGTTCAACCAATGAGGTTTCTACTAACATAAGCAGCACCTGATTGCAATCAACTGATTACACTTGTAAGAAACCAGATTGGTGAAAAGGTATTTGTCTCGTTTGGTTGGAATGAAATCCAGTACCCCCTGCGGCCCTTTGAGGACCGGTTTGAGACCACTGAGGTACAATATTGGCATCAGCTATTACCACATAGACCAGGGGTGTCAAACCGATTCCAGAAAGGGCCGCAGTGGGTCCTGGTCTTTGTTCCAACAGATCCAGCATGAACAGTTGAACCAATGAGGCTTCTGCCAAAACAAGTAGCACCTGACTGCAATTAATTGATTACACTTGTAAGACACCAGATTAGTTAAAAGGTACTCGTCACGTTTGGTTGGAATGAAATCCAGCACCCACTGAGGCCCTTTGAGGAGCAGTTTGACACCTGTGACATAGATGGTTGTCAGAATCCATATTGGGAGCCAGTACATAATATCGGTGGAACACTACTACTTTGTTGCAAGAGCTTTTATAAGCCAATGAGGAATTACACCATGAGTTTGTGTTTTTTCCCCTCATGTGAAATTGGCCCTAACATATTCCATCTGAACTCTTAAAGTGTGTCTGCGCAAGTAACCTCCAGATCAACGAAACATACTTAGTAACAGTGAAGTTTGCTATCTTACACACACACATTTAGCGTGGGCTGAGTCACAGGGGGTTTGGGTTATTTTTAGTTCCTACCCTGCTGTGCAGTCGGAGTTTAATTGGTCGTCATGCCCCCTTGCTTTTCCTCGCCCCCTCTCATGCTCTCTGACTGAAAGCATAGGGCGAGTCAGTGGTATATTTTTTAGAAAGTGTCAGAGTGAAATAAAACCTATTCACAAGATTTACCCGTTTATATACACTATTGGCCAAAAGTATTGGCACCCCTGCAATTCTGTCAGATAATGCTCAAGTTCTCCCAGAGCATGATTGCAACCACAAATGCGTTGGTAGTAATATCTTCATTTATTTTGCTTGCAATGAAAAAACACAAAAGAGAAAGGGAAAAATATTAAATCATTATGATTTTACACAAAAACGAAAATGGGCTGGACAAAAGTATTGACACCCTCAGCCTAATACTTGGTAGCACAACCTTTAGACAAAATAACTGCGAACAACCGCTTCTGGTATCCATCAATGAGTTTCTTACGATGCTCTGCTGGAATTTAAACCATTCTGTTTTGGCCAACTGAGTCTCTGGTCTCCGAGATTTTGGACCTCGCTTACCCAAATGCTTAAATTAGACGGGTCGTCTCGTCTAATCTGAGGTCTGACACATCGGGGGTGTCCCTTTGTGACCGATGTGAGCTGGAATGTAAGCTGTGCAAAGCAGAGGTCTATTGGCAGCTTTTTTCAACTAGACCAGCGGTTCTTCACTGGGGTTCGATCGAACCCCAGGGGTTCGGTGAGTAAGCCTCAGGGCTTCGGTGAAGGTTAAGAAACGCAGAGCCCTATTTTATACACCTTCTAAATCTAGGCAAAATGGCGTTTTAGACCAGGTTTTGGACTGGTTTGCCCTCATTTTACAGGCTTTATTCATTTTTTTTCAACTGCTAGCCCTCTATATCTAATAGGAGGAGAAATTGGTTTGCTCAGTGGAAGGTTGACTGGCACTTGGTATGTGGAAGTATAACAGACCTACAGACAAAGTGAACTGTCTAGATAATTTTTAAAAAATGCTTCATTTTACACCGTGAAAATACTATGTGATGCAAGGATGCGACAATAAAATGAGAATGTAGACATGAAAACAAAAAAGGAAACGGTGTGAAATGAAATGAGTTTCATTTTCTAATGTGAAAATCAACAGCAAAGGGCAAAATTATTTGTTTTAAATTCTAAATCTGGAAGAAATTTGAACAGGAATTCACTTAGATGTAGCTTGCTTGGTTTTGAATTACTATAAAATTGGCTTTATTATGAAGTTCTGAAGGACTCGCTGAATGTACCTGTGAAACCTGTGGGGGTACCTTTCGGTACCTTTCGCAAGGTTAAGAACTACTGGGCTGGACCATGGATGCGTCAGGGCCACAGGTCTGCGCTTTCGCATATGGACGCCAGAAAGATTGATTGCAAAGTGACACCGAGGCCCATGTATCGATGATCAATGTGTACCACAATTCACATTAGTGTTTTTTTTTTTTTTTTTTTTTTTTCCAATTTTGCTATTAAAGTACGCTCAGGCCTTTAATTCAAATTACATTTGAAGGCACTTCTGGCTTGCTGCTCATTCAAAAACAGAAGTGTTTTTGTTGTGGCACAGTCACATGGGTTAAGCAGCCAATTAGATTTGGTAGGAGTTTGGTATCAGAGGAAAAACACAAACAGTCCCTAAAGCAAAACTAGGGTTCATTTATTTAGTTTTAGCAGATAATAGTGGAAGTATCAGTTTGTTTAAAAGAGTATCATTTAGAAGCACCTGTGATAACCCAGTATAAGATGCAGAGCACTACTTGTATATTAGGGGTGTGTCTTGCCTCGTATCTGGCGATACAATTCACCGGTCACGATTCGATTCCATCCTGAACAATCCCAACACTACACTTCAAAACGATTATTGTGATATTTGAATTTCACTTCAGAAAAAAAACACATCAAAATGGACGTTAAAGCAAAACATGAAACAAAGAAATTCCAAATATTTATCTTGCCTTCTCAGGTGTAGTTTTGGCTAAGCAAAGCAGAGGACCGTCTCTAAGGTGCTCATCACATGATCTGTTCGAAAAATAATTTTGACCGTTTATGAAATTATAAGATCCTTATGAATAATAGTACATTTATATTACTTTATTCCTAAAACCTCACCCAGCACTTAAGTAAAACATTTTGTTTTATGTTTGAACAACATATGGCTTTTATTACAATATTTTCTCTTTTTTATTGCAAACCTGCTTAGTCCAAACCTGCTTAAATGCAGTATTTTAAACACTCCATGCCTGTTTTTGCAGTAAAAGCCAAAATGAGCCCACATTTCAGACTTATAAAAGGACAAATCTGAGCGAAAGGACCGGAAGTACCCTGTCCGCCATTGCTGAGGTGTGTAGCCCACAAAACAAAACCAACAGCAGCTAATGTTACTGTTTACATTGACTACTGACTCTAAGCTACACCCCAGTAATGGTGGCCAACCACTAGAAAACAACGTACAGAAATCTCTACTCTGATTGGTCTAATGTTGTTGTTACTTCGGCAGACTGCAAGGCAATGCTGCTGTTCGCGTTCATCTACTGGACTGGAGTGGAAGTGCAGCCACAAAATTGTTTATTTCCACAAAAACACACATGTAAGGATTGATACAGACTGATTTTGAATCGATACGAGAATTGCGTGACGTAATTATATTACTATTGTATTTTCAAGTTTATCAAATAAAAGCACCGCTGGCCATAAAGCTGACACAAAACCGATCAAGATAACAATAGTATCTTTAAATACATATTTAGGGCTCCAGACTGCCCTTCAATGACCACATTTTCTCCTTAAATTTGAGCCCTTGCCTGTACTTTAACCCCAGTAAAGGTAGGGTGTCGAGAAACAAAATGTGGTCATGAGTCTAAAATGTTAAGTGACGAATCAGCCTGATCAATGCGATGCCTTTCAGATAACATCAACTGTTGTACGAATTCTTCTGCATATGTACTTCAGTTTTGGAAAAGCATTGCTGTCTGACCACGGCAGCCACCTGCTTCGGGTGATTTATTCTTAATGACATCAGCAATAGACGTGTCTCAGGAGAAACTTCTCAATGACGAACAGGCTGGAAGGAATACAATAACAAGCAGAGGGTGTGGCTCAGCTTTTTTCTAAACTGTAACCCTTACACTATATAGGACATTTATGTTGTATATGTGGAGGTAAAACTTATTTGCCCACAGTGTATTGATTTTACATACAGTATGTTGCCTCTCTTACCTCTCAGAAACTAGTTTTTTAAAGACTCAGGTATTAAAATGTCCTTTTTTTCTTGCTCTCTCTCAGCCGCAGTACCAACTTCTTTTGAAGGACCGTTTGGAAAGATTACATACCGTGTAAAAGCTGCCATTGACACACCTCGCTTTACCAAGGACTACAAAGCCCAGAGGCCCTTCTACCTTCTCAACCTGCTCAACCTTAATGAGGTGCCCGACATTGATGTAAGAGTGATCTTATTACACACGCATTAACCTTTAGCTGTGATTAAGGCTTATTCAATTTCACATCAGGGAGGGATTCTTAGTCTAGCACAGTGTTATGTTTTCATTGTTTCTCTCCTGGGGCCTGCCTTACTACCAAATAAGGATGTATCGAAAGCAAACCGAATATTGGAATCACCTGGCTGAAAAACAGAAACCGAAAGGCCGAAAAATACACATGCATATTAAATAGGGATGGGAATCGAAATCCGATTCCAATTCGGAACCGGTTCCGAGTGTTTCGAGGCCTCGACATCACAATGAAAAAGCCTTAACGATCCCTTTAACGATTCCTAAAGACGCGTATTGCGTCGTGACGTGTCTTGTTGTCCAGACGCATCAAACTAGCATGGCGCCAAGAACCACTCGCTCCAAAGTTGGACTACACTTCACCAGGAAAGAGAGTGAAAATGAAAGGTTACGACGGGTAAGCACGAGCATTGCAGCCATAAACATAACAATGACAGCACGTAGGTTCAAACGCTCGAAAGTGTGTCTTCACTTCACGAGGAAAAATTACAACAAAGCGACTTGCAGTCATTGCAAGGTGGAGATAACTGCATCGGGAGGGAATAGACAGCACTGTCCTCATCGAGACAGCTATACAGCTAGCTAAACTCCGAAATGACGATACAGAAGACGTTGGTATAATTTGCTGACTTTATTCAACCATCACTTGAAGAGTGAAACTAAAAATAGAAATGAAACAAATCAATTTCGTCCCCAATAACAAACAGGTTTGCATCAACGTAAATCAGCGATGATTAGCTGCTAATAACAGTATGGTTAGCATTCGTTCGCTAGCATTAGCACATCGTTCAAACCACTACACAACTGGATTTAAGTGTCCGATCGCGAGTGGAAACACAACAACAACAACAACACAAAAGATTATACATACAGGCGCTGCCTCTGTAGATATTAACATTAACAAAGAACGTAGGCTCGTAGAAGTGTTTCCCTCTCTCACTTCGCACGCTCACTCGCTTGGATGCGGCATTTCTTCGGGTGCCCAAACTGGCCCAAATACGGCCCGCCTCCACATTTGGTCCGGCCATTTTGAATTTTTTTTTTTTTCTCAATCGTGTTCTTTATTTCCTGGCCTTTTTCCTTGAAGAATTCAGAGAGGGTTATTTGGTTATTATCTATTTAATTAATAGTGTTTTTAATATTAATTATTATTATTACATTATTATTTTTATTTTATTTACTTTCATTCCATGAAGAATCCAGAAAGGGTTATTTGATTGTGGCTTTCTGAAAAACAATAATTTTTTACATTTATGCACTTCTGCAATCGTCACACTTTTTTTGTTACAAACTGACCCCGGCCCCTCATCAGAGAAGGGAAAAGTTATGTGGCCCTCACAGGAAAAAGTTTGGGGACCCCTGCTTTAACACATATTGCCAAACGCAGAACAACAACCTATTGCCAATTTATACCAATATTTTTTATTTCTATTAGATATATGTTTCAGTAAAATGTTACACATTCTTGTGTATTTGCCACTTATTGCCACAGTTAACATTGAGGCTTTGGGCCTCTTTTGATCTCGTTGTGAGTTTGTAAGGTTGTGAGTTCTGATTAAACAAACTCGATGCCAATCAAAACGTTTGTTGTTCTTTTTCCCCAAATTAGAATCGATAAGAGAATCGATAAAGAATCGAATCGTTAAGCAATATCGATAATGGAATCGGAACCGTAAAAATCGTAAAAATCCTATCAATTCCCATCCCCATGCATATAATACCTTTTTTCCCAATTTTTAAAATTTCATTATTTATGCCCTTTTTAAAAAAAAAATTCATTTCATTTCAGGCAGTTACATTCATCTTCACGAATACAGTTCTTTGCTTTCAAGAAACACAGATAAAAAAAAGAAACAAAACAAAAAAAATGCCTGAAAGGGAGTGGGACGAAGAAAACTTTGCCTTGGCATTGGTTCTACAAACCCGGAGGCTCAAGAAATTTACCGTAATTTTTGCGCAATAAGGCCACCACCCAACAAATTGGACAACAAAATGGCATTTGTTCATAGATAAGCTGCACTGGACGATAAGCCACAGCTGTCCTCACTGTATTATGGGATATTTACATCGAAAGATATCAACCGCTAACACTTTATTCGACAGCGGCATCATAAGACTGTTGTAAGACCAGATGAACCACCACTTCAAGAAGCTTCATTTGGCCATCACCGTTCTCTTGGGGGAGACAGTCAACCCCTGCTGCCACCTACTGTCAGCACTGTTGTCGTCCAACATGCCTCCTAGCATGCATTGAAGCACTACACATGTAAATAACAATCAAAATTCATGTTCTGCGCTAATTATTTCTTCAGTCACTGCTCCAGTTGTTTCATTAGCTGCTAGTTAAGGTATTTGGTAACAGTTTATTTGACAGTGGCGCCTTAAGACTGTCATAAGACCATCATAATTATGACATGACACTGCCATGAGCGTGAATGAATGCTTATGACATGTGATCTTGTGTCATCTGTCAAATTATCTCCTTTTTGAATGGATGTAAAAGATCCGAGCTGGACATAAATGGAGTTAGTGACATAATTTGCCGACGAAACTTAATGATATCTGTCATAAGCATTCATTAATTCCCATGATAATGTCATGTAATAATTATGACGGTCTTATGGCAGTCTTGTGACGCTGCTTTGGGACACTCAAAAAATAGATCTCATGCCTTTGGTAATCTAAATGAGATCTCGATATAAAATTGTGAACTGTAGTTCACAACAAAAAACTATTTAGTTCTCGCTGAAACTAGTAAAGCTCTTTACAAAGCTTTCTCTTACTCCTTAAAATAAAACTCAGTGTTTTCTTGTGCAACAAGTGGAATCGATCGAGTGAGAGCCAGGCAAGCGGGCCGAGTTTTAGCAGCAACGAAGCCGAGCGAAGTTGCTCCCAGCCGGATTAAACGGTGACTAGCAGAGAGGGTGTGGAAGTCACAGGAACAAATGTGACAGAAAGATGAAGTGGTCGTGCCACATCCAAGTATTGTACTACACCACAGCAAATGCACATGTATGCATTTAAATACTATTTGTATACTGTTCGCTTGATTACACTCCAAACTACGCACGCACGGGCTCAAATGCACTGTACTCGATGTGAAGCGGGGCATCAATGTAAAAGCAACTTCAGAATGAGCGTGTAGCAGCGATGAAGCAAATTTATTTTATTGTCCTTCATTTAATCATCTGCATTATATATTTCTTTGATACCTCAAAATACTTACAAACCGAAGACATGTTGGTGGTGAGCCAGTAGTATTACTTCTCACCGTGTTGTGATTATGTCATCTCAAGAGTACTCCAGTTTTTCAATACTTACAAACCGAAGACATGTTGGTGGTGAGCCAGTAGTATTACTTCTCGCCATGTTTTGATTATGTCATCTCAAGAGTACTCCAGTTTTTCACACTTTTCTGTGGTAAACTTTCGGTCTTTTAACCGAAAGCCGAAAAATTCAATTTTCTTCTGAAAGTTTCCGAAGCCGAATTTTCGGTTATAGCTCTACTACCAAAATATAATATTCCTTATAGCAAATTGAGAGCTACTCATATTTTTAATCCCTTACCCCTTAAGGCCTCTGGCTTTCCTGAGACTCTAAAAAAAACAGGCATGCCGCTGAAGTGATGAATGAATTCTGTCACTCTTGATTATCCGAAACTGAGATGTTGCAGAAGACAATCATCCTTCTTTCTTTTCTCTTTCTATAGCTCATGAACTACGCTGTGACCACTAAGAAATTTAACTACCTCCTGGTGAAATCCGGGACCCTAATGCTGAAAGCTCGCAGTGACCTCAGGGGCTACATCCCAGGTCAGGTCATCAAGCTAGCCACTGAGATCCACAACAAGTCTGGAAAAGACACAGGATGTGTACTGGCAAGTCTCATACAGGTACAGGCTGAAACAAATTAATCAATAATTCTAATTAAACATTCTAATAAAACTAGGGCTGTTCCAAACGACAAATTTTCTCCCGATTAGTCAGCCGACTATTTTTACGATTAGACGACTAATCCAATACTTTTTTTGTTTTTGTTTGTTTGTTTACTAATTTAGCAATGAATTTTTTGTTGACACTTACTAAATCACAAAAACATTTTGGAAAACTTAAATTCTTTATTAAAGTACAAATAAACACGTAAATAACAATAAATCACAAATAAACAATGAGGTCAAATGTTGATAGCCTTAACTAGTGCAAAATAATGGAATGTAAACAGATTCTGAACACCGACTTCACCCTTCCAACATGATTCAAAACTATTCTTAAAAAAGATCTAGAATTAATATTGTATAATACTACTACAGTATATATAGTAGTATTATAATAATTATAGTAATTATTCATTGCCAGTCAGATTTTTCATAAAGGGTGTCATTTTAAAGCGAATCTTAGTGTAGAATCTGAATTCTGAAGTACAGTATGTGGGATTAACTCCGGAAATATTTATTTATATGAGGAACATGATGTGCTTTTATTTTGAAATGTTCACCGGAAGCACATTCGCTAAACCGCTAACAGTAAGCTTGTCACCTTTTAATCGCAAGCTTACGTTTTGGAGAAGACTGCCAATGTTTTATTGCAGGCTAAAGTAGGTTGTCTTTTTTTCCCCATTAGCCTCAATGTAGCAATGCTAATGTTCACAGTTTTTAATATAGATGTGTTTCCTTATTTTGTATGTCTGAACTTTAACTCTACGGCACACGCATAAAACGCAGCCTTGACAATTACCGCCCTCATTTTTATTCACCGTGCGATAAATGTACTTATTGCGTCAGAGTTAGCAACTTCAATAAAACATATAGTTTGTTAGATGGACTTACGATCTGCCAGTGTGTTGTCTCCTGTCGTCTTCCAAAATTACAACTGTGTGACGGCGCTTTAGGTTTTAATTCACGTCCGATGTGCAGGCAAGCTTGGCATTGAAGAGACAGGAGACAAAAGTGTACCGTCCTTTGTTTCATTGAAAGAAGTCGATGTTTTGGCCACTCTGGTGCGCCTTTTTGGCTTTGTGCCGCTTCCCCGCTTGCATACCGAGCGTCCGACATTCTCAACTTTGCACGCATATATATTTTTTAACCCTTTATTTACCGTCGACAGGATGTTGTGCTCGTGCATTTACGTCATTGATGACGTCGACTAGTGGGGACAGCTCTAAATAAAACAGTCACCTTTTTATGCTTATTGTAATTCTTTTTTTGCCATGTTATTCTCATGGTGCCGTTAAGGCAACAATAGTAAATGCACTAATTAGGACGTTCATGATCATTTAAGAAAAAGAGAGGGAAAAAAAAGAAAGTAATGTTTGACCTGACAATAAACTAGGTAAGTGTATGAAAAAAAGATTTGTAGTTACTGTCACATGTTAATTCATGTTTGCATGGATCTGTATTTGTTTTCTTACCAGAAAGTGACTTATAAGACCAAGCGACAAATGTTTGACCTCCGAACCATTGCAGAAGTAGAGGGAGCCGGAGTGAAGGCAGGAAAACACGCTGAGTGGAGAGAACAGATCATTGTACCACCTCTTCCTCAGTCAGCTCTAACAGGTTGCAGCCTCATAGATATTGACTATTTCATTCAGGTTTGTGGGTCTCCTTGCTCAGTATATTTACGATACTTTATTAACAATTCACAAGACGCTCGTTTTGACGAGGAGTTACAAATAAAATACATAAAATGATAGACACACAGAACATTGTTCTGCTGTACAATATTGGCTTTTGTACTTTATTCTTTATTCAAGTCTTTTAACAAATGTATAGCTTTCATTTGATTGAAACACACATGTACCAATTAGTGTGGGATCAAATTTTCAAGAATGTATATATATTTCAGATGTATACATTTTTTTTATTTTTTTATTTTCAGACAGTTGCCACCATTAATCATTTTAGAATATACTTAAAATTGCACAATTCTACAGATTGTGGTCATTTACTGCTGTTACAAAGTGTATTCGCTTACTGTCTGCCACTTTAATCACAGCACAATCAAAGCCAACAGATTACGGGAGACCCAAGAATCAGTTGCTACTATTTGGTCAATAAACGTTATTTAAGAAGCAATTGATTAAATTGTAAAGTTACAATGGATTGTAGTCATTAGGACATGCCATATGTTAGAATCCCTTTTGAAATTTCATATTTCTTTTTTGTAAATTTTCGACACAAAAACTACATATTGTAATGGTATATGGTTGCAGGTAGCACTAAAATCTCCAGAAGCAGTTGTCACTCTGCCCATCTACATCGGGAACATTGCCATCAACCTATCTCCAGCAGGGACTGTACCTTCCACTCCAGATCACTGCGATATGGCAATTGCACCCAATGTAGCTGGGGTAACACCTAGCGCTCCTCCAGTTGAGGACGATGAACAGCTGTATGCAGTTGGCGCAGCCAGCGAGGAGATCCCCACGAAGAGTCATTCACAGCAAGATTCCTCTGGTCAGCCTGTAACTATGTCCCCGAGCGCTTTTAGCCACGCTCCCAGTGCAGTGCTGCCTCCTGGCCGCAGACAGCACAACATTTCCGCCCCCTTGTTCTGTGTGTCAACCGGGGCCACCATACCTTTCTTTACTGAGGGAGACCCCACGCCTGTGCCAACTTCTTGTTCTCTTATCTTGCCTCCAGAGTACAGTAGCTGGGACTATCCTCATGGTAAGCACATGGTAACACTCTTAAAATTACCATTTACAGTGCTGGCCAAAAGTATTGGCACCCCTGAAATTCTGTCAGATAATGCTCAATTTCTCCCAGAAAATGATTGCAATTACAAATGCTTTGGTAGTAATATCTTCATTTATTTTGCTTGCAATGAAAAAACACAGAAGGGAATGGGGAAAAAAATCATTATCATTCTACACAAAATTCCAAAAATGGGCTGAACAAAAGAATTGGCACCCTCAGCCTAATACTTGGTAGCTCAACCTTTGGGCAAAATAACTGCGAACAACTGCTTCTGGTATCCATCAGTGAGTTTCTTACAATGCTCTGCTGGAATTTTAGAACATTCTTCTTTGGCCAACTGCCCAGTGTCGCTGAGATTTGAAGGGTGCCTTCTCCAAACTGCCATTTTCAGATCTCTCCACAGGTGTTCAACGGGATTCAGGTCTGGACACATTGCTGGCCACTTTAGAAGTCTCCAGTTCTTTCTCCCAAACCATTTTCTAGTGCTTTTTGAAGTGTGTTTTGGGTCATTGTCCTGCTGGAATACCCATGACCTCTGAGGGAGACTCAGCTTTCTCACGCTGGGTAATGCACACGGTCAAGCAGTCTAGTGCCAGAGGCAGCAAAGCAACCCCAAAACATCAGGGAACCTCTGCGATGTTTGACTGTGGTGTTCTTTTCTTTGAAGGCCTTGTTTTCTTTCCTCTAAACTCTATGTTGATGCCGTTTCCCAAAAAGCTCTACTTTTGTCTCATTTGACCGGAGAACTTCCATCTTCCAAAACGTTTTTAGCTTTCTCGGGTAAGTTTTGGCAAAATCCAGCCTGTTTTTTTTATGTCTCTTGGTCTGAAGTGGGGTCTTCCTGGGTATCCTACCATAGAGTCCCTTTTCATTCAGACGCCGAAGGATAGTATGGATTGACACTGTTGTACCCTTGCACTACAGGACAGCTTGAACTTATTTGGATGTTAGTCAAGGTTCTTGATCCACCATCCATACAATCTTTCGTTGAAATCTCTCATCAATTTTTCTTTTCCGTCCACATCTAGGGAGGTTAGCCGCAGTGCCATGGGCTATACACTTATTGATGACACTGCGCACGGTAGACACAGGAGCATTCAGGTCTTTGGAGATTTACTTGTAGCCTTGAGATTGCCCATGCTTCCTCACAATTTTGCTTCTCAAGTCCTTGGACAGTTCTTTGGTCTTCTTTCTTTTCTCCATACTCAATGTGGTACACACAAAGACACAGGACAGAGGTTGAGTCAACTTTAATCCATTTTAACTGGCTGCAAGTCTGATTTAATTATTGCCACCATCTTTTATGTGCCACAGGTAAGTAACAGGTGCTGTTAATTACACAAATTAGAGAAGCATAACATGATTTTTCAAAGGGTGCCAAGACTTTTGTTGGGCCCATTTTTGGAGTTTTGTGTAAAATGATAATGATTTAATTTTCCTCCCCCCATTCATTTTTGTGTTTTTTAATTGAAGCAACATAAATGAAGATATTACTACCAAAGCATTTGTAATTTCAATCATTTTCTGGGAGAAATTGAGCATTATCCGACAGAATGGCAGGGGTGCTCATAGTTTTGGCCAGCACTGTACATATTCAAAATTCCAATGTTACAAATGAATACTTTAAAAACTCATTTACATTCAGTCATTCCACAAGCCTGCAGATTATGGGAAACACTATACACTAACTAACTAACTAACTAACTAACTAACTAACTAACTAACTAACTAACTAACTGACCGCCTCTTTAGTGTTGGTATGGTGCTCTAAACATTTGTGTATATGGAAATCCTATTTTCACTCTGCATTATATTTGATATTCAAATCAACAAATATACAGAGAAATTTTCCCCCATGTTTTGCTGTTGAAGCACAACTTCTTTCAAGCATTTTAAATGTTATATTCAGTCATACACTTGGGATTCTGTAGCTTATTTCTTCTTCTCTGAATGACTCTTGAAAGTAATGACGTATGGCATCCTTTTTTTTCTTTGTATCTTTGTGTCTCAGAGCCTCCACCCACTTATGAAGAAAGCTGCAGCAACACAAACTTCAGTTTAGACAGTGGACAATAAAAGAAGTGATGAAGCAACTTTTCTAAAGACTAAAGAAAGTAACGCAATATGGCATCCCTCTTTGTTAATATCTGTGTCACAGAGCCCCCACCCAGTTATGAAGAAAGCTGCGGTCGCAACTAACCTCAGCTTAAAAAGTGCACAATAGAACAAGTGGATGATGAAGCACCGAACACAGCACCGGCTCATGGAAATACCCTTGTTGAAATCAACACCAATTTCAAACCACCAAAGAATAATGTGTCCTGGACAAGTAAAAAGGGATCATGATGTTGCGAAAATATGAAATGCCCTTTGATCACTCATTGGATCAGACGATTGTGGAGTTTCTTTACGATTGTGGAGTTTCTTTACGCAGTTTCAATGAAAAGTTAAGAAACGTGATTTGACTCTTCTGCTTCGAGAAAAAGCAATGTGAAACCAGATGAATTTTATCTTAATGTGCTTTAACAGCCACATAGTCGCCAATAAAGTGACCTGGACAGACCGCTACCTGAGACACTATGATTCTGTCCGGGGTCTTCCATGCTCACATGGGAAAACTGGAATCTTAATAGGAGACCTACCTTTGGCAGGAATATGTCCTATCATAGGTCTTTCTTTATCTTACAGCCACAGAGGATTTTTTCTTGGATCCTGAGGGAGTACTATGAATGTATAATGTTCATATTTTTACCTGTGGATATAATCACAGTCAGCAGTGCACAACCTTAGCGTTACTGTACATTTAGTTTGACCTAAGTTTGTGATGAAGACTGCCTGAGCCGCAATTCTTTAGAGGCAGGTATTGGTTGCAGAGGTGGGTAATAAAGAGTTACATTTACTCCGTTACATTTACTTGAGTATCTTTATGAGAAAAATGTACTTCTAAGAGTAGTTTTACCACACCATACTTTTTACTTGAGTACCTTTGTGAAGAAGAAAGCTACTCTTTCTCCGCTACTTTGGGGTACACTAGTCGTTACATTTTTCATTCTACATATTATTTTTTATTTATTTATTTTTGCCAGCGATGCCAACAGTTGCTCTCCCAGTTTTACCAATGAGATGTCGCAACAATAATCACACGACTCCATTATACCAATCAGACTCAAGTTTGCCATTCTATGATCACTCCAACCTGTTCAATAACATAATGTCTTTAAAGCAATGTTAAATAAAAGTATGACTATTGCGCTGCCGTCAACATGACTCGAAAGTGCGGATTTTACCTTCTCTCCCACTTTATATTTGGCGACAATTGACCGAGGAAAACTGGAGATATGATCCTATTATTTTCATAATAGGAACAGTGATGGAACTATTTAACTATTCAAACTAGGAACTATTTTCTCCACTCATGCTCTTTGGACGAATGATTCTTCCTGTCTGTAGATTTTTTTCCTCTGGCCTGAATATTTTATTTGTATTTCTTTTGTTTAATGTGGCTATGTAATAGGTCATAGTACAGTATTATACTAACAAAAAGAGGGGAAAAATACCATTGTTTTAAAACACCAAATACTGTAAGCAATTACTCACAATGTTACCATGATTTGAGTGTTCTTTTCACCAAATACTTTTTTACTTGTACTTGAGTACATTTTTTGGATGACTACTTTTACTTACATGAGTAATATTATTTTGAAGTAATGCTACTCGAGTATAATTTTTGGCAACTCTATCCATATCTGCGCGGTTGACACTAAAGACAGCCTTCATCACTGCTTGTCAAGGGTGTAGGTTTGCAGGGTGACGGTAGGGACATAACACTACGAACACTGCTCAAATTGTCCCCATCAGCTTTTAAGCAACCTTATTCGCATTAAAAAATGATAACAGTCACATAGGTAATTTAGATTGTCTTCCCATATATTGTAAGGATAGAATTGGCCCTACCGTTAATAAATTATTTTAATTTTGTTCGGACCTACATTTACCCCTTTTCACTTGCTGAATATGCCAGTCCATTTTTCCCCTCAAACGCACGTTTGATTGGCTGATGACTTGCATTTTTAAAAAATGTTTATTTTCCACATTATCTATTAAAAACTTTTTTTTATTTGCAGCCTATGCAGACATTTTTTCAGACAATTATACATTAAATATAGTAGAGGTAAAAAAAATTTTTTTTTTGTTGAGTTCAGCTGTGCTTGTGGACAAAAACAGTAGGAAGGTTCCATTTTTATTTTTGTTAATTCCTGATTAAGACTTTTTTTCAGTTATATTTATTTATTTAGACTAGGCATGTCCAAAGTCCGGCCTGGGGGCCAAATGCGGCCCGTGGTCAAATTTAATCCGGCCCCCAGCCTCTGTCATAAAATCAATAATGTCTGGCCCGCACACAGACTTAATAAATTGGTCAGCAGTACTGCTACCAGAATATGAAGTAACTTACACACTAAATGCTGCTCATCATTTACCCACTAAAAGGCAGCAGCACTCTAAGCCAGGGGTTTTCAACCCAGTCCTCAAGGCACACTGTGGGTCCTGGTTTTTGTTCCAGCCGATCCAGCAGAGACAGTTGAACCAATGAGGCTTCTGCTAAAACAAGCCACACCTGACTGCAATCAACTGATTGCACTTGTAAAACACCAGATTGGGGAAAAAGTGTTGTCATCTTGTTTGGTAAGAATGAAATCCTGCACCCACAGTGTGCCTTAGTGGAATAGGTTGGGAACCCCTGCTCTAAGCAACATTACCCCGTGTGATCCTTTCCTTTCAATTTTCTAAAATGACGATGATCAACAAAAAAAAAAAGAAAATTGACTGCGACTGCCAACGTTCAAGGATAGGTGGAAATTGGACTATTTCTTCAATAAAATACGCAACAACTGTGTCTGCCTCATTTGCAAAGAGACAGTCGGTGTTTCTAAATAGTTCAATGTGAGGCGATATTACCAAACAAGACACGCTGACATGTACGACAAGATTACAGGAAAGATACGCAGCGAGAAATGTAAGCAACTTGAAGCTGGTATAATATCACAGCAGCAGTATTTCACAAGAGCCCGAGAGTCGAAAGAGAACGCCACAAAAAGGACGTCAGCCAAGGTCGGCCTCCCACATTTTTATCACACCAAATCTGGCCCCCTTTGCAAAAAGTTTGGACACCCCAGATTTAGACAGACAATGTTGAGTACTCTTAAGGCAAATGTTTATTTTTTGCTTTCCTAGCTAGTTAAGAGATTATTAACAAGTTTTATTTATTGTGTATGTTACAGTATATAAGTTAGTTCAAATATTGCAATTTAAATTTAATAAAATCCAGACATTCTGAAGTTTTCAACATTTTTCTTTTGTAGTTTTAGAAAACAAAGGTATAAATCGAACGATGTATCGCCTGAACCAATACACATGAGAGTATCAGTCAATGCAGATTAATTTTGTTTTGATCGTTTAGCCTATCAATTGATTCAGTTCATATTCGTGAGAAATGTAGCCCTGACCCCTATTCACCCAATCTGTTTGGTCTTATTAATGTTCCATCCTCACCAAAAAGTGTACATGCAGGTTATGCGGTTATATCGTCCCTACCAATGTTGAGAACAAACCTACGCCCTTGCTGCTAGATGAGTCGGTAAATGAGCTCAAGGGCAGGAAGACCAGGTGTTAGTGTAATTGAACTAGAAGGTGCAAAACTGAATTCTGCTTCTATTTTTGGTAAATGCTGTGTGAGGCCGGTGAGTAGCCATCCCTGTAGTAACAGAGAGAGTTGTGTCTGTATTCACCAATGTTGTCTTTGTTCATGCTTCGAAATTGAAATATTCCTACGTAAAATGAGTTTCCTGCACAGGATGGTAAAATGCAGAGCTAAACATGAGGTTGGTGGTTGAAACCCACATATAATTGTCAAAAGTGAAAGGCCCACCTCTCAATTCTAAAACATCCAGACATTAATGTCAAACTCAGTATAGTATGAAATACCTTATATTGAATTTCATTGAACCCACTTCAACCTGCCTTTATATCATCTGTGTTTTCTTTTTGTGCTTGTTATTTTTCACTTCTTTCATTGAAATTTTGCATTTGTTTAATCCTGTCATGATATATATGACATAGCAATGTACTTTTGGGCATGAGCCAATGACTTTTAGTTAATTTGAATTTTATGTGTACCATTGGAAGAGCACTGAAGACCCACTGATCTGAATGTAATGCTGCTGTAATTTTCTTGCCGGCAATTAATTTCTTTGCCAATTTAGACACATAGCTACGTATCTCAGCAGCAAAGAATGTTGCTGTGTGGATATCAGCTACGCATTTGATGGAGTTAGTCTCTCTCTATCTCTGGGATTATAGGTCAGAATGTGCCCCTCAATTAAAAAAAAATAATTAATTAAAAAAATACTTATATACCCACTGGAATAACTGTAAGGACACAATTTATGTGCAATTCCTAAGTTGCCAAAAGAAGTAGCCATTTGATCAGCTGAAAGGATTTTTCTAATCATTTATTTTGTTGGTCCAGTGATATGCTTTATGAATCACCTTTCTTGCACAGTTTTTATACTCAGCATCGTTCCTCACTTATTGCCAAGGGGTATCTGTTTTTGTTTTGTTTTGACTTATAATTGGTTCAAAGGTGCAGTATGCACATGCCAGTGGTACCAACGTATGTAATGTATCAAATGTGTGCAATAGAATAATAAAGTTATCTGAACTTTTGGTCATCAGTGAAAATGACAACTTATTTGAATAGGTGCTGACAAAATGCTTGGTATTTCTTCACTGCATATTTACAATTATGTCACTAAAAGTGATGTAAAAATATGTATATAAATATATGGCGAAAAACACTCAGGTGACTTGAAATTCCGCTCTGACACCCCCAATTTGGCCAAATTTCAAAATTGTCCTATATGCATGTGTAATACATCATTGGAAAGCTTAAATTCTCAATTTTCTGGGGGAAGAAAAACATTTTTACAGGAGGGCATTAAAAAAAGATTTTTATTTTTTTACAGGAGGGCATTTAAAAATAATAATAATAATAACTAGAAACTGCAATTTCGGGAGAAATTACACACCTTGGTCTTTCCTCTGTGGAGATACAGATCTTAGCCCCACTCAGGTCTATCAATAGAATGGATGATAATGCCAGTCGTTGGCAAAAAACAAAGTAAAAGCCGTTAGAAATGAATGGGAGAATTGGACGTCCATGGACGTCAATGGCGGCACCTTTCATAATTGTTAATGGAATCGGGGAAGTTTGGGGGACACGTCCTAATGATATCTAGTCATTTTCTGTTGATTTGGGAAAAAAAAAAAAAATTCCCATAGAAAATGAATGGGAAAAATTTTGGACGTCCATGGACGTCAATGGTATCAACTTACATAAGCGTCAATGGAATCCAAGTACATTGGCATCAATAAAATGAAAAAACATGAAGAAATGCCATTGGAAATGAATGGGAAGTTTGGACGTCCATGAACGTCAATGGCATCACCCTCCATAAGCGGCAATGCAATCGGGGACATTTGGGGGACACGTCCTAATGATATCTAGTCATTTTCTGTTGATTTGGGGAAAAAAAAAAAATTCCCATTGAAAATGAATGGGAAAAATTTTGGACGTCCATGGACGTCAATGGTATCAACTTACATAAGCGTCAATGGAATCCAAGTACATTGGCATCAATAGAATGAACAAACATGAAGAAATGCCTTTGGAAATGAATGGGAAGTTTGGACGTCCATGGACGTCAATGGCATCACCCCCCATAAGCGGCAATGCAATCGGGGACATTTGGGGGACACGTCCTAATGATATCTAGTCATTTTCTGTTGATTTGGGGGAAAAAAAAAAATTCCCATTGAAAATGAATGGGAAAAATTTTGGACGTCCATGGACGTCAATGGTATCAACTTACATAAGCGTCAATGGAATCCAAGTACATTGGCATCAAAAGAATGAACAAACATGAAGAAATGCCATTGGAAATGAATGGGAAGTTTGGACGTCCCTGGACGTCAATGGCATCACCCTCCATAAGCAGCAATGCAATCGGGGACATTTGGGGGACAGGTCCTATTGATATCTAGTCATTTTCTGTTGATTTGGAGAAAAAAAAAAAATTCCCATTGAAAATGAATGGGTAAAATTTTGGACGTCCATGGACGTCAATGGCAGCACCCCCCATAAGCGTCAATGGAATTGGGGACGTTTGGGATATACGTCCTATTGATATCTGGTCATTTTCTGTTGATTTGGAGAAATTTAGTTTTTTCCCCATTGAAAATGAATGGGAAAAATTTTGGACGTCCACGTAAGTCAATGGCGGCACCCTTCATAAGCGTCAATGGAATTGGGGAAGTTTGGGGGACACGTCCTATTGATATCTGGTCATTTTCTGTTGATTTGGGGTAATTTTGTTTTTTCCCCATTGAAAATGAATGGGAAAAATTTTGGACGTCCATGGCAGTCAATGGCATCGACATCTATATAGTCAGTTGAATCCAAGTACATTGGCATCAGTAGATTCGACATGCATGGCCGTCAATGGCATCAATGCAATGTAAATTCCATTGGAAATCCCATTGGAAGTGAATGGGACTTTTCCCATTCGAAATGAATGGGATAGTTTTTGGCAAATTTCCGAGGAAGCGTAATTTTTTTCCAAATTCTGTATACAACTTTTATGCCCCTCACCGTCCCGGAATTTTTGATGCCCAAATTATTTGATTTGGTCAAAAATTGTAGGACTAGATACATTTTGAAACTTTTTTTTTTTTCACGGAAAATTGCCGTTTACGGACGAACGGAAAAATTTTCGGGGCCATTTGTAAAGTTTCCTGTGTCACGCAAAAATTCCGGTCGTGCCGATACTTGAACGGTGCCGATCGGTCTAACGGTTCGGGCTGTGAAGCGCGCGTTTTTTTTCCATTCAAAATGAATAGGAAAGTTTTTGGCAAATTTCCGGGGAACCGTAAATTTTTGCCAAATTCTGTATACAACTTTTATGCCCCTCAACGTCCCGGAATTTTTGATGCCCAAATTATGTGATTTGGTCAAAAATTGTAGGACTAGATACATTTTTAAACTTTTTTTATTTTTCGGAAAATTGCCGTTTACGGGCGAACGGAAAATTTTTCGGGGCCGTTTGAAAAATTCCCATCGTCGCGCGAAAATTCCGGTCGTGCCGATACTTGAACGGTACCGATTGGAGGTACGGTTCGGGCTGCGCGGCGCGCCGAAAAAAACGTCAACAATTATTGAATAATAATAATAAAAAAATAAAGAAGTACAATAAAGTTGTACAACAACATAACCTTGTTCTTTCCCTTGGAAAGACCAAGGTAATAATGATAACAGCAAAACCCTAACTAGAGGTGAGAGCACGCGAGAGCATAATTAAATGCTTCCATGATTTTAATGAAATATTATCGTGTACTTACCTCTTTTCGATCAAAAAACTCCATGTAGCATGTATCACCGAGTGTCAAGACACAGAATGATGATTATTTTGGGGGATTTTATGGGTGAAACATGGTAATATAACAAGGGTCACGATGCAGAAATCGCAGACATCAAGTAGTGGTCGAGATTTTCATTTTCATATATTTACCATTTTAATTATTTTTTTCCCCCCAATTTTTCTTTGTTTGGATCGATTATTTATCATTGAAAATATCGGGGGAAATGCGACAGTAACAGAAAAAATACAATTAAGCTATAGTTATGAGGTAGATATCGGTCTGACATATTTACAGAGGTAATTTTTTTCATTGTGACGTAATTTGTTTAAAAGTTTAAAATATGTGAGTGAATAATTTTAAAGTTTTTTTTTAAAAACTAAATATTAGACATCAATTAATTATTCTAAGCTAAAAATGACAGACATTTCGAATAATAAATACGATTACTTGCCTTCTTTTATGGCTAGGTTGAAACAAAAGCAGTTGCGTGTCGTCTGTAAACGGGGGTTTCCAGAGTAAAATGGACAAATTAAAAATAGTTAGGTTTTATGTGCCATGAATCTGCTATATAGACATATTGTTCTATCAAACACAACAGTTCTTTTGGCGTAAAATAAAGCAGTTTATTTTAAAGAGGGGTGCAAGAGCAGAAACTATTTTTTTCAGCCTTGCCTGTGTTTTCAGCCATATATATAATTAGCTCATGACAAACAAATCTGAGAAATTGTTATTTATCTAAGTATTACACGTCAAACAGACATAAATCAGTCAAATTGGATTCAATCGCGTTCTTGTTTCCTGCACATCAAATGATCATTGTACTGCAACCAATACAACTCGAAAAGTTACATTTTTCCAAAGTCATAATTATTAAAGATAACCGTGATAATGTGTGTGCATGATGATTTGGCTCAACATGAATTATCTAAATGCTGTCGTACTAGTGACCTCTTGTGGAAGAGACACGTTAAAACAGTTCGAATTCTCATCAGTAAAAATATAAAATGTTTTTTGTTTTTGTTTTGTTTCACGGTTCACATGACGTATTTTATGAACATCAGTTAACATTGCAATGTTAATCTAATTCATATTCTAAAACAATGTGAACACGAGGTAACCGTCTGACATGTTAACACGCATGCGCATAATCACCACAAACCGGAACTATTTCGACAATCACACCTATTCTTCGGTAAAACTCAATTACCCGTCAACCCGTTGTTTATTCTAAAGTCACGAGGTAGTGATTTTGGGGTGGATTCATACTTCTGTGTGAAGCAGTGTGAAACAAGACCTGGCTCGTATTCAACTTGTCGAAGCATCAATATTCGGCCAGCCAGAAGAAGCCAGCCGCCATGTGGAAACGGAGTTAATACCAGTACTGCAGTTGGCGCTTCCCTCCGTCCAACAAGTTCAACATGATGCCCGTGAGTTCTGTTAAAGCACAATTTTAGGCTTAGCAATTACCACGCCATCGTAATGTCTGCATGCCTTATGCTCTTGCCTGTGTTTGAGGAATACTCCAGGAAAGCATGCAAGTGATAATAGAAAAGCAAACAAGGAGCAAAAACTGTTCAAAAATTTCGACAAAGTAATTTTACTCTATCTTATCATACTTAACTTGGTGGCTGTCATTGACGGCGATAGACGTCAAATCCAATTTGACTGGTTGTCTGACGATCGCTGCCAGACCCCCAGTCAAATTCGACTGGACATCTATCACCATCAACGACGGCCAAATGAGTTGAACATAAAGAGAAAGTTGCCAGCCCCCCAGTCAGTTTGGATTAGACGTCATTCTCCATCAATGATCGCCAAGATTTATACATAAATGAAAGAGAAATTCCGTCGACGTCCTTTTATGATGTAAACCTAGGCCTTTGTTCATTGTATTTGAAAATGATTGATTCTTTTATACACCCTAATTCACGCCATAAATTGCAGCCCTGACCAAAGTGCTCAAGATTTGAAGAGATACCACTGAGAAAAAAAAAAAAGCTCAATGTCAGCATTAGTCAAAGTGTTTTTCTAATGTCAGCATAAGATTTTCTCTCGATGATCAATATGTTAGATATCGCTGCTGTATCCACTACTTGTAAGACGCTACCCAAAGCATTCAAACCCCTTAGGTCATCTTGAACTGGATTGGTGAGTGACAGGCTGGGCGAGGCAGCATTATACTCCTCATCTGTGGGACAAACAATGTGAAGATCTAAGTTTTTCTCTAAATTGGGCCTTAAAACACAATTGTTTCCTACAGCACATTCCAAACACACACCTGCTGTACTCTTCTGCCCATACTTTTCAAATATGCATTGCTGTATTGCTGTTTTAACTCAATTTTTGCTTTAAATGGTGTTGCTGCTTTTAATGTGTGCAGAGCGCTTCGAATTACCTTATGTTGAATTGTGCTGTACACATAAAGCCTTGCCTTGTCTTTCTTGCTTTATGCAGACAAAGCAAATTAAGGTCAAGCAGGTGATATAAGTGTTTTTGAGGTAAGGCTCCCAGAACATGAAGACAATACATAACCCGAAGTACAAACTTCTAAGTGGGAAATACCGTAAATGTAATACAAACATACTTTAATGCAGTTGTGGAGAGTAGTAAAAAAAAAAATTCAGTGCTTTAGCACACAGAGAAAAATCACTTACCGTATTTTCTGTACTATAAGGCACACCTAAAAGCCTTCAATTTTCTCAATAGCCAACAGTGCACCTTATATTCCGATTCGCCTTTTATACTCGTTAATCATGGCATTACATTCCCTTTAGCTCAGCTCCATCTAGTGGATACATAATGCAACCCCAACCACCACCACTACTACTACTACTATCAATACTACTACTACTACTGCGCCTTGTAATGCAGTGCACCCTATATATGAAAGCAACTTTAAAAAAGGCCATTCATTGAAGGTGCACCTTATTAGTTGAATTTTTCTTTTATCTCAGAAAATAGTTATAGGCACGGGCCGAGAATGGAGAAGTTTATTCAACATGGCTAGCTCGAGGCAGACTGTTGTCAATGACTTGTGTCGATGTGTTTTTGGTGATTTAAAACAGATTTTACCGCGGATTGGAACATATTCTCTGCTCTCCCGTTTGCCATCTGTTTTGTTGTGGAGACGACTTCCGACGCGCAACAGTGACGTTGCTCGTTAAGAACACGTCACGCAAATAAATCGAATCTAATTGGACGAATGATTTCATTGGCCTCGAGAAGCCATCAAGGAGCTGGGTCCCAGACTATTCTCACAGGTTTTAAAAAATACAGGAAGAATTGCGTGGCGGTGCCAGGCAACGTGTAAGCCCCCCCGTCCCTGTTGATGGTCCTCGGTCCTCACTTCCGGATCTCAATGGCCTCCCTGGGAATGGACTGGGAAAAGGCCAGAGTCACCCAAGAAAACAAACATTAGCGCTGAATTAAGGAGGCGTGAGGTATAGATTTGATACGCCGGCCACTTGAGTGACCAAAATCAGGTGAAATTACACATTATATTACATTTGCTGAATGCAGAAGGGCTGACACGGATTTTGTTGTTATAAGGAAATACTACAAGGTATGTACGTATAATAAAAAATAGTATGTCATTCTTTTTTATTGCAGATAATGATCGCAATAAAAAACATTTGGACATCATGATTCCATTTATTGTTTTATTTAAAATAATTGGTACATGTGCAAAACATCTCAGTAAATGATTAGAAAAATATTAACGAAAGTTAAGCATACGAGGAATGTGTTATCAGAGAGCAGAGCTTAAGGGAGCCAAACTTTCACTTTCATTCAGATGGGCTTTCTCCCGCTGTCCTCGGTAATTCCAGCTCCAATACCATAACTTAAAGATGTTAGAAAGTTTGTAGTTGGATCTCGGCGAACCACCGTCTGTCCCAGCCCCTGCCTCTCGGCCGCCCCGGGCGCCGAGCCGTCCATCATCAGAGTAGAGCGCACGTAGTCTCGATATATATCTATCTATCAATGTACAAGTCAAGTTGTCTTTCCTTGCCTAACAGCATTTTCCAGCTGTAAACAAGTGACCAAAAACTTGGATTCACTTGGATTTATGCGGTGCCATCAAACACGTACTGATTAGCAACAGGCTAGCAGCAGCAACAACAGTAGTTGTACTGTAGTAAAAATTATTAAACTTCATAACTACAATCATCATCATTATATCAATAGGAAAGGCAACAAGTCGTTTCATGCACCAGATTTTAGGTTTCGTATTATTGGAGCACATACCTTCCATAAGACAGCGTCAGACACGAACGGCCGTGACCTGCGGGACAGCCTGAAGTTTGGACGTCTCCCTCCCTGCGGTATTACGAGCACCCATGGTTTGTGGTACGGAGCATTAAGGCCCTGGCTTGGTTCTACATCCGCCTCCATGAAGACAAAATTCCCGTGTTCGTGAATGAGGACATATCCAACTTTGTGGGTGTGCAACTAGTACTGGAATGCCTCGGAGGTTCCTGATGGTGTTTCCATCAACTGCTGTAGAGACGATAGAATACGATAATATTTTACTTGTGGTCACCCTCGGCCACTTCTTGATGTTGTCTTCCCATGTCGAGATGGCAATAAGATGTGGTATTTCCAAATTGTGGTTTTTCAGGGTTCTTAGTGAGTGATGCCACTCCAGCGCCATTGAAGTCAATGGTAAAAAAATAGGAAACTGAAGTGGTAGGCAGACATAAGGAAGTAAGGCGGAAGTACCTCGGAAACTTGTCTATACCAGTGTATTTCAACCATTTTTGACCCACGGCACGTTTTTACATTGGAAAAAAATCTCACGGCGCACCACAAACAAAAACTGTTCCAAAATTATTTACTGTACAGTATATTCAATTATAAGATAATTTCTCAGTATTTATACTTACTCAGTGTGAAACTTGAGGCTGTTTAGATGAACACAAAGTCGATATCCTTATTCTTCAACAGCTCTCAGTCTTTGTTTTTAATATATATATTTTTTCTATAGCAGTTCAGCTTGAAAAAGCTCAGAATTATCAGACAGGGGGACTTGAGCAATGTCTTTAACCAGATCAGGGGCGAGCATCTCGCAGACAATGGCTTTGTAGGCAGGTAGTATTAATGTCTCTGTCACGGTGTCTGACTTTTTAGATTTAGCAACAAGGTAACTGGCTTTGAGAGCTTTCTCATTTTCCTTCGTAGTTTTTATATTACAAAAAAAAGTTACCTGTTCCTCTGTGTTTCCACGAAGGCGAACAAAATAGTCCATCAACTTGTTTTGAAGCGACGGGTGTTTCCTTTGGAGATGACATTTAAACTTGCTTGGCACCATGGCGCTGTGCTGCTCATGTCGCGTTGAAAAACTGCTCAGATTTTTAGCCATTAGCCACCTTGCTCTTCTCAACAATGTGTTGTAATTAGGGCTGTCAAACGATTAAAATTTATTATCGAGTTAATTACAGCTTAAAAATTAATTCATCGTAATTAATCGCAATTCAAACCATCTATAAAATATGCCATATTTTTCTGTAAATTATTGTTGGAATGAAAAGATAAGACACAAGACGGATATATACATTCAACATACGGTACATAAGTACTGTAGTTGTTTATTATAACAATAAATAAACAAGATGCTATAAACATTATTTACATTCTCTTAAAGCGATCCATGGATAGAAAAACTTGTAGTTCTTAAAAGATAAATGTTAGTACAAGTTATAGAAACTTTATATTAAACCCCTCTTAATGTTTTCGTTTTATTAAAATTTGTAAAATTTTCAATCAAAAAATAAACTAGTAGCTCGCCATTGCTGATGTCATGCACTATGCTCACTCCCCAAACCCATAAAATCACTTGGACCCAAGCGCCAGCAGAGGGCGCCAAACAACAAAAAACAGGTAACAAGTAACAAGCGGACATTACACTGCTGTCATTTTAATCTGAGCGGGGCATGTGCGTTCATTGCGTCAAATATTTTAACGTGATTAATTTAAAAAATTAATTACCGCCCGTTAACGCGATAATTTTGACAGCCCTAGTTGTAATATAACACAGGGGGAGGATTGACGTTCGTCACATATGGATAAGATAGAAAGGATACTTTCGAGTATATCGACACATGACGAGTCTAACCAAATAATGTGCAGTAGACGTGTTGGGGTCCACATTGTCGCGGACAGCAGGCTCGTAGATTGCTAGAAATCCGAGCAGTTTTTGAAAGCGACACGAGCAAACTTCGCTCATCTGCAGACGTCTGAGAACTTTCTACCTACTCCTTCCTTCCTTCCTATTGCAACTCTGCCCGACGACGTTAAAAAAATATTGTAATAGCCCCGAATGGGGATATACAAAGGAGAGGAGTCGGTGATGACTTTCCCACTTTATTGTGTCAACAATGGAAAATAATAAACAAAATAACAGCGGCATCCGCAACATGCGACCACTAACTTGCTCTCACGCCATTCTCCCTCCCTCCTTGCTTGCTTCCTGCTACGTCACCACTCTGCAGTCTGATGGCCCCTTCAAGGGTCCGCACAGTTACGGACATTACAATATACAGTATATATATATAAATGCGACATTAGATAATTTATCGCGGGACACCTGACGATCCCTCACGGCACACACACCGGTTGAAAAACACTGGTCTTTACAACTATTAGGTGCGCCTTATACTCCGATGCGCCTTATAGTGCAGAAAATATGGTAATTTCAATTTCGTGAACACAATTCTGGAGTCAAGTTTAAATGAGATTTCTATTTACTTGTTGCAAAATATTTTTTTTGTTTTTTTTTTTTGTTTAGTATTTCTGTCTAGTGTTTTGTGAGTCTGTTTTGTGTGACCAAAGTTACATTTTCACTTGGTCAGCTCAACTCGCACCTATAAAACCAGGAAATGAGATGTGACACCCGCAGCTGACACCTGAAGGGCATTTCACAGTATTATGTCTTGAAGGTTGAGGCCAGGTTTATATCGTCATTGGTTGGCTTATTTAAGGATCTATATCGTCTATACTAGAACTGTTAACAACAACAATCACGGATATCTGTGGACTTGTAAATGTCATGACTTCTTTCTTGGAACAAAATAGTGATATTTGCCAAGGAATAAGTCATTACATGTTGGGGCAGATACAACTCACCTGAGGGGGATTTGAAAAAAAAAACATCAAGTGCAACTAGAGGTGTGCAAAATTTCCGATTCTTAGATTATTTGCGATTCAGCCGTGGAAGATTCAAGAACGATTCACAAAAATCCAAATTCCGAAATATGCCAAGTAAAGCAGAAGTACAACACACTCAGCGCGCCGCGCAGTCTTTGGTATGCAATTAGGGACGGAGCCAGAGTAGCTAAACATCATGCTTCTCATTACCCGGCCCCTCGGGTAACGCCAATGCTCAGCTCACGGCTCTAGCTCAACTCATGCCACGAGATAAAAAAAATAACAACATACCTGACTGCTGCCGAAAAGCTGCTACAAAGTACATCCACATTATGTTAGGGTAGATATCATTTATATAGGACTAGATGCAATATAGATTCGGTATCGTTAGCAGCACATCTACAAAAAAGCTAGATGCCGCCATCTTAAAGCAGTACACTTCCCTGCAAGGCTGTTGTAGCGAACCTTCCAAGCAAACCTAATTAACTTTTTATCTAAAATACTCCTAAATCAGTAAAATATTGACTTGAATCTATCTGTAAAATAGTTTTAAAACTTTCACATGTTGAAAGTAGACAAAAGAGAAATTATGGAATAACAGGAGCAATTTTAACAACTTTAACGGTTGATTCACAACATTAAATTAATTGAAAGTAGTTTAAAGTTGCTGATACAGAATGGGGACTGGACTTTTTTATTTACTGTTATTTTTGTATATTTGTTTACTGCTATATGTTAACTTGATACTGAAATAGTAGTTTGGTTTAGCCTGAGAGTATTTTTGAACAATTTTGGAACTAATGTACAAAACAATAAAAAATAAATTAAAAAAAAAGGGAGGAGGGTGCATCAATAATCGTTTTATAATCGAATCGGAGCCTCTGAATCGTAATCGTAATCGAATCGTTAGGTGCCCAAAGATTCCCAGCTCTAAGAGCAACCCATGTTGCTGTATTAAGAGCCCATCCATGTAGAGCGTAATCAGTGCGCTCAAAAGCAAAGTTGATGTCCATATATCGGTGCAACTGCAGTCAAAGGTTTTAAGCCACTTTTCCATACTACTGAATGAAGTGAAGTGTCTCGAACCTTTTGATCACAAGTTTAGGCTACATGGTATTCAAATAGACACTAGCCACGTTTACATGCTGACTTTTATTCATACCGATTCAAATAATTCCGAATGGAAATTTCAGATCAGCTGTTCACATGTCACTTCATCTATTCCGATCCAGCGTTTACATGTGTCTGCCTTTATTCCGAAAGGACGTTTGACAACTGCCGTCTGACATGCGCAGATTAATCAAAACAAAGCGTCACGTTGCAAAACATGGAGATCGATCGTCAGATCAGCTGCTGTTTTAACTTTTCGAGTGGAAACAAAACTTCAGAATGACACGCCGTTCATTTAAAAAGTTGTGTGGGCTGGTGGAGGGATTCATGGATATAAACTTTCCGCCGGACTCCAATTAGGTGCGCTGTGCGTGTGTTTGGAAGCCATGTTGCATTTGACGTTACTTACGTCACCAATTGACGTCACCACGTCAGTACGGAGCATGTGCAGAAAGAACGCAACCAGACACCATTCCCCTTCCCTATTTACATGATATAATTTTACTTCTAATCGGTTTGGGAAAAGGAATATTCCACCCCTGTGAAACGGAATGAAATTCCATTCGGTTTGGGCCTGTTCATTCCGAATGAGGTGTTTATATGGAACACATTTATTCGGTTTGAACATCTATACCGATTGCAATTGGAATATTTGGCTCCATGTAAACGTGGCTACTGTCTTAATATTTCTCTTGTATTGTTTTTTTTTCTTTTTTCTTAGATGGTCTTTGAAGTCTCAAGCAGCGTGACGCTGCTGTTTGACTTCTGGCATGTGAACAGCCCTGGAGGTACTCATATACTACATATTTTCTGCAGTTCCCCTTTGTAGACCTATATAATCTGTTATCTTAATTAATAATATAATTGATTTTATTGCTACAGTTTAAAACAGTTAAACCCAAAATAATGCTTGAACCTGTATTTCTGTCTGTAAGTCACTTCTGTTGTCAATGGTATTTGACATAGAATCTGTAACGATGCTTTATTGTGTTTCTGTGTGTGTGTCTCCTCAGGTATGTTTGTGTCAGTGCTAGTGGTCATGCTGCTCACAATTTTATATGAAATGCTCAAAGTTTGGAGGTTGTGGCTTGGAAGGGGCCCGTCGTTGAAAGAATATTCGACTCCTTATGCTGGCACACCATCCCACCAAATCGACAACAGTTCTGTGCTAGAAAACAGCCACTCCGAAAGCTCTTTGACGACAGGAGAATCAAGCTCTTTCTTTCCAAACAACAAGGCCAGGTATTCCAGTTTCAATTCCTTGCAACTCTTTTTCTTTCTCCCAAACATGATGTGTGTCAGAGAAGTTCCACAATTTGCATCACAAAGGTTTGATTTCAACCCAAACTACATACTACAGACTACATTCTTTTTAAATCTGCCAAACCACTCATTACGAGCCCTAACTGTTCTTCTGTAATTGTAAAGGCAGTTTTTAAGGATCTCTGCTGTATATTGCAATATCTATCGCCTCTTTGCAGGCGACAAGGCGATGGGTGAAGAAGTTTTCAATATGTGGATAATAATTCTGACACACCTCATATACACTCACTGGCCACTTTGTTAGGTACACCGTGCTAGTAACGGGTTGGACCCCCTTTTGCCTTCAGAACTGCCTTAATTCTTCGTGGCAGAGATTCAACAAGGTGGTGGAAGCATTCCTCAGAGAGTTTGGTCCATATTGACATGATGGCATCACACAGTTGGTGCAGATTTGTCGGCTGCACATCCATGATGCGAATCTCCCGTTCCACCACGTCCCAAAGATGCTCTATTAGATTGAGATCTGGTGACTGTGGAGGCCATTTGAGTCCAGTGAACTGATTGTCATGTTCAAGAAACCAGTCTGAGATGATTCCAGCTTTATGACATGGTGCTAGGGATGGGAATCGAAATCCGATTCCAATTCGGAACCGGTTCCTAGTGTTTCGAGGCCTCGACATCACAATGAAAAAGCCTTAACGATCCCTTTAATGAGTCCTGAAGACGCATATTGCGTCGTGACTGTCTTGTTGTCCAAACACATGAAACTAGCATGGCGCCAAGAACCACCCGCTCCAAAGTTTGGCTACACTTCACCAGGAAAGAGGGTGAAAATGAAAGGTTACGAACGGTTTAGCACGAGCATTGCAGCTGCAAACATAACAATGACAGCACGTAGGTTCAAACGCTCAAAAGTGTGTCATCACTTCGCGAGGAAAAATTACAACAAAACATACTTACAATCATTGCAAGGTGGAGATAACTGCATCGGGAGGGAAGGTGGAGATATCTGCATCGGGAGGGAATAGACTGCACTGTCCTCACAGAGACAGCTATACAGCTAGCTAAACTCCGAAATGACGATACAGAAGACGTTGGTATAATTTGCTGACTTTATTCAACCATCACTTGAAGAGTGAAACTAAAAATAGATATGAAACAAATCAATTTCGTCCCCAATAACAAACAGGTTTGCATCAACGTAAATCAGCGATGATTAGCGGCTAATTCAGTAATAACAATGCAGTTAGCATGCGTTCGCTAGCATTAGCACATCGTTCAAACCACTACACAACTGAATTTAAGTGTCCGATCGCGAGTGGAAACACACAGCAACAACACAAAAGATGATACATACAGGCGTTGCCTCTGTAGATATTTTACAAGCATTAACAAAGAACGTAGGGTTGCAGCAGTGCTTCCCTCTCTCACTCACTTGCTCACTTGCTTGGTAGTGTTGTATCGGTCGCGAACGATTCGTTCTTTTTGAACGAATTGTTTGGGTGAACGAGACCGAACTAATCACCATCTGCACTGATTCGTTCTATGAAGTTGGTGCTTGTTCACTGCGTGGGAGGGCGTTGAGCAAGCGGCAGCGTCTTCTGACATCTCACACGACCAATCAGACGCCAGCCTCATCGCGGGCAGGGGAGGGACCGGAAACAGAATCAGGGCGTATGTCACTCACTTCCACGTGTGGCCAATGAGCAGCCAGCGTGCAGGCAGGGGGGCAAGACTGAGTTTTGTCACTTCCCGTTCAGTGACTCGGTCCTCCGGTTCCTGACCTAGCTTGCTGCTAACTTGACTTTCCAGTAATGAATATGCGGTGAACGAATCAAAAAATGAAAGGAAAGGACTTTGTCACATATTTGTTAACGTGGAGCCTATCAAATGCAGCTCAAAAAGACAAAAACACCACACAAATCTAGCGAGCATGGTTTAGTGTACTACTTTTCTCAACAGACTCGCGACTATCAAATTTACAGTAATTTAAAACACGGGTAGCTCCGAGGCAAGCAAAAGCTGAGCTGCGGTCGCGTGACGGCAATGAAGGGGGCAAACTGTCACTATAAGGAGGCTTCATGGCAGCGATATTTACCTCATATGTGCACAGAAAAAAATATTTAGTATGATCACCATAATACTGATTTGAAATGAAACGGTATATACATGTCCATTTTTTCCAAGTGTTTTATTTTTTATTTTTTTTTCGTGTCAGGTGTTGGTTGGTTTGACAAATTATGTCCATCCGTCCATCATGTGCTACTCAAGTGCCCCAAAATAACGCACATGGACACGGGAGATATCTGCATTTTTCTTAACAGACTAATGAGAATAGAAAGGCGATATCGTAAAGAGCAAACAATTATTTCTTGTCAGCATTTGACGATCTGAGATGCGGGGACGACAGGGGAGCTGATCGGATTATTTTATTTATTAATACCAGTGCAAAAATTCAATACGATCACCATAATACTGATTTGCAATGAAACTGTATATACATGTCAATTTTTTCCCGAGTGTTTTTTTTTTTTTTTCGTGTCAGAGCGTGTCGGTTGGTTTGACAAATTATGTCAATCCGTCCATCATGCGCTACTCAAGTGCCCCAAAACAACGCACGCAGACACGGGAGATGTCGCAATATGTCTACATTTTTCTTAACAGACTAATGAGGGTAGAAAGGCGACATCGTAAAGAGCAAGCAATCATTTCTCGTCAGCATTTGACGATCTGAGATGCGGGGACGACAGGGGAGTTGACCGGATTATTTTATTTATTAATACCAGTGCAAAAATTCAATACGATCATCTTAATACTGATTTGCAATTAAACTGTCAACTATCAAAATGTAGTATTGTCTTTATTTCAGAGCAGCACATTTGACAACTAGCTATTTACACTTATAGTTTTAACAATAGTAACTAAAAATAATAGTGATGAGCATAAAAACAAAAATACAACAGAGCGAGAGGTCAATATGATGTGTTGGTCGTTCCATATTTTGAAATTAAACTTTCGATTTATTTTTATTTTCGTGACAGCAAGCATTGTAAATGTGATCAAGAACATGCTAAAGAAAGTCCGTGCGCCCCCGACCCCAACCCCCCGCTCCCCCCACAAAAGGAAAATGTTTAACCGTGTCCTCAATCGAAATGCAAGCACAGGCCATGACTTTGAGCCCATAGAACTAGGACAGACGACGCGGAAGTTCTCCCTCGCTTTTGCAGCAGCGGGAGGGAGACGAGGCTGTCTGTGAAAGCAGAATGATATTGCCTGTCACTCATTACTGAAACTACGACGAGTGGTCAATGAGGAGCCTGTGTGCAAGAGAGAGGGAGGGACCAAGAATGTCACTTCCCGTTCAGTTATACTGCGAAGCGGTCTTTGGTGATTCGTTCGGCAACGTCACTTCCCGTTCACTAACCGAACGAGTCATTTGGGCAGGGAGGGAGATGAGGGGGGCGAACAATTTGTTGAACGATTCGTTTGAACGAATCTTTTTACTGAACGATCCGGAATGGATTCGTTTACTCAAGTGAACGACAGATCCCGTCACTATTGCTTGGATGCGGCATTTCTTCTTCACGTGAGGAAGCGCAAGGGCGCCCCCACTTGAGCGTGAAAGCACCATAAAAACTAAAAGGCATGCATTTCAATATACTGGTAAATACTACTTTAACAGGGGATCCCCAAACTATGGCCCGCCCCCTGAACAATACCAGAGAGCATTTTGAATTTTTTTCTTTTCTTAATAGTGTTAATTATTTTCTGGCCTTTTTCTGTGAAGAACTCAGAGAGGGTTATTTGGTTATTATCGATTTGATTAATAGTGTTATTTTTATTAGTTATTATTATATTAATATTTTTATTTTATTTACTTTTGTTCTGTGAAATATCCGGAAAGGGTTATTTGATTGTGGCATTCTGAAAAACAATATTTTTTTACATTTCGGCACTACTGCAATCGTCACACTTTTTCTGTTACAAACTGACCCCGGCCCCTCATCAGAGAAGGGAAAAGTTATGCGGCCCTCACTGGAAAAAACTTGGGGACGCCTGCAAGTTTAACACATATTGCTAACTGCAGACCAACGACCTATATGCCAATCAGAGGTTGCGCTAGACATTTTCGTTGTCTGTCATTTTGACTGACAGGGTCATAAAAATCCGGTCATAGTCTATTTTTACCCGTCACTTAAATTTTTAAAATGATAATGATGACATATTCAATAGTATTTAGTTTTCATTCATTTTTAATTAATATTGTAACGCTTGCTTGGCGGCGAAAAATTAGACACGGAAGTCGTGGTATTTTTCTCCCTTTTTACTCTGCTTACCGCCAACAACTCCGCCCCCAAAGAAAAGGAGGCAACAATATAGACCCCAATCACCAACGTCACACAATGATCTTAATTGTGGTTGTCAGCCCAAAATCTTCTAAATATATATTAAATGCATCTTACCAGATATAAAAAGACTACTACATAGTCTGTGGTGATCGTTTGGTGCCCAGATTTCTTGTCGAATTACAGCAGTCCATCTCGCTCTCATCTTCGCCTCTCTCAGAATACGGTAGAACTTCAAGTCTCTCCGTCTATCTTCTCTGTTACAGCAACCAACCGCCACACACGCTTTCACCATTTTGATTATTAATATTGACGAGCAGAAAAACACGCCGTAATAGGAGGCATGTACGTAGCGGTAATGTATAAACATGACGGGCTGACACACAATATGGCGGCTCCGGTCAGGGGGGCGGAGTTGTGACGTCATGTGATTGGGGTCTATACACAGGCGGCAATCTTGTCCATCAATTGGACGACGCGCTGGCATACCGGGTGCACCAATAAGAACCTCGCGTTGATGTGTCAATCACGGTGCCGCCGCCAGACCCCGGTTACGCTACAATATTCTGACAGAATAGCCAACGACGTCATGCATTAAGAGAGACAATAGCTAATTAATATGCTAACTCGCCACCCTGTGGTCTGGGATGTGAATTGCAACCTGTCAAAATGACTGACGGACTTCAGTTTTTTCCGTCACCGTTTTAAAAAACCGGTCAACGACGGAAAATTTCCAGTTAACGCGACCCCTGATGCCAATATATACCAATATTTTTTATTTCTGTTACAAAAATGTTTCAGTAAAATGTTACATTCTTGTGCATTTGCCACTTATTGCCACAGTTAATATTGAGGCTTTGGGCCTCTTTTGACCTTGTTGTGAGTTTTTAAGGTTGTGACTTCTGATTAAACAAACTCAATGCCAATCAAAATGTTTGTTCTTCTTTTCCCCCCAAATTAGAATCGATAAGAGAATCGATAAAGAATTGAATCGTTAATCAATATCGATAATGGAATCGGAATCGTAAAAATCCTATCAATTCCCATCCCTACATGGCGCATTATCCGGCTGAAAGTAGCCATCAGAAGTTGGGTACGTTGTGGTCATAAAGGGATGGACGTGGTCAGCAATAATACTCAGGTAGGCTGTGGCGTTCCAACGAAGCTCAATTGGTACCAAGGGGCCCAAAGAGTACCAAGAAAATATTCCCCACACCATTACACCACCACCACCACCAGCCTGAACCGTTGATACAAGGCAGGATGGATCCATGCTTTCATGTTGTTGATGCCAAATTCTGACCCTACCATCCGAATGTCGCAGCATAAATCGAGACTCATCAGACCAGGCAACGTTTTTCCAATCTTCTATTGTCCAATTTCGATGAGCTTGTGCAAATTGTAGCCTCAGTTTCCTGTTCTTAGCTGAAAGGAGTGGCACCCGGCGTGGTCTTCTGCTGCTGTAGCCCATCTGCCTCAAAGTTCAATGTACTGTGCGTTCAGAGATGCTCTTCTGCCTACCTTGGTTGCAACGGGTGGTTATTTGAGTCACTGTTGCCTTTCTATCAGCTCGAACCAGTCTGGCCATTCTCCTCTGGCATCAACAAGGCATTTCCGCCCACAGAACTGCCGCTCAAAGGATATTTTTTCTTTTTCGGACCATTCTCTGTAAACCGAGGAAGCGCACACTTGCTCCCACGAAGAAGTCACGCAGCTGAGTGAGAGAGAGGGGAAAGATAACAGACAGTACAGTGACGTATAATATAGGGCTGCAGCTATCGAATATTTTAGTAGTCGATTAATCGATGGATGAGTTAGTTCGAATAATCGAGTAATCTGATAAGAAACATGAAAAATTAAAAAACCTGAGCTGAGCCTCAAATGGTATATAATTCATATTTTTTTTTAAATGAGGATCTATGTACAACAAAAGAACAACTGGCTAACTTACATAGAAAAAGTCCGCTAGCTTAAATGCTATAAAATGCTAGTTTTTTGTTGAGTTTTACAATACTCTTAACAAATGATTCAGACACATATTCCCACAAAAAAGGGCTAAATATACCTATGAACTAAATTAACAATGCATTAAAAAAACATTAGCTCAAACAAAAACTTGGCTTACGTTGGTCTTAACAGGGAGCAGTTGGGTTCAGCCATGTGAAAAGAGGGAGACCAGAGGGCAGTGTATCCACCCTCATCAGTAAAACTAATTGCAAACACTTTCAAAATAAACCATTAAAATGCCACTTTAATTAAACGAATACTCGAAGCAACAAAATTCAATTTGAATATTTTTTATAAACAAATACTCGAGTTAATCGATTAATCGTTGCAGCATTAGTGTAATACATGCTTTTGGATAGTTATTTTGGTGGGTATGTAGAGGTACTTAAAGGATTCATTTCTACTTATGCGGAAATTCGAGTCATGTCGCCAGCGTATGAAGGGAACTACTTTGTAATCCAGGAGCTATCTGTACGATAACATATTACAAAACCACATTAAGCCAAGACAATACAACAAAAAAACTTTGAATTCCGGTTAGGGGAAAAAATCTACAGAAAATAAGCATTATTCGTCCAAAGAGCATGAGTGCTCTGCAGTGGAGAAAACATATTTTCTATCATGAAGCTAATAGGATCATATCTCCGGTTTTCCGTCATCAATTGATGTCAAATAAAAAGTGGGAGAGAGCTTAATATCCGTACTTTCAAGTCATGGTGACGGCGGCGCTCTGTCAACTTACTTAACTTTTTAAGGTGCTTTAAAGATGCCACAGGATTGAACAGGCAGGCATGATTGAAGAACGGGAAGCTTGAGTCTGTTTGGTGTAATGGAGTCATGTGATTATTACTGATTAAGCCATTGTTGGTGTCTCTGGTATTTAAAAAAAAAAAAAAAAAAAAAAGGAAAATCTAATACTGCATGTGGATTAAAAAGGAAAAATGTAACAACTAGTGGAGCCTAAAGTAGCGGAGTAAAAGTAGCGTTCCTTCTTCACAAATCTACTCAAGTAAAGGTAAAAAGTATGGCTTAGTAAAACTAGAAGTACATTTTTCTCAAAACGTTACTCAAGTAAATGTAATGAAGTTAATTTAACGCTTTACTACCCACTTCTGCTGTTTATGGATAGGCAGAGGGAGTACAAGTGAATTTAAGAGTGAGTAAAGTAAATATTTGTGTCTTGTCCCACAGTTGGTTGCTACACGGAATCCAGACATTGCTCCACTTCCTGCAGGTGACTTTGGGCTACATGCTGATGTTATGCGTCATGTCCTTCAACACTTGGATCTTTCTCGGCGTCATTTTGGGTTCTGCACTGGGTTATTTCATCTCATTTCCACTGCTAGAGCAGTTTAGATGAACAGTAAATTCCAGGGTATGAACCCCCCAGAAATAAAATAATAAATCTTCGTTGAAAATGTTAGAGCTGTTTTGATGCTTGGGCATTTTTGTCAAAATGTCAGGGAATCTGTATAACACAATTCATACTGGTTGTGCATGGATTGCAAGGGTTTGTCCCATACAGCTCCATTGGACACTCAAGACAGAAGAACCACCACCAATATTTTTTTTTTTTTTTTTTAGATTTTGTTGTGTTTTACGGGGTGTGGCAATTTTTTTGTTTGTTTTTTGTGCAATTATATCGCCCATCAATTATTTGCCGAATTTTGCTATTCTGTACGGTACTTGAATGACATGAACTCTCATGTTGGAAAGGGAAATTCGAAATTCAGGAGTTGTAAATTGATTTGAGGTATTTAAGATTAGCTTAATAATTCACAGCAGGAACTCAATGGGTGCAAAGGTTATTAGCAATGACCTCATGATTAGTAACTTCGTAGATTATTACACTATTGATATAAGCTTTAAAAACGCCTAAATTAGGTGGTAATTAAGTTGATTTTTGTTTCGATATTCTGAATATGCCTCAGTTTGATTAAATACAGAAAATTGTTACAATTTAAAAATGGTGTCTGATTTTTTTTTTTTTACAGTGACATTTAAACACAAAAAGTGTGATAACATCAAAATATATTTGGCGGAAAACACAGACAAAGCTGAAAAAGCTGTTTCTGCTCTTGCACTCCTCTTTAAAATAAGCTGCTGTATTTAAAGCCAAAAGAACAGTTGTTTGATAGAACAGTATGTCTCCATAGAGGAGGCATATGAGCGGAAACACCTGCGGTATTTCGAGCTAGCCGCTGAAGCTCAACAGTGTGGCTGGAACGCTGAAGTCGCCCAGTGGAAGTCTGGTGCAGAGGCTTTGTGGGAACAACTTACACATAGCTCCTGAGGGACTTGGGAGTCAGGGGCCAGAGCCAGCGCACAGCCATCAAAGCTGCGTCAGAAGCAGCTGAAAGAAGCAGCCAGTGACTATGGCTAAAGAGGAACGACCCAAGCTGGGCCCCCAGGTAATGCGTCAGGAGGTATGCGATCAGCCTTACTTAGCCTGGCTCAGGGAAGTGGACACCCCTGCCATGCATAGTCCCCCTGAGGTTTTTTGCCACGTTGCACCAAGGCGACTGCCTTGGCTAATTCGGCTTGGGACGCAAGCTCAGGGCTGATCACTCTGCAGCTGGCCGCCTCTGGGGAGGGTGTATAGTGTCAAAGGCCGAAACACCCCATGACCCAGTGGAACACTACTGAGGATGCGTACCCACAAATGAATTCCCCCATGTTTACTACCAACATTCATCAAGAGGTCTTTTGCATGTGCCCACACTAGAATGTTAAAATCCAATTCTGTGTTTTCTGGAAATACAGTGCCTTGCAAAAGTATTCGGCCCCCTTGAATCTTCCAACCTTTCGCCACATTTCAGGCTTCAAACATAAAGATATGAAATTTAATTTTTTTGTCAAGAATCAACAACAAGTGGGACACAATCGTGAAGTGGAACAACATTTATTGGATAATTTAAACTTTTTTAACAAATAAAAAACTGAAAAGTGGGGCGTGCAATATTATTCGGCCCCTTTACTTTCAGTGCAGCAAACTCACTCCAGAAGTTCAGTGAGGATCTCTGAATGATCCAATGTGGTCCTAAATGACCGATGATGATAAATAGAATCCACCGGTGTGTAATCAAGTCTCCGTATAAATGCACCTGCTCTGTGATAGTCTCAGGGTTCTGTTTAAAGTGCAGAGAGCTTTATGAAAACCAAGGAACACACCAGGCAGGTCCGAGATACTGTTGTGGAGAAGTTTAAAGCCGGATTTGGATACAAAAAGATTTCCCAAGCTTTAAACATCTCAAGGAGCACTGTGCAAGCCATCATATTGAAATGGAAGGAGCATCAGACCACTGCAAATCTACCAAGACCCGGCCGTCCTTCCAAACTTTCTTCTCAAACAAGGAGAAAACTGATCGGAGATGCAGCCAAGAGGCCCATGATCACTCTGGATGAACTGCAGAGATCTCCAGCTGAGGTGGGAGAGTCTGTCCATAGGACAACAATCAGTCGTACACTGCACAAATCTGGCCTTTATGGAAGAGTGGCAAGAAGAAAGCCATTTCTCAAAGATATCCATAAAAAGTCTCGTTTAAAGTTTGCCACAAGCCACCTGGGAGACACACCAAACATGTGGAAGAAGGTGCTCTGGTCAGATGAAACCAAAATTGAACTTTTTGGCCACAATGCAAAACGATATGTTTGGCGTAAAAGCAACACAGCTCATCACCCTGAACACACCATCCCCACTGTCAAACATGGTGGTGGCAGCATCATGGTTTGGGCCTGCTTTTCTTCAGCAGGGACAGGGAAGATGGTTAAAATTGACGGGAAGATGGATGCAGCCAAATACAGGAACATTCTGGAAGAAAACCTGTTGGTATCTGCACAAGACCTGAGACTGGGACGGAGATTTATCTTCCAACAGGACAATGATCCAAAACTAAAGCCAAATCTACAATGGAATGGTTAAAAAATAAACGTATCCAGGTATTAGAATGGCCAAGTCAAAGTACAGACCTGAATCCAATCGAGAATCTGTGGAAAGAGCTGAAGACTGCTGTTCACAAACACTCTCCATCCAACCTCACTGAGCTCGAGCTGTTTTGCAAGGAAGAATGGGCAAGAATGTCAGTCTCTCGATGTGCAAAACTGATAGAAACATACCCCAAGCGACTTGCAGCTGTAATTGGAGCAAAAGGTGGCGCTACAAAGTATTAACCCAAGGGGGCCGAATAATATTGCACGCCCCACTTTTCAGTTTTTTATTTGTTAAAAAAGTTTAACTTATCCACTTTGTTCCACTTCACGATCATGTCCAACTTGTTGTTGATTCTTGACAAAAAAATTAAAATTTTATATCTTTATGTTTGAACCCTGAAATGTAGCGAAAGGTTGCAAGGTTCAAGGGGGCCGAATGGTTTTGCAAAGCACTGTATATGGTGTCATAGCAGATTCATGCCGCATTAAGCCCCTGAACAATTTTTAATTTGTCAGTTTTACCCTGGAAACCCCCGTTTACAGACGTTGCGCAACCGCTTTTGTTTCAAGCAAGCCATAAAAAGAAGTAATCGTATTAATTATTCGAAATGTCTGTAATTTTTAATTTAAATCATTAATTGATGTCTAGTATTTAAAAAAAAAAAACTACTTAAAAAATATTCACTCATATTTGAAACTTTTAAACAAATTACGTTACAATGAAAAAATAAGCGTCTGTAAAAATCAACGGATACCTACCTCATAACTACCGCTTAACTGTAGTTTTTTCATTAGTGTCGCATTTCCCCCAATATTTTAGATGATAAATAATCGATCCAAACAAAGAAAAATTGAAGAAGAAAAAAAACATTTAAAAGGGTAAAAATATGAAAAGGAAAATCTCCACCACTCCTTGATGTCAGTGATTTCTGCATCACGACCCTTGTTATATTACCATGTTTTACCCATAAAATCCCTCAAAAATTTGGCTGTGGCCATTCACAGCTGTGTCTTGACACTTGGTGATGCGTGCTACATGGAGGTTTTGGATCAAAAAAAGGTAAGTACGCGATAATACCTCGTTAAAATCATTGCGTCTTTAATTATGGTCTCGCGTGCTCTCAGTTAGGGTTTTGCTGTTTAAAAAAAAAAAAAATTAAATGCCCTACTGTTAAAAAATGTTGTTCCCCCAGAAAATTGAGATTTTAAGCTTTCCGATGATATATCACACATGCATATTGGACTTTTTTGATTAATTTTGATAGTTGGCCTAATTTGGGGTCTCGGAGCGGATCTTGTCAAGATCAAGTCACCTGAGTGTTTTACGCCATATATAAATATACACTGTGTATCAGTCTCGCTGAATCTAAATTCTAAATAACATAAAATTGAAATATCGGATGCACTGTAATTGTTTTTGTTTTGTTGTTTATGTTGGTTTGTTTCAAATCTTTTGCTTCTGCTTTTAACATTAATCCCACTAGAGAAGTATTCTTTTTTTTTTTTTTTTTTTTTTTCAAGGAATCACTTTGAATCGCCTCTGGAAAACGTTTTCTATTGACAAACGTGTATTTTTGACGTTTGATAAGGAACAAATGAAAATACAAGTAGTTTTAACCTTTTCTAAGAAGAACTACATGTACCATGATGCCTTTTGGCCAAACGGCAAAGCTTCAGTGTGTGTCTGACTGTTGATTTTTTTATTGTCGTTATAAATATAAATTGAGTTCTATCAGTGAAACATCTTATCTTGAACGTTACATTGTAATTTAGCCCGTTTTATTTATTGAACTGGGCGGGTTTTACGGTTTGATTGGGCAGAAGACAATATTTCCGATCTGGCAACCCTGCTGTCTCTCCTATTTTGTGCTGTGCAGTGCTCGTGTTATATACTGCAACAGGGCAGAAGCTGCATTTTCACCTTGCATCTTATTTTATGCAATTATACAACCAGCGGACGGCAGAAGCATCTGGACTGAGATGGCTACGGATATAATCAAAGGTGTGGACCAAGTGTCTGTTGGTAAGCATGAAACGAAGTCTGAAAGCTAAGTATGTTAGCCCATTAGCTTCTATTGACATGTGTGAACTACCTCAGCAGTTGCATCAGTCACAGGCATGCTAGCAGTTAGCATGCTAGTAACAGCTGAAGTCTCATTCACTTTCATTTTGACTACATTGCGGTATATTAACAAGCTGCTGGAATGCCTAATATTTGTAGTAGAATTATGCAATGGACATGAAAAAATGACATAATTGTCGCAGAATGATGAAATGGAGCTGTCATATTGCCGCACAGACTCTTAACATAGACGTCACTGAATTACGTTCATTTATCACGACTTCATCGTTCATAAAAATCCTGGAAAATCAACATTTTCTGTTACTCTTGTTACAAACTATTGTGTTTTGTATGAAGAATAAGGGAATAGAAACTAATTACTGTGCATAGTGTATTAAATTCCGTTCGAGTCTGTTACTGACAGCCAATGACTTAAAAGATGTTTCTGGTGATAAAATTACTATATTCATGCTAAAAACATAAAGATATTATCCTTTAAAACTGATGCACCGACTTCTGGGCAACGTCTCAATACAAAATATTAGGTGCAACTTTTTTTGTTGAATACGGCGTTCCAACTAATAACTATCATAACACAAGCATTATCCTGTTTCAAAAGGTTGGTATCTTGTGCATGCTAATCACAGAAACATGATGACGTTATGTATGGAAATAGAATTAATGTTATTCTATAAAGCCCAGGGTCCAGGTATATTAAAAAAATGTCATGAGGCAAAAATGGCATGCAGATACCTATCAGGGAATGTGTGGTTTATTTTTGACTACGGTAAACCAAAAATTCTAATCAACATGAGGTGTTAGGTAGGTTAAGGTAGGTAAGAACGTTGAGAAACTAGTTCCAGTAATTATAAGCAGTTACATACTTTTAGTCATATCCTGGAGCGGTGGTCAGCAACCCGCGGTTCTAGAGCCACATATGGCTCTTGAGCGCTGCCCTAGTGGCTCCTTGGAGCTTTTTCAAAAATGTTTGAAAATTGAAACAGATAGGGGAGGGAAATATATTTTAGGTTTTAATATGGTCTCTGTAGGAGGACAGACATTCTAATTCATTAATATTGTAATGAAAAACTTGAGGCGGCATCATACAACAGAGTCGTCACATGGTGGGTCATTCTCTATAGGATGGACTGAAGGGAAAATAAACATTTATTCCATGAAGGCTCATTATGTATTTGTAGTCATTTTGATAGTAGGCTAATTTTGCCTTCATTAGCCCCCTTCACACATACCTGAACTCTGTTTAATTAGCAGGATTTAAACGGGTAGCCCTTGTGTGTGAGCAATTTCTCAGTTCGAGTGACACAGAGATGACACAGACATTTAACGGGCCGCGTCCTAGTATAATGTCCGGGACGCAATGTGTCAAAGCAGGCGTTTAATTCCCGGGTCACAGCGAGAAGGCTGATGACTTAAATATCATGGCTGTCTGCTCGTCATTTCCTCTTTCTTCACAGTAAGACGAAAAGCGGTAAACAAACATCGCAATTATCAACATGGCAACCTGGAAATAGCTAAATAGTAAGGGTGTAACGGTACATGTATTTGTATTGAACCGTTTTGGTACGTGGTGCTGTGTTTGGAACGGTGGCGTACCGAACGAGTTTCTGACGTAATGTAACCCTTACTCTTTGAGGCTGTGAGTCGATCGGATTACAGTTTCTTTGTGTAGATTGTATTTACTCAGTCTTCTCTACTATAATGAGGACCAACACTGTAGGACAGTATAACCCAGAAACGTCAATGGCGCGACAATGTGGCCGCCGCGAGAACGCAGTGAAACGCGGCCGTTTAAGTCAATCAGCCAGTGCACACCAGTCGCAGTACGGCCGCGTGTTAGACGCGACCCAGAAGCGGCTCAACACGACGCACGCAAAAGAAACGGCAGAGTTTATTATTTGACTCGAGACGCGACCCTCCTGCGTCAATAGTACTACCGGTAGCTAGGATCGGGCAGACCGGAAGTCACTCGTGTAAAAATACGATGGAGCCGGTCGATTTTCAAACTAATATACAATCGTAACCCACTTTTTGAGTCCATCAGGTCTCTCGAGTGGTAGATCGGTGCACAGTTGACTTGTCTTTGTTGATTTACTGCTTTCTTCTCCGCTATAATAATAACCAACACGGCCCCTGTGTTCAATACAAAACCCTCCTACCACAACAAAACTAGTAATAACTAATATTCACATAGGAACTAAAGATATACAATATAAATAAATACTACATCACATTTGTAAAATATAAACACATAATAAAATAAATAATAGCCCTTTTAAATGAAATAAATTGAAATGAGCTAAAACACCTATAATTAAATAATAAGAATTATACATAGATCCTGCTTACACAAATTTATTAATTTCTGTGTGGCGCTTTAACTTGAGAAAATCCACCAACAAAGCTTTTGAAAACCGTTCATAAGAAAGAAAAAAAAAGATTCATTGAGGCATTTCATTTGTAAAATACATGTTAAAATCTTTGTCATTGGGATTGCTTTTCTTTTTAGCACAGGACTTCTTTTTTCTTCTTTCTTTCAGAAAGAAAGCTGACCAATACGCGGGGTCTGAAAGGCAAATTGTTGTCGGGCTATTTTTAAATACCCGCTACTTTTTGAGCAGAATTCTAGCTTTGTATAGGCTAATGTTCCTATTGTTGAAAGCACAAAGGTGTGTAATAAACATCTAGCACATTTATATTTTGCATTTTGTTTTCTTACTGTACCGAAAATGAACCGAACCGTGACCTCAAAACCGAGGTACGTACCGAACCGAGATTTTTGTGTACCGTTACACCGTTACACCCCTACTAAATAGAACTGGAAACATAATGAAATTAAATTTCTACTTGATCATACAGGCGAGGAAGAGACAGTCCAACGTCCATCTTCAGAAATGCGTGGTTTATTTTGTTGCCGATGCCCACCAAAAATTACATAATGTCCTGGTTTTAAAATCCCGTCAGCCACCCTCCCCGCACAGAGAGCGTCGAGTCACCAACATGGGACAGTCTGAAAGTGTCTACCCCGGGTACTTTCAGGGACATCTCTCCATGTCTTAAAGGCATTGCATGGGTAAATCATAGGTCACCTTACACAGGAGTCTGAAAGGCTCTATTATAAGGCTTATAAAAGGCTTTTAATTTTTTGCGGCTCCAGACATTTTTTTATGGCTATTTCAACATTTTGGGTTGCTGACCTCTGTCCTAGCACAAACATTTTACGCCATTTAGTGGAATTGCAAGTTTAGCCATTGAGGATTTTTAAAGAGTAATTGTGATACTTGGAGTGGTTTAGGATTATTACCTCAGAACAAGACACCATTTTCATTTTGTTCAATGCGAAATCTGCTGGTTGATATTTGTAAAACCAACCATTTTAATTGCTACAACATATTCTTGTGCATTCATTATCAGATTATTTGCTGAGACCTCTTGCATTAAACCACTGTAATTGTGTAACTTAGGTGAAGTGTACGTGTCGGAGAAATGTGGCAATGACCAGGATGGAGATGGATCTGAGCAGAAACCCTTCAAGACGCCTCTCAAAGTAAGAACAGTGCAGTCTATGTTCAAGTAACAATTTTTGTAAGTATTGAGACTTAAATGTAAAAATAGTTAACCACTGATGATATTGACGTATGAGATGAACAAATCATTATTTCAATTCATAATGTCAAGATAATAAGATAAGATCAATAATGGGTTAATAATCGAATCGTAGCCTCTGAATCGTAATCGAATCGTTAGGTGCCCCAAGATTCCCAGCTCTATTATACATTCAAATTTTCAAAAGCCAAGGAAGCAAAAAGCATTCTGAACGTAGTCCTTGGGTGTCATTTTAAATTAGTGGAGAATCTGAAGTACCGTAATTTCCCGAATATAAGGCGCACCCGTCTATAATGCGCACCCCAAATATACTTGTAAAATCTGGGGAAAATTACTGTACTCGTTTATAACGCACACCCTAATTTTAGCACCAATAAATAGAAGAATACAAGAAAACAGCTCGTGTACAGATACAGAAATGTCATTTTACTGACTGATGAAACACAGCACAAGCATAGCACATTGGTAGTTCAAAACATTACCGTAAACTGACAATATTTACGGTAATAATATGATTTGACAACTTCTCCAACTTAACAGAATCTAGGAGAAAACAAAACAGATGTGACTTTTCTTTTAAAGGCTGCTGTATAACTTGCTCGTTTTATCATGATGAATAAATGTTTCTTCCATAGATTGATACGGTAAAATAAAAGTGGGGACTGATGTCGGAAAACGGAAAAAGCGCATCGCTGTGGACTGTAACAAGAGGAACTAATGTTATTTGGGTTTGAGTTTCCAGAGGGACAGATATACATGCCCTCCATAATTATTGGCACCCCTGATTGGTCTCATGTGACCAAAGGGGACCGTGTGTATTTTTGTGTGAGACCAAGATTGAGCTTTTTGGCAACAAACACTCTAAGTGGGTCTGGCGTGCCACGAAAGATGTGCATGCATGCTGAAAAGCATCTCGTACCCACGGTGAAGTATTGGGGTGGGTCAGTGATGCTGTGGGGCTGTTTCGCTGCCAAAGGCCCTGGGAACCTTGTTAGGGTGCATGGCATCATGAATGCTTTGAAATACCAGGACATTTTAAATCAAAATCTGTTGCCCTCTGCCCGAAAGCTGAAGATGGGTCGTCACTGGGTCTTTCAGCAAGACAATGACCCTAAACATATGGCCAAATCTACACAGAAATGGTTCACCAGACACAAAATCAAGCTCCTCCCATGGCCATCTCAGTCCCCAGACCTTGTTTTGTTGGCAAAAGGGGGTTGTACAAAGTATTAACACCAGGGGTGCTAATAATTGACACACATTATGTGATGTCAAATAATTTTTTCTTTATGTGGGACTTTTTCCCCACTGAATGAATGCACTTGTATTGAAGGTTGATTTTTGTCTTTTTTCCATTAAGGTCCCATATTATTTGAATAAAAAAAAATATTAGAAGCTAAAAAACACATCTTTTTCAGGGGTGCCAATAATTATGGAGGGCACTGTAGTTGACGGAAACAGGAACTCTGTGTTGTGTTACGTTTGTTATGGTCCAAGTTGCCGAGTTGCAATAAACGTTGACTCAAATGAGTTCAAGAAACTAAATTCTGTGCTTTATGAAGAGTGAAAAAAGAATTTAACATGGACAAAATCATTCGACCAATCAGTGTGGGATTACCGAAACAAATATTACTGAAACAAAATGGTGACGTCATGTACCGTATTGGTCGGCAACGGATCGCCGCATACGTTTTCTTCAACACAACATGGCCGTGCCAATTAAAAACAATCTGTCTTTAGATATATATACAGTGGGGAGAATAAGTATTTGATACACTGCCAATGGGAAAACCAATTGGCACTGTATCAAATACTTGTTCTCCCCACTGTATATATATATAATATATATGTTTCTGTCTTCATTCATGTACCCATTTATAATGCGCACCCATGATTTGACAAGTTGATTTTGGTAAAAAAAAAAAAAAAAAAGTGTGCGTTAAATTTCGGAAATTACGGTATATGCGATTGCCTCCAGAAACCTGAACATGACATGCTTTTATTTTGAAATGTTCACCAGAAGTACTGTACGTTTGCCAAACTCTAAGCTTTACACTCATTAAAAAGAAACAAAAACAAAATGCACTTCTCTTTCGTCACACATGTTGTATCAGTAATATTTTTTTTCTTTTGTTCGCATCGCTTGCAAATTCTTGAATCCAGTGAGTTTTCATCTTTGATGTGTCACCTTTTAACCGCAATTTTGCGTTGTGGAGAAGAATGTCAATGTTTTGTAGTAGACAAATTGGTTAGTACATTGTCTTGTTTCCATTAGCCTCAATGTAGCAATGCTAACGTTTTACAATATTTAATATAGAAGTGTACGGTGGCTGAGTGGTTAGCACATCTGCCTCACAGTTCTGAGATCAAGGGTTCAATCCCGGGCTTCGGCCTTCCTGTGTGGAGTTTGCATGTTCTCCCCGTGCCTGCGTGGGTACTCCGGTTTCCTCCCACATCCCAAAAACATGCATGGTAGGCTGATTGAACACTCTAAATTGTCCGTAGGTATGAGTGTGTGCGTGAATGGCTGTATGTCTCCATGTGCCCTGCGATTGGCTGGCAACCAGTTCAGGGTGTCCCCTGCCTACTGCCCATAGGTAGCTGGGATAGGCTCCAGCACCTCCGCGACCCTCGTGAGGAAAAGCGGCATGGAAAATGAATGAATGAATATAGAAGTATTTCCATATTTTGTATGTCTGAACTTCCACGCCGTGTTGATGGCCAATAAACATCTGTGAAAAACTAGTGGAGTCTCATGTGCTGATTACATGCACATGCACGCAACACACGGACATATGTATCCACGCACGCGCGTGGCGATAAAACGCTGCCGGGAAAATTACCGCCCTCATTTTTATTTACCGTGCGATAATTTGACTTATTGCGTATCGACAGGCTAACCAACAAGGGACTTTCTTTGATTAAAATTTCAACTCTGTGTATCCTTCTTGATTCAGCTCAAGCTGTGTGCAGACGCACTCTTCCGAGCTCCCACGAGCAACTTATCTCAACCGATAAGCTCTCAGGGCCAACTCAGGACCAGCAATCTCGACTCCCAGCATAGCTCCAAAGAATTTGAAATATGGAGACTTGGATGAAATAAAATCCTCCATACAGAAATTAGAGGTCTCCTTGACTGGCTAGATTCAAAGCCAGAATCAAGAAAATCAGAGGAGAAATCAAGAAGTCGGCAGAGAGCTCCAGTTAATGCGGGCTGAAAAAGAAGAAACTCAAGCAGGCGGTCGAGGAGAGAGATGTTCGCGTCAAAAGGCTGGAAATTTTGGCTGACGATCTCGACCAGTGCCGACGTGAAAATGAGCTCATCATTTCGGTATTACAACTGACGCCTAGCCCAGGTGATACAGTGGCGCAACTGGCAATCGCTAAGCTGAAAGAGAATGGAATAAACTTGGAACCGCTGGACATCCGTCGCTGCTTTCTGCTCCCGTCTGTGGGGAGAGGACCGGCGACGGTGCTCATGAAGCTGGCAGACCACAAGACCAAGACTGCCCTGCTTAACCGCCACCTGAAAGGGTCGAAGATTTATTTGAATGACAACTTGACTCGCCGAAATTGCAAGAAAAGCACTTCAACTCAAGAAAGCTGGGAAAATAGCCAACACCTGGGTCTCTGATTGCAGGATCCTTATCAAGATGCAAGATATGAAGATTAAAGCTATAAGGAGTCTTGAAGAGCTGACCCCACTTGAAAATTAATGATGACTTGATCTAGGGCTGGGCGATATGGCCTTAAGCACATATCGCGGTAGATTGAGCAGATTTACCTCGATAACGATAAATGACGATAAATTCGCCCAAGCGGACTGTTATATAATTTGAAAATCTGAATCAATGCATGAAATACAGATTAACCGTTTCTTGTTGATTTATTTACCAGCTTTCAATTTAATATGTTTAACAATCGTACATGCAGTCTAAACATTAAGCATACAAAAATTTATTGTAAACAATAAGAATTCAAGTATAAACATTTATAACAGCTTGTATGGCTTGAACAATGTACATTGTCAAAATCAATATGCCTGTGCAAACATGTCTTTGTAATACAAATGACTTCCAGCTTGAACAGTACACTTCAAAAAGACAATTTATTGTTAATGGCTGCTGTGACATATTTACTTAACACAAGTGTTTACTTCGAGGTTTGAGTTTTTTTTTCCCCAGTGCATTTTTTAATACATGCAAGCACACATGAACACCCACATAGACACACACACATTAAAGCTGCATTGATCTAATGACACAGAATTAAGCACATACAGAAAAATAGCTGGGGCCATTAAACAGTCATATTAAAATGTTCACTGTTGGATTGTACTTTATGCTGAATGCTTTACTATCACAACAGCCATCAGAAATCACACATAGACAGAGATACACAATAACGTGACATACTAATTGCTAGATGCAGTCCGTGCCCAATCCACTCATTAAGTTCAGCTGTTTCGCCAAGGTTAGAGCCGCTATCCAACTCCATCACGTTTATTTGTAGCGTTAGCCGCTAGCGTTAGCCACTAGTGTTAGCCTGTGGCTTGGCTACTAGTAGAAAGCATTGGAAGCAGGCCCGGAGTGGCCAATCGGGAGAACCGGGACAGTTCCCGGTGGGCCGGCCTGATGTTTGGGCCGGTCGTAATACACATTTTTAACGAAGCTTTCAGTTAAACTATTTACTAACGGCATCACGCAACCCCGCTTTGCGCGATAAATTGTGGCCCTTCTAGCATTCCGTAGTTTGAAATTCGATACCCCGCAACAGGTTCCCATTCTCCAATGCCGCCAGCTCTGCCTCTGGGAAAGAGTATCATGATATCATCCTGTTGACTTGATTCTGGAAAAACTTAATTTTGGGTTTTTTGGCCGAAATGGGGCCCGTTGAAGCAGCATGACGAGCGTGAACCCGTCTGGCTGTTGGCGCGACCCATTATCGTTGTTTTTGAGCATGTTTGGATAAAAGTACAGCGATAAACCGTAAATGAACATGCAGAATGAAATAATTTTAATGAGAGCACCACTAAAACTTCCACCATGGAGGCTCCAGGCACTATTTTTGGGCACAAAGACGGAGGATTGGGGTGAAATCCACGTTCTCAGGCAAAACATAAATTAGGCATTTTAACCCAAAACATTGCACTCTAAGGTGGACTGATGAGCGTGCCGTGAACTATCCTGAAATACACAGGTGTCTTAACTGTACAAGTGCATTGGGAGACAGCCGTTTTGGTGAGTTCAATTATTCTTTCAATCAATCATTCAATCTTTCACATTTAATTTACTGCGGTAATTTTTATGTCATGAATAAAATGAAAACACTCATAAGTAATGATATCTTACATTATTTTTTTTTATTTATTTAAACTATATACAGTATGCCCGCAAACTTTTGAATATCAAGTAAAAGTTGTTTTATTTTGGTAGATTAAACCAACAAAATTGAATCAGTCAATTTGCATCTACCGCAAACCAAAAAAAAATGGATATGATGAAAAGCTTCAGTTTTGTACAAGCTTGCCACATGTGGAATTCAAAACACCTGCAAAAGGTTCCTCATTCTTTAAAAAGTCAGTCTAATATAAGATAAAATTATAGCTAGTACCCCAAAAATAAAATGGTAACTTAACACAGAACCTGCGCTAGAGCCCTTGATCTCAGAACTGTCAGTAGACATGCTCTTCCTCCGTGCCTCCCTTTTTACAAGTTATTTGGGGAAAATTCATATTTGATTCATCTTTACAAGTGTAAAGGAAAACTCTTTTCTTGTTTCTAATGAGGCTTAAATTTGATGAACTCCTGTGCTAATAGGTGTATTTAAAAATTGAAATATATAATTTATGCATTTTAAAAAATCGCAAGTTTACTATTGACAGCATGCGATTAGTCGCGATTTTAAAAAAACTAATCGCTTGACAGCACGATTATTATTACAATATTTTAATAACGTAGTTAATGACATAAAGAGGGCCGGTCTGTGGCACGAAACTCCAGGGCTGAAAATGAGTCCCACTCCGGCCCTGATTGGAAGCATCCTCTTTGGAAATCGTGAGAACAAGAGAGGACAGCGGGTGAAAGCCTGTCTGGATGCCGCCAAGAGTCTATTTAATGTCGGGTGAAAGTTAGCCACTCTCCATCACGTTTGCTTGTAGCGTTAGCCGCTAGCGTTAGCCACAGGGCTCTTGTTTGTTTGGCTTCCTGATAACCACGTGACTCCATACGTAAGCACACTTTCTGCTTTCTTAAAGGGGAATGAACATTGCCGAACAACACAGAGTCAAAGCGGGATGAAAAGACTATATTTTCTTGTTTTATTAAATTACCGAATTTACCGTCATGGTCAAAATTACTTCGGTCATCGTGAACAATTTTGGTGCCGGTAAATTTTCGGTTTACCGCCCTGCTCTAACTTGATCCGGACTACAACTTCTACAATAGCATATTGGATAACTGTAAATACTACACAGCGGGCCAGTATAACAACTCTGTGGATGTGGACAGTAGGCTGAAACTTATCAACTGCAGGAGTCACTACAAGAATTTTGAACACATTAAGGATTATCTACTAAAGATAACAAAGGCTCTGGCTTTAATTGGCACGGATATAACATGTCACAAATGAATCGGGCATCTAAAGGGGGAGGGGGTGTTGCCTTGTTTGTTAATGAAAATTTTAAGTTTGAAATCCTACATGACATGTCAATTAGGATTGACAATCTCTTGGAATGTATTACAATTGAGCTCCTTATCCCCAATTGTAAAAACATAATTATCTGCTGTGTCTACCGAGCTCCTGATTCAAATGTCCAGCTTACGGAGTATATGGAAAAGATACTGTTTAAAACAAATAATAAGCATGTCTTTTGTTGTGGAGACATTAATCTTGTGATAAAATATGTACAACATGTTGTTTGATTTTTTTCCCTCATACATTCATGTCTGATGAAACTGGTACAGTGATCTTTGTGTGCGGCAATTGTTGCCACCATGTACACCTTAGGAATGTACCCTTTAAAGAGACTCGTAAGAAAAGCATTTTGAGTCGCTACTCACACCAGCTGTGATAACACATAACATTTTTGCCACACACATAGCCACAACAAAATGTTCCCACAACAAATAGATGCTACAATGGCAGGGACAATGACAAAGCCATAACCTTGTACGCCCGGACCACTAATATATGTAAACCCAGATTGTTGATTGTGTTATTGTAGAGTTTGTGGCCATGTGATGTATGTAAATGTACCATGTCTGATTGTGCGTCTTTAGCTGTATGGGGGGACGGGAAAATGATAAGCTTATGCTTCCTACCGTCTGCATTTGTCTTTTTTCTTCGGTTCTTTCTTCCTTCGGGCAAATCATATCACAATGATTGTCAATGATACCGATGATGATGACAATAAATATTTCATTCATTCATTCATCCTTTTAATAAAAAGAGATTTGTTGAGTATTTTTATTGTCAGTCATGCTAACAAAAATATTGCATTTAATGTTATATTTTCACCCAGATAATGACAATTGTGTTTTTTGTTGTTCGTCACAGGCTCTGCTCTTCATCGGCAAAGAACCATTCCCTACAATCTACGTAGATTCGCAGAAGGAGGAGGAGGTAGTGAGAATTTTTGAGAGGGGGACACATCTTTATCATTGCTTTCACACATTTATTCTTCTTGTACATAGAGAAAATGAGTAATTCACTTTTATTTGTAATCATTTTTCTGTAATGTACACACGACTTGACATTTACATTTCTGGCACATTTTAAAAATACACAAGAATTGAACCTATTGCGAGTTTTTGTAATACCATATTTGTTTCTGTCAGCGTTGGGCGGTGATCTCCAAGACACAGATGAAGAATGCAAAGAAAGCTTTCAACCGTGAACAGGCCAAGACTGACTCCAAAGAAAAGAAGGAGGTGGGTGCCTTTTTTAAACCCTTCGGATCTGCTGCAATACTTATATTTTGTAGTTTTCCCCATTAAACTAACTTATGTATTTTTGGTCCATGTTTGTTGTAAAGGCAGAAGACAATGAGAGAAGAGAGAAAAACTTAGAAGAAGCCAAGAAAATAATTGTTCAAAAGGACCCCAGTTTGCCTGATCCAGAAACGGTTTGTCTTTTTTCATTCATGTTATTCGTTCTAAAATTCCTAAGTGTTTTCTTTAAAGATGATAAATTAGCAACAATCTTAATAGCAGAGTAAGACTCTTTTGGCGGCGTATATGCATGGTACCCGCGGGCTATTAAAAGTATTAAAAAAGCAATGACTTTAGTTTTCCATTATTAAAGGTATTAAAAGTATTAAATAGGCTGTTGTAAGTCTAGAATTTTTTCACCGTGGTCTTAATTTTCAAGAACATCTCAGTGCAACCTAAATTATATCCGTGATGAAGTTTTTTTTTTTTTTTTAAATCCATAACAAAGATGACGCACAGAATTTTTACGATGCACTGCACTACAAATCGAAATGCAACTTGTGCGTGCCAAACCACCACAACTGGCAAAACTGAGAATCCATCCACCTCTGCATCGGGAATGCGTCCGTTTGTCGGTGGAACGAAAACCCTGCAGTCAGAAGTATTATGGATTCTGAACACCAAAACAGACCACCATTCATATACTTCAAATGAGTCCATTGGTTATCTGTTTTGGATATTACGTCATTTTTGGTCGGCATCGGCTGTCACAATGTTGGTCATATTGCGTTTTGTTCCAGAGGGAGCGTTCCCGATGTCGTAACTGTCTTTTGTAACGAATTTTCAGTTGGCAGAAAAAAAACCGCACATTTTCTTAATGTTTAAATAGTCTACTTATTTTTATGATAATTATAAATGCATTTACACAATGAAATAACGCTGGAAGAGTTTGTTAAACATAATGTTGGTCAAATCGTGTTTTTTTTCCGGCGGGAGCATTCCCGACTTCGTAACTGCAGCCAATTTAAGCTCATCAAGACTTTAAGATAGAGGTAAAATCGGGCCTAAAAAATCCAGCCCGACCCGAACTGGTCCGCGGATATTAAAGCCCGACCCGCGTTTTGTGAGATAACATTTGTGACTATGTCTGCATAAAAGCCTGTCTTTTATAACGAATTCTCAGTTGGCAGAAAAAAAACGCACATTTTCTTAATGTTTAAATAGACTACATATTTTAATGATAATTATAAATTTATTTACACAAGAAATGACGCTGGAAAAGTTTGTTAAATATAAATAAACAGATGCGGTTTTGCGGACTCACAGAGGGGAAGATAAAAAGGGCGTACAGGCACGCTCTGACTCTGCAGTGACCATACGGCGCCTTCTTTTTTTTATCCAAATTATTTATTTTATAACAAGTATTCCTTAGTTTATCATTCATACATCGTTAATATATAGTTATTTCAAAAAGTTAGCGAGAAAGAACCCTGGCCTGGCCCGACGTAATAATTGACATTTTAATTTTGGTCATGTTTTCAGTTTATTGTAGCTGTTTCCAGCTTGCTATGCTTAAAATTGCGATGTTTGTTTACCGCTTTTCCTCTTACGTCGAAGAGGGCGGAAGTTACATCGGCCGCCGCTATGATATTTAAGTCATCAGCCATCTGCTGTGACCCGGGAATTTAACGCCTGCTTTCACGCACACTGCTTCCCATGTCAATCGACACGGGAAATTGTTTTCACACACAACTCGTGCACAGTTAAGTCCCGCGATATTCCCGTTGTTTTGGTGTATGTGATAGGGGCTCAAGTTACATCCAGATATTTTAGGTTGCAGTTTATGGGTCATGCGAAGGCAGTGGACCTGTTTAAACATTTCGGTTTGCCTTTCGAATCAATGTGAATTTCGCTGTTTTAACTCAAGAGTTAGCCATGTTCACTGGGGTCTTGGCAGGTGCACTAGCGGCTAGCCTGTTACAGAAGATGGCTGGTCTGAGTCCTGTCCTCCTCCTCTTTTTGTCCATAATTATTGTGTGCGTGTCTGTGTTTAAAAAAATTCTGACAGACTTTATAATGTTACTTTAAATATGTTTTAATTGAATCTTCAATATATGTGCATTCTTTTGTCAAACACACTTAGTAATTGAGGTTAAATTTGATGTTCAGTGCTTTATTTATTTAATATGATTCAATATGATCTAAATAATGGGTGCGAGAAAAGTATTAGTTTTCAGTTAAAATGGCATTAAAAAGGTCTTAAAAGTCTTGAATTTAGATTGATCAATCCTGGGGGGACCCTGATATATCCCCTTCAACTTTATATAGGTTTCCTTTTGCAGGACTAATTTGGTTTGCGTTTTACAGGTAAAAATCCATCAACTCGAAACAAAGAGAGGTCAGAGAGTCAAAGTGTTTGGATGGGTTCATCGTCTTAGGAGACAAGGTGATGAAACTTTTGTTTTCAAATATTCACTGCTTTGGAACTTGTTTTTTGCAGCCCATTTAACAGTTATCTTAGTCTTAAGTATTTTTGTCCAAAAGACTATTAGTCTTTATTTGAGTCATTTCAAAATGTGTTTGTCTAGTTTTGGACAATGAAAACGCAGCCAAATTTTGTGTAAATTTAGTTTAAAATTACTCAAATTGTTTTCGTCTATGAACATTTCACAGGTTTCCAACAATTTAAATGAACATTGAAAGACAAGCGCATCATTGTAGAGTCTACAAAGGCATCACCATATTCGTGATGATAATGCACACCCAGCAGGAAAACAGTACATTATTTTCAATTAATTAAACCCACTTGGACACAACAAACTGAAGGTAAAAACAAAAGTTGTCCAAGAGTTTTAGAAACGCTCGCCACGCTAAACGCTAATGCAAATGCTATGCTAACGCTAAAAGTTACATTTAGTGTGTGATGATCACTCAGCACAGTCCTTTAAAGGCTAAAGCAACGTGGCAACAAATTTTAATAATACAAATGTTGAAGCGTAGGCTACACAGAAAACGTTTGATGAATGTTTGAAAACGGTGGTGTTATTGTGTTGAACTGGAAAGAGCTGACCAATCTAGTGCTGCAACGATTAATCAAAACCCAAGTAATTCGATTAGGAAAAAGCTTTAAATCAAATTTAGCTTCTTCAAGGATTCGTTTAATTACAGTGGCGTTGTAATGGTATGTTTTAAAAGTGTTTGCATTTAGTTTTACTGATTTTGGTGGATACACTGCCCTCTAGTGACAACAATGAATATGACGTAACTCATTCAACATGGCTGATTCCTGCTGCTCCCTGTTAAGACCAACATAAGTTTTTGTTTGAGCTCATTCATAATTTAGTTTGTAGGTATATTTAGCAGTTTTTTGGGGGAATATGTGCTTGAACGATTTGTAAGAGCTTTGTAAAAAAAAAAAAAAAAAAAAAAACTTAGAATTTTATAGCATTTAAGCTAGTGGACTTTTGCTATGAAGGTTAGCCAATTGTTCTTTTGCTGTACTTAGATTATTTTTTTTATACTGTTTGAGGCAAAGCTCAGTTATTTTAATTTATTCTTAAATGAATTTATTGCTCTTGTGAAATGAAAGTGCAGTTGTGCAGAATTTGAAGAAACACTCTTTGTTTTGTATTTGCATTTAATGCTCTTTTGAAAGTGCAATCTTAGCAAGCCTTTGTTATATATCTCTTAAAATTGATTCTGTATCACATTAAATGTTCCTAATCTGATTACCCGATTATTCTAACAAACTAATTAATAGACTAATCAAATAATAATGGATAGCTTCAGCTCTAGACCAATCGCAGTCCTTGACGTTCACATCACCATGCATTGATGTGACACAGTCAGGAGTTTTTGTAGGCGCACGTCAGGTTACGGCGTAGGGTCGTAAATAGGGCCTGCGTTAACGGCGTAGATTAATCAAATATTAATCGATCGTTGCAGCCCTAGACCAATCGCAGTCCTTGACGTTCACATCACCATACATTGATGTGACGCATAGTCAGGAGTTTTTGTAGTCTCAGGTCAGGCTACAGAGTAGGGTCTTAAATAGGGTCTGCGTTAACGGCGTAGATCCGCCGCCGCAACGCAGAAGCATAAATCAGCCATAAGTGTGTGTGGGTGTGTAGAGTGGGGGGATCAGCATGTTATATGAGTGACACGACCAAACACTGCTACGATGCAGGCTAACACACATACGCTAAGAAAATGTCACGTATTGTGAACTTATGACAGAAACTATGGCGCAATTTTATCTCGTTCTCGTCTGGTCAAACGAAAACTGGCATTCGTCTCGTTTTGTTCCAGTCTCCCAAGAGACGTTTTTAGCTCGTCACGTCATTGTCATGAAAAATATTGCTGCTTCGTAAAAAGTTTATTTGTTCGAATTGAATTTTGTCTGTCGACAGGGAAAAATTTGATGTTCATTGTGCTGAGAGATGGAACCGGTTTCCTGCAGTGTGTCCTTTCTGATAAATTGGTAACAAATACTTACACTACCTTTTTGGCGGATATTATTTTAGCATGAACAACCACAAGGCACAATTTGTTGATCTTGTTCTTGTCTGCAGTGCCAGTGCTATAATGGCTTAATGTTGTCAACGGAAAGCAGTGTTGCTCTTTATGGCGTTGTGACTCCAGTTCCTGCTGGTAAACAGGTAAATATGCCAGTTTATGATTCACACAAGCAGCAAAACATACTTCCATATTTCGCTGTAAAAGCTATTGTAGGGGCATTTAGTATGTAAATTAGCAGAATTTTGTTGGTAAAATTCTAGTAAAATCCTTGGTCATTTAAACATTTTCACATTTCCTTTCCTAGGCACCAGGAGGCCACGAGCTACACTGCGACTTCTGGGAACTGATCGGCCTTGCGCCAGCTGGCGGGGCTGACAACCTCCTGAACGAAGAGTCTGATGTGGATGTCCAGCTTAACAACAGGCACATGATGATCAGAGGAGAGAATGTGTCCAAGGTCCTCAGAGTCCGATCTCTGGTAACGCAGTGCTTCAGGGACCACTTCTTCAGCCGAGGTTACCATGAGGTGAAGCAGACCATCCAACAAATCATATTAGTTTAACAGCACTATCTGGTAAAGCAGGAATAGGTTGTGCACACATGACCAATTTGAAAATTTGCCTAATAAAGCTGAGGCGGTGATTTTAATAAGCCATGCATTTAATATAGGCTGCCTTCGAATTTTGCGATGTCTACTTTCTGTGCAGGTTTTTCCTCCTACTTTGGTGCAGACTCAGGTGGAGGGCGGCTCCACACTGTTTAACCTCAACTACTTTGGCGAGCAGGCTTATTTGACTCAGTCATCACAGCTTTACCTGGAGACATGCATACCTGCGTTAGGCGATAGCTTCTGCATTGCTCAGTCCTACCGAGCTGAGCAGTCTCGCACCCGCAGACACCTTTCAGAGTGAGCATGCCATTCTATTCTCTCGCTATGTAAAACATATGAAATTCTGCAGTGGTTGACAATATAAATTGCCTGGTGGCCAGGACGTACTTTTAAAACCACCAGAATGCTCCAACCACCTGCCTGGTGGAGCTAGTAAAAATAATGTGTTGATTAAAAACAAAACTAAATAAAAACATGCAGACAAATACAGTGAAGAAAATAAGTATTTGAACACCGTGCTATTTTTGCAAGTTGCCCCACTTGTAAATGATGGAGGGGTCAGAAGTTTTCATCATAGGTGCATGTCTACTGTGAGAAAGCTAATCTGCAAAGAAAAATTCACAAATCACATTGTATGATTTTTTTTAAATGATTTGTTTGTGTGATACAGCAGCAAATATATATATATTTAAACACCTGAGAAAACCAAAGTTAATTTTTGGTACAGTTTCTTTGTTTGCTATTACAGAGGTCAAACTTTTCCTGTAGTTTTTCATCAGTTTACACACTGGTATAGGTCTGGTGACCGGCGAGGCAATGCTAGAACCTTATTACAGGCATGAAAATCTCTCACCTTTCGGCAAAATTCACCGTTTTGAAGTCATAAAGGGCGACCTACGTGAATTGCGTAGATCCGAGGAGAAATTCTTTTTGGGAGGGGTGGGGGTCGGGAGGTTTTATTTAATAATTATTATTATTATCATCATGTGATTAACTTAGTACGTAAACTGAGCACTTAAGAACACAGTCAGCAAATCCTTCTAGATGCTTCGCTGACGAGAACCAATCATCGGCCCAAGCTGCGTTCCATTATTCCAAACGCGCGCATTCCTTACTGTACATGGAGTGCTCGGAGAGCCTTTGGTTGCATTGCAAAGCTGCGAAAACAAAAAGCAGGCCTTATCCACACCGGGGCAGACCAGAGCGCAGCATACACACTTGCCTGTATTTGCCAGCAGATTGAATTTGGTGAGTAATGGTTTCAATCGTTTTCACATTTTGCGATATAAAAAAGTTACTGCCATTCGTTGCAGCTTGCGTTGAACACTGCCAGAGCTAGCCAAATCTCCCATGAAAAAAAATAGCTCCCGTTAAATTGGCGTCAAGCTTGTGTATTTAGCGGTAATATAAATGAAGAAACACACTGTTGAGTCAAATTAAGCAGCATGCTCTCGAATGAAGGGGGCGCCTCACATCGCTCCCGTCGTCCGCCGGAGACGCGTTATTTTCGGCTTGGATTTGAGCTGACGGCCGGTGTCGGCACAACACCGGCCTGCGATCGGTGGGAATGAGTCCTGCTTCTTAAAGCTTTTCAGAAATACAGGGATCCCTCGTTTTTCGCGGTTAATGGGGACCAGACCCCCCGCAATAAGTGAAAACTGCGAAGTAGCGCGCCCCCCCCCATTTTTTTGTGCGTGTTCAATGCATTTATTCAGATTTTACATTGGAAAAAAGATACATATATATGACATGTTTTTTCACTTTTTTCACCAAAGTATCATTTATAAATGGTTTTCAAGCACTTCAAAATGTAAGAATTATGATAAGTTTTAAACATGTTACTGCCCCACCGAATTATTTTTAAACAAGAATAAAGTAGTAAGAAAATGCTTGGCTTCATTAAATGCTTCATAGTGAGTCTACTCAAACCCTCTCAGGCTTTGGTAAACGGGGATTGACACGTGTGCAAAGTTTTTCTTTTTATATATATTTTTTTGTTTGAAGCAACTTATTTGATTGAATAATAAAGACACAAATGTCCTAGCCAAAATGTGGCCCAAACGCAAAACAACATTACTTCAATGGAAAAATTTGTTTCAATCAAGAAAAATAGTTTTCAAATGCTTTTTTTGTCTCAAATTTATTTTTGCAATTAAAAACAATTTTTTTTATTGAAGTGACTTTTTGGGGATTAAAAGTATATACTGTATTTTGATTGAAGCAACTTTGTTTTTGATAGAAGTAACTTTGTTTTTTGATTGAATAATAAAAACACAAATCTACCTCCATCGTTATTGCGAGAGAAAGAAATTAAGAAAGCTTTAAAACTAAAAGCCACCGGGGAGTCTGTTTTTTTTGTTGTTTTTTTAATATTTATATTTCATTACATAGACATGCGCCGTAGGGAAGGGAGATTGAGGGATAAAAAAAGGAGTTAGATGAGGCTGCTAAAGGCAGTGGATACCTCATCAGCTGGGTGAATAGCAGACCTGGTAAGAACAAGTTTGCAAGGATAGTCGGGTATTAAATACAATTATAAACACAATTACAATGTTATTTTTCTATAAGATTTTTATGTCATTGCTTTATTAATCATTAGGTGCTAGAGTTGTTAAGTATGGTTAATAATGAAATAATAGTTTTAAGAAAACTGTGCTGTTGGTGGCTCAGTGACCATCTGATGTGGTTTGTTCTCAGATGAACAAGTTGAGGAAGGAAGTTTTGATGCAGAGGTTGAAGGACGAAAAGAGGCAGACTGACTGAGTCACAGCCAGAAAGTGTTGATGACAGTTTTGATTTCTATTCACTGTTGCCCCCTCCCAATTAAAGTATGTCACAGTCGCAGCCAATTATTATCTAAAGCTGGTTAAAATTGAAGTTATGTTGTTTTAAGGTGTATTAAATACTTGTTAATGTGCCCCTTTTGATCTACGAGCACCCGCCCCTCCACCGGTCTCTGCATGGCCCTGCTGAAACACATGTTGGGTCAACAGAGCTCAATATTTTGTTGGGGTGTACAGTGTACTGGAACATATTTCCTCCACACCCTTCTCACCTTTTTAACTCCTGACCCATTTCCATGCCTGTTGTTATGCTTCTTAAGGAGCCACTCCTTGGTTTTCCTGGCTGTGTGCTTCGGGTCATTGTCATGTTGGAAGACCCAGGCACGATCTATCTTCAATTCTCTGACAGAAGGAAGGAGGTTGTTCCCCAAAATCTCACAATACAGGGCCCTAGTCATCCTCTCTTTAATACAGTGCACTCGTCCTGTACCATGAGCAGAAAAACATCCCAAAGCATGATGCTACCACCCCAATGCTTCACAGTAGGGATGGTGTTCCTGAGATAGTACTTATCATTCTTCTTCCTCCAAACACCTTTAGTGGAATTATGACCAAAAAGTTCTATTTTACTCTCATCTGACCACAAAACTTTCTTTCCATGACTCGCCTGCATCATCCAGATGGTCATAGGCAAACTTAAGACGGGCCTTGACATGTGCTGGGTTAAGCAGGGGAACCTTCCGTGCCACGCATGATTTCAAACCATGACGTCTTAGTGTATTACCAACAGTAACCTGAGAAACGGTGGTCCCAGCTCTTTTCAGGTAATTGAACAACTCCTGTCGTATAGTTCTGGCCTGATTCCTCACCTTTCTTAGGATCTTTGAGGCCCCACGAGGCGATATCTTACATGGGGCTCCACTCTGATTGAGAATGACCGTCATATTTAGCTTCTTCCTTCTTCTTCTTTTCTAATGATTGCTCCAACAGTGGACCTTTTTTCACCAGGCTGCTTGGCAATTGCTCCGTAGCCTTTTCCTAGCCTTGTCTTTTGTGGAGGTGAACAATTTTGTCTCCGGTGTCTTTGGACAGCTCTTTGGGCTTAACCATATTACAAGCTTGAGTCTTACTGATTGTATGGGGTGGACAAGTGTCTTTATGCTGCTATCGACCTCAAACAAGTGCATCTGATTCAGCCTAATACATGGAGTGGAGGTGGACTTTTAATAGGCGGACTAACAGGTCTTTCAGGGTCAGACTTCTAGCTGATAGGTGTTCAAATACTTGTTTGCAGCTGTATCACACAAATAAATTGTTACAAAAAATCATGCACTGTGATTTCTGGATTTTTCTTTTTCGATTATCTCTCCCACAGTGGACATGCACCTACGATGAAAATTCCAGACTCCTCCATGATTTCTAAGTGGGAGAGCTTGCAAAATAGCAGGGCGTTCAAATACTTATTTTCTTCTCACTGTAAATTAGAGAAAAGTTCACCAGTATAAAACCTATGGTATGAACATAATGTGATCATCCATCCGTGTGACTACAGAGAAAATAATACCGTGAGAATGACGGTCTCGCTTGAAAATTGTCAGCCATAATTGCCTTAGTAATGTCTTTGATTCTAAATTGTTGCCACAACAACCGAGGTAGACTTCCAGAGGATGGTAAGGGGAAGACAAAACAGCTTTTCCCAGGAACGGGGCTCTCCCGCAGGCCCGCCTCCCCCTAGAGCTTGTGTGTGTTTGGTTCCCGAAAACATTAAAATACAGTTTGTGTAAGTGGTCAGTGGAGTCGATTTGGGTTTTATCATGTATACTGGAGTGATTATGGAATTGGAATAGGATTATGTGCACTAGATTCATGTTTCTGGACCTTTTTGCTGCCCTTTTCATTAAATCTACCTTAAAAAGATTAATGTTATTCAAGCAAATTGTTCTTTTTCCTGATTATTGGGATCAATCACTGACTCGTTGACTTGGGCCAGTGGTTTTGATAGTGGGGCCAGTTAATTTCAAAAGCCACTGGCTAATTTTCTACCCCTGTTGTGTCAAGTTCAATTATTACTAAGTATCACTGAAATAAACCCATAAGCAAGGCCAGAAAACAACATGCACATTTTCTAATTATGCAATATTTGTTTTCCGCTATGTTCTAAATTAAAGGGCTTCTTGTAACTTAAGCAAAACTGCATACGTGACATCACGTTACAAAATGCCATTTTTTTAACGTCATCATTGTTTTCTGTGCAGGTACACTCACGTTGAAGCTGAATGTCCTTTCATTACCTTTGACGACTTGCTCAACAGACTGGAGGACTTAGTGTGTGATGTTGTTGATCGAGTATTAAAATCCCCTGCTGGGCAACTACTCTATGACATCAACCCGGTATCAAGCAAGATAACCACGTTTTCTGATGTTGTTTTTTGTATTCCAAGTTTAATTTTATCTTCTGATGAATTTGTGCTCATATTTTTCAGGGCTTCAAACCCCCTAAAAGGCCTTTCAAGAGGATGAACTACACTGATGCCATTGCGTGGCTCAAAGAACATGACATTAAGAAGGATGATGGCACCTACTATGAGTTTGGAGAGGTACGCATGACACGGACATTATGATTTTAATGTATTTGCTGTAATGGTATCAGAAATGGTAAGGGAAGTCAGGACACCTTTATGTAATATGTTAGGGTAGATAGTGAATTTTAGCAGCAGCTTGATTTATTAGCAATTCTCAATATTATTTTTTTTCCCCCATCTAATTTAATTTAACTTGATACTGGAATAGATTGCACTCTGCAATCTCCACTGTCATAGGACTGGACTTGCCCTCACCATCTGGCCCATTAGCACTGGTGTCGACGAATAACTGATGATTTTTATGATTTTTTTTTTTCATGAAGCTCTGCTATCAACTTCAACATACAGTAGGTCCATGTCACCAAAGTAATACTAATATTTTACTCGAGGCTTCCGCTTGAGTGCAAAACAGCAGTTAGGTGAGTTTTCCAGCATATAATGGTACATATTATAGTTTGACTTTGGCGAATGCCAAGCCATGAATACGCCGGGATTCATATATGAACTATATGATAAATTGTACCGTATTGTGACAAATATATTTTTCAGGAATTGTGTGTCTTTTCCTTAACTTTGAGCATGTTATCTTTAAGCGCCCCTTCATTTGTCTGTCCAGGACATCCCCGAGGCTCCTGAGAGGTTGATGACAGACACCATCAATGAAACCATTCTGCTTTGTCGTTTCCCAGCTGAGATCAAATCATTCTACATGCAGCGCTGCCCTGAGGACAGGCGGCTGACAGAATCTGTAGGTACCAGTTTTTGGTTGCGCTGGCTTCAATTCAATTCAAAACTTAAAGTGCCAATGACAGCAAAAAGCATTTTTATTTCATATTTCACGCTGTATTTTATGCTCCTGAATGAAATGGACCGCTTGAAGGTGTGTGGAAGCGATCGATTTATATATTCAATTATTTGAATCCCGCGCCATGAAAATGAATAACTTCCTCTATTGAAGAGGACTGCGAATGTAACGTCACCTGGGCCAGCATCTCACAATACAGCAATGCTTTTTAGCATGCAGATGGACTGCGGATTCAGGGGGGTGATCGGTGAACACATTCGACAACACTGCCGCTGTGTGACATGATCCGGCGGTAGTTTTGTGTGATTTTTTTCGCTTCCAAAGGTGAGAATAAGACTGTGAAATGCTGCTCGGTTCGAGTTAGCATGTCGGCTAGCTGTCACGCGTCCTGGTTTGTTTACGCTCTCCGAAGCAGGGGCAGGGTAATGACAAAAGCCAGACTAACTCCAGTGGCATAAAACATCGTTTGGGAGGTGCAAGAAGTCGACCGTTTTGACGATTGTGGAGTAATTTTGCCATGTCGTACTGAATAAATACATTTTAAATATTTCACATTCCCTTTAGCTGTTATTAGTCATGACCATACCATTTATTTATCAATTGGGGAAAAAAATACATGGATGAAAAAAATATCCTGTAAAAATACTAGAGTAGAGAGATTGAAACAATGACATTTTGCTGCTCTCTTCGTGACATTTTCCTCGTGCTGAATAATTCCCCCTTAATGGGCTGAATTTTAAATCAGATTAAATCGTGACACTGCCGAGGTCATCCTTCAGCTGGGGACGCTAGAGCGCTCTAATGACAGGTGTCGCTAAACGGCAGACTAAAAGACTAATTTCTCGTCATCTGCGCTTTGCCAAATTGTTGCATATAGTCGAATCGTCTCAAAATATGATTCTAATTCACATAATTATGCTATTTAAGATTTTTTTTTGCTGTGTCATGCACTCTTAAGTGCTGAACACTTCCAAATCCCAAAAATTCTCTAATTGATTCAACATCTAAATTGTGACATTTACGCTCTTTCTAGCTATGAAAAAAATTCCTCACCCGTGATGCTATGTGAACGCAGAATATGAACGATGGGTCCTTAACTTCATCTAAAATTTAGAGACAGAAAGTTACAGATAACTCAATACAATATCTCCATTAAAATTGAAAATCTTCTTACCTTGTGACAAAAGATGCAGAAAACTTATTCCCTTGACATGTCCTCCTCCTGCAGGTTGATGTTTTGATGCCAAATGTGGGTGAGATTGTTGGAGGATCAATGCGTATCTGGGACGCTGAGGAGCTGCTTGAGGGTTACAAGAGAGAGGGCATCGACCCAACCCCATACTACTGGTACAATGATCAGGTAACTAACCACTCTGAGGCCCTTTTTCCTTCTATTCCTAAAATAGAATTTTTACAACTCAAGCGCATTATGAAACTCTTTGTTATTCAGAGGAAGTATGGCACGTGTCCTCACGGTGGTTACGGCCTTGGTCTTGAGCGTTTCCTCACCTGGCTACTGAACAGACACCACATAAGAGACGTCTGCCTTTACCCAAGATTCATCCAGCGTTGCCGGCCCTAAACATACACATTCAAGTGAAACACTCACCGCAAGCCTCGCCTGTGGAGCCATCATGCCACCTACATATGGAATCAAACAGCAGAATTATAGATTTGTTCAATTTTTTCCATCTTAGATGTTGCAATTTATGACCCCATCAGCCAACCTTGTGATTGTCCCCTCGTTATTGCACCCACTTCAGCCTAATCATGTCCGCTTGTGCCCTCTTCTACAAACACATTTCCTGTAATTGTGAAGTACTTATTATGCTTTCACGCCTTAAATACAGTCTTTCTGGCTTTGATCAAAGGTTAGCAAATTCTCTAGTACGGTTAGTACAGGGACAACATGGCTCAGTGTTTTTGTTAATATTTTTGCAATTGATGTTCCCATTTCTCTTGTTTAAATTTCCAAAGAGCATTCAATGTCGACAGTTTCCTGTCTGCGAATGTTTACTAAATCAAATGTCTGGCATCACAAGAACATTGTTAGAGAAGACTAGAAAATACACATGCACACAGGTCATGATGATGCTGATAGTGTGCGTCTATAATTGGATAAAGTTTGAATTCACTACATTATCACTGACAATGAACATTTAACTAGTGTTGCAGGGAAATGGAAAAAACTAGCCTCGGCTGCTACTGTAGGATTAGATAATAGCGGTTATGTACGCGTCATCAAATGTTGGTTCTATTTTTTTTTTCTATATGATCAGAGGTAATTGAAATCAACAGCACTTCAATAAAATGATGCAAACAAATGACTTGTATAATTTTTTTAGAGGATGAGGTCAGTATTGTTTACGTTGACACAAAAATGTGTGTTAAATGACAACTTCAGCCTTCCATGCAATGTTATTCTAATATTGCTTTCGGTGGTGTTTGAGAACCAATGTTACATATTGTGATTTCCATTACTAAATTATGCTCGAATGCACCTTTTATCAGCCCTCAACATTAAAGTCTATACTTGGTATACTGGAGGCCCTTTGCTGAAGACATTTCGCAATTAAATTTTGTTGAGGATTCTGTTAAAGCTGCAGAAAGGAATTCAATCCCACATTAATTCCCAGTCATCAAAAATGGAATGTAAGTATAAGTTCGTTTACCCCAATGGACTTGGCTAAACTAAACTAAAAAAAAACTTTTATGACCATGTCCAACGGTTTCAGTGCTCTTTGCGCAACTTGCAGTTCTCTATTTTGGAAATGAATGGCAAAATTCACAACTGGTGTTTCATCATAAATTGAGCAATGCATCTCCTATTTTAGCAGTTGTCTTCATCATTCCGTTGGCATCATGAAACAAAGACGTTCCCTAAAAATGGCCCTGAGTTTTGATTGATTGATCCCATTATGCATATACAAGAGTACAAACAAAACATAATATTCGAAAAGGAGGAAGAAGTAAAAAAATAAAAAATTATATGAATCCTACCCTTTTGTCCGCTACATAATCATCAGCATGAATCAGACAAGTACAATTCACAACAGTTCAAAATGATTGACCTATTTTCTCATTTCCTAATGCCTAAAGAACAATGGTTGGCATCACTCAACATTTTCTCAACATAAGTACTATCATTCGTTTCTATAATTACAGAAAAAAGACGCTCAAATTAGCGCTTTTCTTTAGGTCCTCACTAAGTTTATTCCACAAGTCCACACCACAAATTGAAGGACAAAAGCTCTTTTTGTTGTACAGTGATAATGTTTTTTTTTTTTTTTTTTCAAGTTTAAATCCCCTCTCTGATGATACCCGCCTTGTCAATTTGAAAACAAAACTTCCGTGCCCTAAACATGATTATGGTCGTTTTAAATTTGACCAGATCTAGGAATTTTAACCCCTTGGATTCCAAGAACAGTATGTTCAAGGTATTTAGACTTGTGCATTATTCTTACTACCTCTTTTTGAAGTACCATAAGTGACTGTAAATTGCTGGGATATGTAATGCCCCAAACTTACACACAGTAGCTGAAGTATGGCATTACCAATGAAGAGAACAAGATAGTGCGTACTTTATAATTTAAAATGGGTTTAGTTTTGTTCAGTAGTCCAACACTCATTGCCAGTTTTATTTTTATATTCTTTTTTGTGACTTCCAATTCAACTGTTCATTCAGTATTACACCTTTCCTCATTCCTTGTCATTAGATGTTTGTGACAGATACAGAGAGACTGGGAGAATCACATAAAGACACAAAACTGATCAGTAATTGCCAATGGATGTAGTCAGATGACTGGCTGAAATTCATGTTATGCATAAAAGCAACCTCAAGGGTCCATTCTTGGACCACTCTTTTTTAACATCTATGATTCCCCTAGCTTAGATCATGGAGCAGTATGACATCTCCTCTCACACCTATGCAGATAACACACAACTCTACATTTCTGTGTCCCCGCATTATTATAGTCCCTTAGTCTCCCTGAGTAAATGCATTCATCAAATCAATGTATGGATGTGCCAGAATTTTCTCCAGTCACACGTGAAGAAGACAGAAGTGATCATTTTTGGACCAAAAAAGGAAATGTCAAAGATAAGGATGCACTTAGCACAATGTCACTTACAGCTACAAATCAAGTCAGAAGTCTTGGTGTAATTATTGAGTCTAAGCACAGACTAAAAAACTACTGCTCAGCTACAAAACACTTAATTGCCTTGGGCCAAAATACATGCTTGATTTGTTGTATCCCTATGAAACATCTAAACCCCTAAGGACATCTGGAACCTGTCTGCTGTATGTTCCAAGAGCAAGAATCAAGCAGGGTGAGGCAGCGCTTAGTTATTATGCTCCTCACCTCTGGAACAAATTACCTGAAGGTCTGAATTGTGCTAAAACCGTTAGCTCCTTTAAATCAGGGCTAAAAACGCTTTTGTTTATCACAGCATATCCATAACTGTCTACCAAGGGCGTATGTTTGGTCTCAATTGGTAGGGACGATATAACAGCATAACATGCATGTACACTTTTTTTGCCGGGGACGGCACATTAATACGACCAAACAAAATGGGTGAACAACGGTCCCGCCTTCATCTCGCACGAATATGAACCTAATCAATTGATAGGCTAAATGATCAATGCAAAATAAATCTGTATTGACTTGTTCTAACTTTCATGTGTATTGGTTCAAGTGATACATCATTTGATTCAAACCTTTGTTTTCAAAAACTATGAAAGAAACATTTTGACTTCCAGGATAAATGTCTGCATTTTATTAGCAAATTTAAATAGCAATATTTGAACATAAATTATATTAACATACACAATAAATAAAAACTTGTAAATAACCTCTTTACTACCCAGGAATTCAAAAAGTTAAACATTTGTTTTAAGACCACTCAATATTTGTCGAAATAAATTAGATATAACTGAAAAAAATGTCCGGAGTCAGGGTATAACAAAAATTAATTTATAAAATGGAGCCTTCCCTCAGGTAAAATACTACTGCTTTTTATTCCACAATCAAAGCCAAACTTTTAACAGATTTTTAACCTCGATTATGATTAATGTATGATTACCGTATCAGGAAAAAAAAAAAGTCCGAATAGGGTGCAAATAAAAATATATTTTAATAATGTAGAAAATAAATGTATTTTAAATAAATGCAAGTCATCAGCCGATCAGGCGTGCATATGAGGGGGGAAAAATGGACCGGCACATTCAACAAGGGAAAAGGGGTATATCATGTAAGGTAAGTATATCATGCAATCAATTAATTTAATAATGGTAGGGTCAATTCTATCCTTACAACGTATGGGAAGACAATCTAAATGACCTATATAACTGAACTCATTATATAAGGCAAATAAGGTTGTTTGAAAGTTGGTGGGGACAATTTGAGTATCCTGAAAAGTTGCTGGTGTAATGTCCCTACCGTCCCTATGCAAACCTACGGCCTTGCCTAGTTGCTTTTTATTCCTTTTCTGCTTTATTTCCATTTCTTATTTGAATTTAATGTGATTTTCATTGTAATTAATTGTATTTCTGTTTCCATTGCCTTTGTTTTATCGTTATAACGATTTAATGTGATTTTTATGACCTTCATGTAAAGCACTTTAAATTGCGTTGTGTTGAATTGTCTTGTCTTGCCTTGCCTAACCAGTAGATGGCAGTAAACAGTCAACATGTAGACGATGATGTACCAAACTCGACGACGAGTATCATAAGAGCCGATGTGTCAGTGGTTGAACTATGAAGTGTCACGAGTTTGGACTCGCATTTCTGAAAATCCACTCCATCACGACAGGGAACTCGGGAGTGAAATGTACTTTGAAGAAACAAGGAAGTGGTTTAAGAAGATCGAGAAAAACCGGTACAGTCTGAAATGTGTCTCGCAAATAGTATCGAGTTTACTGTAAGTTTACACACGCGTGTAAATTTCCTTTTTATATCAACACTGTATACTTGCTTATAACATATGCATATACGCATGCATCATGTCATATGTACAGGACTAAAATACAATCTACTCGTAATTTTCAATCTGCTCGTAACGATCACGCATAACTCTAAAGGCGAGTGGGCGTGTCCACTTCAATCGATGGTGCGGTTACGTTGTGGAGTGGCGTGACGTAACAATGTGGAGTTCAGTCAAGCGGTCAAGCTTGAGGAAGTGATCAAACGAAAGTGACAACAATGATTAAGAAAATAAAATGTCTCTAATACCGTTAAAAATGAACTCCTTTTAAATGATACCATATATCAAACCATTAAAACACAACGAAGAGTAAAGTTGCACGACTAATATTACAAAAAAAAAAAAAAAAAAACGCAAAAACAAAACCCCACAGTTGTTTCAATCAGAAGAGAAAATGGATTTTTACTTCCCTTCTATACTGAACGATACAGTATGACAATACGATGTGTTTTTAGAACTGTATAGTACTGTGCATATTTTAAATATGTTATTTTTTCAAAATAATTTTCAAGTTCCCGGAAGTAACAACCATGCAGCCTAACTTGACATGTTGGGACGCAGCAGCTGGTGGTGATAGCTGAAGGAATCTCGTTGACGTATCGGACAACGAAGTACACGAGACAAGGAAACACGCAAGGGGAAGGTAGAAGAGACCAGAAGTGTCCAATTTATTAATCAGCGTGGTTTTCAAGATCGACAAAAATTGGAAACTATCATGATGTCAGTCCTGGGGAACGCCGGTCGCTTGATTCAATGTGAGTAACTAGAATCGAGCTTAGTTAGCTCGGACGAATCTCTGTTGGGTTATGCAAGTAAAAATTTATTTAAAACATTACAAGGTAGGACACAATTGCTCTGTTTCTGGTGTACCTTAGGTGCAGTAATAAAGGTATGCACTGTTTTTACGTGGAGTAAATTTAGCACCAATACACCATTGACATTGGCATCAGTTTCGTAAATAAAAGACAAATAATTGTTTAAATACAGTCAGCTTCCGGCTAGTTTTCCACAATAAATATAAACGGTAAGACGTTCCTTTTCTTTCCCTTTAAATAAATCTTTTCTAACAACTCTAATTCTTTTAATTAACTTGAATAACTGCGATGTGTTGTCCATTTACACTATGCTATTTTGGTTTCAAGTCTAAAAGTATACCCTTTTCTTTGCATACGTTTTATTTTGTAAACAGGACTCCGTATATCCGTCACTATCGAACACAGAATTCAGTGTCTAAACAGCTCAACATGAGGAAATTTTAATTCTCTAACCTTTGCTTAGTCGATATCCCCCCAGTATGTCTATGTGAGTAATCTCCATATTAACCAGAATTTTAATCATTTATATCCTGGAACATGAAATCAGAGTTATACAATTTCAGTATTTTAAACTTGCGTAATCTGTTGGCACCCTTGCGACGTTTAGAGGTATTACACCATGTGAAATGAACGGTACCTTGATTGAACTGGGAATCGAACAGCACCTATCAGTGTTTTCATTCTATGATAATAAAAACAAACAAAAAAACAACAACACTTTTCTACATTGTTTTCTTTTTGCAGCTCTACATTGTTTTTTTTTCTGGTATGTAATTTAATGTTATTGTATAATTAAACCCTTAAATACCTGCAACATGCAGCAATTATCAGAGAATCCCAAAATTTGAAAAATAAGGTCCTAATGAAACCTTTTTTTCAAATTTGTAAAAAGAAAAGTCAAAATGGATATGTGTAATAAGCTCTCTAATATCTATAACCCTTTCTAAATCCTGTTTTTTTCTCATGGAACCTGCAGATGCATGTGTTGACTTGCATCCATCATTTTTATATTAAAAAAGAAATGGCAAAATTCTAAATTAGTCTCAAAATCATGAAATTTTTGGTGTATCAAATGTGATACATTTGGCAGTAAGGTGGCAATAACTAAATCACACTTGCAGCGAGTTAAAATTGATTAAAGCTGAGTCAACCTCTATCCTGTGTCTTTGTGTGTACCACATTGAGCATGGAGAAAAGGACGAAGACCAAAGAACTGTCTGAGGACTTGAGAAGCAAAATTGTGAGGAAGCATGGGCAATCTCAAGGCTCAAGGTGTCCAGCAGTCCGAGGGTATAATAGTATCAACCCGTACTATCTGTCCGCGTCTGAATGAAAAGGGACTCTATGGTAGGATATCCAGGAAGACCCCACTTCTGACCCAGGCACATAAAAAAGCCAGGCTGGAGTTTACCAAAACTTACCTGAGAAAGCCAAAAACGCTTTGGAAGAATGTTCTCTGGTCAGATGAGACAAAAGTAGAGTTTTTTGGTCAAAGGCTTCAACATGGAGTTTACGGGAAATGAAACGAGGCTTTCAAAGAAAAAAACACCGTCCTCACAGTGAAACATGGTGGAGGTTCCCTGATGTTTGGGGTTGATTTGCTGCCTCTGGCACTGGACTGCTTGACCGTGTTCATGGCAATATGAAGTCTGAAGACTACCAACAAATTTTGCAGCATAATGTAGGGCCCAGTGTGAGAAAGTTGGGTCTCCCTCAGAGGTTATGGGTCTTCTAACAAGACAATGACCCAGAACACACGTCAAAAAGCACCAGAAAATAGTTTGAGAGAAAGCATTGGAGACTTCTACAATGGCCAGCGATGAGTACGGACCTGAATTCCATAGAACACCTATGAAGAGATCTGAAAAAGGGCAGTTTGGAGGAGCCACCCTTCAAATCTCAGAGACCTGGAGAGGTTGGCCAAAGAAGAGTCGTCTAAAATTCCAGCAGAGTATTGTAAGAATCTCATTGATGGATATCAAAAGCAGTTGTTCTCAATTATTTTGTCGAAAGGTTGTGTTACCAAGTATTAGGCAGAGGGTGCCGTTACTTTTGTCCGGCCCATGTTTGGAGTTTTGTGTAAAATGAAAATGATTACATTTTTTCCCCATTCTCTTTCGGGTTTTTTCATTGCAATCAAATTAGATAAAGGTATTACTACCAAAGCATTTGTAATTGCAAATTTGCAATCATTTTCTTGGAGAAATTGAGCATTATCTGAAAGAATTACAGGGGTGCCAATACTTTTGGCCAGCAGTGTATAAACACAATTTATACTAGCCATTCCTTTTCTAGATTTCCAAATCTTTTAAGCAATGATTGAATTCATGGAAACGTAGTGGTAGTCAAAAACCTTAGAATGGCTGGTTTACTGCGGGTAAAAAAAAAAATTTTTTTTAAAAAGATATATTTGAAACAGGTTTTGCTTGTATTGTTGAAACCAAATGTATGTCGGGTTGACTTGACTCAGTAGCCAAGCCATATGTCTGATTAATTTTATTTTTTTCTACATGCAGTTGTCAGGAGTAATGTCAGTCTAAGCGTGAGAGGACGAGCCACTGCTGCAGCTTTGGCCCATACTGCGACCCCAGAAATACAGGACAATAGGTGGAAACGCACGCACGCACACACACTTTTTAATGAATAATTCTTTTTATATCAGTGTTTTTGCATCAACATATATTATGAGCAATAGCTTCTGCTAGAAATAAAATTGAGGATTATATGTTAGCATCAATCATTTTAAAACACTTAAGCATTTGTATTTTAATTTCTACAGTACATTATTGATAAAATAAACTAATGTGCAGGAAACCCAAGACTGGCATCCTAATGTTGAACATGGGAGGACCTGAGAAACTAGAAGATGTGCATGACTTTCTGCTGAGGCTCTTCATGGACAGAGACTTGATGAAACTCCCCGTACAGAAGTACGAATTGCTGTCGTGTCAACACACTTCTTAATAGGATTGTTGTTTTACTTTTTTCAGTTATGACAGATAGGCCTACAAGGTGAAGTTTATTTGTATTTTGTGTGTGGCATTCTAACTAATGGTTATTCAAAACCGATTTTCATGTTGCTCAAAGTAAGAAAATTCTCCAGCTACACATTGGACACATTTCTTGTCAGGGCAGTTGTATGCAAATTGAAAGACTTTGACGGTAGTATTGTATCTATGTAGGGCTGCAGCTATCGAATATTTTAGTAGTCGATTAATCGATAAACTAGTTAGTTCGAATAATCGAGTAATCGGATAAGGAACATGAAAAATTAAAATACCTGAGCTGGGCCTCAAACGATTTGATTTTTTTTTTTTTTTTTTAATGAGGATCTATGTCCAACAAAAGAACAATTGGTTAACTTACAAAGAAAAAAGTCCACTAGCTTAGATGCTATAAAATGCTAAAGTTTTTTTGTTTGTTTTGTTTTGTTTTTTTTGTTTTTTTTTTACAATCCTCTTAACAAATGGTTCAGACACCTATTCCCGCAAAAAAAAAAAACAACAAAAAAAAGCGGCTGAATATACCTATAAACTAAATTATGAATGCATTAAAAAAACATTAGCTCAAACAAAAACTTAGCTTAGGTTGGTCTTAACGGGGAGCATTTGGATTCAGCCATGTGAAAAGAGGCATACCAGAGGGCAGTGTATCCATCCTAATCAATAAAACTACATGAAAACACTTTCAAAATGAACCATTACAATGCCACTTTAATTAAACGAATACTCGAAGCAACAAAATTTAATTCGAATATTTTTTTCTAATCAAATAATTGAGTTAATCGATTAATGGTTGCAGCACTATAGCCATGTAACTCTCGGAGTGATTTGATATGTCTATAATTAATAGTTTTGAAGAGTTGTCTATTCAGATAGAATGATTTATTCTCTATTTGTAGTGTACTTCATATTTTGTGTAAATGTCCTTCCATGTTCCACAGTAAGCTGGGTCCGTTCATTGCCAAGCGACGCACACCAAAGATCCAGGAACAGTATAGTAAAATTGGAGGAGGCTCACCCATCAAACGTTGGACCGCCATGCAGGGAGAGGGCATGGTAAAGCTGTTGGATGAAATGAGCCCTGAAACAGGTGAGAGCAGGCATCAACATGACACTCTTACAAGCAGGTGTAGTTATTCAAACACTCAGTGAATAAACTGGCTGCAAAATATTGCCTCTCTATCTGGCACTTCAAAACTTTGGCAGCTCCGTGTGATTGTGTTGTCTTTTTTTTCCTCTGCTTGTGCAGCTCTGTTCAGCGAACAGTCATAACATTTAAAGTATCCGTAGGTTCAGTCAAGACTTTAAACTGGCCTTGAGTGTAAAGTTGACTAAATAGTTGTCAGAGTCCATCATATATTTGCTCCAGGTTCCTCTTGACCCTTAATATGATAAGTAATATAAAATTAGATGATTTGTTTTTAGATTAACTTCTATGTCCCGGCTGAGAAATTGTACAACTGAAATAATGGTTTCAGACTTCTTAATCAGCAGCAGTCTGTGGGTGGTATAGCAAGATAGCAACAAGGTTAAGGAGCGGCTGCTCACACGCCTGCTTCGGACTGGGCTGATAACACAAACTATAAGCAGCAGTTAGAAATCATCAGACAATCAACTTCAAAACTGATGCGGTTCTCTGCATTCTCATGTCCTCTTGAACCCAGTAGTTGTAGTAGCACTTGTCAATCTTTCTCTTCTTTTCACATCAGCACCTCATAAATTCTACATCGGTTTTCGGTATGTCCACCCACTGACTGAGGAGGCCATCGAAGAGATGGAGAAAGACGGAGTGGACCGAGCTGTGGCTTTCACACAATATCCTCAGTACAGCTGCTCCACCACAGGTCACAGAAACACATCATGTTTTTCCCCCATACATTACCAGAACAATGAGGTGTTTCATTATTTTTTATTTCTGTAGTGGCTTGTGTCTAATTATGTTCTTGAAACAAATTTTGAGTTCAATGTGATTACCTTTACTTATAATGTTTGTTTTCCCTAATTAGAAATTGGAAATCTCAAAGGCACCTTATTGTAATAATGATCAATTTGCTAATCAGGGCAACACCCAATAATCTCAAAAGATCTTAAAAAAACGAGCCCTGTTTTTGTTCATAACGTGAATCTTTGTTCTTGTGTAAACAGGTAGCAGTTTAAACGCCATCTATCGTTACTATAGAAGCAGAAGCGACAGGCCAAAAATGTGCTGGAGTGTTATTGACCGTTGGCCCACACACCCTCTGCTGGTGGAGGTTAGACACTCACACGTACAGCTACACACACGTGCATCCACCCATGCACAATCCTAATGGGGCAGAATCAACAGGGAAAATAATTGAAAACATTACATCTAGACAAAAAGTTGTCATAGCAACTAATGGGTTGAAATTGGTTGCAAACTTCATTATACAATATACAGTGAGGAGCAGAAGTATTTGCACCCCTTGTGATTTTGCCAGTTCACCCACTTAGAAAATAGGTAGGTCTGAAATTTCGATTATAAATGCATTTAATTATAATATTACATTTTATTTATAACACACTTTACATTTGAAAAACAAATCTCAAAGTGCACATTACCATGTAAAAAATAAAAAGACTAAAAGAGTAAACGCAAAAATAGAAAGAAACAGATAAAATCAGATAGAAATCAGATAAAATTAGCCAGGGTACGCTTTTTTAAAAAGGTAAGATTTTAGTCCTTTTTTAAAGGCATCCACTGTCTGCGGGGCTCTGAGGTGGTCTGGGAGGGCGTTCCACAGACGGGGAGCAGCAGCTGCAAAGGCCCTGTCGCCCATAGTCTTGAGCAGAGTCCTGGGTGGGAGTAGACGGTGCAGTTGGCCTGACCGGGTTCTGGCTGAAGTATTTGGTGTGTAGAGTTCGGTGAGGTAGGTGGGGGCTACACCATGTAGACAGTGATGGGTGTGAAGGAGGATTTTGAATTCAATACGGAGGCGAACAGGGAGCCAGTGTAGGGTGTGAAGGATGGGGGTGATGTGCTCATGTTTACGCACCCTCATCAGGACCCCGGCAGCGCTGTTTTGGACATACTGGAGCCTTTGTAGGCTCTTGCCAGGGATCCCGATGAGGAGTGCGTTACAATAGTCCAACCTGGAGGAGATAAAGGCATGGACAAGTCTCTCTGCAGCAGGACGAGAGAGAGATGGCATTTCCACTTATAGAGACATAATCTAAAAAAAAAAAACCAACAACCTAATTGTATGATTTTTAAGTAATTTATAATTTACTGGGGTTTGGTAGTATTTGTGTAACTGGGGTGTCAGCGTGTCTGGCTGGGACGTGAACCTACGCGCCACCATGTTTCCACTTGGCATGTAGGGACGTTAACCACTGCGCCAATAAAGCTTGAGCCAACGGTATAGCTGTCAGCGTCCCCACATAAAGGAATCGGAAGGGAGGTTTCCACGCTCTGCTGCGGACTGACGTGTTCCTGTTACATTTGTACCCCTGAGAATCAGCAATAATTATGACACTCATAGTCTACCTTAAAAAAGGTTCACTTTTACCCCATGAGTAATGAAGGAATCTGACCTTTTAGCCAGATTGCAGGAATCACACCAACCGAACCGCCGGACCCGCGCTAGCGCAGCTCTGGCGAGAACCCGGCCAAAAGGCCAGACCCCGTGCGTTCCCCTTAGTCTTAACCCCTTCTATTGACTCCATTTTGAAAGCTGGAAAAAGGCTTCGGAACACAAGTTGACAATTTATTCAGGTCGACAATGATCAAACAGCAAGACAAAACAGCAACAGACCCGGGCGAGGAGGCAGTCTGGTTCTAGGGTCGCCATGTAAAAAGACAACAAAAGATTCCCGAGAAAAATGACAATGATTAGTTAAACATTTAGTCTTTTTGGAGGCTCTCGCGGGGCGGGCTGTGAGCAGAAGGAAGTGTGTGTTTGGGTGTTTTTCTGTTGTAGATTTGGGCGGTCAAGTTCATGTGTCACCGTTGCTGGGTCGTGGTTAATGAGGCAACTGAGGTGGGAGGTTCGGGGCGCCTAACCATCTGAGAGGCACTGAGCTATCAAACACTTTGTTATCGGGTGTTGTGGTAGTACAGGATGTCCCGCCATTTGTTCTGGACTGTTCTAAAGAGCTGATTATGAAATTTGGTGTGGTGTTGCAGAAGTGGGCTTGTAGATGTCTTGCCTATCACATGGTAGTCAGCCTCAATCTTGTTCAGTCAACTGCATGACGCACGCGTTGGGCTTCCGTGGTCAGAAGGCGTCACGTATCTCTTATGCCCTATGTCAAATGTACTGTATTCTGCTTGTTTTCCTTCAACTATGATATAAATGCTATTTATTTTTTATTGGGTATATTAGAGTAATACAAACAGCCAAACGGTAAATACGAGAAAAGATTCTATTCCTTCAGTAACCACCCATCCACCACCCGTTTGAGCTCATTATCGTTACCTGTTCACCCCACAGTCGGTCATAATCCATTACCATGGGCAAGACCAGACAGCTTTCGAAAGACACCAGAGAAAAAAATTGATGAGCTCCACAAAGCTGGAAAAGGCTATGGGCCAATTGGACAGCAGCTTGGTGAGAATAAATCAACAGTTGTAGCAATTGTTAGAAAATGGAAAAGGCTAAAAATAACTGATAATCTACCTCGGACTGGGACTCCATGTAAAATCTCTCCTCATGGGGCATCACTCATGATGAGAAAAGTGAGGGCTCAGCCTAGAACTACATGGCATGAGCTGGTCAATGACCTGAAGAGAGCTGGATGCACAGTTTCAAAGGCTATTGTCAATAAAACACTACGTTGCAATGGTTTAAAATCATGCATTGCTAAGAAGTTTCCCCTGTTGAAGCCAGTACATGTGAAGGCTTGTCTGTAGTTTGTCTGGGACCATCTGAATGATGCATGGTGGTCATGGGAGAAAGTCATGTGGTCAGATGAGACCAAAGTTGAACTTTTTGGTGCAAACTTTACTCGTCGTGTGTGGAAGAAATAGAAGGATGAGTACAATCGCAAGAGCACCATCCCCACTGTGAAGCATGCGAGTGGAAACCTCATGCTGCTATATATCGTCATATTTTGAGCCACAACCTCTTTCCCTCAGTCAGAGACTTGAAGATGAGTCATGGCTGGATCTTCCAACATGCCAATGATCTGAAGCATACAGCCAAGCTGACCAAGGAGTGGCCGGTAAAAAGAATATCAAGGTTCTGAAGTGGCCCAGTCAGTCTCCAGACCTCAACCCAATAGACAATCTTTAGCTGGAGCTGAAACTTGGTGTTTCTCAACGACCGCCCCGAAACCTGACAGATCTAGAGAAGATTTGTGTGGAGGAATGGGCCAAAATCCCTGTTTCTATATGTGAAAGCCTGCTGAAGAACTACAGAAAGCGTCTGACCTTTGTAATGGCTTCTCAACTAAATAATAACACTGATTTTCTCAGGGGCACAAATACTTATAAACCCAGTAAATTACAAATAAATAATTGAAAAATCCTACAACATGGGTTCCGGATTTTTTTTCTTAGATTATGTCTCCAAAAGTGGAAATGCATCTATAGCCACGTTTACATGGAGCCAAATATTCCAATTGCAATCGGTTTAGATGTTCAAACCGAATAAATGTGTTCCATATAAACACCTCATTCGGAATGAACAGGCCCAAACCGAATGTAATTTCATTCCGTTTCACAGGGGTAGAATATTCCTTTTCCCAAACCGATTAGAAGTAAAATTATATCATGTAAACAGGGAAGCGGAATGGTGTCTGGTTGCGTTCTTTCTGCACATGCTCCGTACTGACGTCATGACGTCACTTAGTGACGTAAGTAACGTCACTTGCAACATGGCTTCCAAGCACACGCACAGCGCACCTAATTGGAGTCCGGTGGAAAGTTTATATCCATGAATCCCTCCACCAGCCCACACAACTTTTTAAATGAACGGCGTGTCATTCTGAAGTTTTGTTTCCACTCGAAAAGTTAAAACAGCAGCTGATCTGACGATCGATCATCATGTTTTGCAACATGATGCTTTGTTTTGATTAATCTGCGCATGTCAGACGGCAGTTGTCAAACGTTCTTTCGGAATAAAGGCAGACACGTAAACGCTGGATCGGAATAGATGAAGTGACATGTAAACAGCTGATCTGAAATTTCCATTCGGAATTATTCGAATCGGTATGAATAAAATTCAGCATGTAAACGTGGCTTATGTTAGAAATTTCAGACTCCTACCTATTTTCTAAGTGGATGAACTTGCAAAATCACAAGAGGTGCAAGTACTTCTGCTCCTCACTATAGGTAGCTAATTGTCAGTGTGTTATTATGGTAGAGAAGAAAGTTGTATTTAATTTTTGTCTTCTAACTCTACATGTGTATGTGCAGTGTTTTGCAGAACACGTCAGTAATGAGTTGCTGAAGTTTCCAGAAGCGAAGAGAGATGATGTTGTGATTCTATTCTCGGCTCATTCACTCCCTATGGCTGTAAGTGCTACTGTATATGATATTGCTTCGCCTGATGTAGTTTTACTTTAGCACTTATACTATTTTAACATCGTCGCTACTGCCATTACTGACACATTGTGAATGACTTTCATATTGTGAATTTATGAATTAAATTAAAACACAGCCCAGATGTACAAATAAACAGTTTACTCCCTAACTCAGCCTTTACCTTTAGCAAGGTTATGATCCACTGTCCTAACTATTGCTACTACTCTTGACAGTTATTCTTTTTTTGTAATATATGCAGGTTGTAAACAGGGGTGACCCATATCCACAGGAGGTGGGTGCCACGGTACAGAGAGTTATGGAGAGACTTGGGCACTGTAACCCTTACAGATTGGTGTGGCAGTCCAGGGTAAAGTTACACACACACTTAGGAATTTTATTTTAAATCAGGCTAACTTTGATACATAGACTTCATAATGATATTGACGGGACACATTCTACAGACACTGCCCCACGCCTTCAAGTAGGGGGTCGGCCCACACTCCGCTTTAGTCCGTCAAAGTCGGTCGCAGTTATTCTCAAACACATGCAGCGATCCAACGCCAGATTTAGGTTGAAAAAGTACGAAAGCTGTACCGCATACAAACAGGAAGGATTGTCTCAAGAGCGATTTATTCGAGGATTCAAGGTAATTATTATACTTTTCGTACAGTGGGTTCAATCAATGGAAGAAATTGGCCGCCGCAGCATTGGCGTTATAATTCGCGATATTTATGTAAAATAAATGCTAACAGCCTGTTTTTTTATTTTATTTTTTTATTTTATTTTATTTTTTTTTTTATGGCTTTTAACCAAGAATCAAGACTGTTTTACGTTCATATCTTTAAATAATTCAGGAATTTAAGCATTTATTCACAAGAATTTTAAATGTAAAAAGCTCTTTGTGGTGATAAGGTGATGCCACAGTGACTTAAAGACTAGCACAACATTCAACATATTTACGTAAAATCCAAAAAAAAACAATTTTTTTGCTTATAACCAAGAATCAAGACTGTTTTAGGTCCATATCTATACAGAATTCAGGGATTTAAGCATTTATTTACAAGAATTTTCAATGTAAAAAGCTCTTTGTGTTTCCACTCGGTCAACTTTGACAGGTCTGTGACCCCTATTAATCGGCCCCGCGTCCCGTCAATATATAATGAAGTCTATGCTTTTGATATATTAAATAGTTTACCATTACCTTACATCCGTGATAGGGCAGTAATGTTTTCTGGTACAAGTATTATTAATGGTCATAAAAAAACTGAATTTTTGTCTTCACATCTTCAGAAGACAACCCCTAGCATAAAGTATGGAATCTTGGACAAGCACTCACTCAGACATTTTATCATGTAGAACAAACTCGCATAAAAAGCTTGAAAAAATAATGAATTAGTTCAAAACTGCAACTCTTTAGCATTCAGAAACACTAAAAGAAATGAATAAAAAAATATTGTGGTTGTTAGTAAATGTTACTTTTATACAGCAAGTGCAGGGAAATATATATGGAATCACTCCATTCTGAGGAAAAAACCTTGTCAAGAGTCAAGAATCCCCATTGGACAAGGTGTCAAGAGTCAAGAATCTGCATTGGATAAGGTGATGATGCTGGAACTTTTTTTTGGTGTTGTTCCAGTGAGATTTACAATTCCCTCTGTCCTTGATGATATGGGGCTGCATGTTAGGCAAAGGCATTGGGTAGATGCCTGTGGTTAAATCTTCAATAAATGGACAAATTTACATTGAAATTTTAGTCAGCTTTCTTAGCCCTTCAATTGAAAATATGTTTGTCATTTTTCAAGATGACAATGCATCATGCCACAGAGCTTAAATTGTTAAAGCATTCCTTGGAGAAAGACTCATCCTATCAATGGCATGGCCTGCAAATAGCCCAGATCTCAACCCTACTGAAAACTTGTGGTGGAAATAGAAAAAAAAAAAAAAAGGTCCACAGCAAGGCTCAGACCTGCAAGGATGATCTGGCAACTGCAATCAAAGAGAATTGGCACCAAATTGATGAAGAATACTCATCAAGTCCATGCCTCAGAGACTGCAAACTGTCATAAAAGCCAGAGGTGGAGCAACTAAATACTAGAGATGTGTTTTGGTTGTTATTTATTTGTTTGTTTCTCATGATTCCATATGTTTTTCCTCAGAATGGAGTGATTCCATATATATTTCCCTGCACTTGCTGTATAAAAGTAACATTTACTAACAACCACAATATTTTTTTATTCATTTCTTTTAGTGTTTCTGAATGCTAAAGAGTTGCAGTTTTGAACTAATTCATTATTTTTTCAAGCTTTTTATGTGAGTTTGTTCTACATGATAAAATGTCTGAGTGAGTGCTTGTCCGAGATTCCATACTTTATGCTAGGGATTGTCTTCTGAAGATGTGAAGACAAATTCAGTTTTTTATGACCATTAATAATACTTGTACCAGAAAACATTACTGCCCTATCACAGATGTAAGGTAATGGTAAACTATTTACTTTTGAACTAATTCATTATTTTTTCAAGCATTTGATCGGAGTTTGTTCTACATGATAAAATGTCTGAGTGAGTGCTCGTCCGAGACTGGTGATTCCATACTTTTTCCTAGTGGTTGTATAACACACAGAAGACTACATACAGTATCATTAGCCTGTATCCAAAATTTTTAAGTACTTGCATTACTGCCACATTGTAGTCTAATATAAATCGTTTGCTTATTAATTTAGTCACAAGGGTCTGTAGAAAATAAATAACGTACAATATTTATAGATAATTTTCAGTCCAACTATTTATCAATTGAAGTTGATATTTCTTTTGTCACCACAAGATGGGGTCATGTTTCCATCTATACCATTTAGTCTCTTCTGACATAAGAATATCAGGTTGGGATAATTCACATGAGAGGGAAATGCAGTTTTGTTTTGTTTTTCTGTAAAATTTCATATTGGCATTTTTGTAACATTTATTTAAAAATCATGACTGTTGTGTGATGACTGGGAGCAATAACCATGCCAATTCCCCACCTCAGTGAAAGATGAAGGGGATAATGTTCTGCATTTCATCCCTCAGGTGGGGCCCATGGCGTGGCTTGGCCCCCAAACGGACGAGGTCATTAAAGGTCTTTGTGAAAGGGGAAAGAAAAACATTCTGCTTGTCCCGATTGCCTTCACCTCCGACCACATAGAGACTTTACATGAGTTGGATATAGAGTATGGACAGGTGCTCGGTGAAGAGGTAAAAAGTTGTTCAAGTTTCATTCGCGTTTGCAAGTCATACTGAAGATTGCACAGTGTTAGGTCCCTTTTATTGTAATATACATGTAGGAATAATTGACTCTCTCCAGACTCACCAATTTCATTTTTTCCCCCCAAATCTTTACAGCTCAAGTGTCAAATTAGAAATGAATAGTGCAACCATACTCACAATGTAAAAGTAAATAATATTTTAATGTGATTTTGTCTTTTAAATAGGAAAGTCGTGCATCATTATCATTGTAACTCCTAAGCACCTACGTAATTTAGTGGTGTATATTTTTTGGCGGCGAAGCCTCAACCTCTCTGATGTCGACAGGATCATGTAACGTTGGTGGAAATCTGGCCTAAAGAAAAAATGTTCCGGATGTGTGTTAGGTTCAGTCTTTGTACAGCAGCCAAGTGTCATGTCTGTTGGTAGGCACCAGTAAGGTGACCGCAGATCAATGTGACTGGTGCCACAAAGACACACATATGTGCGCACACGTAAGTTGCACATTTGCTGCACGATACCTTTATTTGTAAACTACAACATTTGAGACATATAATATATACAAGTGAAAAAATTAGGACACCCCAATAAATATTCAGTTCTTTTTTAAAAAATGTTCACATATGAACGTATGATGTTGTTTTTCTTTATCTCTGGAAAAGAAAATGGTTTAATTGCAGGTAAACAACAATAATTAAAATTGTTTTACTCAATAAACCAAATATATCAACAAAAATGCACATTCTAACTGAGGAAAGAGTTAAGAAACCCTACCACCTAATAGCCAATGAAGTTTGCCCCACTCCTCAACGTACAATACTTTCAGCTGTGAGATGTTTGAGGGGTTTGTTGCATGTACAGCCCGTTTTAAGTCACCCCACAGCATCTCAATGGGATTAAGATCTGGGCGTTCACTCGGCCATTCCAGGACTCTCCATTTCTTCCTTTTTAGCAAGTCCTTGGTGGATTTACTGGTATGTTTTGGGTCATTGTCACGTATCAGGGTCCAGTTTCGCTTCAGCTTTAATTTTTTCACAGATGATCTCACATGTTCCTCAAGCACCCTCTGATACATGATAGAATTCAGGGTGGATTCTCTGATGGTGAGCTGGCCAGGTCCTGCTAGAGCAAAGCATCCCCAAACCATGACACCTCCACCTCCATGCTTCACAGTTGGTATGAGGTTCTTTTCCTGGAATGCTGTATTGGGTTTACGCCAAACATGTCCTCTGTTCTGGTATCCAATCTGTCCAAAGAACATTATTCCAGAAGTCCTGGTATTCGTCTACATTCACTAAGGCAAGCTTCAGTCTGGCCCTCATGTTCTTCTTGGAGAGCAAAGGTTTCCTCCTTGCACACCTCCCATGAAGCTTAAATTTGTGAAGTCTCTTTCTGATTGTAGAGGCATGCACTTTCACATCAACAGTAGCAACAGCTTGCTGTAGATCCCATGATGACATTTTAGAGTTTTTGGAGACTTCTTTTAGCATCTTGCTGTCTGCTCTCTTGGTGACCTTGCTTGGACGGCCAGACCTGGGCATGTTGGCAGTTGAAGACTATTTTCCAGACAGTGGAATGGCTGATTTTATATTCTTTTGAGATCTTTTGGAATCCCTTACCAGACTCATAAACGTCTACAGTCTTCTTTCTGAAGGCCTCAGACAAATCCTTTGCTCTCACTATGGTGTTGTCTGTCACTTCAACAGTCAGGGGCCCACCAAACTAAATGTGAGGTTTAAATAACGCAAGCCTCTTTCAAAACACTGGCTAATGAAGTTCTAATCATGTGCACCTGTTGTGATACCCCTGTGTGTGATTTTAGCCATTTTAAATTGGGTTGAATGTGGGTGTGTCCTAATTTATTCCTCAACAGAAATTAGCATTTATTTAAAATGACATTTTACAGAAAGTTGTTTAAAAAAAAAAAAAAAAAAGTGTTTAATTCTATTGAATCTCTCAATATTGTTAAAATTGATATTAAATATTCATATAACCAAATATCTTGGAAAATACACAGGCTTCCATAGAGCATCTTAATTTTTTCACATGACTGTACATCTATGTAAATTCCCATGAACTTAAAAGGGACAAATGATGTTGAAAAATGAATGTATAGTGTGTAAAATGCAGTTCAGCCTTGTAGTTGCAATGTAACACGGGTCATAAGATCGGTGAACATTTCTAACAGCAAATAATAATATGTTATTTATAAAAGCACTCAGCCACACTGAAGAAAGTATTACCTACTTGAAGTGTCTCACAGCCAAGAAAATGAAGCCCACTTGTGAAAATAATTGGAAGCTCAGAACAACGTGCTTGTATTTCTTGGAAAAAAGAAATAAACTGAAACTATTCTAATATTTCTCACAATAAGCACCGAAACCTTCAGAACTACAAAATAGGAAAAGAAATGTACCACAACTTGAGACCATAATGTGTGCCAAACATTGGGGACGTTGAGAGATTTATTTGAGTGTTTTTGTTTAAAGTTAATTTGATTTTAATGTTGCCCTCTACTCCCTTTTTCCCCAGTGTGGTGTGGAAAACCTTAGAAGAGCAGAGTCCTTGAATGGAAATCCTTTATTTATGAAGGTACTCAAAGTTATGCACACATTTTTGATGAAACATTTGAATCTGTCGCATTGGGATGGTCCCCAGGTTTTAGAAACATTCCCTTCAAAAAAACTAAATACGGCATTCGTGTAAACGAATGTGTGATGCTGGTAAGCATACATTTTTGTCATTTTGTCTTTTAAGAACTACAGACATCGACACTACTAGCTACCTAGATTCCTCTAAAATAAAACAATATTAAGGGCCTTTTCCATGGAGAAGATGAGCACTAAAAAGCCAAGCCCACTAAAATTTTGTTTGTTTGAGAATATTTTGAAACTCAAACGACTCTGGAAGTTTGAACAGATAGTGTACAGTTGTACCTCTACTTACGTACGTCTCAACATACAGAATTTTCTGGTTACGACATAACTCAACTGGAAAATATTGCCTCTTGTTATAAAAGAAATTTCAGAATACGAAGGGCAAAAATAGATTATAGGCTGCTACTCGCAGCTCCCAGAGTTTACTGAATGTAACATAATTATAGCTACTCTGCCAATGGCTATTTCCTAACATCTTCCTGGCATCCAAATGGCTAAAACGGACCGCTACTGTATGTGTATGTGTGTATCCCAGCGTCCTCTTCATTCCCCCCGTGTTCTGACAGCTTTACATGAGTGTCTTAACTTGTATTCTTTATTCTTTGTATTTTACATTATGCACAACTCTCAATTTTTGTCTTTTATAAAGTATAAAAAAAAAAATCAAAACATCCAGATTTTGATACATTTTTATGCTTTATAAAAGATTTATGTCTGAATTAGGCATGTGCGGGTATGAGATTTTGATGGTATGATAACCTTAAGCAAAAATACTGCGGTTTCACGGTATCACGGTATTGCAGTAATAGGTCCAAAATGTATTTTGAGATGTATGGGTTAAATTTTTTTCCCATTGAACCCTTATATATGTATACGGCAGAAAACACTCAGGTGATCTGAAGTTCCGCTCTGAGACCCCCAATTTCACCAAAACTGTCCTATATGCATGTGTGATGCATTATTGGAAACCTTAAAATCTCAATTTTCTCAGGAAAGAAAAATTTTGAACAGGAGGGCATTTAAAAAAGAAGAAAATAAAAACCGCAAAACCCTAACTGGAGGTGAGAACATGAGAGAGCACAATTAAAGAAGCCATGATTTTAACAAGATCGCGTACTTACTTCTTTTCGATCCAAAAACTGAATGGTCATAACCGGATTTTTAGGGGATTATATGGGTGAAACGTCGTAATATAACAAGGGTCACGATGCAGAAATCACAGACATCAAGGAGTGGTCGAGATTTTCTTTTTCATATATCTACCCTTTTAAACGTTTTTCTTTTTCAATTTTTCCTTCTTTGGTTCGATTATTTATCATCTAAAATGTCGGGTAAAATGCGACAGTAACAAAAAAAATACAATTAAGCGATATTTATGAGGTAGGTTGTGACTGGTTTACAGACTCAATTTTTTTTCATTGTTATGCAATTTGTTTAAAACATGCGATTGAATAAATTTTAAAGTCGTTTTTTTTTTTTTTTTTTTAAGCTAAATATTAGACATCCATTAACGATTTTAAGCTAAAAGGGACAGACGTTTCGAATAGTAAATATAATTACTTTCTTTTTATGGCTGGGTTGAAACAAAAGCGGTTGTGTGACGTCTAAACGGGGGTCTCCAGGGTAAAACGGACAAATTAAAAATAATTTGTGGTCTTACTACGCCATGAATCTGCTATGGCAGCATATAGACATATTGTTCTATCAAACACAACAGTTCTTTTGGCTTAAAATACAGCAGTTTATTTTAAATAGGAGTGCAAGAGAAACTGCTTTTCCACCATATATACGTACAGTGGTACCTCTACATACGAATTTAATTCGTTCCAGGACCTTGTTTGTAAGTCGAAATGGTCGTATGTCGAGCAGGATTTTCCCATAGGAATACATTATAATTCCATTAATTCGTTCCAAAGCCTAAAAACATACACTAAATTCTTAATAAATACTGCTGGCACTGTTACAAATGGCAATTAAACATAGAAAAACAAATAAGTTATAAATAAATAATTCAGAATAATATAAGAAGAAGAAGAAGAATTAATAATTATTCCTGAAAATAATGTAACGAATCGAATTCTAATATGGCGGACACTTTTTACTGTCCCTGAACGCACCGCGAAGGTGACGTCTCCAGTGAGATAGGTCGGTGCGGTAGAGATAATACTTTCGTTTTCCTGAGAGCAGTCAACTGCTTAAGACAATGAGCGTTTTGTGTTGGATAAGTTCTTAAATAAATGATAAAAACGTGACAAAGCTGGCGATTTCCTTGGCAATGTTACCACAATAATAATTGTCACCTTAACTTATAAATAGTGGCGAACGGTGGTCATAAGAGGATCATGGAGCTGTATTGTTGAGCCAGTTCAGGGACGCGCACCCCAAGCTCATATTTTTCTATAACTTGCATCTTCATTTCAAAGGTAAGCATCACTTTTTTCCTTGTTTCTCCAACTGTATCAACTTTTTTTGAAAACTGTGTTGATTTCTCATATAAGAAAATCCACCGTGGGTTCGTTTGCAGTGCTGTCATGTCGTCGTATTTCGAGCAACTCGTCGGATGTAGAAACAAATGGCGGCTCAAATTTTACGTCGGATGTCGAAAAGATCGTGTGTCGAAGTGATCGTATGTAGAGGTACCACTGTATATGTGTATAATATATATATATAATATGTATATATATTTATATATTAGGGGTGTAACGGAACACAAAAATCTCAGTTCGGGGCATACCTCGGTTTTGAGGTCACGGTTCGGTTCATTTTTGGTACAGTAAGAAAACAAAATGCAAAATATAAATGTGCTAGTTGTTTATTATACACCTTTGTGCTTTCAACAATAGGAACATTAACCTATACAAAGCTAGAATTCTGCTCAAAAAGTAGCGGGTATTTAAAGATAATCCAACAACAATTTGCCTTTCAGACCCCACGTATTGGTCAGCTTTCTTTCTGAAAGAAAAAAAAAAGTCCTGTGCTAAAGAGAAAAGCAATCCTAATGACAAAGATTTTAACATGTATTTTACAAATGAAATGCCTCAATGAATCATTTGTTTTTCTTATGAACGGTTTTCAAAACCTTTAATGGTGCATTTTCTCAAGTTAAAGCGCCACACAGAAATTAATAAATTTAATTGTGTAAGCAGGATGTGTGTATTATTGTTATTATTTAATTACAGGTGTTTTAGCTCATTTCAATTTATTTTATTTAAATGGGCTATTATTTATTTTATTATGTATTTATATTTTACAAATGTGATGTAGTATTCATTTATATTGTATATTTTATGTTGTATAACTTTAGTTCCTTTGTGAATATTAGTTCCTACTTGTTTTGTTGTGGTAGGAGGGTTTTGTATTGAACACGGGGCCGTGTTGGTTATTATTATAGCAGAGAAGACGGCAGTAAATCAACAAAGACAAGTCAATTGTGCCCGGATCTACTACTCAAGCGATCTGATGGACTCAAAAAGTGGGTTACGATTGCATATTAGTTTGAAAATCGACCGGATCCACCGTATTTTTACACGAGTGACTTCCGGTCTGGACGATTCTAGCTACCGGTAGTAGTATTGACGCAGGAGGGTCGCGTCTCACGTCAAATAATAAACTCTGCCGTTCTTTTCGCGTGCATCGTGTTGAGCCGCTTCTGGGACGCGTCTAACACGCGGCCGCACTGCGACTGGTGTGCATTGGCTGATTGACTTTAACGCCTGCGTTTCACTGCGTTCTCACGTTTCAGCCTTGAAAAGTAAGGGTTATATTACGTAAGAAACTGGTTCGGTACGCCTCCGTTCCGAACCGAGGACCACGTACCGAAACGGTTCAATAAAAATACATGTACCATTACACCCTTAATATCTGCTGTATTTATATAATATGTATTGCAGGCACTTCACTGACTTTTCTGGGTTAATATACCACTACTACTATTAATATTAATTGACTATTAATGGAGAGTGAGAGTAAGAGACAGAGCGCGTGCGTATGACTCGTATCATTATTTACACATTATACACACTCACCCACCCTCTCTTAACACAGAAAGTCACCAGAGAGAAAAAACACAACAGGCTGTGTCATGAAAATATTATTTTGAACAGATTTTTACAATGGCGGAAGACTTTAAAAAAGTAGGGTAACAGTAGAGAAGATACTAGTTAGCCGGCTTGGCATGCTAACTAGCTACGTTAACAGCCTCGTTAAAAAGCGTACCTTATAGTATTTTTTTTACCATCGCTAGACACAAGAAACATGCTGGAGTGAACCCTCGTAGCTGGTGGGAAACGTTCACGACAGCGTTTACTTATCTTTAATCGTTTACTTATCTTTATCTAATTTTGTGTAAAGTGACGGATGATGGTCACGTCCATGTGAAATCATGTTGGAGGTGTCCTTCCTCCTCGAAGCCGTGGCCATCTGTTTCTTTTCGGTCGCCGAAATACTCCCATACTACATTTTTTGAGGGGGTTTTGAAAAAGCTCAAGTGTAGTTTCGACAGCAACAGCAGTGTCACTCACAGAGCATAAACCATTTCTCGCTGCATTTATGGGACATAAAAAATAGCTAATATCGTACTACGGTATGACGGAAAATGTTACTGGTTTTGAAAGCGTGACGTTTTCATACCATGGTAAATCTTGAAACCGGTAACCAGCACATGCCTAGTCTGAATTATGGCGGGGCTTGGAACGGATCAGGGTGTTTACATGGAAAACGCATCTCTACTACTACTCACTTTGTGAAACTACTTTCAGAACCAATGTTGTAAGTAGAAGTACCAGTGTACTTATAAATGAGTGGAGCAGACTTTAATAGTATTTTTAATTTGCCGCAGTGTATTTAAAATATTTTTATTTTTCCGTGTAGCCCCAAATCCCTAAAAGCACCTTTTGATTCGAGTTGATCGGTGGTTGTACTCTACTAGACTGCTTGTCTATGTGCAGTGCACTTACAAAGATGAACACAATTGCTTTAAACCATTCTACTCCTAGAGTTGAGTATGAGGCACACAAGATAATTGTACCACTTGTTTTTTTTTTCCTCCATTATCTCAAATTGCTAATGGTCACATTCTTGTATGACTGGCAGCAACGCTGTACATATAGTAGAGACAAGATACTATGGTTGTGTGATTTAATGAAGAAAGAGAGGTGGGAGCGATGTGGGAAAGGCACATATGCAACCACAGCAGACTGTTGCTTGGAATAAGTAAACTTCAAGCAGGATGCTGTCAATAAATGGATTCCCTCCCTCCCCCTTTCTCCTCCACTTTTCTTATTTAATCTATGTCTTGTTTTGGGCTTTCTTCCTTCTATCCCTTACACTTCCCTACTCCTCCACCGACTTCCTTCCTTCACACTGTCTGCCCTACAACAGCTATCTGCTGCAACTCTAATAGTTCTTTGAGGGTTGTATTGGGTGTGCGTGTGTGTGTGCGTGCGTCTGTGAGAGAGGTTTATTAAAGCCAGGAGCAGATCAATGGGAATCTTAAGAGCTGACTACAGTAGAGGTGAACTGCCCAGTTGTCTGGCTGGTCAAACCTGCCTTAGAGACCCTTGCCAGGCTTGTGTGTGTGTGTGTGTGTTATAGTGGAGGATGATAGTCTTAACTATTGAATAGTGTCTCTTATTTAGCCTTTTTTAGGGATAGTGGTCACTGCTGTGGACAGCTATTCAAAAGTTGACACGACCTTTAACCCTTTATAGAGAAGGGTTAGGGCCATTTTTGGTCAAAAAAAAAAAAAAAAATATATATATATATATATATATATATATATATACAGTGCCTTGCAAAAGTATTCGGCCCCCTTGAACCTTGCAACCTTTCGCCACATTTCAGGCTTCAAACATAAAGATATAAAATTTTAATTTTTTGTCAAGAATCAACAACAAGTGGGACACAATCGTGAAGTGGAACAAAATTTATTGGATAATTTAAACTTTTTTAACAAATAAAAAACTGAAAAGTGGGGCGTGCAATATTATTCGGCCCCCTTGCGTTAATACTTTGTAGCGCCACCTTTTGCTCCAATTACAGCTGCAAGTCGCTTGGGGTATGTTTCTATCAGTTTTGCACATCGAGAGACTGACATTCTTGCCAATTCTTCCTTGCAAAACAGCTCAATCTCAGTGAGGTTGGATGGAGAGTGTTTGTGAACAGCAGTCTTTAGCTCTTTCCACAGATTCTCGATTGGATTCAGGTCTGGACTTTGACTTGGCCATTCTAACACCTGGATACGTTTATTTTTGAACCATTCCATTGTAGATTTGGCTTTATGTTTTGGATCATTGTCCTGTTGGAAGATAAATCTCCGTCCCAGTCTCAGGTCTTGTGCAGATACCAACAGGTTTTCTTCCAGAATGTTCCTGTATTTGGCTGCATCCATCTTCCCGTCAATTTTAACCATCTTCCCTGTCCCTGCTGAAGAAAAGCAGGCCCAAACCATGATGCTGCCACCACCATGTTTGACAGTGGGGATGGTGTGTTCAGGGTGATGAGCTGTGTTGCTTTTACGCCAAACATATCGTTTTGCATTGTGGCCAAAAAGTTCAATTTTGGTTTCATCTGACCAGAGCACCTTCTTCCACATGTTTGGTGTGTCTCCCAGGAAGCTTGTGGCAAACTTTAAACGAGACTTTTTATGGATATCTTTGAGAAATGGCTTTCTTCTTGCCACTCTTCCATAAAGGCCAGATTTGTGCAGTGTACGACTGATTGTTGTCCTATGGACAGACTCTCCCACCTCAGCTGTATATCTCTGCAGTTCATCCAGAGTGATCATGGGCCTCTTGGCTGCATCTCTGATCAGTTTTTTCCTTGTTTGAGAAGAAAGTTTGGAAGGACGGCCGGGTCTTGGTAGATTTGCAGTGGTCTGATGCTCCTTCCATTTCAATATGATGGCTTGCACAGTGCTCCTTGAGATGTTTAAAGCTTGGGAAATCTTTTTGTATCCAAATCCGGCTTTAAACTTCTCCACAACAGTATCTCGGACCTGCCTGGTGTGTTCCTTGGTTTTCATAATGCTCTCTGCACTTTAAACAGAACCCTGAGACTATCACAGGGCAGGTGCATTTATACGGAGACTTGATTACACACAGGTGGATTCTATTTATCATCATCGGTCATTTAGGACAACATTGGATCATTCAGAGATCCTCACTGAACTTCTGGAGTGAGTTTGCTGCACTGAAAGTAAAGGGGCCGAATAATATTGCACGCCCCACTTTTCAGTTTTTTATTTGTTAAAAAAGTTAAAATTATCCAATAAATGTTGTTCCACTTCACGATTGTGTCCCACTTGTTGTTGATTCTTGACAAAAAAATTAAATTTCATATCTTTATGTTTGAAGCCTGAAATGTGGCGAAAGGTTGCAAGATTCAAGGGGGCCGAATACTTTTGCAAGGCACTGTATATATAGCGAAAAAAAACACTCAGGTGACTTGATGTTCCGCCCTGAGACCCCCAATTTAGCCAACTTTCAAAATTGTCCGATATGCACGTGTGATACATCATTGGAAAGCTTCAAATCTCAATTTTCTGGGGGAAGAAAAATTTTGAACAGGAGGACATTATAAAAACAAACAAAAAAATTTAAACAGCAAAACCCCATCTGTAGGTGAGAGCACGCGAGAGCAGAATTACAGACGCCATAAATTAAACGAGATATCGTGTACTTACTAGGGGTGCAACTGTTCAGTTAGCCACGATTCGGTTTGAACCTTGGTTTTGGGATAACGGTTTCGGTTCGGTTTCGGTTTGCGGTTTGCATTTAAAAAAAAAAAAAAAGGCTTTATTTTGCTTTTAAGAAAATGAAATAAACACTTAAAATGTAAACATTTTCGACTGTTAAAATGCCTCTTAGCTCTTTGGTTAGTATAGTGACTGACTACTGAAATACACAGTCGTAAAAAAGTTACTTGGCAAAGTAACTGGTGTTACCTTTCATGTCCCCCCCCCCCCCCCACCCAAAAAAAAAAAAAAATCCAAAAACATAGTAACCTTTGCTGTATTTGGAGGTCATTTAATGTTGTGAATCAACCGTTAAAGTTGATAAAATTGTTCCCGTTTGTTCCCTTCTGTCTACTTTCGACATGTGAAAATTTTAAAACTGTTTCATCCTTTAAAGATAGACTCAAATCAAGATTTGAACCGATTTAGGAGTATTTTAGATAAAAAGTTACTTAGATTCGCTGGGAAGGTTCACTACAACAGAGCCTTCTTGAGAAGTTTACTGCTCTAAAATGGCGACTGTTTACTAACGCTACCGAGTCTGTCATTTCCCATGTAGTTCTATATGCATGAGATATCTAGGCGTAGATTGTAGGCTGTCGGCTGCAGTCAGGAGATATTGAAGCCACCTAGCCTAGCATCGCGTTTGCTACAGCGTCACAACAAACACTCTTCCCTCTTCGTGTCTGACTTTTCTCGCGTCATTCAACCAACGTATTCACGCACATTGTCTCGTTGCCGAAACTGTGACAAAATCCCAACGGAGGAAAAAAAACGTAATGCACGAAAAATGTACAGATTTCGAACGTAACGTACGGCGTACACATTTAAAAATCAGTGCTCACTTGTACAAATTACGCCGAGACCGTACAATTTGACAGGTATGAATTATAGTGGACCGTCACAGTTAGGTAGTAGTACTCTGTAGCACGGGACGTCCAATTATCAGTGGTCAGGGCGAAACTATGTGCTTTAGCGAAATCATTTTCGATGGCTTTGCGTGCCATTTCATAAATGTCGGGGATTACATTGTGGGAGAAATATGTCCGCGAGGGAACAACGTAACGCGGGTCAAGCGTTGAAAATAAATTAACGAAGCCCGCCGTGTGTTTTCACTGGTGTCATCTTCGGGGTTGGCCTGCTCTGAGAAAGTGATATCTGTGGGTGATGCCGGCTGAGGTGCCAGAGTCATGTTATAAGTTGCGATGCTTGCAAATTGTTTTAATTTTTTTTTTCAATATTTTCTCTCCCTCCGCATTGTAGTCCACGAGGAAACCGAAATGTTGCCACACCGCAGATTTGAAAGAAGCCGGTGCTTCCTCAAAATTCGGTCTCTCCATTCCTCCGCTCGCCATAGCTTTTTGTTTTCTTTCTTGTTTCACTTTCACTTCACTCATAAGCGAGAGAGGGCGTTACTCGGCTTCTATTAAAGAGGTGCTTGACAGCGATCGGACATTTACTTGCGGGGCAGGAATTTCTCCATAGCTGTGCCTTTCGTCACACACAGGCACACAGAGCACGACCAATTAATTCCACAAGCGTTCGGAATAAATTAATTGCAAAACCGAAAAGGCGCGGTTCATAAAGGCGTATTGAACCGTACAGGGTGAACCGTACGGTTCGGCTTTGAACCGCAAACCGTGGGCACAGCTGGATTTTTGGGGGATTTTATGGGTGAAACATGGTAATATAACAAGGGTTGCGATGCAGAAACAGCAGACATCAAGGAGTGGTCGAGATGTTCTATTTCATACATTTACCCTTTTAAACGTTTTTTTCCCCAATTTTTATTTGTTTGGATTGATTATTTATCATCTAACATACCAGAGAAAATGCGACAGTAACAAAAAAAAAATTACATTTAAGCGAGAGTTATGAGGTAGATATCCGTGACCTTTTTACAAACACCGTTTTTTTTTCATTGCAACGTAATTTGTTTAAAAGTTTAAAATATGCGAGTGAATAATTTTTTTAAGTCGTTTTTTTAAACTAAATATTAGAATACAATAAATTATTATTAATAATAAAGAATATAATTCATGATTCTAAGCTAAAAATGACAGACATACCAAGAGAGGTATGAGAGTCATTTTCAAGTGTCCCAGAGCTCGCAAAACTTTTAAAAAAAGCGCATTTATCAAGGTTTCACTGGCCGTGATTTGCGTATATCCGTCCCCCGAAACAGCCTGATAGCACAGATACTCTATATGTGCGCCTGCCCCTCTGCTATTGGATGCGTTGTTGACGTCAGGGCGGCGACGCTTTGAAAATAGAACAGGTCTCTATTTTGAGCGTTGCCCCTCGGCAAGAATTCACTCAAGACTTTCTGCTCTGTCCAAAACTACTGCAGCTGCTCACTTTCACCAAGAAGTCTCCTCCCACATACACAATGAATGGATTGCCGTTGAACCCTTCACACTAGGCTGCCGCTAGTTTGAAACGGCTTTTAACCTAAATAAATCAACAAATAAGGTGCATTGGACTATAAACCGCAGAATTCAAATGTGGAGGAAAAAGTAGGAGTTTATAGTCTGAAAATTATTTTTACCTGAATAAAACTTTCCTACAGATTTAGTGCAAATGCATTGAACTTCAAAGTTAAATACAACTAAACTTTACTTAGGCACTGATTAATTTGGATACCAGGATATCAGGCCCTCCACATAGTGTCCACTGGTAAAAAATAGTGATAGCACCACCATGTTCATAAGCGTGTAATAATGTATTTCTTCTTGTTGTTTGTTCTTCTCTTCTGTCTGCCTCTATTCTTTCTGTCCACCCATAACCTCCTCCTTTTTTTTTTTTTTGTTAAACCTGTCATTCTCCATGTCTAAGCATGTCATGTGCCATGCTTAGACATGGAGAATAGAAATGTGAGTGTCCTTATGGTCTGAACCGTTTTAATGGAGGCTATCACATGGAAGCTTGACATACTCCCATTTTGGTTGTTCATTCAAGCAGGAAGGGTAATTGGGGGGAAAGAAATGAAGGAAGCAGACAAAAGAGAAGAACAAACAGCAACAAGAAATACATCGTAACATGCCTATGCTACCTATGAACATAGTGGTGCTATCGTTAGCTAATTCTGTTTAGCCCATAACCCCTTCATGTTAGCTGCTATCCCTTAATAAATAAAACATAATGAACAACCACAATGAAAGGAGCATATATCAAATTCCCATTTGATACATTAAAATTGTTCATGGCATGTGCCGATTACCGGTTTCTAGGTATACCATGGTATGAAAAGGTCAAGGTTTCAAAACCGCGAAAATTTTCCATCATACCGTCCTTAAGGCACTGGCTATTTTTTTCTTTCCAAAAAATGCATGGAGAAACGCTCGCTTGCAACTGTAATGCTCAAACCACCACCAGTTGTTGCTAAGTGTCAGTAAGTCAGCTGTGCTACACGATGGCTGGAGGAGGTTAAACTCCTGAACTTTTTCCCCCATTGAAGAAAACGAAATCGCTGGTATGGGAATACTTCGGCTACAGAAAAGTTACAGACGGCCGCGACTTAGAGGAGGTCCAACTAACATGACTGACAACATGTAAAACATGTTTGAGGAGAGTGGCTGCCGAGGAGGCAATACCTCCAATATAAATTTGCATTTATATAAAATTGAAGGTTAGTAACCCAAGCGTGTTTAGTGTGTCTAGCGGAGGTAAAAGGTTTTTTGTTTTTTTTTTGTCTCTGGCAACTGTCTGTGCTGAGAAAGAGAGTGTGTATAATGTAAACATGATACGAGTCATACACATGGGCTTTTAATGGAAAATGGTACAATTTTGTTCTGCTGGTAATAATGTAGAGCTCTTGATGTGGGTTTAGGCTCACCTAAGGGACCCCATTTAAATTTTATTTAGAATATTTCATTTGTTATTTTTTTCTTATCTTTAAAGTTTGTTTTGACTTAACATCATCGCTATGTTCCAATTTGCTAATGTTTTGAAAAAGAAAAATCTTATTCAATGGAAAAAGTTTTTTTTTTTTCTTTTTTCTTTTTTAAACCCAGATATCTTAACACATTCTAGTTTTAATTGCAATACCGCGGAATCGTGATTTTTATGCTTAAGGTTATCATCCCGTCAGAATCTCATACCGGCACATGCCTAGTTCAGACCATAAAGACACTCAGAGTCCTATTCTTCATGTTTAAACAGCTGAACAGGACAGGTAAAAAAAAACGGATACCACTAGAGGGACCACATGCGCTACTAGAAATAGACAAATACTGTAAATAACAATTTTCCGTGAAAATTAAAAATGTAAAAACAACTCTTTGCATGTCTACGGTCTTCTCCAGGCTTTGGCAGAACTGGTCCACTCCCACTTGAAGTCCAATGAACCATGTTCCCGCCAGCTGACCCTACGCTGCCCACTGTGCACCAATCCCACCTGTGGCGAGACAAAGGCCTTCTTTGCCAACCAGAAACTGTCGTAGGACATGTGCACACACATCATGTATGTGTGGGCCACCTGGCTGCAAAAGACCTAAAGTTCTGCACTGTCCAATGTTGAAAACCCAATGACGGACGAGACATTCATAACCAATTTACACCTTTTTGAGGAAAATTATCTAAAAGGAACAGGATGAAAGTAGGTATGCTTCTGCATTTCATACTTTTCTCATTTTCTTTAGTTTTTGTTTACGCAGACACCAAGAACTTACTGATCATGTTTGCTTTATTTTTGGAATAAGTGAGAATGTGTGAAACATTTTAAATATATTCACATAAGCTGATTGTAAGAATGTTACATTCAAGTATAACTGAATTGTAAATAGAAGTGACTTTTTTTTTTTTTTTTTTGCGGTAGTTCCTGCATTCCATCCGTTTGGCCATGAAAACTATGGTCTCATTTTCAGCTGACTGACCATAGTGGAAAGGTTGTGATTCTTATTTTTCTTAGTCTATAGTCACATGGCAGGCTGGTGTAAAAGTATACATGTTATTCACAATGGTGAGCCTAAAAACAACCTTGTCTCAATTCCAGAGATGATTTATTCTTTAAAACTGCTGCCGAGTATATTTTTCAGATTTTTCTGAACTTCCATTTCCTGTAGCAGGTTGTTTCAAGGGTTTAAAGGGAGAGCTCTTTTAAGAAAATTCCATCTTATCGAGTATGGAGGACCAAATGGGACAGAATAAAATATATTTATATATCTTTAAATACATTCTTTAATTAATTAAAATGGGAATTAAATACATAAAGTGTAATTAAAAGTTATTAAAATTATAGTCCATTTAATGTTAAAATTTTTTTTCACTATTATTTCATGTTGTACATGTGTTTCAGCACTTCATCAATATATTTTCTCCGTCAAACTCATCCATCAACGTCAGTGGGCAGGACTAACTCCTGATTGGTTACCCAACACTGGTGGATTTGATATAAATAATAGAGCCACTAAGCATATTCTTACACAATAGGTGGAGCTTCCTTTACCTGGGTCAAAAAAAGTGGACGACTTGTGACTGCACGTTTTGCTCATAAATTTATGAAGTTCTGCGACGAATAGCCGATATTACGGCAACAACTTCGTTAAACACCTCTGCTTTGCACACGATATTGTTGGTCAGCAGGTCCCGCTTGCTGCCATGTTTTGAAAGACTTCAGGCAACAGCAATCGATTAGACTTGGGGTTAGTCCCACCCACTGACTTAATGTAAAGAAGCACCATAATATCGGTTACCGATAATTATCGGCCGATAATGGCAATTATGATGTCACGCTGATAATCCAGATTAAAAAAAAAAAAAAAATTCAACTGATAATGCAATCCGATAATTATATACTTAATCTGCCCACCAAATGTGCGCAATTGACGCAGTTTTGTCCAATTCTGCACCGGCGCCTCAACCCTTCCAAAGGCATTTTTGTGCAATTAAGTATAAGTATTATTAATATTAATTAATATAAATTGTTTAGATGTTGGAATTTACTACTTTTTCACATTTAATGTGGAAAGTTGACCGCAAATTTATAGAAAATTATGTCATTCATTTGTGCTCGTTTGTGCTGCTATCGTTTTTTAGATATTTGAGGTCAACCAGCCCCCAATTATGATTTAAAAAAAAAAAATCGCTAAAAATGGTTTCACTCGTCTGTGCTATGTTTGTGCTGCTATCGTCTGAGATATCGAGGTATTAATTTTGAGTACTGACGTCACGCAGCGCCCCATTTATTGCCGAAATGATACCATTCGTTTGTGCTCATTTGTTCTGTAAAAAATTGTTTGTGCTGCGATCGTTTTATAGATTTACAGGTATTAATTTCGAGTGATTGTGTCACTCGCAGCCCTTCAGTCTCATAACTCCAGCGGCTGACGGAGCATACCCCACTCTCAATAACAGAGGGGTGTCCCAACAACTTGTTTAAACGTAGCACAAACGAATGGCATCCCTCCGGGTCCATTTTGCAGTAAATGGGGGGCTGTGAGTCCCCCAATGACTGCAAAAGGGACCCGAAGGGCTGCCATTCATTTGTGCTAGTTGTTGGGACACCATCCCGTTTAAATAGAGAGTTCGTTGCGATTGACCTCATCACTTGAAATTAATATGAAATGATAGCGGCACAAACGAAAATTTTTACAGCACAAATGTAGCATAAACGAATGGCACCATTTTGGGCCGGTTATGCAACAAATGGGGGGGGGCTGCGTGATGTCATCACTCAAATTTAATATGTCAATGTTTCAAAAACAATAGCAGCACAATTAAATTTTACAGCACAAACCAGCACAGAGAACAAACGATTGACACAATTTTTAGCCATTTTTAATCAAAATGGGGGGCTGGTTGAGTTCAGATTGACTTATAAAAGAATTGTTAATATCGCAAAAAAATGGCAGCACAAATGACGTTTTTCTATAAATTCGCATCAGATGGGTGGCCAACTTCATGGATGAGGAAATTATTGTTTATCGGTATCAATTGAAAAATATTTTATTGTGCATCACTACTTTAATGGGTGAGTTTGACAGATAAAATCATGAAGTGCTGCAATACGTGTCCAAGAAATAATTCATTAAATAGTGAAATAATTATATAATTACATTCACTGAGCTAGTATTTCAATTAATGACACGTTTATTTATTTACTTCCCATTCTAATTGGCACATTAAATATTTAAAGATGTATTTATAGATTTCATTCGTTACCGTTTAGTCCTCCCTCCTTGAGATTGGACTCGATCTTTTGTAAATATTACCCTTTATATACCCCCCCCCCCCCCAAATTGCCGTAATATTGTGCCTTTGACAAGTTAGTGCTTATGGGAAGTGTGAATTTACCAAAGGATATGCTCAATTATTGACTGATTGACGCCAGCGCAAGCAACATACTGACTTTAATCTCAATGCTCCTAGTAAGGAAGGATAAGAGGAGCCTACTCAAAGGGGAGACAAAATCAGAGAAGTTTCATGTTTGACTGTTTCAGTCATTTCAGTATCGTAACCACTGCTTAGCTATCTAGAATTACACTTTCTCGCAAAAAATATCTCTTCAAATAATTCTTGTGCTTCCGAAACTTCGATAAAGGTTGCTAATAACAGTAGTCAAACCCTCTTATGTACTTTATGTATACAGTAAGTGAAGTTAAGTGAAATGTCAACATGGGTATTATGTGTAAGGTTTAAACCCTAACTCTAAATTAAAACGGGTATTATTTGCACAGTTAATTCCAGACACCTTTCAGTGAGGAAGTCTTAGCAAAATAATCCAGTCAGTTACAATATAGCCACAGGACAACACTGTATGATTGAGAGAAAAAGCCATTAAAGCAGTTGAATGGCGTTACTCATTTTTAGTCGTTTTAAAGTCATGTCTGCTGCCAAATGTTATCTTAAAAGTGTGTTGAGCAACATCACTTTTTCTAATTGTCACATTTTCCCTCCAGCAGAAGTATATTTTTGTTTGCATTCATTGGTTTGTATTTGATTTGTTGCATTATGGAACATATTTATCTGCACTGTTTGAAATAATTGTTATGGGGTGTCAGCATGTCTTCCTGTACAGTCAAATAAATGGCAAAATGCGCTACATGAGAACTGGTTTCTGACTATATTGTTAAAGCAGACATTTCGTTGTATTAACTTTTTAAAACAAAACCACTTCCAGAACAAAAATTTAACAGGAGTCCACAAGTCAAGTCACTTTTAATATAAACCTTGAATCATAACAACATCCCACAAGCCTTCACAGACCTACAGTTGACCTAAGTATCAAATGAATGAATGAATAATTACAAGTAAACAATGAAACTCCAAATGAATAATGACTGATCTATTCTAAACCCTCCATTGAGGTAGTAAAACCTGTTTACCGCAATGTAAAATAACTGGATTATACAAACAAGTTTCCTGAGCGAAACATGGACGGCGCCATCTTTGACATTTTCTGGTATGGATTTCTGGTTTAGACAGATTGATACGCATCCAGTGACCAAAATGAGGCAAAATTACAAATAATATTACAGTTGCCAAATGCAGAAGGGCTGACAGATTTTTTGTTACAAGGAAATACAACAAGGGATTGTTCATCTGTTTAGATAAAAGTATTATGAGCCCATCACACATGTACAGTACATAAAAACACAAATAGTAGGTCATTCTTTTTTATTGCAGATATTGATCGCAATAAAACATTTGGAAAACATGGTTCAATTTCTTGTTTATTTAAAACGATTGTAGCATGTGCAAAACAGGTCAATAAATCACAATTTATAAATTTATTAGAAAAATATTAACGCAGGTAGAACATAAGTCGAGCTTTCCATCAGCAAAGTAGAATGCATGGTGTCGTGATACAGTGGTATGAAAAAGTATCTGAACCTTTTGGAATTTCTCACATTTCTGCATAAAATCACTATCAAATGTGATCTGATCTTTGCCAAAATCACACAGATGAAAAAACAGTGCTTTAACTCAAACCACCCAAACATTTAAAAGTTGTCATATTTTAATGAGGATAGTATGCTAACAATGACAGAAGGGGGGGAAATAAGTAAGTGAACCATCACATTTAATATTTTGTGCCCCCCCCCCCCCCCCCCCCCCTTTGGCAGCAATAACTTCAACCAGATGCTTCGTGTAGCTGCAGATCAGTCTGGCACATCAATCAGGACTAATCTTGGCCCATTCGACTCTACAAAACTGCTGTAGTTCAGATTCCTGGAATGTCTGCCATGAATCACTATCTTTAGGTAATGCCACAGCATCTCAATGGGGTTCAAGTCTGGACTTGGCCACTCCAGAACGTGTATTTTGTTCTTCTGAAACCATTCTGAAGTTGATTTACTTCTGTGTCTTCATTGTCTTGTTGCAGCATCCATCCTCTTTTTAGCTTCAACTGTCTGACGGACTGTCTCAGATTTTCCAGCAAAAAATCCTGATAAACTTTTGAATTCATTCTTCCATTAATGATTGCAATATGTCCAGGCCCTGAGGCAGCAAAACAGCCAGAAATCTTGATGTTCCCTCCACCATGCTTCACTGTGGGGATGAGGTGTTGATGTTGGCGAGCTGTTCCATTTTTATTGCACACATGACGTTGTGTGTTACTCCCAAACAATTCAACTTTGGTTTCATCGGTCCACAAGATATTCTGCCAAAACTTCTGTGGACTATCCAAGAGCCTTTTTGCGAACATTAAACAGGCAACAATGTTGTTTTAGACAGCCGTGGCTTCCTCTGTGGAGTCCTTCCATGAACACCATTCTTGGTCATAGTATTACATATATTTGATGTGCGCACAGAGATATTGGACTGTGCCAGTGATTTCTGTAAGTCTTTAGCAGACACTCTAGGGTTCTTATTTACCTCTGTGAGTGTTCTGCGCTGAACTCTTGGCGTCATCTTTGGTGGTCGGCCACTCCTTGGCGGAGAAGCAACAGTGCCAAACTTTCTCCATTTGTAGACAAGTTCTCTGACTGTCGATTGATGAACACCCAGGCTTTTAGAGATGGTTTTGTATCCTTTATACAAATCAACAATCCTTGATCGCAGGTCTTCAGACAGCTCTTTTGATCGAGCCATGATGCACATCAGACAATGCTTCTCATCAAGACAATTCTTACCAGGTGTGTGTTTCATAGTGGGCAGGGCAGCTTTAAACCACTCATCAGTGATTGGGCACACACCCGACTAAAAATGTTTGTTTAAAAATTGGTTTAAATTGCTCTTCAAGTCTCCTTAGGCAGAGGTTTCACTTATTTTTCCCCCCTTCTGTCATTGTTTGCATGCTATCCTCATTAAAATATTAAAACCTTTGAATGTTGGGTGTTTTTAGTTAAAGCACACACTGTATTTTCATGAGCTCACGTTTGATGGTGATACTATAAAGAAATGTGAAAAATTCCACAAGGTTCAGATACTTTTTCAGACCACTGTATATGTCCATCAACGTACAAGAAGTGTTGTTCTGAGGCACATTAAGTGGTCTACAAATACCAAGAATCAAGACTGTTTTACGTCCATATCTATAAAGAATTTGGGGATTTAAGCATTTATTCACAAGAATTTTAACCAGAATAGCTCTATTTACATAAGGCGGCCGCTAGCTACATTCACTAACAGACTCGCATTGTACTTCGACATATTTACATAAAATAAATGCCAACTGTATGTTTTTTGTTTTTTTTTTAAACCAAGAATCGAGACTGTTTTACGTCCATATCCATAAAGAATTCAGGGATTTAAGCATTTATTCACAAGAATTTTTAAATGGAAAAGCTCTGTTTACATAAGGCAGCCACTAGCTGCATTCACTAACAGACTAGCATTGTACCTATTTATGTAAAATAAATGCTAACTGCACGTTTTTTTGTTTGGTTTTTGTTGTTGTTTGTTTTTAACCAAGAATCAAGACTGTTTTACATCCATATATATGAATAATTCGGGGATTCAAGCATTAATTTACAAGAATTTTCACCGGGAAAGCTGTTTGCATCAGGCGGCTGCTAGCTACATTCACTAACAGACTAGCATTGTACTTCGACATATTTACATAAAATAAATGCTAACTGTATGTTTTTTTTTTAATTTTTGTTTTGCTTTAAACCAAGAATCAAGACTGTTTTACGTCCATATCCATAGAGAATTCAGGGATTTAAACATTTGTTCACAAGAATTTTCAACGAAAAAAGCTCTTTGTCTGTGCTTCCACTCTATCAGCTTTGACGGCCTCGCCAACAATGCAGCCCCTCTATCTATCGGCCCTGCGCCCTGAGTCCCGTCAATACATTGTGAAGTCTATGAACTACTCTAAGTAGTACATTTTTCTCAAAAAGTTACTCAAGTAAATGTAACGCGTTACTACCCACCTCTGCACATGAAACATTGTTACTGAGCTCCTATCCCAACAACTGAAATTGCACATACAGACATGAGCCCATCCTCCTTCCCTCCCGCTTCCTCATGTCTTTTCTTTTCTCTTCTTCAGTATATTAGTCCTTATCCTTTTATTTTTCTTCCTTTCCAGCGTGCTCATTTTTGCTTCCCACTGCTCCTTTTTGTCCAACCAATCTTATCCCCATCTCCCAGCCTCATCCCTACTGCCTTCCACACCTTCCCGTTCATTTCTAACCGCTTTTTCTCCCCCTCACCTCCCTCAAAGGTTTTTTTTTTTTTCTCAGCAGCCCCCCGCAGTGTTGCAATCACCTCTGCTGCTGTTGATTAAGCCGAGAGAGATTGGTTGTCCACGACCCAATAACCCCTGAGGGTGCAGGGCATGGCACCCTCTCCCCTTTTCTCTCTCATCCTCCCATTTTGCACACCCCATCCTCACCATCTAAACCAGCGGTAGTCTTTACCTTCATTTTTTACATTCACTGTCAACTCTTTCAATCTTTCCTATGTATTTTTCCTCTGCTTTCCATTTTTAGACTTTTTCCTTATCACATCATTTCCCCTTTTATTGTATCCCTCGATTTTTGTTATTGTCCACAATTAAGTAATTATCTTTCATTACCTCATGTATGTCTTTTATTCGCAGTCCCTCCAACATTTTCTTTCCCCTTTTGTTCACTCTCCTGATCATTTTTTTTTTTTTTCTCTACTTTAGTTCTTGTTTGCTCTCCTGTCACATCTGCACTGACCTTCTTCCTCTTTGTTGTTCTGCTCCTATTTTTCAAGAGTTCCCTCACATCACATTCTTTCCTCTTGTGTTTTTAACTAGACTCGCTTTTGTGAAATGTGATTAAGACGGCTGCACATACATTTGTAATGATGTGCAGTACTCTTTGGTGACCAAAAAATGGCTTGGAGGTTGGGTGTATTGGACAAGCAAGCATTCATTTACGTTCACACCTATAAACCATTAAGAGTGTAATGAAGGTGGATGTTTTAGGAAAACATGAATTATTAGCCATTTTATCTACGTATATATTCATTTAACGATTGAACCATTTTTAAAGATTGAACCATTTTTTAAAGATTATTTATATCTCTCTATGAATATATAAATTAATAAAATTAGGGCTTCAGACTAACATACTGCTTACAAATTAGGTTAACATGGGAAATTTTGGGGGGGACACCCAGCTGTAAGATGGATACAGAGTGTCCCATTCATGACAAAAAATAAATACCGTAATTTTCCGACTATAAGCCGCTACTTTTTGCCTTCATTTTGAATCCTTCGGCTTATTTGTTGATTTATTTGGGTCAACAGGCAACACATCCCTCCTAGCATGCATAGCAGCGCTACAGATGAAAATAATCAAAATTCAAGTTATGTGCTAATTGTTTATTCAGTTTCTGTTCCAGTCGTTTCATTAATTGCTTGTTATGGTATTTGGTAACACTTTATTTGACAGAGGCGTCATAAGACTGCCATAAGACTGTCATAATACTAACATTACACTATCATGGCCTTTAAAGAAAGTGTCATCTGGCAAATTATGTCAATAATAATAAATATTTATGTCCAGCCCGGATCTTTTACATCAATTCAAAAGTGAGATAATTTGCCGGATGACACAAAATGACATCTGCCATAAGCATTTATTAATGCTCATGGCAGTTTCATGTCATACAGTATTTATGATGGTCTCATGACAGTTTTATGGCGCCACGGTCAAATAAAGTTAAGAATACCGGAGGTAGTAATGAAACAACTGGAAGAGTAACTGAAGAAATAATTAGCACTGAACATGAATTTTGATTGTTATTTACATCTGGAGCGCTGCAATGCAAGCTAGGAGGCATGTTGGACGACAACAGCGTTAACAGCAGGTGGCAGCAGAGGTTGACTGTCTACCCCAAGGGAGCAGCGATGGCCAAATGAAGCTTCTTGAAGCAATGAAGCTTTGCAGCCAATTGCTTCAAAGCTTCTTGGTGGTTCATTTGGTCTTATGACAAGTCTTATGATGCCGCTCTCAAATAAACTTTAACCGGTTAATATCTTTTGGTGTAAATATCCCATAATACAGTAAGGGCAGCTGCGGCTTATAGTCCAGTGGGGCTTTTCATGAGCAATTGCCGCTTTCGTGTCAAATTTGTTGAGTGGCGGCTTATAGTCAGATGCGCCTTATAGTCCGAAAATTACAGTATACATGTTCTGTTGCCAGCTTGCCCGAGTCATGAACGCATTTTAATGCATCACATGGGAGGGAGAGCGTGGTCACGCTTTGCTTATACAAGAAGTTTCAGAGTTGCGAGTGAAATCAATCTTGAGAAAACTACAAAGTCTAACATCGTTACTTAGGATGTTGCAATTGTTGTGCAGTTGCGCACTCAACACTTGGAAAATATCAAATAGAAACATGGTGTCGCGCCGTATACGTTTCCTGGAAGCGCAAACTACAACCGGACAAGACCAGTGGGACATGTGCATAAATGTTGTCGAGGCAGGCGCAGCGTCTTAGGGCAGCCGTTTCGTGAGTCTCGCTCTCCTAGAAGTGGCCCGGAAGCCCTTTTTGTCTGTTGTATTTTCCCTTGGCATACCAGCTTGTTACATTACCGGGAACTAGTCGATTTAACCGTGAAGGAGTTTGTCAGGAAAAAAAAAAAAAAAAAAAACGCAATCTTACTGGTCGTGCATGTGCGGAGACCGTAATTTTCGGACTATAAGGTATACCTGACTATAAGCCGCGACCCACCAAATTTGACATGAAAACGGCATTTGTTTATAGATATGACGCACTGGACTATAAGCCGCAGCTGTCTTGTGTAATATTTACACTTTATTTGACAGCGGCATCATACGACTGTTATAAGACCAAATGAACCACCGTGAAGCTTTGAACCAATTGCTGTTGCAACTGCTGTCAACACTGTTGTTGCCCAACATGCCTCCTAGCATGCATTGCAGCGCTACAGATGTAAATAATCAACATTCATGTTCTGTGCTAATCATTTATTCAGTTACTGTTCCAGTTGTTACATTAATTGCTAGTTATGGTATTTGGTAACACTTTATTTGACAGTGGTACCATAAGACTGTCATTAGACCATCATAATTATGATATGGCACTGTCATGAGCATAAATGAATGCTTGTAACAGATTTCATTTAGTGTTATCCCTCAAATTATCTCACTTATGAATAGTTTTAAAAGATCCTTGAAAGGTGGAAAAGCGCTATATAAGTATAACACCATTTACCATTTACCATCCGAGCTAGACATAAATGGAGTTAGTGACATAATTTGCCGGATGACACTTCATGACATCTGTCATTAGCATTCAGGTAATGCCCATGATAGTGTCATGTCATAATTATGACGGTCTTATGACAGTCTTATGACGCTGCTGTCAAATAAAGTGTTACCTGTTAACCCAAATAAATCTACAAATGAGCCACACTGAACTACAAATCGCAAGATTCAAAATGAAGGAAAAAAGTAGCGGACCATAACCTGAAAATTACGGTAGATTAAAAAAAAAAAAAAATACTCACACTGGCTCTAATTTTAGTCACAAAATGCAGTCTGGAGCCCTGAAAACAGAAAACAGAATGGAAAAAAAAAACAAAACAGATATACACACTGGTTAAGGCCACAAGTAACACTCCAAATATGACGAGCGCCGTCAATGGTTAAATGAGTGCGTTGTAAGGGTAAAAAAATAAAAGACATGAATAATTATAATTCTTGCTCAAAATAGCTGAAGTGCGACCCAACATTTAGATTCCAATGTACTCCAAATGGTTTTCACTGACCATAAAAATCAGACCAAGGCTGTTACGACCATTATGACCTCAGCTATCAAAGAGACACATTTCGCACGGAGGCAGATCCACCAGGTTGGCATGAGGCCCAATTTCCGATCATGTGATCGGATCAGGACATCCCTAGTACAAAGTCAATGTAGAAAATAATGCTACACATGAGAGTAGGAACAATTTGTATGAAGATATTTAGCAAATTTTTGTGTCAAACTATATAAAGAAACCAATGAATTTTCAATTTTCAATCCCATACCTCCTCCTTTTTTTTTAGTACACCTCAAAAGATGTATTAGAAAAAGTTCCTTCTTGGTTTTACATTCTCTGCAATACAAAATCCACAAGCAGCAGTCCAACACACTTGCTTAGTCATTCCAAGCACCTACATTTGTCAAATGTTTACACACTTCTATTCAGCCGCACTGCCATAGGAAGAAGATAACGTGATTCTGTTTGGACTCTAAACATTTATACTTTGCCCTTGTCTCTTATTTTGCCTTCTTGCATTTTCAACACCCAAATCGCTCTTCTCTTTGCTTCATTTACTCTGTCTGCTGGCCATGCAGCTCAGGTGTGTGTATTCACATGTGTGAGTATTGTGTGGTGACTGCGGGCTGCTCGTAATTGAAAAGCTGCAAGGCCAACCCTGTGACCTCCTATTGAGAGAAAGGCCATTGATTTCTACAGAGAAAGAGAGAGTGGTATGATGTTGAAAAAGAACGGGGAAAAATATTGAATAACAAAGGAAAAATGAAGATCTAGAGGGAGGAGAGCTGGTTTAAAGACACCTAAATAAACCAGAAAATGCAATTTCTGGGGGAATTGTGTAAGGATGTGTTGGTCAACCCTGGGTCGCTTCCTATTAATTTTGGAGAATTTTCAGGTCACTTCAATGTTAACTCATAACAGCGAATAAACGAAAGTTCCAGTCTAAATGGATTGGACATTAAGCACCTTCAATGGCACGGAAAGTTGAGCATTCACAACCAGTTCTCTCAGTTTAAATGAATTACCAGTCTCCCGCTATCGATGGCAGGCAAATAGTTAACTTAGAAAAAATGAACAGAAAATTTAAAGTTTCGAAGCTTTATGTGGTCCTTTAACATACCATAATATAACATTTTTTTTTTTAAAGTAACTTGTATATATGTTCTGTAATCTGTATCATAAACGATACATTAAGCATTACATACAGTTCTAATGGTAAAAGGAATATAACTAAAGTGAGATCTAACACATTGTTTTTAAACAACATTTTTTACTGCAATGAGGTTAAATGCCTGTCTCAAATGTGATACATGTGGCAATATAGTAAATGTGCACTTTGGAATTATTTTTGTTCATTTACCTTTGTTAGGCTAATTAATGTATTTATTTCCTTATAAAATAAAAAAGTCAATGTTTGTGTTAGCTTCAAAATATTATTCCATTTCACAGTGCATAATGTAAGTCATTTGTACTTATTTTGTTAATGTATGTTACTTCTTTTTTTTTTTTTTTTTTTTAATATACAAGTCAATGCTTACATTAACTTCACACTCTACATCCTATGTTCTTAAGTAGTTGAAATTGAGGTTTTGCATTTGGATGTGAGCAAATGAGGGAAAATAAAAATTATGAGATGGATGTTGGATTTTAGTAACTGTTATTTTGCCCATCATTGAAAAAAATAAAATTTTGAATGAAAATGATTTTCTCATGTATGCCATGTAACACTTAGTGTAATGTAGTAGCCTAATGCATGTGTAAAACCTGTTGTGTTTTATCGTGTGTTATAGGTATTACTGCCAAAAGCAGTTTTCTTTGCATTTTTGTGGTATTAGGAAATTTGACCCCCGCCACCATCAGTAAAAATAAATAAATAAAAATAACAATCCTGGCTCCGTGGCCACCTTTATGTCAGGGAGTTCCGGTGTTCTGCCAAAATCTCCTACATCGGCGAAACGTGCTACATTAGTCGAATTTGACACCCAATGTACTACCGTGCGCTCTAAACTTGTTTTGTTTAGATGCATACAGGAATAACGTACTAAAAAAATGCCTGAAGAAAATACTTAAATATAGTAATATCAAATAAGGACGGTTTAAATACGCTACGTGACTAATGTGGTCAACTGCTTCAAAGCTAACACAAAAAAACACGATGGTTAAAAGTATGAGTGGATAGTACATGCAAAAAAGTATCTTTGAGGCAGTGAAAAGGTTCTAAATAACTAAATGAAAATAGTGAGTACTCGCCGCTTCTAACCGATGTACGCATGCGTGTGGATGTTTGCGCAGGCGCGCTGAGCATTGTGTAGAACGTTTTGCCGCGTAGTAAGGAATGGCCAAACACCGGCAAGAAATTCTAGCCACTTTCACCCCTGGTTAAAGCACATGCGTTGTGCAGCTCACTGAAAAAGTGGACAGGTAGAAAATATGAATATTACCGTCATGCGCGGAGTTTAAAGTGGGGCATTCCCTCCCCGGTGCCCAAAAAGTGTCATTGCATGTAATTAACTTTCCTATATATGATTTTAGAATGAAGAGTTTTTGGTAAAATATTGTCCATAAAAGTTGTAAAGTGATAAAACAAATAACAAAAATGAATGAAATGAACAATAAATGTATACAGTGGTACCTCGACATTCGATTGCTTCGACACACGATCTTTTCGACATCAGAAGTAAAATTTGACTAGCCATTTGTTTCTACATCCAACGCCATGTTCGAAATACAACGCTTTTTGACTGTGCCGCAGTTTCTTTGTTTTGCCAGAAGACGGATGCACGGATGATTTTCTTGTGAGAGAAATCAACGCTGGATCAAAAAAGGTTAGTGCAGGTGGAGAAAAAAAGAAAGGTTTACCATTGAAATGAAGATGTAAATGAAGGCAAAATATAAGCATGGTGTTTGCATCCATGAACTGGGATGACAATAGGGCCGTAGAATGTCGATCTCGGCCGGCGGTCCTCCTCCATTCGCCGGTCTTTATAAGTTAAGGTGACAATTCTTATTGTGGTAATATCGCCAAACAAATCGCCAGCTTCGTCAGATTTCTAATCATTTATTCCATCAACTTGTGCAACACTGACTCCAGCATCATAACAGGGGGTAAAATAGAACCGCGCTCTCTTATTCAGCCCCCGCGGTGCGTTCAGGTACAGCAAAAAAAAGTCCGCCACATTAGAACCCGATTCTTTACATTATTACAGGTATTATTATTAATATTATTATTATTATATTGTTATTCTGATTTTTATTCATAATTTATTTGTTTTGCTCTTTGTAATTGCTATCTGCAATATTAACAGGAGTATTTATTAAGGATTTAGTGTAGGGTTTTGGACTGTGGAACAAATTAATGGAATTATAATGTATTCTTATGGGAAAATTAACTTCCAATGTAGAGGTACCACTGTATATATATTTGGTCGAAATTATTTTTTGAACACTTCCTGTGACTCTCACATTAGACGGTCATTTGCTTTTCTTAGCCAAACCCACCTGAGGACCGAAGAGTCGATGGATATAAGTAATATTTTTTAAATCTAAGCTTTCAAAAGCAACAACAACTACTAAGCAAGAACCAAGGATTGAAAATGTGGACCATGAAACCGCCAAAATGGTGAGCGGAGTTTAAATTTGCCCCACTAAAGACGCTAATTGTACAACGGAGCCACCATCGGCAGGCGTACCATATTCAATGGATGACAATCTTGGCAAGAAGTTTATTTGTCTTAAGCAACCTGATTTAGAATTCCCCTAAAAAATAAAGAGAAACGAAAAACGCTTATTTTCAACTTATTTTTATACAGTGGGGCAAATAAGTATTTAGTCAACCACTAATTGTGCAAGTTCTCCCACTTGAAAATATTAGAGAGGCCTGTAATTGTCAACATGGGTAAACCTCAACTATGAGAGGCAGAAAGTGGAAAAAACAGAAAATCACATTGTTTGATTTTTAAAGAATTTTGTAATAAATAAATTAGACTGGCAAAAAGTATTTGGACACCTACAAACAAGCAAGATTTCTGGCTGTCAAGGAGGTCTAACTTCTAACGAGGTCTAACGAGGCTCCACTCGTTACCTGTATTAATGGCACCTGTTTTAACTCATTATCGGTATAAAAAGCACCTGTCCACAATGTCAGTCAGTCAGTCACACTCTAAACTCCACTATGGCCAAGACCAAAGAGCTGTCGAAGGACACCAGAGACAAAATTGTAGACTTGCACCAGGCTGGGAAGACTGAATCTGCAATAGGTAAAACGCTTGGTGCACAGAAATCAACTGTGGGAGTAATTATTAGAAAATGGAAGACATACAAGACCACTGATAATCTCCCTGGATCTTGGGCTCCATGCAAGATCTCACCCCGTGGCATCAAAATGATAACAAGAACGGTGAGCAAAAATCCCAGAACCACATGGGGGGACCTAATGAATGACCTACAGAGAGCTGGGACCACAGTAACAAATGCTACTATCAGTAACACAACGCGCCGCCAGGGACTCAAATCCTGCACTGCATGACGTGTCCCCCTGCTGAAGAAAGTACACGTCCAGGCCCGTCTACGGTTCGCTAGAGAGCATTTGGATGATCCAGAAGAGGATTGGGAGAATGTGTTATGGTCAGATGAAACCAAAATAGAACTTTTTGGTAGAAACACAGGTTCTCGTGTTTGGAGCAGAAAGAATACTGAAATGCATCCGAAGAATACCATACCCACTGTGAAGCATGAGGGTGGAAACATGCTTTGGGGCTGCTTTTCTGCAAAGGGACCAGGACGACTGATCTGTGTAAAGGAAATAATGAATGGGGCCATGTATCGAGAGGTTTTGAGTGAAAATCTCCTTCCATCAGCAAAGGAATCGAAGATGAGACGTGGCTGGGTCTTTCAGCATGACAATGGTCCCAAACACACAGCCAGGACAACAAAGGAGTGGCTTCGTAAGAAGCATTTCAAGGTCCTGGAGTGGCCTAGCCAGTTTCCAGATCTCAACCCCATAGAAAATCTGTGGAGGGAGTTGAAAGTCCATATTGCCCAACGGCAGCCCCGAAACATCACTGCTCTAGAAGAGATCTGCATGGACACCAAGCGTTTTACCTATTGCAGATTCAGTCTTCCCAGCCTGGTGCAATTCTACAATTTTGTCTCTGGTGTCCTTCGACAGCTCTTTGGTCTTGGCTATAGTGGAGTTTGGAGTGTGACTGACTGAGGTTGTGGTCAGGTGTCTTTTATACCGATAATGAGTTAAAACAGGTGCCATTAATACAGGTAACGAGTGGAGCCTTGTTAGACCTCGTTAGAAGAAGTTGGACCTCTTTGACAGCCAGAAATCTTGCTTGTTTGTAGGTGTCCAAATACTTATTTTTCAGTCTAATTTGGAAATAAATTCTTTAAAAATCAAACAATGTGATTCTCTCTTTTTTTTTCACATTCTGTCTCTCATGGTTGAGGTTTACCCGTGTTGACAATTACAGGCCTCTCTAATCTTTTGAAGTAGGAGAACTTGCACAATTGGTGGTTGACTAAATGCTTATTTGCCCTACTGTATATATTTTTGTAAGTTAAAGGGCAACTGAAGAGCTTTTCGGATTTCGCTCTTGAGTGTTTTACTCAGTTGAATTGTATTAAATGCATCATTCGCTGTCTCAAAAAGTCACATTAAATAAATAAATAATTGACCGCGTAGTTTTTTAGTTATGGCCATAGCAACACCATAGCAACGAGGGACGTGCCACCCTGCCGACCGCTACCTGATGACGTAACTTCCAGGGAGCCTCGCCACCACTCTGAACACGGAAATACAGCACCACGCTATCCTCGCCATATATTGCGTACATTAACTGGGTTTTACTCGCGAGATTGGTCATGCCATTTCGATGTGTAGCAATGAATTGCTCACAGGAAGACTCGAGACTCTATGAGTGGTCCCCAAAAACTTCTCCTGCAAAGGTTTGGACCGTTTTTGTGAGCATGCATACAGGTCCCCAATCGGCTCATTGTTTTCATCATTTCAGCGATGACAGCTTTGAAAACCTACAACAATGCAACCTTGGTTTTACAAATACGTAAGTAGACCCTTACCTTTCTGATTCTAAAATTTGATGCACTTCTGTTGATCAACGAGGGGGACTCCTGCTGACTGTTTGTTAAAGCGCGACATTTTTTGTTGTTGTTGCTATTGCCCTGTCATAAATAGATAGGTTTGCTGACAGGTCTACTCATGTGATTTTATGACTATATCAATAGGTATTATGTAAATTCAAATGTTCCCAGAACCAAACAGGTCCTTGGCTTGTTGTTTTTGGCCTGTCACAGGGTAAATATAAAGTCTATATATAAAACAATCATCTGCCAGGCCCTAATGTATCAAATACATCTCAATAAAACAATAATTATTATACTTCAACATCAAGGTCTGCCTATTTGAAGAGGGAACAATAGCATCAAATAGATGCTGCTTTGACTGGGGCATTATTATTTGATCACCAAGAAATTATTATTAAATTTAAATTAGGATTCATCCAATATTTTCATGCTGCTGTGATTTTTTTTTTCCTCCAGGAAGCCAAACATAAAAAATTAAGCGGCGGAAACCCTCAACACGATGAAAAAAGCGTTGCAAGTCAGTCGCCACCCAGTTTCCCAAAATCAAGAGAGAGTGGGTCGAGTCAAATGATGACCCAAGTGATGCGGTGTCCAGCAATGATGACTGAAAAGAACCTATCAGGCCTGCCAGATGCTGAATTTCTTTCATCTGCGACATCAGATGACTTAGGAGAAATAAATGTAGCAAATTTTGATGACATGAAATCATAAACTAGTCATATATACAGTAGACATTTTTTTAAAAAAGAAAAATCTAGTTACCTTCATATTTTAATGATAATGCTTTATCTTTGTATAGAGAACACTTCATGCTACAGAAAAGAGTAAATACATATTTCCCACTGCCATTATCATTTTTCAATGTTGCGCTAGTCCGTTGCTATCCTAACTTTGTGTTGCTTACTAAATTTATGTTCTTTGATGTGTACCATTGTGTGCTTGGTATAACTTGGCTTATATGTTGTGTCACAATCTGACAGCGAAAGCTGATGCTGATTCAACATAAATCTGGTATCATTTATTATTGTGGCCTATTGAATATTTTTTCAGAATGTAATATAATTACAATATATTATATATCAATAGAATACATTAAACAGTCAACAAAATGTGTCAGTGTTGTTTACAATTTATGGTTTTATTTTTTTAATGTAATTCATGCCCCTGTCAGTGCTTCAGCCTCCTCAAGTTTGGCTCTCACGTCTGGGATCTCCTGACGACACAGGCATACTCTTGGTAGGGTAATTACTTGACGGTTTACAGCAACACCTGGAAAATAAAATCGTGTTGTCATTTATTTTGAAAAATCAATAACATATCATTCATTTAGCCACATTTGGGCTAGCGTTACCATATTTAGATCGGTAGGAGCTGTCCCATTACCTAATATCCAGTTTTACCTATGTGGAGAGCATGGAAAAATATACAACCATGTAATCGCATTCTCTCTAATAAAAAAATCACGATGCTGGATTTAGGCTTACCACTCACTCTCCCGTTCGTGAAGTGTCGAGCTGTCAATTGGCGTCATGACGCCATCTGCTGTGTCAAGTAAATCTCCGTCATCTGACGCCTCAGGTTCAAACATGTAGGGACTAATTGTAGTTCATCTTTCCTGGGAGCCTTTGCCATCGGTAGCGTCAGGAAAGAGCGATCCTGAATGGTTACCTTTGGTGGAAATATCACTGACATCGTTGTTGCTGCTATGCTAGCTGTGGATAGTCTTCTCTGTTGCGTCGGGGAATCTACGTCACACTTCCGGGTTTGCGAAGGGACCATTAACGGAGTGCAAAAAAACTAAAAAAACGCAAATTATCCTTGCAATTACGTGTTGATAATGTCATGGTTGTTTTGACGAACTCGTCCAAAGTTTATATTCGTAAAATTACACCAAAATCTGGAAAGGTCTTCAGTTGCCCTTTAATTTTATTGCTGACGCTGCGTTTCGGAGTCATCAACATGTTGTGCACCCCCTACCCCAAAAGTCAACTCCACTTATGATTACCGTACTTGTATATGTAGGAAACTTTGCTTCACAAAGAAAGGGTGGCATTGTATTGCATTGGTTTTCTTGTCAACTACGTTCCACCACTTCATGTGGTGTAGTCACTATTCTCACCAATAGATAACGGTATTGACGCAATACTGTATCAAATTATCAAATTGTCATGGATTTATTTCAGCCCATGACAACTACTCTAAAAGTCTGAGGGAATGGGAGACAAACTAGAAATGTTCTGATACTGAAAAGGCCACTCTACCCCATCAGATATGTCGCTCAAGTAGAAATTATCCAGACAATGGTGACTCTCGGGTGAGTAGCATCCCAGTGTTTGATTTCATATTGTGATACCACAGAATGACGGATGTTGCTGAAGAGTGCAGTTCTCCTCTCTCTCAAAACTGCATCCACAATGATCAGCACATTTTAAATGAATGCCTCCTTGACAGTGATGTATAACTGAGCATTTATAACTGCAAATATCAAATCGCACTATATTCTAGCCATCCATCTATTTTAAATGCCAATTGGTACAGCATATTTTGTCATTGACTTTTACTTTTTGTCATTAAAAATAACAAACGGAAACAACAATGACATTTTTGTCATTCAATTTTACATTTGGTCATTGAACAACACAAAAAACAATGGCAATATTTTTTCTTTGCCTTTTCTATTTCACTTGTCTTGTCTTTGCATTTTTCTTTTGCAATTGCCTTTTGCTATTGTTTTACCGAAAGGAATGGTCTGTCAATCAAATGGCGTTGGGACGGACTGAAACTAAAACTAATCATAGACTTCACTATCAGTTGACGGAAAACGGGGCACGGCGCTGCTCCGTAGAGGGCCTATTTTCAAAACTTAAAATTGAAATATTTTCATAACCAAAGCCGCTACCCCAATAGCAGGTGACTGTGTGCCGGATCCGGCCTGAGCTCGCCAGATCCACATAGCAATCACACCCGCTTAACGTCAGTGCGCCAGATGTGGCCTGGATTAGCACTATGACAGTCCAAATCATAGGTTACGCACTGTTCTGGGGCGCACCTTGCTGACCGTGCTCAAACTTCTGCTTAACATCAGTGCGCCAGATGCGGCCCGGATCAGCACTATGACAGCTTTGCCTTAATTGTTGCCTTGATTGCACAGATGGGTGAGCCTGGGACAAGGTGCCGCTGATCAACGTCAGCAGCTTACTTAAACCGGTTCTTGGCCCCACATCATCGCCAGGTCAACAACTCACCTACAGGTATGTGACTTTAAGCTAACAAGGAATCTCATAATCCTCCGAACCTTGGGGGACCGAGCCTTCGCCGCTGCTGCTCCCTCACTCTGGAACTCACTCCCAAAACCCATCAGGAACTCGGACTCATTACAAAACTTCAAATCACTCCTAAAAACCCACCTGTTCAAACTAGCTTTTCCCACCTCTTAATTCTTAATTCTGTCTTTGTGTTATGTTATGTAAAGCGTCTTTGAGTGTCCAAAAAAGCGCTATATAAGTTTGAGGTATTATTATTATTATTATTAATCCTGATACTGAGCTCCTTTTTGTGCTTTTCCTGTACTGCTTTCCTGGCAAAACGCCTACTTGACCTGTAGGGATGTTGCCTGGCACCGCCAGACTATTCTCCCTGTATTTTTCAAACACAGGGAGAATAGTCTGGGACCCAGCCCATTAACGGCTTCTCGAGCAAGCACAAAATCAACCGTCCAATCAGATTAGTTTATTTGCATGACGTGTTCTTAATGAGCAACGTCACTCTTGCGTACCAAAAGTCGTCTCCACAACAATACAGATGCCGAACGGGAGAGCCGAGAATATGTTCCAATCTGCGGTAAAATCAGTTTTAAATTACCAAAAACATATCGACACAAGTCATTGACAACAGTCTGTCTCGCGCTAGCCATGTTGAATAAACTTCTCCATTCTCCGCTCACGCTAGTTACTTGTCGCATTATCAACGTCACGTCTGCCCCTCGCTGGTTGGTCCACTCCGCTGTCTGTTTGCTGTGGCTTGCTTCGCCCTGGGAATTTGAACCGCCGGACGGTCTCCAGACTCAATTGCTGGAACAGCGCTGAGTCTGGTATACCAGGCAAGTAGGGATGGGAATCGAGAACCGGTTCGTATTGAGAAACGGTTCCATGTGATTCAATTCCATGGAATCGTTTATCTAACGATTCTCTTAACAATTCCAACCAGCACGACTTACGTCACATGACTTACTCATGTTGCACACATTCAATTCAGCAAGTACGACTATATGATTACTCACAGAGGGACCTCTCACCTAGTATAATCTGAAGAATAATCGCGGAATAATTTAGCATGGCCAGGTCGTTATTCATGAGACTACTTAAAGAAACGGTGATTTTTCCAAAAAAGTATTCCTCGTCAAATACTATATAAGAAAAATATAACATATATGCATCTCAAATAATCCTAAATGATTTTATTAGCAATTTTAATACTCCTATTAGAACGGTTCCATGGGTATTTGTTCGTTCCCATAGCAACCAGTCAGTTACTTCCTGTCATTGTCCTACGTCACACGCGCTGCGTATTCTCGGACCGAGAATAGGCGTAAGGTGCGCATTTCTAGCAGAGTGCGGCCAGCATGTGTTCGAGGAAGTGTTAATCTGTGTGCATCCATGAACGAATGTAAATATTTCCTCTTCATGTCATAAAGTTCTAATGATAAATTAGAGCCGTTATCAGCGCGACCGTTTCGTGTTTTTACTGTTATGTCGGCTGGTTGCTCCCGCTCGTCCTCGCTGCGTCGAAGAGAGTGTTGTTTACATTATATTCGCATTGCACATTTGTGTTAAGAGGGAATGTGTTAGTTTAACATCTTAAGATAATGTTGTACATCCATATGAGTGTAAAGTGCTAAATTTTCGCCACTCCTATGGCCAAGATGACCGCACGTGCACACAGCGTGCTTCCAGGTTGTGCGCGTGCACTCGCGCCCCCCACCTTTGTGTTCATTATACTGTGCGTGTCATGTATGTGTGTTATTGAGTGCTTTACAGTCAATTTGCATTGTTTATTGCATCAGCACTAATATGATGTAATTTTCTTTCCTTTCAGAACCACACATATACCCACACATTCCAGTCTTCTTCCACACACGTATAAATCAACATCTTTCCACGCATTCTCTCATCTGCTCATTGAGTGATATTCACATCAAGAGACCATTGCCTGTAGAGGTTGGAATCTTTGGGCACCTAACGATTCGATTACGATTCAGAGGCAACGATTCGATTTTAAATCGATTATTGATGGGACCCACAACCCCCCCCCCCAAGTTATTAGCTGCTTTCAATGTTTCGTACATTAGATACAAAAATTGTACAAAAAGCCTTTCAGGCTTAAATAAACGACTATTTCAGTATCAAGTTACGTAACAGTTCAAAACGGTGAATAAAATATTCAAGTCCCCATTCTGTATCAGCAGCTTTAAACTACATTTAATTAATTTAATGTTGTGAATCAACCGTTAAAATTGTTAAAATTGCTCCCATTATTCCATAATTTCCCTTCTGTCTACTTTAGACCTGCGAAAGTTTTAAAACTGTTTAAAAGATAGTTTCAAGTTAAGATTCTGCCGATTTAGGAGTATTTTAGATAAAAAAAGTTAATTAAATTTGCTACAACAGAGCCTTCTAGAGAAGTCTCCTGCTATAAGATGGCGGCTGTTTACCAACAAAGGCAAGTCTGTCATTTCGCATCTAGTTTTCAATACATGTGCTGCTAACACCATTGGGTCTGTCATTTTGTACCTAGTTCTGTTTACGTACTGTATGATATCTATTACCTACCGTAACATGATATGGACGTAGTTTGTAGCGGCTGTCGGCAGCAGTCAGGTATTATTGTTTTTTTTATCTAGCGGCATGAGTTGAGCCAGAGCTGTTAGTTGAGCATTGTCATTAGCCGGGTAATGACAAGCAGGATGTTTACTCTCGGGACGCAATGCGGTCCGTTCCTCATTGCGTCCCGAAGATCGCGCTGTGTTTTAGTTCCGCTTTACTTGACATATTTCAATAATCGGAATTTGGATGTTTGTGAATCGTTCTCGAATCTTGCATGGCCGAATTGCGAATAATCTAAGAATCGGAAATTTCGCACGCCACTAATTGCCTGTATATACAGTGCCTTGCAAAAGTATTCGGCCCCCTTGAATCTTGCAACCTTTCGCCACATTTCAGGCTTCAAACATAAAGATATGAAATTTAATTTTTTTGTCAAGAATCAACAACAAGTGGGACACAATCGTGAAGTGGAACAACATTTATTGGATAATTTAAACTTTTTTAACAAATAAAAAACTGAAAAGTGGGGCGTGCAATATTATTCGGCCCCTTTACTTTCAGTGCAGCAAACTCACTCCAGAAGTTCAGTGAGGATCTCTGAATGATCCAATGTTGTCCTAAATGACCAATGATGATAAATAGAATCCACCTGTGTGTAATCAAGTCTCCGTATAAATGCACCTGCTCTGTGATAGTCTCAGGGTTCTGTTTAAAGTGCAGAGAGCATTATGAAAACCAAGGAACACACCAGGCAGTTCCGAGATACTGTTGTGGAGAAGTTTAAAGCCGGATTTGGATACAAAAAGATTTCCCAAGCTTTAAACATCTCAAGGAGCACTGTGCAAGCCATCATATTGAAATGGAAGGAGCATCAGAGCACTGCAAATCTACCAAGACCCGGCCGTCCTTCCAAACTTTCTTCTCAAACAAGGAGAAAACTGATCAGAGATGCAGCCAAGAGGCCCATGATCACTCTGGTAGTGTTGTATCGGTCGCGAACGATTCGTTCTTTTTGAACGAATTGTTTTGGTGAACGAGACCGAACTAATCATCATCTGCACTGATTCGTTCTATGAAGGTGGTGCTTGTTCGCTGCGTGGGAGGGCGTTGAGCAAGCGGCAGCGTCTTCTGACATCGCACACGACCAATCAGACGCCAGCCTCATCGCGGGCAGGGGAGGGACCGGAAACAGAATCAGGGCGTTTGTCACTCACGTCCACGTGTGGCCAATAAGCAGCCAGCGTGCAGGCAGGGGGGCAAGACTGAGTTTTGTCACTTCCCGTTCAGTGACTCGGTCCTCCGGTTCCTGACCTAGCTTGCTGCTAACTTGATTTTCCAGTAATGACTATGCGGTGAATGAATCAGAAAATGAAAGGAAATGACTTTGTCACATATTTGTTAACGTGGAGCCTATCAAATGCTGCTCAAACAGACAAAAACACCACACAAATCTAGCGAGCATTGTTTAGAGTAGTACTTTTCTCAACAAACTCGTGACTGCCTATGACGACATACTATCAAATTTACAGTAATTTAAAACACGGGTAGGTACGAGGCAAGCAAAAGCTGAGCTGCGGTCGCGTGACGGCAGTGAAGCGTGCAGAGAACTGTCACTATATGGAGGCTTCATGGCTGCGATATTTACCTCATATGTGCACAGAAAAAAATATTTAGTATGATCACCATAATACTGATTTGCAATGAAACTGTATATACATGTCAATTTTTTCCCGAGTGTTTTATTTTTTTTTTTCGTGTCAGCGTGTCGGGTGTTGGTTGGTTTGACAAATTATGTCAATCCGTCCATCATGTGCTACTCAAGCGCCCAAAACAACGCACGCAGACACGGGAGATGTCGCAATATGTCTACATTTTTCTTAACAGACTAAAGAGAGTAGAAAGGCGACATCGTAAAGAGCTAACAATTATTTCTCGTCAGCATTTGACGATCTGAGATGCGGGGACGACAGGGGAGCTGACCGGATTATTTTATTTATTAATACCAGCGCAAAAATTCAACACGATCATCTTAATACTGTAATAGCCCCGAATGAGGGAACAGAAGGAGAGGAATGAATGATGGATACCTTCACTTTATTGTGGCAACAATAGAAAAAAAACACAAATAACTGCGAACTGCTGCAACATGCGTCCAACACTCTCGCTCACGCCGTCCTACCACACCCCCTACTTCCCGCTACGTCACCACTCGGCAGTCCCATGGCCCCTTCGCGGCCCGCAGAAAGTTACGGACATTACAATACTAAAAAACAAAAATACAACAGAGCGAGATGTAAATATGATGTGTTGGTCGTTCCATATTCAGAAATTAAACTTTCGATGTATTTTTATTTTCGTGACAGCAAACATGCTGTATATGTGATTGTATGTGTGATCAAGAACCTGCTAAAGAAAGTCCGTGCGCCCCCGCCCCCTACTCCCCTCACAAAAGGAAAATGTTTAACCGTGTCCTAAATCGAAATGCAAGCACGAGCCATGACTTTGAGCCCATAGAACTAGGACAGACGACGCGGAAGTTCTCCCTCGCTTTTGCAGCAGCAGGAGGGAGACGAGGCTGTCTGTGAAAGCAGAATGATACCGCCTGTCACTCATTTCTGAAACTACGACGAGTGGTCAATGTGGAAGAGAGGGAGGGACCAAGCAATGTCACTTCCCGTTCAGTTATACTGCGAAGCGGTCTTTGGTGATTCGTTCAGCAACGTCACTTCCCGTTCAGTAACCGAACGATTCGTTTGGGCGGGGAGGGAGATGAGGGGGGCGAACGATTCGTTGAACGATTTGTTTGAACGAATCTTTTTACTGAACGAACCGGAATGGATTCGTTTGCTCAAGTGAACGACAAATCTCGTCACTACACTCTGGATGAACTGCAGAGATCTACAGCTGAGGTGGGAGAGTCTGTCCATAGGACAACAATCAGTCGTACACTGCACAAATCTGGCCTTTATGGAAGAGTGGCAAGAAGAAAGCCAATTCTCAAAGATATCCATAAAAAGTCTCATTTAAAGTTTGCCACAAGCCACCTGGGAGACACACCAAACATGTGGAAGAAGGTGCTCTGGTCAGATGAAACCAAAATTGAACTTTTTGGCCACAATGCAAAACGATATGTTTGGCGTAAAAGCAACACAGCTCATCACCCTGAACACACCATCCCCACTGTCAAACATGGTGGTGGCAGCATCATGGTTTGGGCCTGCTTTTCTTCAGCAGGGACAGGGAAGATGGTTAAAATTGACGGGAAGATGGATGCAGCCAAATACAGGAACATTCTGGAAGAAAACCTGTTGGTATCTGCACAAGACCTGAGACTGGGACGGAGATTTATCTTCCAACAGGACAATGATCCAAAACATAAAGCCAAATCTACAATGGATTGGTTCAAAAATAAACTTATCCAGGTGTTAGAATGGCCAAGTCAAAGTCCAGACCTGAATCCAATCGAGAATCTGTGGAAAGAGCTGAAGACTGCTGTTCACAAACACTCTCCATCCAACCTCACTGAGCTCGAGCTGTTTTGCAAGGAAGAATGGGCAAGAATGTCAGTCTCTCGATGTGCAAAGCTGATAGAAACATACCCCAAGCGACTTGCAGCTGTAATTGGAGCAAAAGGTGGCGCTACAAAGTATTAACACAAGGGGGCCGAATAATATTGCACGCCCCACTTTTCAGTTTTTTATTTGTTAAAAAAGTTTAAATTATCCAATAAATTTTGTTCCACTTCACGATTGTGTCCCACTTGTTGTTGATTCTTGACAAAAAATTAAAATTTTATATCTTTATGTTTGAAGCCTGAAATGTGGCGAAAGGTTGCAAGGTTCAAGGGGGCCGAATACTTTTGCAAGGCACTGTAGTTGTGCCTGTTGTCAAGTTGGATTAAAAGTGCCAAAGACCAACTCCACTCTTCGCTCCTTGTGTTCTAACGAATGAACCATAAACATATTGAACCCAGAACCTCATACAGTCCATTAGTCCGAACTAGAATCGATAAAGAATCGAATCGCTAAGCAATATCGATCATGGAATCGGAATTGTAAAAATCTTACCAATTCCCATCCCTACTGACCTGTTCTATCACTAAACTGCCCACCTGATCCTTCGGACACTATCTACCACTCTCTCATCATCATCATCAATGAATTAGGTCCCCCGTTACCCCAGAACCTTAACAAATACAATATGTTATTTACACTCTAAAAATGGATCATCTTTATTGTGGAATTGCTTGTTCCAATGAAAATATTTTGTGAAAAAACAGTGTTGCATTGTTGTTGTATGTTGCATTAATATGTTAGCATTAATAAATGGCATAAGAAAGAACTGTTGCCATTATTGCTTTTAATAAACAAATTACATTTGCAATATAAACACATTAAAGTATGATTGATACATGGGACAAAATTGATGCCGAATTTAATACTGAAAACGGTTTTGATACAAATCTGGCCCAGACTGGGTAACATGTGTGCTACTGTATATTTGGGCCATACATTAATGTAGTGTCCGCATCTTTGGACCTGTTCTGGCCCCAAACTTGTTGCTGTTCTGGCAAGTGACGCCTTACTTTTTCGTTTGGGCCATTGTTAAAAAAGACACTAGGGTGGTCAACGGCCATGTCATCTTGAAAGGCAATTTAAAATACAATAGAGAACAACAGGCCGAATAGGTATACGGTATGCTAACATTACATGACGCAATAAATTGGATCCAGCCTAAAAAATCCAGTCCGACCCGACCGGCCTGCGGGTATTAAAGCCCGACACGGCCCAAGCCCGATCAATTAACTTGATTTGCTTGCCCGAGCCTGAAAAAACACAAAATTTTATGTTTTATTTGTAGGCACGAGCCTGAAAAAAAAAAAAAAAGAAATTTTTATGTTTTATTTGTGAGGACTCAGGAGAAGGAGGAAATGCGGGGATGCGATGCTTGGTTGCGTTTTGTGTGATCACATTTGTGACGAATCCTGTTGCATAATGATAAAAAATTAAAGCCCGTCTTTTGTAATGAATTCCCACAGTTAAACAAGACTGTAAGATGCATATTCAACAATCATTTATATCTTTTATATGTGTGTGTCTGTTCTGACAGGCGGATAGTGGATTTGACATTTATTTTAATCTCCTCGACTTAGCAGAAAAAAATGCAAGTTTTCTCAATGTTTAAATAGTCTACATATTTTCATGGACATTATAAATGCATTTACACAACAAAATAACGCTGGAAAAGTTTGTTAAATATATTTCTCGTATGAGACCAAAGCGCCACATTCTTTTACATTCAGTGAAGCCGACACAGGTTTCTGTATAGCATGTTCAACCATCAATTTGAATTCTTTACATGTCCCACTCCTACCGCAGTTGTTTGCTTTTCAATTCCCCTGTCTTTAGTTTGTTTTTCACTCCTCGCTGCTCCATATCGAACTTCTTTGTTTCATCAAAATTATTTATTTTATTTAACAGCCATACATCGTTTTAGTATAAATTAGGGCTGTCAAACGATTAAAATTTTTAATCGAATTAATCACAGCTTAAAAATTAATTAATCATAATTAATCGCAATTCAAACCATCTCTAAAATTTGTCATATTTTTCTGTAAATTATTGTTGGAATGGAAAGATAAGACACAAGACGGATATATACATACAACATACTGTACATGAGTAATGTATTTGTTTATAATAACAATAAATCCACAAATGGCACTATTAACATTCTTTCTGTTAAAGTGATCCACGGATAGAAAGACTTGTAGTTCATAAAAAATAAATGTTATAGTTACAAGTTATAGTCATTTTATATTAAAACCCCTCTTCATGTTTTCGTTTTAATAAAATTTGTAAAATTTTCAATCAAAAGTAGAGTTAATATAATAATAATAAGAATAAAAATAACAATAATAAGAATAGAGTGACCAAAATCTGAGTAAGTTTTATGTGTATTTTGCATAGCTATTTTGATTGGAAATGCCAGTTCACATTGCATTGTTGTTTAACTGTGTGAGAATAGGGCCTCATTACTACAGACCGAAGTGCTTTTCTTTTTGTGAACATTATTTTTTTTGAGAGATAGCAGTGTTATTTTTGTTGTGCTTTCACTAAATGATACTTCTGTTTGTTGTGAAGGAGTTGCCGAAGCTTATGCCAATAGACGGCACGGTTCAAAGAACGCCTGTGTCCACTCGCCTTTATAACATATATATCTCTTTACATATCTTACCCAAAATACAACAAGAGACACATAACTGCCACTAAAAGAAACATACTTACAGAAATACTGGACTGTCTCAGAAAATTAGAATACACAATATTCTAATTTTCTGAGACAGTCCTGTACATTAATCCACCATTTAAAGCAGGGGTGTCCAAACTTTTTGCAAAGGGGACCAGATTTGGCGTGGTAAAAATGTGGGGGGCCGACCTTGGCTGACGTCCTTTACATAGAACAATATACAGGACTGTCTCAGAAAATTAGAATATTGTGTATTCTAATTTTCTGAGACAGTCCAGTATGTGTGGAGCACAAATAGCACAATGCAACAGCATAAACGTCTCATAACTACTAATTCTCCCACTAATAGAAGGAATAACATTAGTATGGAACGGCGCTGCCCCCAAGCGGACGGTGGCATTCTCTTCACTCTTAATGTCCATAAACGGCGTCATTGTAATCTGTTTGAGGCAATGCGTGAGCGGGTCATTCAGTGCATGCGTTAATTGCGTCAAATATTTTAACGTGATTAAATTAAAAAATTAATTAACGCCCGTTAACGCAATAATTTTGACAGCCCTAATATAAATATATGAATATTATATTATATATGCGTATAAGATGCACTCTCTGCCAAACTATGAAAAAAAACTGTGACTTATAGTCTGAACAATACGGTACTTAACTTGCAGACATGGCAGGTCACTTGAACAAACTGGCCATTTTATTAACACTCGATTGTAGGAGTGGGAACCTCTTGGTACCTCACGATACGATACGATTTGCGATACAAAGCTCGCGATAACAATGATCTGACGATATGGCGATACAACGATTATCGATACATTGGTCAGGAAATAGGATCTACAACCAACTAATAAACAGAAAAACAAGCTTCTGCTGTGAATTGGAATGAGTTTATCACTAGTAGACGTCCAATCCATTTGAACTGGGAGGGTGGCAGCGATCAAACGTTCGCTGCCATCCCTCCCATTTCAAACAGATTGAACATCTATGGCCGTCAGTGGCAGCCAATGCCAGGCAATGAGGTAATTTTGGGCCATTTAAGGTCATTTACCTGTTGATGTTCAGTTACTTCCTGTTGAATTTGGGGTATTTTATGGGTCACTTCCTGTTTATTGTTAGTTACAGAACAAGAAGTTACCAGGGAATCACCCAAATGAAAAGGCAGTGACTCGAACTCAACAGTAAATGACCTGTAAATGCCCTAAAATGAACCGCAAGTGACCTGTAAATGCCCTGAAAATCGGACAGAATGATTCAATGCCTGACTTTATTCGAATGAATAAAAGTTCCCAGTCTAAATTGATTGGGCGTCGTGCACCGTCAATGCAGCCTTAGAGTTAACTGAGACACTATTGTGGTGGAAGATTTCTGTAGCAACTTGTTGGTTCCTTTTTTATTAATTTTTTTTCAACATTGACACCTTTTTAAAACAAAATCTCGATACTTGGCAGGAGCATATCGATAACCTTTTGGGATACAAAGTATCACGATATATCACAATTTCGATATTTTGTCACACCCCTACTCAATTGAATAATTTAATAAGCAGTCAAGCAGTGACTTCATAACGTGATTATAACTTTGAATAAAGCATTTACCATACAAATTTGCCATCCGCTGATATGTCGTGACCCCTTTATGCTCTTCTGTTTAGTTGCCTTTCAGGTGCGCGCTGACAGTGACGTCACATATCAACTGTTAAATTTCAGAGTTTGAGCGCATCCGGTCTGCACGGTCCGCCCCGAAACAGTGCATAACCTATCATTTGGACTGTCATTGTGCTGATCCGGGCTGTATCTGGCACACTGACGTTAAGCGGGTGTGATTGCAATATGGATCTGGCACACAGTCGCCTGCTATTGGGGAAGCGTCACCTTTTTCCTTTTTTCACCACCTACACTAACCTTCTTGGAACCTGTGTTGATTCCGCTCACAAGACGTCCGTCTTGCGGGAAGACAAATAAACTGCGGCGCTGTCATAAATTGTCGTATTTCGAGCATGTCATCGGATGTAGAAACAAATGGTGAGCCCAATTTTACGTCGTGTGTCAAAGCGATCGTATGTCGAGGTACCACTGTACTGCTTGATAGTGCGTAAACATTAAGAATCAAAACTTTTCGTTGTTCAGGTTTACAGGCTGATGTGGGCAATAAGTCTCTGTTTTTGTATCATTCTCATCATAATTTCCCCCTTGCAATCATTTCTGTCTCCATCTCTGTCACTTTTGGGGGGGATTCTAAACAAACTGATGATATCTCGTGCTCGCCTGCTGGGCTTAATCAACTTTTCTCTGATGGAATCAACAAAAGAACATAGCTTCGCAATGATGGGCTTTATAGCACGTATGGTTGGGAGGCTGTTTAGATCCCTGCAGATTTCTTATCAGTATACTTACAGCAGTGAGAGTCATATTTATTTGCGACAGTAACCCCTCTAGCACTTCAGTCACTGCAGGTTGTAAGAATTAAGATGGCGGCATTTTACAAACGTTTAAACCGCAGTCAGTCTTCGCTTTCCCACGCTTTGTCCTCTTTATCAGGCATCTGACCCACAGGTAATAGAAAGACAATGTCACCAGATTTAACAGCAACCCAATGGCCTGCTGTTTCCCTGGCAACAGTGGGAGTGGAGCAGTGGAGGAGGTGGTGGTATGGAGTGATTAAAAGGAGAGCGAAGGAGGCGGGGGGGTCTAAAGGTGAAACGTGATGAGGTGGATTGATGATGAGGGGTAGATGCTTGGATGATTACAGAGATGGAAGAAGGCGGTGGTGGGACAAAAGAGAAAAAACAATAAATGAACGGATGGTGAAGTAGATAAAAACGAAAATATTTACTGTAATCATATCGCATTGGTGTTCATGATTAGACTGACACTAACCTATAAATTTTAGTAACACACTATGGCACATTAGTGTGTCCTTAACAATCGCACAATTCCGAAGAAGTACCAAATGGTAAATATGATGCATTCAGGCCTACTGGAAAGTACCTAACAAGGTCTCATGGTTGACATTCTCGCCAGCCATTTTCTATACTGTTTGTCCTGATTAGGTTTGCAGTTGAACTAGAGCGTGTTCCAGCTGGAGTTTACAGAGTAACAAAATATCTAAACGAGACATTTTGTTTAACTGCTACACTGCCTTTCAAAGTTTTTGAATTGTCATGCCAGTGGTGAAACAAATGTGCACAGGACCTGGATGCGGTGAGCATAAACGGGATCCCATAGATCCAAAGAGAGGGAGGGGTGATGGCCAATTATTCGCGGGGCCCTCAAGACGATCGTCCGGTGTATGTGGTGTGCAAGTGCAAATTTTTTTGCGGGCCCCTCCAGATAACCGGCCAAGCGAGTGGCAGAAATATTTTAACACTTACACACTATATTACAACTCTGTGCATTACATGCATCCATCTTCCCGTCAATTTTAACCATCTTCCCTGTCCCTGCTGAAGAAAAGCAGGCCCAAACCATGATGCTGCCATCACCATGTTTGACAGTGGGGATGGTGTGTTCAGGGTGATGAGTTGTGTTGCTTTTACGCCAAACATATCGTTTTGCATTGTGGCCAAAAAGTTCAGTTTTGGTTTCATCTGACCAGAGCACCTTCTTCCACATGTTTGGTGTGTCTCCCAGGTGGCTTGTGGCAAACTTTAAACGAGACTTTTTAGGGATATCTTTGAGAAATGGCTTTCTTCTTGCCACTCTTCCATAAAGGCCAGATTTGTGCAGTGTACGACTGATTGTTGTCCTATGGACAGACTCTCCCACCTCAGCTGTAGATCTCTGCAGTTCATCCAGAATGATCATGGGCCTCTTGGCTGCATCTCTGATCAGTTTTCTCCTTGTTTGAGAAGAAAGTTTGGAAGGACGGCCGGGTCTTGGTAGATTTGCAGTGGTCTGATGCTCCTTCCATTTCAATATGGTGGCTTGCACAGTGCTCCTTGAGATGTTTAAAGCTTGGGAAATCTTTTTGTATCCAAATCCGGCTTTAAACTTCTCCACAACAGTATCTCGGACCTGCCTGGTGTGTTCCTTGGTTTTCATAATGCTCTCTGTACTTTAAACAGAACCCTGAGACTATCACAGAGCAGGTGCATTTATACGGAGACTTGATTACGCACAGGTGGATTCTATTTATCATCATCGGTCATTTAGGACAACATTGGATCATTCAGAGATCCTCACTGAACTTCTGGAGTGAGTTTGCTGCACTGAAAGTATAGGGGCCGAATAATATTGCACGCCCCACTTTTCAGTTTTTTATTTGTTAAAAAAGTTTAAATTATCCAATAAATGTTGTTCCACTTCACGATTGTGTCCCACTTGTTGTTGATTCTTGACAAAAAAATTAAATTCCATATCTCTATGTTTGAAGCCTGAAATGTGGCGAAAGGTTGCAAGATTCAAGGGGGCCGAATACTTTTGCAAGGCACTGTATCTTGCCTTTCTGTTTGACCCTCCTCTTGCCCAACCACGCCCACTTTGCACTCCCAAACCGGGTCCATTAGAGGCCCAGAGTGGTCACACTCCCAGCACCCCCCTAAAGCCTGTGTTATGCTTCTGGTCCGCACGACGACCCCGACTCCGTTCCTGGTCCGCACGACGACCCCGACTCCGTTCCTGGTCCGCACGACGACCCCGACTCCGTTCCTGGTCCGCACGACGACCCCGACTCCGTTCCTGGTCCCCTCGACGACCCCGACTCCGTTCCTGGTCCGCACGACGACCCCGACTCCGTTCCTGGTCCGCACGACGACCCCGACTCCGTTCCTGGTCCGCACGACGACCCCGACTCCGTTCCTGGTCCGCACGACGACCCCGACTCCGTTCCTGGTCCGCACGACGACTCCGACTCCGTTCCTGGTCCGCACGACGATTCCGACTCCGTTCCTGGTCCGCACGACGATTCCGACTCCGTTCCTGGTCCGCACGACGACTCAGACTCTGTTCCTGACCCTCGCCCCGACGATGCTGCTCCCCGTTTCCTGCCACAACGTGGCGGTATGGACGACCGAGCACTACCTCGTCTGGGACGCCCGCCTGATCTGCCCGTGCGGTCACCCAATGTCTGGCGCCCCGGGCGCCCTCCCGATCGACCCGTGCGATCGGCCCACGTCTGGGGTCCTGGACGCCCGCCTGACTGGCCGTGACGGGCTGGTGTTGCTCCCTCCTCCGAACAATCTTCTGACTTTTTGTTTCCTCGGGACGTCTGGGATCCGTCCCTTGAGGGGGGAGTACTGTTAGGTTTTGTGTTTGGTTTCTCCTTGTGTGACTTGTCCCTGTGATTACCCATTGCTCTCACCTGTGTGTGTTTTCCCAGTGTATCCTGCAATCTGCATCCACCTGTGTTACCCAGCTGTTCCTCGTCTCGTTACCCCTTGTCTGCGTATATACTGACCCAGTTTCTTGTCATTCCTTGTTGCGTCATTGTCTATGTCAGTGCCAGAGTCGATGTCTATCCTAGCCCTCGTGTTCCAAGTAAGTTTTTTGATACCCAGCCTTTTGTTAGTAACCTGAGTTTTCTTTGCTGCTGTGTTTTTTGGGATCACCTCAGTTTTGGTTTGTACTTTGTTTTTTCTGTCGGCCTTAATTAAATCATTTTTTGCACCACCCCTTTTTGCCTCGCTTCACTTTTCCTGCGTTTGGGTCCTCACACACCTGCCCGCCCAGCAATCCCTGACACTGAAGTGCACACGGCGCCAATATAGTTTTGCTCACATGATGCGGGAGTGAGTTAGAGACACGGCCTGCCGTACGTTTGTGTTAATGTTGAAGTTAAATGTGCTATTAAAGAAGCAGAGTGCCAGCACGTCCTGTGTGGTATATCTTTGCTAAGAAAATGCACAAAACAAAACATGTGCGCTATTCTCGAACCTGAACGCACCCCAAGTCTTGGATGACAAATAAACAGAGCAGAGTAGACTCGCTACGGCTGGTAGTTTCTTCAATTTATTCAGAGTAAGTAACGCACCGCTTTTGACCGTCAGTCACGATAACGGCGTTGTAACGGCGGAAAAAATTATTAGTTAGATTACCCCGTTTCATCACGGCGTTATTTAAAATGGCATTATTCCCAACACTGCTTATTTTTTACTTTACTTTATCACTACAACTGTTCTGCCCTTTGGCGAACTGTGTATTTGATTATATCATAGTTTGACTGTTTGTCATGCCTTGAGTTAAGTTGTGTTAGGTTTGTGCGCCAGTGTGTCTTGTCATGTGATTATCCATTGATTTCACCTGCTATGACATGCTCCTTGTGTCTTGACCAATCCGCTGCCTCTTGTGTCAACCACCTGTGTCTCATTACTTCATTACCCCATGTCTGTATTTAAGTTCCACATGTGCTGTCTGTTCTTGTTCGGTCATTGTCAATCCAAGTGTCTATCAAGCGTCTGTCCCGTCAACATTCTTGCCCTTGTTGTTCCTGGATCCCTGCCATTGTAAGTTTTGATACCTTTTGTTTGTTCCAGTTGGTTTTTGTGTATACTTTGTTTTTTTTTAAACCATCAATAAACATTTTTTTTCCGCCACCCCTCCTGCTTTTGCTTCCCTGCGTTTGGGTCCACCATGCCCATGCCCCCACGTCATGACAGTTTTGTTTTGTGATGCATGCTTTCATCTTGGCTCTGGAAGTCTAGCACAGGTAATACTTCCGCACGCGAGTAAGAGCGCATGGTAACACGAAGAAGAACATTTTTGCGCACACGAAGAGAACGCACGCGCACACACGAGGCAGAGTGCATTTGCTCCCACAAAGAAGTGCGCAGGCCGCAGGGGTACTTAAAGGGTTAATTCCTACTTATGCTGAAAGGGCAGGATATATTGACAACATAGGAACGTTCGTCTGTATCATTCTAATATATAACTTGGAATTATTTGTGAAGCAAAAATGTTTTTTTGCTCACCATTTACTGTGGCTAATTGTTTCCCCGAATCATTCAGCATTTTAACAAGGAACAATTTTCAAACAAATATAAATATAGTAATCAGACCAGAATCACGTGTTCATGGATAAGACCATTGCAATGCTTTTATTAATCCCCCCTGTCTGTTACACATAGAGTGGAACAATAACAATTTTCCAATTGTCCCTTTCATGTTTGACAACCCAAATTTTCCATCAAACTCTGTCCATTTTTTAACCAAATGTAGAAAATGTAAAAATGTTTCATTTGATTTTGATTTATTTGTAGGAACTGTTGAAGGAATGGTAACAAACGTAATGCAATGAATTTTTTTTTTTTTTGGATGACATTTTGAAACTAGATTTGACACATGGGTCAAATTTGATGTACATGACTAATTGAATAAGTCAAATTAGAAGCAGATGACCTTGAATCTTACTAATTTTGCTGATTTGAGGCAGGTAGGTAAATGCTAAACTGGCAAATAAAATAATGAATTGTTGTCACCAGACTCAACATAGTCTACTGATGAAATGATTGATGATGATGATGATGTTTATGAAGTCAATAACAGAGACACAATGAATCACATGGATAGCTAACTGTAAATACACTCATGCATGAACTCTGCCTTATAGTGCTGCTATTAATGATGAAATTCTGATTCACATGTAAGAAAAGACACTGTTGTAAGGATTTTAAATCGGTATAAAAATAATTTTCACATGGTTAAATATTGAGCACATCAGAGAAGCCTGTGTTACGTTTGGGTGGAAAAAAGCCAAATGTTGGCATCTTTTAAATCCCAAAATTTCCCCATTCCAAACTTACAGTATCCACAAAGGGGACAATCACCCCTATAAATGACTCAAACAATGCATTTAAATTAGATTCTATCCCCTCACTCTGCCCTTGTTCAATGATACAGATAAAAAATAAATATACATCAAGAAGCATGCAAGAACAGAAAAAGACAAGTATTTTTTCATTTGTGGTTAAGCACACCTTTTTATCAATTACAAAAATGTATAAAGCTTCCCTCACACAATTTCCTTGAAACTCCCAAAATGAAAACAAAAGTAGGAAGAAGAGCCGGTGAATAACATTATTTGATCATCATCATCATCGTCGTCATCACTACAGTATGTCCATGAGGTATATCTGCAACAGTTCGGAAAAGAGCACACAGTCTGTGCATAACACTAAAAAATGTTTGGGATTTTTTTCTTGACATTTAAAGCTTTGCAACCATCAGGAAAAATCATACAAGGGGATTTTCATATCTTGATCACTTAAGTCAAAAAGCAAATCCAATTGAAGTAAAAAATAAAATAAAAATACACTGAGGATTTCTTTGCTGTGATTAAAGTACAAAGAAGACACAAAATTGCAACAGGTGGAACAGTGGTTCGTGTTTACCATGAAAAATATATTTAAAGGTCAATGGAACTGTATAAATTATAAATTTGCTTGAGCAAGTTAATAATTTGGAGGGGGAAAAAAAACGTGTTAATTTTTCCACTACAAGCTCAGCTGGGTGCAAATACAAATCGTAATACAGATCTATCAAATGACACATTTTCAGCTTTTAGAGAGTAATATTTTTACATCTTTTTTGTTTTAACCTAGATAACCAGTTTGGGTTTATATGGAGACTTTTTTCTCTATACTTTTACATTTCATCTGCACGCTTCTTTCTGAATTGGGTGAGGTACTTAAGACAGTTTTCCGAGATAAGAAAAAAGAATCACCATTCAGGGGCATTTAATAGATGTGTCTAACCCTTTTTTTTCTCTTAGATAATGAGTAGTGCCTCAGGTAGTCTATGTGTGAATATATGGTGTTTTTGGTACCAGGAGTCATGGTGATAAGTGAAAAAAAAGACTTAGCTTGACCTTTGTTGCTTTAACACAAATCGCATCATTGTACTTGTAGTTGCTATGCAGCACATAGCTGAAGACCAGCCATTTAGAGATTATTAGGACTTGAAAAAGCAAGGGAAAAAAATTATTAGGGAGTCAAGCTTGGCATTATCCTTTTCTAACAAATTTTGGTAGGGCTAAATCCAAAATTAATATCAGTACATTTTCGTTGCAATTTATACTTTTACTCCTTTTCAATGCAGGTAGCCCCGATCCTTTTAGTTTCAGAATAGGAAATATTTTTTTCTCCACTAGAGGGCACTCATGCTCTTTGGACGAATAATACTTATTATCTGTACATTTTTTGTTCTCGCCGGAATTCAATGATTTTTTGTTTGATTTTTCTTTGGGTTAATTTGGTTGTGTAATATGTTATAGTACAGTATTATAATAAGAGTTCATATGGATAACTTTGTGCTGAGAAAAAAATATGTTAAAAAAAAAAATCAAACATCTTATGCAGTTACTCACAATGTTACTCATTACTTGAGTATTCTTTTCACCAAATACCGATACCAAATTGGATGACTTTTACTTTTGTAATATTATTTTGAGGTAACGCTACTCTTGAGTAAAAAAAATTGGCTACTCTACCCGCCTGATATGAGAAATCCAAATATATAATAGTAATCAAAAGAAAATGTCCATGGCTGTAGCTGTAAGCAGATTTCTCCGAAGAGGAAAAAAAAAAATATTCTTTGGTTTCATCAAGACTATCAAAAGGACGAATGGAAATTCAGTGAGGTAGCCTCTCTGATTCTCACTGCCGAAATACATTTTTCGTACTTTTTATATAAACACGTGCCCGCATTCATACTTGGAAGCAGCTGTAGCTTCAAGGGGCTTTTTCCTTCCAAACCAGACAGTAAATCGAACTAGTGTGTTTGCGTTTCCACACTCAAAAACTCCCACACTATAATGTCCTTATGAAACTGGATCATTCTATTCGGAATTTCAATGTGGATTTGGTGTTTGAACATCACATCCCCTTAACAATAACCTGCATAATCTTTAATGCAATGCATATTTTGTACACACTCTTGAAGAAGATCTATTATGATATACAGGTTTTTTTGCTATTGTACTGTATTTGATTACTTCACAGAAAATGATAATTCACATGGAAATATTACTTCAGTCTTTAATGTATTTAATTCTTTCAAGTCTATTCAATTAGTTAATAGGAAATAATACAGATGAGCCTTAGAGCCACACTGAGAAGAAAAGCCAAGCAAAATAAAGAGCAAAACGTTAGACGTGTGATTATGAAGTTTTAATGTTAAAAGAAATAAATTAGGTTCCACAATAATTTTGCGCTACCTATCATGATTTAAGTGAGCCACCTTGAACTGATTATCAGGGAGTCACAGGGCAGTCTGTTGTCAGCTGTACAGGCAAACCATAGGCGGATACTGGGGCGGGTGGGTGGGTGGGGGGGGGGGTCATTGGTGATTCTGATGCATGCATATGTCGTTTTATATTGGCATGCTACCAGGCACCATTGGATCGGGCTAGCTTAGCCACTCCGGAGCCCTGAAACTAACAAATAACAGACAAACTGCACAGAATTTGATGAAATCACTGACAAACTGCACAGAATTTGTTGAAATGAACTCCACCGACTAATTAAACCCCCACTAACTCGAAGACTAGTCTAATGTAAAAAATTCTGAACTTCCCCTTTAATATAAAGACCTGGTCGTTAAATTGTTGTCTATAAAAGTTGCAAAGCAATAAAACAAATGACCAAAATGAATGAAATAAACATGAATCTTACAAAGTATTTCATTATGGGTCAAAATTATTTTTCAGATCATGTGACTAGCATCGTAGAGACAGTCCTTTGCTTTGCTTAGACAAAACTACACCTGAGAAGACAAGATGGATATTTAGAATTTCTTTAAAACAACTTCTTCTTCAAAACCAACTAGCTTGAACCGAGGATTGAACACAAACAGTGTCAAGATGTATATGGCAGAAAACACAGACAAGACTGAAAAAGCAGTTTCTGCTCTTGCACTCCTCTTTAAAAGAAACTGCTGTATTTTAAGCCAAAACAACTGTTGTGTTTGATTGAACAACATGTCTATATGCTGGCATAGCAGATTCATGGCGTTTTAAGCCCCCAAACTATTTTCAATGTGTCCATTTTACGCTGAAAACCCCCGTTTACAGATGTCGCGCAACCGCTTTTGTTTCAACCTATCCATAAAACGAAGATAATTAATTATACTTATTATTCAAAATGTCTGTCGTTTTTAGCTTAGAATCATTAATTGACGTCTCATATTTCGTTTTTTAAAAAAAAAATCGACTTAAAAATTTTTTTCACTCACATATTTTAAACTTTTAAACAAATTATGTCACAATAAAAAAAATCTTTAGACCACAAGGCTGCATGACGTCATCATTGTGAACTGGAAGGGGGTCAACATAGACGCGCTCTCGTATACAACCCATGAGAATACTGCTTCTTTTCTGCCGGTAATCTTTCAAAAAAATAAAAGAGTAAACACTGCTGCTACGGAACTTGTTGAAACAACTCTAGACATTACGACTGTCCACATATGAAGGATGTTTTCTTCATACGTTTCCCGAATCCAAAAACTAAGAGGGGAAAAAATGTGACCAATGGATCAACTTGTGCGGACGCCCAAAAGGCCAGTTTAACGCCAGCAGGGTGAAGCCATTCACCTTCGTATGCAGTAAACATTTTGTTGGGGGCCATAGTCCTACAGATGACAATCCTGATCCATTTCCTGCCCAGAAGAGGTAAGGCATTTTGATATTTTTACTTATTTTTTAGTGTGGTGTTTTGCCGTGCTGCTTCTGTATGACAATTAGGAGTGGGAACCTCTTTGTACCTAACGATACGATACAATTTGCGATACAAAGCTCACGATAACGATGATCTGACGATATAGCAATACAACGATTTTCGATACATTGGTCAGGAAATCATTCTTGGATATTCTACTAAAAATAGAAAACAAGCTTCTGCTGTGAATTGGAATGGGTTTATCACTAGTAGACGTTCAATCCGTTTGAAGTGGGAGGGATGGCAGTGAATGAACGAATTCATTCACTGCCATCCCTCCCACTTCAAACGGATTGAACGTCTATGGCTGTCAGTGGCAACCAATGCCAGGCAATGAGTAATTTTGGGCCATATAAGGTCATTTACCTGTTGATTTTCAGTTACTTCCTGTTGATTCTGGAGTATTTTATGGGTCACTTGCTGTTTATTTTGCGTTACAGGACGTGACCTGGGAATCACCCAAATGATTAGGCAGTGACTCAAACTCAACAGGAAATGACCTGTAAATGACCTAAAATGAAAAGCAAGTGACCTGTAAATGCCCTGAAAATCGGACCGAATGACTGTGAATGCTCTGGTTTTGAATGAACGAACGTTCCCAGTCTAAATGGATTGGGCGCCGAGCACCGTCAATATATATATATATATATATATATTTTTTTTTTAAATTGACACCTTTTTAAACCGATATCTCGATTCTTGACAGGAGCAAATCGATAACCTTTTGGGATACAAAGTATCACGATATATCACCATTTCGATATTTTGTCACACCCCTAATGACAATGACTGACCTGATTTTTTTTTTTTTTTTTAAATAAATAAATTAGCCATGTTTGGCCTTGGTCTTTTTGTAGTAAGCCTGTTCATGCCCACATAGACTGTGGATTTAACAGGTTACCCTTTTCTGTTGTAAAGAATCATTCTTAGTAAGGGGAAGTGTAAATAAAAAATAGAATTAAGATTTGTTATTAATTAAAAAATTAAAAGTTCTCATTTGCGATCGCTACACAAAAATAGCAATATAAATTACCCCTAAGAACGATCAGAGACGTAAAAAAAAATACAGAGGAGGATATAATATATAAGAAAGACAGGGCATATGGTGGTAAAAGATAGCTTGTTGAATAAGGAGAATGTCATTGTCAGTGACGTAAGGCAATGCACACAAAAAAAAAGTGTCGATAAAAAAGGTACCTCTGCATCAGGTCACCTCTTTTTCCTGTCGTTTTCAGCCCACGACACTCAAACCACCTCTTTAACTGAATATTTGTATGTTCTTCCACATCTTCACCAGTGAATTTGGCCCCAGGGACATCATTTTCTGACAGAATTGGTAGATTTAGCTCAGTAAACATCTCAATCGTACATTATTTACATGCATCTAGCATGAGGTACAAATGCGAGTTTGACCCCCCTAGCAACAGTTGCTAAAGTCATGAATATTAATGAGCAAAGGTGACATGTTACGTGCGGTACACTATTGACATGACATGATTTAGGGATGTAGGAGCAGGAACGTATAAATTAATACCGTTATTAATGAAAATACTTAAAAACCTTGATCTCGTAGGATTATGACTGGTCTGCGAAAAATGTAACTGCTCGCATTAAAACATTTCTTTTCAGCATGGCTTCTTTGTGAAATGCACAGATTAGCTAAAATTTGGATTTCGTTGCTAAGGGGGGTGTAATTCATAAAACCAAGTCTATGTATGGTAATACTTAAAGCGTCTTATGAATAAGTCCTTAACCAGTGTATGAGTTGCATCGATGTAAACACATAGTTTATTTGCCTCTATCAAGGATTCCACTTATCTTTGGTAGTTCACTTTACATCAATGTGTAGCCCGCTCTTCACCTGAACGTTTTTTGTTGTTTTTTAATCGAGAACATCGGCCTGAAAGTCATTGCTTCATCCACAATGGTCAACAGAATGCAAACAGTTGAAAAGAAAAGTTTGAACACTTTGCAGAAACAAGGAGAGATGCAGTGCTCATTATTTGTTGGCCTGTTATGAGCCTTTTTTATGTTCAAATATGAACTCTCACTTCCACATCCAAATAGAAAAAAAAAAAAAACCTCTGAGAGCATGAGTGGACATTCAGATGTAAGTCTAGTTTAACATTCGTACATTGTTCTGTCATGAAGTCTAAGCATATAAAACAACATTGCCTTTGTTTTATTATTATTTTTTTTATCTCCTTTTTGTTTTTTTTTTCTTCCTTAAAGTAAAGCTAACTAAGAATAAATTAAGAGGCCAGGCATAAGCACTGCATCTTTGATGCAACTAACATTCTTAAATACATAAATATTCATTGAAAACAATTACATCTAATTAAATACCATTAAATTATCATCAAGTACAAACCTACAGTGTTCTAAACACCTTATAAATAAATACAGCATCAAACAGAAAGAAAAGGAACATACAATGTAAACTTTGGCAAAGCTAATCTTCAAAGGGGAAAAGGGTTCAGTGGGAGATTTGGCAACACAATTTGTTCGCTTAAATTAAAAACATAAATTACATTAAATTAAAACAAAACACACATTTAGCAAAAACTCCCAAGTAGGAATGTAATACTAGACACAATTATTGGCAAATAATTTGTAAGTACTTTGAGCAAACAAGCATGAAAACCTCTTTGGAACATTTTTGGTTTTATACCCATATATATTTTTTGTTTGTTTTTGCCTGTATTACATGCAGACAGAATTGCAAGTGTGAATGGAAAATGGCCGCCACCCCTGGCCCAATAAAGAACACCCCTCCAATGGGCGTTGTCAACATAATTGGAGGGCTCAGCGGGTGGGGGCATCTCTTTGGAATAGAAGCTTTACATACAGAGAGAAAATTAAGGATAAAGCTATTTGACCGATACTTCAGCAGTTTCTCTCAGTGAGTGTTTATGTTGTGTAGTTTTGTTTGGTTTCATTTATTGTTGTTGTACATTGTGGAGCAGCAGCAAAGTTCCCCCCCTCTTATGGAACAAGCAAATGTGCATCTTCCAAGCTACAGAGTGCCTCTCCAAAATGGCGTGGTGGACTTTTGTGCGAGCTAGTGACTGTAAGCTAATCAAAAATGATATCTGATTAGCCGTTTTTACGCAATGTTCGCTATATTTCTGAAATTTCAGGAAAATTAGTTTGGTCAGAGAATCGTATGTCGGTGAGCTAATATAGCAAATAGTCTTTGGTATGAACTATATACCTCACGTAGAATTACTCTTCTTGCTTGAGGAAGCACCAAAGATCGTTCAGTAGAAACAGGAATGTTTCATGGCGGACTGAATGGAAGCAAAACATACATGACGGAAGCATCGCTGTTAGTTAACAACTGGTGTTTGTTGTTGGTGTTGTTTTTAATGTGGACCGGTTAGACTGCCTCCTGATGAAATATATTACAGACAGGAGCTTGGAGGTAGACTTGCCTCGTTGAGATACAAACTAGATAATTCCTTCCCTTAGGGCACTTTCACATTCGACCAAGAGGACCAGGTTGGAGAGCTACAATAGTATGAAAAAGTATCTGAACCTTTTGGAATTTCTCGCATTTCTGCATAAAATCACCATCAAATGTGATCTGATCTGTCAAAATCACAGAGATGAAAATACAGTGTCCGCTTTAACTAAAACCACCCTAACATTTATGGGTTTTCATATTTTAATGAGGATAGCATACAAACAATGACAGAAGGGGGAAAAATAAGTAAATGAACCCTCTGCCCAAGGAGACTTAAAGAGCAATTGAAACCAAATTTTACAAACCATTTTAAGTCAAGTGTGTGCCCAATCACTGATGAGTGGTTTAAAGCTGCCCTGCCCACTATAAAACACACACCTGGTAAGAAATGTCTTGATGAGAAGCATTGTCTGATGTGCATCACGGCTCGGTCAAAAGAGCTGTCTAAAGACCTGCGATCAAGGATGGTTGATTTGTATAAAGCTGGGAAAGGATACAAAACCATCTCTAAAGGTCTGGATGTTCATCAATCGACAGTCAGAGAACTTGTCTACAAATGGAGAGAGTTTGGCACTGTTGCTTCTCTCCCAAGGAGTGGCAGTCCACCAAATAGGGCGCGAAGAGTTCAGCGAAGAACACTCAGAGAGGTAAAAAAGAACCCGAGAGTGTCTGCGAAAAACTTACAGAAATCACTGGCACAGTCTCTCTGTGCACATATCAACTATATGTAAAATGATGGCCAAGAATGGTGTTCACGGGATGACTCCACGGAGAAAGCCACTACTGTTTAAAAAAAAAAAACATTGTTGCTCGTTTAATGTTCGCAAAAAAGGCACTTGGACACTCAACAGAGGTTTTGGCAAAATATTTCTTGGACTGATGAAACCAAAGTTGATTTGTTTGGGAGTAACACACAACGTCGTGTGTGGAGGAAAAATGGAACAGCTCACCAACATCAACATCTCATCGCCACCGTGAAGAATGGTGGAGGGAGCATCATGATTTGGGGCTGTTTTGCTGCCTCAGGGCCTGAGCAACTTGCAATCATTAATGAAAGAATGAATTCAAACGTTTATCAGGAATTTTTGCAGGAAAACCTGAGGCCGTCTGTCAGACAGTTGAAGCTAAGCCAAAACACAGAAGTAAATCAACTTCAGAATGGTTTCAGAAGAACAAAATGCATGAATCCCATTGAGATGTTGTGGCATGACCTAAAGAAAGCGATTCATGCCAGACATCCCAGGAATCTGACTGAATTACAGCAGTTTTGTACAGAAGAATGGCCATGATTAGTCATGATCGATGTGCCAGACTAATCTGAAGCTACAGGAAGCGTCTGGTTGAATTTTTTTCTGCCAAAGGGGGGCCCACAGCATACGAAAACGAATTTACTTATTTTTTCCCCCATTCTGTCATTGTTTGCATACTATCCTCTTTAAAATATGAAAACCTATAAATGTTTCGGTGGTTTTAGTTAAAGCAGACACTGTCTTTTCTCTGTGTGATTTGGACAAAGATCAGATCACATTTGATGGTGACTTTATGCAGAAATGTGAGACATTCCAAAAGGTTCAGATACTTTTTCATACCACGGTACCTCGCAATAACACTTGCAAATGACTTAAATGGTTCAGTATTCACACTGCGTCAACGGAACTTTCCTAGTAGCATCGCGTGGATGAAAGGCGCACTCATTGATTGGATACATTTAGATGAGAAAACCCCTCCCTCCTGGGAGTGGAGGTAGCGTGAAGCGTCACTGCAGCTGCACGTAACGTAGCATAAGCGCACCCTTGTCCGCTTGCATTCACAAGCGAAGCAGGGTGCACTTAAAGCGGACCGAGACTCACAATTTTTGAGCGGACCAGAGTTCGTTTATTTGGTCCATACTAGACTTTGGATTCGAGTTCACATTTAAAAAATGAAGCGGACTATCTGAGAAAAAGAACTCTGGTCAGTTTAAAACGGGCCAAGCAGTGCTAATGTGGAAGCGCCCTTAGGTTAAGTTCACACAGCAGGTCTTAATGCATGAACCTGATTTTTTTCGTGTTTTTCCGACTCGAGTGAGGCATTAACTTGACGGTCTGAAGTCGCATAGAAGTGGAACATTTCAAATCTGATCTGGGTCACTGTCGTATGTGGTTTAATCCGATATGGGCCACATTTTTCCAGAATGTAGCGGTGGTCTGAACTGTCAAGTCTCCCAAATCGGAATTCATGGAGCGATTACATCAGAAAAGAGCAAGCGAGACAGGGTAAAAGAGTAGTGGTGCAGCTGTGCATTAGCGTTAGCTCCTAGTTTGAACGCGGCTTTTGGGGAAGGAGCGGGCTTGACAACAGCCATGATAAATAAAATGGATTGAGAATAAGCCTGAGAATGTTGAGTTTCTCTTTGCTCCAAATGAGCAATATTTCAAGATTGCCACCTTTCGGAAATAGAAATACGGGACACCCCCCCTCGCGCCCAAAGCTGTACAGGCAGAAAAAAAGGGGACATGCACAAAACTCCTAAAATACATAGAATGTATCTATTTATATACTGTATATTCCGTATTGGTTCAATACAGAACGCAATATTTAATTCCCAATTACGGATTGTTCCTTATTTCAAGGGACGGGTGGCAACCCTACTTGTACGGCCAGAAGTCGGGGCAAACTGACCCCTATGTGTGTGCGTCATGTGTAGTCATTTGTTTTGATGCTCCTGCGCACGCGGGTCAGTTGCTCAGCGCATCTCGGACTGTGAAGGAGTGCGCACGCGTGATACTTGAACAGATATGACAAAAAATCGGAATCATGCATTAAAGACCTGCGGTATGAACCTAGCCTTAGACTCAAATTAGTATGTATTGTATGACTACTGTAAAAATTGGTAGCATGTTTGAGGTACAGCTATTTCAAACTTGTGGATGTTGGTAGACGATTTACAAACTTGAAGGGATGTAGGCTGATGGAAACTCACAATATTTTGTAAGGAACAAGGTAGGCCATACTGGGTAGTATTACATCATATGGAAGAAAACTCAAAGCACATCATGTGACTGGTGTGCGCACACTGCGTAGCCAAAATTAGTAGGTTACAAGAGGAGGAGAACTGCTACTGGAGTTAACAGTGAATCTTTGGTTTGTTAGCTGATGAGGTTTCTGTTGTTCGTTTAACCATTTTTACTTTGAAAAACTGCATAGGCACACGTTAAAGACACTCTTCAACCGTGAGAGACACATTAATGTTCGGACATTTCTGGGCTGGAGGGAAGAACTTTGATGACGGCGTCCTCCGCTTCCTTCTTCCCCCCTTCCCGTGTGGTTTTACCCTTTTCAGTTCCTAACTTGGCCGGTCTGACTTGACCTTAGCCGGAACAAAGCTATTTCTCCGCTCTTGTGATGTCACCGTTCCACTACCCTCCCCCTTCATCCTCACAGCATCGTCCTGCATCCTTGACATCGCTTCATCGCCACTCTTTTTTTTATTTTTTAAATATTTTTGTTTGTTTTTGGTAGTAATACTCTTCCATGTCCAGTCTTTTTGTTGGAACAGTTAGGTGCAGAAAAAGGGGTTTTCTTTGGTTTCGATTTGTCAATAAATAGAAAAAGTCTCAAGTGTCCATTTTTTTTTTTCAATCTCAAGCCTTTGGCTTGTTTCTAACCAGGCTTGGACCCAGCCTGGGGTTTCTAAAGGAGCAGGGGCTGCTGACTGGCGCCTTTGCTTTGGTTTGGTTGATATTTATTTATTTTTGGTTTAATAGCGCATGTATGAGATGATTGATGAAGTGATTATAGATTATAAAGGCTGCTAAAACACAGTAGGAGGTGATGGCGGTTGAGGTGTTTTCGTGAGGGCTTTGGTATTTACATTATATGGGAAAGACTATACACAGTGATCGTGTAGGGTATACCGTATTTTGGTTACAATGTTTCCTTGGTGACATTCATATGGACATCAAGTCAAGCCTAGGCAGCAACCAAATGCTAATACATGACAATTGAGTCTTCCTCAACCTTGATTTGTATGAAGCAGTACAGCTTGTTTACAGGCCAAATGATCCTCTGCAGGACACGGACTTTCCAGACATCGTCTTTAGATTGTCCTCTTTAACTATTACAAAGGCCCTGATTTGCCTGAGCAGTCCGTAATCCCCCGGATCAAATGGTCCTATTTTGGTCTGAGATGGTTTGATGGCAGTGTATTTAACATCAATTGGCAGAATTAAACCAAAAAGGAAGAAATATTTAAGTCTTAGAGCTATAAAAAGTTTGCGGGTACCGTTATCAACCATATCTTGGAAAAACAGAATTGTAACAAATTATGGCCAAGTTGATGGAAAGTGTTACGAAGTCTACATTAAGTATTTAAATAAGTGTTGCACCGATACCGTTTTTTTGCGATACCGATTCCGATAGCTGACACTGAGGTATTATCCTATAGGAATAGGCCGGAGGAGGATTTGACGCCACATGATTGGACGTCTATCATCTTTGGAAGGGCAACAAGCGCTTCTTTTTTCACTGTGGTTGGACATGTACGTTATTTCTTAGTAGTCCCAAATTCCAATACTAGTACAGGTAGGTTTACGAACGACTTCCGTTCCTACGCTGTTTTTTTTAATGATGGAATGTACTAGTACACTGCCCTCTGGTGGCAGTGTTGGGTCTGGCTGGACTGTCGCCTTATATGACTGAGGAGCAGACTCCTCTGACATAGATAAAAAGGACAGCTGCGCTCTGGTTTGGCCCACATAATGCTGTAAGTTGTTTCAGCTAATATATGTTTGTGTATGCATTTGTAATTAAGTTTAGAGCTACAATTTGTGGAGTTATGTGTGAGCCATTTGCTATGAGAATTGTAAATACGTTGGCATTCGTAGCATTTAAACTAGTGGACTTTTGTTAGGCAATCTTGGCTAATTTAATCACTACATTTACATATTGATCAGGCTAGATGGACGTTTGAACAACAATGTTTTTGTGTCAAGTGTTTTATTGTTAAATGTGTGTCATTTTGGACATAAGTGTATGTGTGTTACAACTTTACAAATTGTCAAATGTGAAGGAAGTAAAAAGCTTCAAAAACCACGATTGCCTTGTTTGCTGTCAAGCTGAACAACTTCATGTTTAGTGGGGAATGAACACGTCATATTAATGAAGTAAGAAATAAGATAAAAAGGTAAAAAAGAAAAAGGTAATGTTTACACGACAAAAAAAAAACGAGGCGAGACGGACGAGACTATGGCGTCGTAAGGACGAAATCAAGTAAATCGAGTACGTCGTAACAGGGGGACTACCTGTATTGTTATCGATGCAACACTAAACTAAATACACTATTTGAATAAAGTTGTAATTGTCTTTACACTGGAAATTGTAAATACTATATGATTCCCAATCTGAAAGAGATTTTTAAATTGATATTTTCTAGCATCATAAATAGTTTGACCAAGTTTAAGATTAAAACCTGTAATGCTCAAATACAAAGCACTGACCAGATGTGACGTCTTATCGAGGTCACAAAATTTATTGGTTGAGAAAATCAGGGTAAATTGATAGGTTATTGATCACCGAAGCTATAAATTTGGGGGACCCATTTGCGAAATGACGCATAAAAAGTATGGATAAATATACAGTACATTAGTTAGTATGAGATGACCAGAAAGCAGAGTGGATTTCAGCCACTGTTTAGAAAAATGGCATCCTGAGTTTTCTAAGATGCGAAAACCACTCGGCTTGGCATAGAGCCCCAGTTCTATTGCAAAAAAATGTGCTTTATATTGTGCTCACATACGTAGTACATATTCACTTCTACTGTACTTCATGTAATTGGAGAAAAAAAAATTAAATTTAACATTTTGGCTCAGACTGTGTGGAGGTTTTATGTGCCTGGGAAGGTATGTGTGGAAGTGTGTGTCTTTGTGCTTCCATTTAAAGCCATTGCCTAACGTTAACAATTGTTGAATTGTTTGTCTTTTGTAGACGAAAAGATTGAATTTTTAAAATGATGCTCTCAAAGTAAAAACTACTCTGACCGAAAGGTGAAATTACTTTGATTCACTGTCACTGACATTAATTCAGCTAAAAAATGAACTTACACTACTTTGTTAAGAAATAAGAAGTCTAGAGTGATGTTTTTTTTTACTGTGAAATAACTCCATGCTCTTTGGTTTGGTAGTAAGTAACCCAAGTTTTGGACATCTGATGAAACGTCCATTCATCATTATCACATTCCGTAGTCATAAAGCTTTCATTGGTTAGTCCATTTGTCGGTTCCTAGCTTATATTGCATAATAGAAAACATATAATGTCCTCTCGTCTTTGGTATTTGGGCTAGTGTATCAGTTTCTTGTTCCAAATGAAACACTAGCAGTGAAGATTTTTACTATTTTTTTTTTTGGTTTTGGTGTGCTCTCTGGCAGAGCTTACCCTTCAACTTCTGAATGTATTTTTTATGAATTGGGAAAAGGCGGTTTGGCTTCAAGTCGTCACAGTGAGCAGCCCCTCTCTCAGTTTGTCACCTCTGACAAACGCAAACAGACAATCAAAATAACAAGTACAAAGTTTGGTTTCCCAGTTTCCACTCCTTGCTTGGATCAGGCTAAAGCTCGACCCATGACCTCAACCTGTCCCCCTACCTTAACCCACCCCGTCCAACCCTCGTCCCAGTCATCTACCCCTTCACCTATTATCACGCTTTGGTACAAGTGCTGGATGCTGAAGATTGGGCGCCTGGACTGGCTCCGTCGTCTGTCCATTTGTCCAGGCTCCGGCGGCGGGCGTTCATGAAGAAGTTGCTGACGGTGGTAAGTTCGAGGCCCAGTTGCTGCGAGATGGTGAGCTGCATTTCTTTGGAAGGCCGCTTGTTTTCTTTGAAGATGGCCAGCAGCGTTCGCCGCTGCAGGTCTGTGAAGACCAATCGGGATTTCTTTGGTGTGTTGTTCCGCTCCTTCGCTGTGTCCTGCTCCTTCCTTTTGCACGCTGTGGAAAATACAAATTGTTAGAGTCACCCATTTTTAAGCATAACGCCACCGTATGGATTATGTATAAACACACATTCTTGATTTACAGTAGTTTAACGAGCATTCCAAAGCTTCGAGGTCAAATAAGTTAACCTGTAACGATTGTTGTACATTTTAGGCCTATCTTGAAATTACTGAAAAGCCAAATACTCTTAACATTTTGTGAGTATTAGCTTTAGCTACCACAAGAATAAAACAACGATAACCCTTTGTGCCACTATTCATGAATCAATGCGACACACAGTTGCAAAAGTTCAGGTTTTTATTAGGGGTGTCAAACGACTAAAATTTTTAATCGAGCTAATTACAGCTTAAAAAATAGCTAATCGTAATTAATCGCAATTCAAACCATCTATAAAATATGCCATATTTTTCTGTAAATTATTGTTGGAATGGAAAGATGAGACACAAGATGAATATATACATTCAACATATAAGTACTGTATTTGTTTATTATAACAATAAATCAACAAGATGGCATTACCATTATTAACATTCTGTTAAAGGGATCCATGGATAGAAAGACTTGTAGTTCTTAAAAGATAAATGTTAGTACAAGTTATAGAAATTTTATATTAAAACCCCTCTTAATGTTTTCGTTTTAATAAAATTTGTAAAATTTTCAATCAAAAAATAAACTAGTAACCCACAATTGTTGATGCCAATAATTACTTGCACAATGCTCATGGGTGCTGAAGCCTATAAAATCAGTCGCACCCAAGCGCCAGCAAAGGGCGACAAAACTCCGAAAAACACAACAAGTACACATTTCACTGTGCTGTCATTTTAATGTTTGAGCGGGGCATGTGCGTTAATTGCGTCAAATATTTTAACGTGATTAATTAAAAAAATTAATTACCGCCCATTAACGCGCTAATTTTGACAGCCCTAGTTTTTATTTCTCTTCACGTTGGAAATATGTGTGATTGTTTTCAAAAGATTTGCTTTCCAATCTTAGAAACAATACAGCCATCCATTTTTCCATAGTACAAAAAGGTGATGGGTAAATATTGTATGTGAGATGATGTTTGATAAATGGTGCTGAGAAATACAGAGTACAAAATAAATCCCTTTGTAAATGCCTTATGCCACTGTGATAAGTAAACCAAACTCAATTTTTATTAACCTGTTGTGAACACTAATTTCTAAGAATTAAAAAGCAATTTGGTCCTGGAAAACATGCCTAACTTGATGTATCTTAGTTAAGTCAAATTAAGAAAAAATAATTTTTTGTACCCAGTGTTCTTTGGGTGTTCTTTCAAACATGCACAGATGTGCCTCGTCTATTTCACACTTTTCTGACACCCAAACATTTCTGCACATATCCCTGGTAAACCGTGCAATCAACCAGTGCTCTCTTCAACACCTTCACTTCCTTTACTTACATTACATCGATTTGGTAAATTTTACTCTTTTATAAACTTTGGCGTTGCCTTATTGTAAGAAAGTCTTTAAAAAATAAGTTAAAAATAAGTTTCCTTACTGATGACTTTATTATCAAAGTAACTAAGTTACTTTAAAACTAATTTCTCACTTACTTTTTAACAATTTTCTCCCTTTACCGCCTCAACATAAGAATGACAACACAAAAATGTCACCGCATGTAATTGATTTTCCGATAATTGAATTTAAAGGGGAAGATCAGAATGTTTCACCTAAAGCTTAATCTTCGAGTTAGCGGAGGTTTAATTACTCGATGGAGTTGATTTCAACCAGCTTAGCCCTGAAACTAACAAATAACTGACAAACTGCATGGAATTTGTTAAAATAAACCCCACTGACTAATTAAACCCCGCTAACTTAAAGATTAAGCCCGATGTAAAAAATTCTGAATTTCAGGTTACCATTTAGGGTTAACAGCATATCAGTGCCAATGTAAAACAATGCAAATTGACTGCACAATAATCAACAAAACACAAATGAATTGCATGTTGTAATAAACACAAAGGTGGGGGAGGGCAGGGATGCGCGCGCACAACCAGGAAGTACACTGTACACACACGCGGTCAATTTGGCCACAAAACGTGGCAGCAACTAAGCACTTTACACTCAATCGGACTTACAACACATCCCAGAGATGCAAAATGAACACGTCACTATACATATGCAACACGAATATGATGTAAACAATGCTTGCCAACAAAACGGCCACACATGTAGGGGCTCCAACCTATTGCCGGAACCCTCCAGAATGAAGGAAAAATACTCATGTTATTTCATGGACCTACACAGATCAACATTCCCTCGCACATGTCAACATTCAGCTCGAATGTGCACCCGCGCAGGTAGCCTGGCACACGCCTTTCTCAGTCCCAAAACGCTTAGCGCGTGTGACTCGAGACCATAACAAGAAGTAATTGTGAGCTGTTACCATGGGAACGAACACGTAGCAGGACTCTACTCAAAATGCTCCTTGTACATGACTGCAATAATCTTCATTCTACATACATTATGAGGCAATAACAAAATAGTAATGCACAGACACCAAGGAAACTAATTTTGTCAGATTACTGGTTTGGAAAAATGAATGCAATAGATTACTCGTTACTGAAAGAAAGTAATCAGATTACAGCACTGATACACAACACTGGCCCCAATGGATGATGGGCAGTCGTGGCAACCATGACTGTGAGTAGTGATTGCTATAGTTATGTCATGTTTGTTCTAAAATGTGTTGTTTCTTGGGGAACTGTGGCGTATGGGGCACAAGAACAACATGTGTTAAAAACAAAGGCCAGGCTCTGTCATTCTCCATGTCGCTCACTACAATATTTACTTACTTATTAATGTGAAGTTAGTGAAGGTGTTCAAGAGAGCTCTGGTTGTACTATGTAAGGTTATACTACTGATTGTTCATTTCACACCAAGCATTAAATCATTCAGCAGGGTGTCAAAAGCAAATATCTCTTGTGTCTTCAATGCATTGTTGAGCATTTTAAAATAGTTTATTTCCCCTGAATGAATCCATTGAGTGTTCTCCCTTCATTTATTTGGGGGTAGGGTCATAACTGTTTGAAAATGTGTTATTAATTAACCCCTTCAGACCTAAGCATGCTGCCGAAGGACATAACGCGTTCGCTTCTGTAACCCAATAAATACACTGAATTTAGTTGCTATTGCCACTTCTGGGGGATGATTGGATGAAACTTTACCCATCGAAATGAAATCATGAGGTTTTTCACACCTTCTTTGCTATTTTTGGCTCTTAGAAAATGGCTGACCAAAAGCAACTTCAAAAAGGATAAAAGGAAAAAAGGAAAAAGGATTTTTTCTTTTTTTTGCCCGACTGGTCTGAATGGGTAGAATTGGCATGTGCTCTTTATTTTGTAGAATTATTTCAGTTAAGAAAATAAAAAAGTTTGCCTGCGTATGATAAATGAGCAGCACTGAAGCTAACTAAGGTATCACTTTAGTACTGGAAGCTTCCAATAAATAAATTACTGTAATTCAAGTTATTTTGATGACTGCAAACTCCAAACAAACAATTTACTGTAATCCAATTTTTAAGGTTAATTTGAGTCTTTAAAACTTGAAATAATTAAGTAAATTGCACCTAATTAATGTAAGTAACATAAATGACATTTTCTAAGACAGAAAGTTAGCATTTTTTATTTTTTTTAAAGTAGAGTAAAATATACTTGGGGCCGTCACCAGTGTGAATTTGTCATTTATTCATTTTAATTGTATTAATTTAGTTTTTATTAATGTTTTATTAATTTATAAATGTATTTAAAATGATTTAAAAAAAGTGTATAAAAATAATGATTTATAATCGAAAAAATATCAGGATAATTGCTAGTTGTCATTTTTTTAATGACCAAAAATAGTCACTTACCCTATAAAGGGTTAAAGGTCTTAAGTATATATGTAGTGCCCTATAAGTATGAACTTTTCATTAAGTTCCCACAGTAGTGACCACTCTAACTTAAAAGGATAAGTATTCACAATTTACTTGGTCATTTTGAGATTTTTGCAAGGCAGCAAAGAGGCAACCAGAAAAAAAATAGACATTTATTTGTGTCTAAATTACAGATAAATATTGGGATGCTCAGTTAATTACTTGATTTTTGAGTTACAATAATTGTCTGGGTACAAGTCTGAACAGGACTTTGGAAGCATAAATGTGATGTACCCTGATAAATAACAACATTTCTCCAATAAACAATTGAAATATGCTTGTCTCACTCCTGTCTCTTGCTGACTATAGCCACAAATAAACTGATTAGCAGTTTCCACTAGATAGTGTTTGAAAAAAATAGTGCAGACAAGTCAAGTGTCAAATGTAAAAATCACTCAGACACATGCACACAAACACAACCGCTGCTGTCAATGAACAAGGCGTACGCTTGAGTGATTCAATCAGGATTTTTTTTCACCCTCTGATCAGGGTTACAGTGAGGATCAAATGCGCAATTATATTATTCAAAAAGGATTTACCGGTCTGAGAACAAGGGGGAGGCTTGAGAATGAAGCGGTCTGTGAGCATAAAGGGGAGGGGTGTATTCTTTAAAGGTGAGACCAGATCAATGGGATCAATAAGGCAGGCTTGCTCTATCTTTCATCAGCTCTCTGCCGTGAATCTGAGTGATGCTAAATGCGTCTATAAGCACAGACGCTATCAGCAGAAAATATGAAAGATCACTCAAGTAGTTTACCTCCTTGGTAGAATAATATACACACAGTACTATTGTACCGTCATTGTAACAGTCCTGATTAGTATCAATAGTGTTATGTCAGTATTACTCAGTCCTTGTATTTTTGGACAAAATAGGAGTATAATATCAGCCAATTTTTTTCCTCCTCAAAATGCAATCTCTATTGGTGTAGGAGTTGTCCCTCAGTATGCTTTTACACAGAAATTTGTTGAGCTATTCCGTCTTTCAAAGCAAACATTTCTATCTGTCCTCATGTGACTCCGAAACTTAACAAATCTATAGACCTGGGGCCCCCTGATAGCACTGATGAACTGGCATCATACGTGGATGAGCGTTGAAAGTCCACAAAATGTGAACTTAGAAGATCATTCATTCCCTTTTTAAAACATGTAAGTAGTCATTACAGCTTTAAGAAAATCTTTGGGTCTTGTACAGCATGTTATTTTAGTTAAACACATATGTTTCTCTCAGCTAAAGAAGAGCTTAGACATGTAGTACTGACCAAGCCTCCAGTGCACATTATTCCAACCTTTTTTCTGCACACTCATCTGGAGTGTTAGGTCAAGTGTTTGGTCTCAAAAGCTGCTGGCAGACAACAAACAACAAAGTCTAGGATATTCAAATGCTCTTTTGTTGAGTTGGCATATTTAAAAAGAAATACAGATTAAAAGTAGGTGTTATCTAGCACGGATAATCGGAAACGGAACAAGAAATATGAAGCGGAGGAGAAAAACGAAGGAAAGACAGCGAATGGAAGAAAAAAAAAACTTAAGATGAAAGTGGTATACTTGAGAGAGTCCCCCCCTCAAATAAAAACAAAACAAAACAAAACACATAATATTGTAATATAGGCCTAGCTCAACATCATTTGACATGATTTTCTTTTTTTTTTTTTTTTTTGGTAAGGAATAGTCCACATTATTAAATACAGGTAGTCCCCGGGTTACGATGTACTGGACTTGTACTGGACAAGGGCGGAGTCTGCCATTTTATGTCCAATTGTTTCAGGGTTTCCCCTACATATTAAGTATTGTGGCGCTCCCCCACACCAAAATAAAAGCCGCCACGCCGTGCAAAACAGATGTTTTATTTTTAATTTTTTTTTTTAAGGCCGTTTCAAACTAGCGGCAGCCTAGTGTGAAGGGATCAGCGGCAACCTATTCATTGTGTATTGTAATGTCCGTAACTATACGAGGCCCCCTTAAGAAACGATCGGATGGGGAGCTGCGACGTTAAGGGAAGCGTGAAGGAGATAGCGTTACATGTCGCGAAGACCACTGTTATTTTGTTATTCTGTATTATTGTTGCCACAATTAAGTACAGACTCCTCTCCTTCTTCCCTCCATCCGGGGCATTACTGTATTTTGGATCGGACTTTTCGGTAAAAGTGAGCAGTGGACGGCCGTCTTGGACGGAAAGGCAAGTTTGAATGAACTTGCACCGAGCACAGAGCGCCGCCGCACTAATGTCAACAACTCATTCAATAGCAGAGGGGCAGAGCTGTTACAGCGGACGGATATATGCAAACACGGCTGACGAAACCTTGATGAATGCGCTTTTTTCCCGTTTCGCGAGCTCCAGGACACTTGAAAAATGTCTCTCATACCGCTCCTTGCTAAGTTAAATGGTAGCTAGATGTGCGTTTGTGTGGAAATGTAGTTCACGAACAACAACAATAACAAAAAAACTGTTCACCTTCCCACCAAAACTAGTAAAACTGTTTACACGGCAATTAGAATTTCCCTCTACACCTTGAAATGGGTCCATTACAAGGGTGTAGGTTTGGTCTAAATATTGGTGGTGACGATATAACAACATAACCTGCATGTACACTTTTTGCTGGGGCCAGAACGTTAATAAAACCAAACTGATAGGTGAACGGGGGTCAGGGCTACATTTCTCACCAATATGAACCTAATGAATTGATAGGCTAAATGATCAATGCAAAAATAAATCTGTATTGACTTGTACTAACTTTCACACTGAAAATTTATAACGTTTTAATCTGATGAGTTTTCTTAAATCTATTTGCATAATTTTTTCCGTCTTGTTTTGAGTGTTAAAGACTAGTTAACAGATTAATGGGTCAGATTATTCAATTTACTTTAGGTAAATTTTACCATTTGTTCTTATTAAGCCCATGCGTCTAAAGGTTGGTCATTTTTCACCAAAATCAAGGGGGAAAATGATTTCAAATAATGTTTTGAACAATATCACTTCTTGAATAAAGAACATTTTTGACGAAAAAAAGCTTCTTTTTTTTTTAAAGATTAAATATACTCAATTTTTGCTTAAAATAAGAGTGTTAAGATGATTTTACGATAGCTCTTTTTCTTATTTCAAGAAATCTAAATAAAATTTACTTGAAGCACTGGCAGATAATTTCACTTATTTCGATTAGATTTACACTGAAAACAAGGGCATTTCACTAGTCATCAGCCAATCAAACGTGCGTTTGAGGGAAAAAAAATGGTGTCATTGTAGGAATGAAAGTAATTCACTTATTAATGGCAGGGTCAATTCTATCCTTGCAAAATATGTGAAGACAATCTAAATGACCTCTATAACTGAACTCATTATATAATGCAAATAAGGTTGCCTAAAAGTTGGTGGGGACAATTTGAGCATCCTGAAAAGTTCCGAGTGTTATGTCCCTAAAGTCCCTACGCAAACCTATGCCATTGGTCCATTAACAGAAGGACTAGTATTGTTGTGTCAATGTAGTACATATTAAGGCCAAATAAAAGGAAAAATAAGACTACAAGATGTAAGTAGTACTATTGCTAAAAGAATAAAAAAGTATTATCAAGTAGGGTAATGTATCTGTAATCAGCTACGCATTTTACGTACATGTACCGTAGCTGAGAGCTACGACATTAGCCTGGCTAATGAAATATTTCAAATAGCTCTTTGTTATGGTTCTTCTTGGGAAACAAAATGTGAAAAAAAAAATTAATTTGTCATGATATGATGCAATTTTGCCGTGGCACGACACGGTGAGGTGGTCCGAGTCCGATGCAGCCCACCACCGCATCTTCAAAAAATCCTAGGGGAAACCCTTTTTTTTTTTTTTTTTTTTTTTTTTTTTTTTGTCACTTAAACATTGCATTATTGTACCTCACAGTATCTTATTATTTACTTTCTTTCATCAATATGACTGCTCTGCCCTTTGGCGAAATGTGTATTTGATTATAATGCTGACTTTTATTTCGTGATACATGCTTTTATTTTGGCGCAGGAAGCTACTACTACCTGCTCTGGTAGTAAACACACCGGTCAAACCACACACAACACTCCATTTTGGTCCATCCAGAGGACAAAATCCACCCTGAAAACAAATGCAACTCAATATATGAAATTCCATGCAAATCATGCAATTAATTATACATCGGGGAGACAGGGAGGAGCTTTATTACAAGAAAAACAGAACACAAGAAGGAATGTGAGAAGGAGACAGCAATAAGACAAACAAGGGCAAAAAAAGAACTTACACAACAGGAACACCACAAGTCACCCATCACCGAGCACTGCAAAAGGGAAAATCACACTATGGACTGGGAAAAGGCCAACATCAGCGCTGGATCAGGGAGGCCACTGAAATCTGCAAGCGTGGCCCGAGGACCATCAACAGGGATGAGGGAGCATACATGCTCTCTACTAGCTAGACCAGCATCCTGGAAGAGTGAATGGTCAGCAGAGGGCGTGACTCGCCTGTCAAATCTGACAGGTGAGCCAGATTAAGAGCGTAAGAGCGCATGTACACACGTAGAAGAACGTATTTGCGCACACGAAGTAGAGCGCATGTGTGCACACACGAAGAAGAGGGCCTTTGCTCCTACAAATAAGTCGCGCAGCCCAGTGAGAGAGATAGAGGGGAAAGATTACATTTTAGCTTGTTGTCTAGCTAGGACGAGGCTCCAATGTCTTGGTGAGGACAATACAATGACGTATAATACATGTTTTATAATAGTTATTTGGGGATTTGGGGGGTATTTAGGGGTACTTGAAGGGTGAATTCGGGTTACGTCGCCAGTGTAGGAACAGAACTTGTTCGTAACCCAGGGACTACCTGTAGAAGTAATATCAACCAATACAGCAATTAGCAGGATTAGCATTAATGCTAATTTACAGTCATAGTCCCACAGGTATTATAGGCTTCCAACATTACAGTTATTAACATTATAACCATGTACAATTCCATTTCATTTCCCAAATCAAAAGTATGATGTGTTATCAAGACTGACCTGTGAGAGGCAGCATGGTGCCACACGGCATCCAGACTGCTGGAAAATACAAAGAGAAGAACAAGTACTAGTAGTAGTCGTAGAGGTAGTAGTAGTAGTTTTAGTAAAAGAAATAAGGAAAACTATTTAAAGGAGGAATTAGAGTTGGAATTGTTGTCATTTTTAGTGTGCTGAATCAGTCTTGTATCATTATTTATGCAAAGTGATTCATTCTTATCCGCCCCATCAGCATCTTGATTCTGATGAATCATGTTACCAACAAATACATAGAAAACAAACAAACAAACAAACAAACAAACAAACAAACAAACAAACAAACAAACAAACAAACAAAAAACCTGCAGTTATTTGGAAACGGGCTTTATTAGTGGAAAGCTCATTTAAATTTCACTTAAGTTGACACTTGTGGTTCTGATTGTATGTACACAGGCATGTTTATTTTTCTTTCAAAGCTTGTCTTTCTCTCATACAGTGTATAATCTTTTGTGCCCCCTTCAATTTTGCTTTCATCATCACTCTTTTGTCTGCATTAGCTCTCTGCGCCACTGTATTTCGTCCATCCTCCTTCACAGCTTGTATCTTTTTACTTATTCCTGCCTGCTTGCATCACTCTCCCCTGCCTCTCCCTCATCCTTCTGCCCCTCCTATCTTTCTGGCTTGCTTCATTCCTCTTCTTTTCCTTTCACCAATGCTCTCCTCCTCCTGCACTCTGTATCTTTTTTTTTTATTGCACCATTACCACTTAAGCCTGGTATCCATTACAGTGAGGGCATATAAGTGCAGGGTAAGTAGTAAAGTCGTCCTTCAACATACATTTCACTGCTGGAGTGTGGCGCCACATTTTGGCACATCAAAACACTCCATAAGGAGCCAGCAAAGTTGAAGTATTATTTCGTTGACTCTTTTGTCAATTGTCACATCTGACACCTTTTACGTCAACCCTTTATTCGTGGACATACACAAACATTGTGAATGTATATTAAAGCCTGCAATATTTGAGCACTTAGCAATCAGCATGCCATAATATCTCTGTATACAATATGTGTGCGTGCGTGCGTGTGTGGTTGTGCTTAATGCACCGTGATCATTTCCTCTTTCCACTTTGCCAACCGGAAATGCTCTCTTTGTCTTGACAGAATTTCTCTGCCTGGTTTGAAAACTACCAAAATGTAAGCATTGTTAATGGATTAGTTCAAGTACATGATATTTAAAACAGACAGTACAGATCGCATTATTAGTCCATTGTTGTATGTAAGTCTACGAGTTTCCATTGATCACTTTCAACGTACTGGAACGCTACTAAAATAATCCATACAGTATCCCTTTTTAGGCCTTTTAGAATTGGAGGGACAACCACAGATAAGCGGTATCAGAATGGTAGTGCCAGACACATTGCTTATTAGCCAGTCATTGATTGGTTGACCCGAATGTTGAAATTTCATGGAATAACTTCCACCGTCCATGCAATAATAGAAGAAAACCAAGTGCGTCTTGTAATTTTTGAAGTCTACGATAGAAATCAGTGTTGTTTTCGGCAACGATGACGATAACGAAAATATCTCGTCACCGAACACTATTCTTCATGACGAAGGCGAGACGATAACAACTAAAAACCTATTTTGGGAGACTAAAACATAATGGGACGAATGCCAGTTTTCGTCTGACGAGACGAGTACGAGAAGAAAATGCATAATAGTTTTCGTCACAATGTGTGACATTTTATCTGTAGTTAGCTTGCATGTAGCAGTGTCTGGTTGTGTCACTCATGATGTGCCATGCCCCCTCCCTTCCAGACTCACTAGTGTGTCGTCTCCAGTCTCCACGCAGGCTTGTGCCCACAGTAATATTTGTTTTCTTGGTCAGAGTCAAGATGCAATGTTGCTTACGCTGCTTCTCCGCTTGTCTGCGTGGCTATCGCATGTTTGATGGGATTCGCGCATGGCTGGATGTGATTGGGATTTGGGCACACTCTGGTGGGGCACCTTGGCGCCAGGATTGGCGATGGGGCGGTGTAAGGTGGGTTGCCAACAGGCTCACACTCACAAGGGATTCACACGATTATTGGATTCTAGATCACAGGGCTGATTTGTGTACACTCCACTCCACCCCTCCCAATCACTTATCTTCTAGACTCCCCCCTCCCCTCTTTGCCTGGTTAACAGGTCCCCCACATGCTGTCAACCGGAAATACATCTAGCTAACGATAACACCAAATTTTCATAGTTAGTGTAGGCGTTCAATGTATTTCTTGTTGTTGTTTGTGTTTCTTCTGTCTCTCTCTCTCCTTCTTTTCTTCTGTTCCCCCATAACCACCTTCTGTTCGCTGCTTTGTCTTAATAAATGAGATATGTTAAATGATCACAATGGGAGTAGGTCATACTCAAACGTGAAACATTAAAACTGCTCAGATCAACCGGACACGCAGAGTTCCATTCTCCTTGTCAAACAGCTGAACAGGACAGGTAAAGAGAGAAAAAAATATGCAATGTTGCTTTAGCCTTTAAAAGACTTTGCTGAGGGATCATCACATATTAAATGTAACTCGTAGCGTTAGCATAGCATTCGCATTCACATTAGGCTAATGCTAATGGTGAGCGTCCTCTAAACTCTCGGAAAACTTACTTTTATATATTGTTGTGTCCAGGTGGCTATAATTAATTAAAATAATGTTTGCGTACAGGTGGCTAAAATTTATTAAAATAATATATGTAATGTAATGTTTTCCTGCTGAGTGTTTATAATCACCAAGTTGGTGTTGTCCTTGTAGATGCTATAATTTGTTCTCGTCTGTCAATATGCATTCGAAATAGTTGGAAACCTTTGTTTATCTATTTATTTTGGGAGTGATTTTTTTTTTTTTTAATTTTACAGACAAGAACATTTTTAGTAAACGTCAACTACAACTAGACGAAGAGAAACACATTTTGAGATGACTAAAATGACTAAGACTAAAAAGTATTATCATTGATTAAGACGAAAATGGAAAGGGCTGCCAAAAACAACACTGATAGAAATAAAAGACACGCCGTCATAAATAGGGATGTCCCGATCACATATTTTTGCATGCGAGTCCGAATCTGGGTCACCCCATTTTGAAGAATTGCCGATACCAAGTCCCAATCCGATGCTTGTATTTTCAATGGGGGACTGGCAGCGATTGAACGATTGCTGCAAATCCTCCCGGTCAAAAGGTATTGGATGTCTCTTGCTGTCAATGCAGTCAATGGGTTAAAACTTGAAAATAAAATTAAATAAATCCATTTGAAAAACATGACCTTTTGTACCTGACTCCAATCCTTTGCAAATGACATGATTTCTTATTACGTGATCAGATCGGGGACATCCCTAGTCAAAAACATTACTTTTAATGAAGTCAATGATCCACATTGTCCTCTCCTGTTCATGTGCAGACACACTAACACAAATATAAAAAATTGTTTAAAATCAATCCCAGATACGCTGGCCTACTGGTGTAAATACCCAGAGGAGCACTAAAACTGTAATCACCAGTTGCTTAAAGACGTTTTTAATGTAAAGAAAAATATGGAATTACATCAGCGCTATTCAATACACTTAGCGGCTGAAGCACTTAATCATTAATGTAACTGATTGGAGATCAATATGAGCACACAATTAAGGGTGTAAATGTGCTCTGAGAGTGTTTCTAGGGTATTTGTGAATGAGAACACAACATGCAATGGCATTACGGTGATGTTTTATGGGAATATTGTCAAAAGACTGTGCCAACAAAATGAGTAACTGGACTCCAAATTGCTAAAAGTTTGAATTTCCAAGCAAGTTCCGAGCAAGAGATATACGAAGGCCTCAGGGAAAACATTCACTAACCTTGACTTGCTAAATGTTGACATTGAGGATAAGTCAAAGGGAGCCACTGTTTAGTCATACACATAGACACACAAAGACTAATAGATGATGAGTTAACTGGCCTCTCTGTACTCGTTCTTATCAGCTTTGTTTTTGACGTTCTGAAGCTATCGGTGGTCCGTCTCACAGCACACAGCACCGGCAAAGAGCAAACACCGATAATAATCTGCAATCAATAGATTGTATTGTTATTGATGATTGATCAAGAGAAGCTCGAGCAGCTATAAAGGGATATCCTGGTAAACCTCTCACCGCTGTATTTGCTGCTACAGTGGTACCTCGACACACAATCGCTACGACACACAATCTTTTTGATATCCGACGTCAAATTTGTTTCGACATCTGACAACTTGCTCAAAATACAAAGATTTATGTCAGCGCCGCAGTTTCTTTGTTTTCACGCAAGACAGACGCACGGCTGATTTTCTTGTGAAAGATTTCAACATAGGCTCCAAGAAAGTTTGTACAGGTGGTGAAAAAAGGGAAAAGGTGACGCTTACCAATGAAATGAAGATGGAAACGATAGAAAATATGACCATGGTGTGCGCGACCGTGAACTGGGTCCACAATACGGCCGTAGAATGTCTATGACCTCCTCCGACCTCCGTTCGCTATTCTCTATAGACCCTACTCACCAACGTCACAGAATGACGTGTCGCTGTATCCGGCCGCCATATTGTCCGTCTTTGTTTATCCGTATTCTCAATGGTTTCAATTTGTCGTGCAATTTATAGTGCAATTCATGGAAGCCCCGGTGCTTTCAGACGCTGTAAACTCATTGGATGCGTTGCATAAAAGGCGTTATGTCAAATATCCATTCGCCAGATCCATATTTGATGCCTAAATCGATATTTTTCGACCGGCTGTCTTCGCCCTCTCTGCCTGACATCTGCTACCCTGATATCTACAACTATCTTGTCCACACAAAATCAGCCTATTCTCACGGAAGTTTGAAAAACTTTAAGAGCAGCACTCTAAGCAACATTACTCCGTGTGACCCTTTACTTCCAATTTTCTAAAATGGCGACAATCAATAAAAAAAAAGTTGACTGCGATGGCCGACGCTTCAAGGATAGGTGGATATTGGACTATTTCTTCAATAAAACACGCAACAACTGTGTCTGCCTCATTTGCAAAGAGACAGTCACTGTTTTCAAAGAGTTCGATGTGACGCGATAATATTACCGAACAAGATACACTGACATGTACGACAACATTACAGGGAAGATACGCAGCGAGAAATTATAGCAACTTGAAGCTAGTTTAATTTCACAGCAGCAGTATTTCGCAAGAGCCCGAGTGTCGAAAGAGAACGCCACAAAGACGAGATTGTTAAAATTATGAATTAAAAAAAATAATAAAGCAAATGTGACACACAGAAGGGCTTGCTAAAATTTGTTTAAATATATTGTTCTATGTAAATCAGCCAAGGTAGCCCCCGCATTTTTACCACACCAAATCTGGCCCCCTTTGCAAAAGGTTTGGACACACCTGTTTAACTGATGATCCGTAGACGAGGCCAGTTTCTTTCACTTGGTACCAGCTAAATATTATTCAAAATATAATGATGGTGGAAGAAATAAGCATCTTGAATTTGAAACTGTATGTTATCGGCGATTAGCCTCGCAATGATCTTAATTGTGGTTGTCAGCCCAAAACCCTCTAAATATACAGTGCCTTGCAAAAGTATTCGGCCCCCTTGAACCTTGCAACCTTTCGCCACATTTCAGGCTTCAAACATAAAGATATAAAATTTTAATTTTTTGTCAAGCATCAACAACAAGTGGGACACAATCGTGAAGTGGAACAAATTTTATTGGATAATTTAAACTTTTTTAAAAAATAAAAAACTGAAAAGTGGGGCGTGCAATATTATTCGGCCCCCTTGTGTTAATACTTTGTAGCGCCACATTTTGCTCCAATTACAGCTGCAAGTCGCTTGGGGTATGTTTCTATCAGTTTTGCACATCGAGAGACTGACATTCTTGCCCATTCTTCCTTGCAAAACAGCTCGAGCTCAGTGAGGTTGGATGGAGAGTGTTTGTGAACAGCAGTCTTCAGCTCTTTCCACAGATTCTCGATTGGATTCAGGTCTGGACTTTGACTTGGCCATTCTAACACCTGGATACGTTTATTTTTGAACCATTCCATTGTAGATTTGGCTTTATGTTTTGGATCATTGTCCTGTTGGAAGATAAATCTCCGTCCCAGTCTCAGGTCTTGTGCAGATACCAACAGGTTTTCTTCCAGAATGTTACTGTATTTGGCTGCATCCATCTTCCTGTCAATTTTAACCATCTTCCCTGTCCCTGCTGAAGAAAAGCAGGCCCAAACCATGATGCTGCTACCACCATGTTTGACAGTGGGGATGGTCTGTTCAGGGTGATGAGCTGTGTTGCTTTTACGCCAAACATAGCGTTTTGCATTGTGGCCAAAAAGTTCAATTTTGGTTTCATCTGACCAGAGCACCTTCTTCAACATGTTTGGTGTGCCTCCCAGGTGGCTTGTGGCAAACTTTAAACGAGACTTTTTATGGATATCTTTGAGAAATGGCTTTCTTCTTGCCACTCTTCCATAAAGGCCAGATTTGTGCAGTGTACGACTGATTGTTGTCCTATGGACAGACTCTCCCACCTCAGCTGTAGATCTCTGCAGTTCATCCAGAGTGATCATGGGCCTCTTGGCTGCATCTCTGATCAGTTTTCTCCTAGTTTTCTCTCCTCCTGATGCTCCTTCCATTTCAATATGATGGCTTGCACAGTGCTCCTTGAGATGTTTAAAGGTTGGGAAATCTTTTTGTATCCAAATCCGGCTTTAAACTTCTCCACAACAGTATCTCGGACCTGCCTGGTGTGTTCCTTGGTTTTCATAATGCTCTCTGCACTTTAAACAGAACCCTGAGACTATCAAAGAGCAGGTGCATTTATACGGAGACTTGATTACACACAGGTGGATTCTTTTTATCATCATCGGTCATTTAGGACAACATTGGATCATTCAGAGATCCTCACTGAACTTCTGGAGTGAGTTTACTGCACTGAAAGTAAAGGGGCCGAATAATATTGCACGCCCCACTTTTCAGTTTTTTATTTGTTAAAAAAGTTTAAATTATCCAATAAATGTTGTTCCACTTCACGATTGTGTCCCACTTGTTGTTGATTCTTGACAAAAAAATTAAATTTCATATCTTTATGTTTGAAGCCTGAAATGTGGCCAAAGGTTGCAAGATTCAAGGGGGCCGAATACTTTTGCAAGGCACTGTATATTAAATGCATTTTTCCAGATATAAAATGACTACTACATAATCCGTGGTAATCGTTTGGAGCCCAGTTTTCTCGTCGAATTGCGGCAGCCCATCTCGCTCTCCTCTCCGGGTCTCTCGGAATACAGTAGAACTTCAAGTCTCTCCGTCTATCTTCTCTGTTATTGCAACCAACCGCCACACACGCCTTCACCATTTTGATTATTAATGTTAATGAGCAGAAAAACACGCCATAATAGGAGGAATTTACGTAGCGGTAATGCGTCAACACGACGAGTTGACGGACAATATAGCGCGGAGGCGTGGTTGTGACGTCATGTGAGTAGGGTCTATAAACTAATCTGTCTCACTATGTCGTCAGCCACGCGGTGCGTTCAGGCACACCATGCAAAACACATCTGCCACATTAGAACCCAATTCGTTACATTATTATAGGTATTATTATTTGTATTACTATTATTATATTATTCTGATATTTATTTATAATTGCTTTGTTTTGATCTGTGTAATTGCTGTTTGCAATAGTACCAGCAGTACTTATTGAGGATTTAGTGTAGGTTTTCGGGCTGTGGAACGAATTAATGGAATAATATTGTATTCTAATGGGAAAATCCTGCTCGGCAAACGTACGACCATCTCGATTTACAAACAAGGTCCTGGATTGACTTACCTTCGTATGTAGAGGTACCACGGTATTTTGATCAGTGCCACGACGTACAAGTACACTAATGTCCAAAAGTATTGGCACCCCTGCAATTCTATCAGATAATGCTCAATTTCTCCCAGAAAATGATTGCAATTACAAATGCTTTGGTAGTAATATCTTCAGTTATTTTGCTTGCAATGAAAACACACAAAAAGAATGGGGAAAAAAATTAAATCATTATCCTTTTACACAAAACTAAAAAAAATGGGCAGGACAAATGTATTAGCACCCTTTGGAAAATCACGTGATGCTTCTCTAATTTGTGTAATTAGCAGCACTTGTTACTTACCTGTGGCACATAACAGATGGTGGCAATTTCCAAACCACACTTGCAGCCAGTTAATATGGATTAATGTCGAGTCAATCTCTTTCATGTGTCTCTGTTTGTACCACATTGAGCACGGAGAAAAGAAAGAACACCAAAGAACTGTCAGAGGAGTTAAGAAGCAAAATTGTGAGGAAGCATGAGCAATTTCAAGGCTACAAGTCCATCTCCAAAGACCTGAATGGTCCTGTGTCTTCCGTGCGCAGTGTCATCAATAAGTATAAATCCCATGGCACAGTGGCTAACCTCCCTAGATGTGGACGGAAAAGAAAATTGACGAGCGACTTCAACGAAAGATTGTGCGGATGGTGGATAAAGAACTTCGACTAACATCCAAACAAGTTCAAGCTGTCCTGCAGTCCGAGGGTACAACCGTGTCAAACCGTACAATCCGTCGGCGTCTGAATGAAAAGGGACTCTAAGGTAGGATATACAGGAAGACCCCATTTCTAACCCAGAGACATAAAAAAGCCAGACTGGAATTTGCCAAAACTTACCTGAGAAAGCCAAAAACGTTTTGGAAGAATGTTCTCTGGTCAGATGAGACAAAAGTAGAACTTTTTGGTAAAAGGCATCAACATAGAGTTTACAGGAAATGAAACGAGGCCTTCAAAGAAAGAACACAGTCCCCAGAGTCAAATATGGCGGAGGTTCCCTGATGTTTTGGGGTTGCTTTGATACCTCTGGCACTGGACTGCTTGACTGTGTGCATGGCATTATGAAGTCTGAAAACTACCAACAAATTTTGCAGCATAATATAGGGCCCAGTGTGAGAAAGCTGGGTCTCCCTCAGAGGTCATGGGTCTTCCAGCAGGACAATGACCCAAAACACACTTCAAAAAGCACTAGAAAATGGTTTGAGAGAAAGCACTGGAGACTTCTAAAGTGGCCAGCAATGAGTCCAGACCTGAATCCCATAGAACACCTGTGGAGAGATAAAAAAATGGCAGTTTGGAGAAGGCACCCTTCAAATCTCAGAGACCTGGAGCAGTTGGCCAAAGAAGAATGGTCTAAAATTCCAGCAGAGCATTCTAAGAAACACAATGATGGATACCGGAAGCAGTTGTTCGCAGTTATTTTGTCTAAAGGTTGTGCTACCAAGTATTAGGCTGAGGGAGCCAATACTTTTGTCCGGCCCATTTTGGGGATTTTATGTAAAATGATGGGGATTTTTAAAAAATGTTTTCAATATCTTTTGTGTTTTTTCTTTGCAAGCAAAATAAATGAATATATTACTACCAAAGCATTTGTAATAGTAATCATTTTATGGGAGAAATTGAGCATTATCTGACAGAATTGCAAGAGTGCCAATACTTTTGGCCAGCAGTATATATCTGATTTCCTTATCTGTGAGATGCAAAGCAGCCCAGAGATCTGCAATTCAAAATTATAAAGGTCTATAGGACTATTCCAATGTTTTTTTTTTTTTTTTTTTTTTTAATAATCTATTTTAAGGCGGTTACACTTGAGGTTCTACAATGGTAGGTTTTACAAAAAGACCTGATGAGGATCATTTCTCGGGACAACTCACCATCCTCATCCTCCTGGACCTCACTGCTGCCTTCGATACAATCAACCACACCATCCTGCTCTCCAGATTAGAATCTTTACACATCACTGGTACCGCACTTTCCTGGTTTCGCTCCTACCTCACTGACCGACAACAATTCATCGCCATCAATCATTGCACATCCCCTCCTGTTCCCCTACCACAAGGTGTCCCCCAAGGTTCAGTTCAAGGTCCCCTCCTCTTCATTCTCTACATCTTCCCCCTTGGTCAGATCATCCGCAAACATGGACTCCAATTTCACTGCTAAGCTGACGACATCCAAATTTATATAACCACACAACAAATCTCGCACAGCACCCAATCCACACTTCAAAACTGCCTCAGTGAAATTAATTCCTGGATGCAAGAAAACTATCTTCAACTCAACAGTAACAAATCAGACATAATCATTTTCGACCCTGCAGCCCACATCATAGACAGTCAATTTTCCCTCACCATCAACAACTGCACCCTGCCTCTCTCAACACATTCCCGCAACCTTGGTATCATTTTTGACAATAAACTAAGATTCGACCACCACGTCAACCATATCACCAGAACTGCCTTCTTCCACCTCAAGAACATAGCCCGTCTTCGCCCCTCCCTCACCTTCTCTACTGCTGAAACCCTCATCCATGCCTTCATAACCTCCAGACTTGACTACTGCAACAGCATTCTCTTCGGTTCTCCATCCAAACTCATCAATAAACTACAATATATTCAAAACTCCGCTGCACCCCTTCTCACCCGGACCCCCTATAAGAACCACATTACCCCCGTCCTCAACAAACTGCACTGGCTTCCTATCTCATACAGAATTCAGTTCAAAATCATCCTTCTCACTTACAAAGCACTCAATAACTTCGCCCCGCCCTACCTCACAGACCTTCTCTGTCCCCACACCCCTTCCCGTCACCTCCGCTCTTCTAATGGAAACATCCTCGCACCGCCCAAACAAAGAACACACCGAACTAGGGGGGACAGAGCCTTCTCCGCTGCTGCCCCCTCCCTTTGGAACTCACTCCCAAAACCCATCCGTACCTGTTCAGACCTTCCCACATTCAAAAAACTGTTAAAAACTCACCTTTTTAAACTAGCTTTTAACTTATAATTATTTTCTTTGTTTTGTTCTGTTCACGTTGTTTCCTGTTTTTGTTCCTACTGTAAAGCGTCTTTGAGCATTGGTATAAGCGCTCTACAAATAAAATGTATTATTATTATTATTACTATTATTATTGTTTGTAAGGACGAATGGTTCAATATGGATAGTGAATGTATGAACGTATAAAACTAATTTTTATACGGAATAGATAGATAAATGGTTGTGTATGGCTCATAATTGAAATTAGAACGTGAGCAATAAATGCAGGCCAGAATGGTTGCAAAGCGAATGGGGGGACTGACATTTTCAGCTACTCTATCCCGGTAACCTGTCACTATTAAAGGCTGTAATATCTTCAATTGGATCCAATCCATCTAATCTAAAATCTTAATCCAATAACAGACAGTATCAACTAAATGAATCCAGTTATGTGGCACAATCAAATAGAAGAGGTTTCCACCCAATCTCATAAGTCTAATGCACATCAAATCAGAGCGACTTTTAATGCTTTTACCCCTAAATGTGAGGTAAGAAAAAAATAGGAAATCTGACCATGATAGTTTTCTTCATTGTCTAGGCTTATGTTCAGGTTTGCTTTTGACTCATCAGCACAAGCAGAGCCATTATCCATCCTTGGGGTCAACTGAACAGACACTCTCGAGGGGAGATAATATTTTGACTCCTACCTGGAATTGTGGTAAACTTTTAAAACTGAAGATGTTATTCATAACTTTTGCAGTATTTTTAACCAATTACAACTGTACTAAATAATAAAATGAAACATTAAAAAAGATTACAAATCTGCATCAAAACATGCGATAAGCAAATAATATATGATTGGTCTCAATTAAGTTAGACATACTTCCTAAATCAAGACACAGGACAACTTCAATGTTAGCTGTGTTGCATAAACTCCGTTGACATAACCACATTCTAGTAAAAACATCTCCGCAATTATGCAAGTCCCATCTCTGGACTTTAGTGTGTAGCCTGTCCACACTGCAAATTTAATTCAGACAAGCAAAATACGGTATAGTCAGGTCCAAAATATTGTTACATCAACACAAATCTCTCTCTCTTTTAATCTAAATAACAGCCCAATGGATTTACAATGAAATGAGCAATATGTGCTGTAACTATCATATCTAATTTGAAGGAAATTTTCATGAAATCATTCGAACAGTGTTGCAATTACTGTACATCTGTTTGTCGACATGCCACCAGCTCTACCAGAAGTAAATACTGTGATCCCTTGTTTTTTGGCTTTAATGGGGACACCAACCAGTGAAAATCCATAAAGTTTATTTACATACCATTATTACTATAAGGCGCACCTGACAATAACCACCACCCACCAAATGTGACACAAAAACGGCATTTGTTCACAGATAAGCCGCATTGGACTATAAGCCGCAGCTGTCCTCACTGTATTATGGGATGTTTACACCAAAATACTGTATATTAAGCGGTAACGCTGTATTTGACAGCGGCATCATACGACTGTCATAAGACCAAATGAACCACCATGATTCCTTCATTGCTTCAAGAAGCCATCACTGTTCCCTTGGGGAAGACAATCACCACGAAGTTTCGAACCAATTAGCTGAAAAGCTTCATTGCTTCAAAAAACCATCACTTGGGAGAGACAGTCAACCTCTTCTGCCACCTGCTGTCAACACTGTTATTGTCCAGCATGCCTCCTAGCATGCATTGCAGCGCTACAGATGTAAATAACAATCAAAATTCATGTTCTGTGCTAAAGCGATCAATTCAATTTATTCACACACACACATTCATATTTACAAAGTGTACATCATATCTCAGTGCTGAGCCAAGATTATGTGTGAGTCAGGTCTCCTTAAGAAGCTACTAAAAGCTTATAGTCAGGAGCCTGCATACATCAAGACAATCACAAGAAACATTATCAGATGAGCATAGGGTGAGTTGCAGTTTTTTACAGTGTTCTCTTACAAAAACATACTAATGTACAATAACTCAATATATATTTATATATATATATATATATATATATATACACAAACACACACACGCCCACCCACACACACACAGAAAAAAAAATAAAAGAAATACTTCCCTAGAAGACAATTTATAACCTAAGTATGTTGGAATTGTCATATTTACTGATCAGGATACTTTTTAGCATCGTTTTAAAGGTGGAGATGGATTTCAACACTTTTAGATTTTCATCGAGCTCATTCCAAATCTGGGGGCCTCGAGTTGCAATGCCCAGGCTGGTGCTAACAAGTCTTCTCTTTTTTCCACTGATGAGGTCTTTGTTTCTGGTGTTATGAGTATGGAGAGGAGTCCAGACTGGAATGAGCTCAGACAGTCTGCTATTCATATTATTTACAATTTGGAACATTGTACATGCGTTATGAAATGTGTTTAAATCAGTGAGTCGGAGAAGGCGTAAATTATAAAACAAGGAGTAGGTGGGAGCATTGAAACTAGCCCAGGACATGGCCCGTACCATCTTCTTTTGTAGAGTTTCTAATTTCTTTAGGTGACTGGGGAACGTGTTGCACCATATGATGTTACAGTAGTTGATATGGGGCTCAAACAAGGTTTTGTACAAGGTAAGAAGTGCGGTTAAAGGGAGATGGTGTTGTATTTTGAAGAATAGTCCAACATATTTGGATAGTGTAGATATAAGGTGTTCTATATGGCATTTGAAGTTGAGAGACTTATCAATGAAGACTCCCAGGAACTTTGTGGAATCAACTTGTAATAAATTGTCGTCGTTTACTTTCAGACAAATCCTGTTTGTGTCAACTGCTTTCTTGTTTGATCTAAATACTATGTAATTGGTTTTGTTGATGTTGAGGGAAAGTTTGTTGCACCTGAGCCAGCTATCTATCTTTAATAACTCTGCATTTAAAATATGCTGTAGGTCTAATGGGTTTTTATGTGAAAGAAACAAGTTAGTATCATCAGCAAACAAAATCATGTGTAGTATGTCAGAAGAATTAACAAGGTCATTAATGTAAATAAGAAAAAGTAGTGGGCCCAAATTTGATCCCTGGGGGACTCCATGTTTTATTTCCTTTTTTTGTGGAATGTGATTGTTAATACTTACATATTGTTGTCGACTAAATAAGTAACTTTTGAACCAGTTGTATGCTATTCCTCTAATACCATAATGATGTATCTTATCCAGTAAAATATTATGGTCAATGGTGTCAAAAGCCTTAGATAAATCCCAAAAAATGCCAACGCCACACTTGCCTTGCTCAAAGGCATCATTAATTTTTTCAACAAGATCTAGAATGGCCATGCACGTTGAATTCTTCTTTCTGAAGCCATATTGTGAACTGTTTAGAAAATGAAACTTGTCTAGGTATTCGCTTAGTCTATTGTATACGACTCTTTCTAGTACCTTGGAGAGAGTGGGTAGAATAGCAATTGGGCGGTAGTTGTTCATGTTATTTTTATCTCCAGATTTGTACACTGGAGTGATTCTGGCAATTTTGGTCTGTTTTGGCACTACGCCATGAAGTAGGGACAAATTAATGCAATAGCAAGTGGTTTTGCAATTATATGGGCAATGGGAATCATGATCTTACTGCTTATTTCATCTGCTGCTGCTGTATGAGAACTTCTCAGGTTTTTAATAATTGTATGGAGTTCAGTAACATCTGTAGGTCTAAAGAAAAATGAGTTTAAATAATTGCCAGAAAGATAGTGTTTGTAAAATAAACCTACAGGGGGTCTGATTTTGTTTGCAAGTTCCTCACCTATGGAAATGAAGTGGTCATTTTTAATGACCACTTCATTTATTTATTCACTTAATTATTTATTCAGTTACTGTTCCAATTGTTTCATTAATTGCTGGTTATGGTATATGGTAACACTTTATTTGACAGTGGCGCCATAAGGCTGTCATTAGACAATCATAACTTTGACATGACACGACACTGGCATGAGCATTAATGAATGCTTATAACAGATATTTAGTGTTATCCAGCAAATTATCAAACTTTTGAGTGGATGTAAAAGAGCTAAACTGGATTTAAATGGCATAAGGAACATAATTTGCCAGATGACACTTAATGACATGTGTCACAAGCATTAGGTAATCCCCATGTTAATGTCATGTCAGACAGTCTTATGACTCCATTGTCAATAAAGTGTTACCAAATACCATAACAAGCAATTAATGAAACAACTGGAGCAGTAACTGAATAAATAATTAGCACAGAACATGACTTTTGATTTTTATATCTGTAGCGTTGTAATGCATACTAGGAGGCATGCGTTGCCTGTTAACCCAAATAAATCAACAAACAGGCCACACTGGACTATAAACCGAAATGAAAGAAAAAAGTAGTGGTTTATAATCTGAAAATTACAGTAATTTGTTTCACTGTATTTATTCAGATTTAACAGCATTTGGAAAGAGATACGCCATGTTTTTTGCCGCCCCCCCAAAGTATAATAAAAATTGGGGATGTTTTTTGTTTTTTGGTGCTTTTAATCTATTTATTCAGATTAACGGCATTGGAAAGAGATACATATAAGACATGAGTTTTTCCTTCCCCTCCCCAAAGTATAATAAAAAAATAAAAACTGTTTGTTTTTTGGTGTTTTCACTGTATTTATTCAGATTTAACAGCCATTGGAAAGAGATACAAATAAGACGTTTTGCCCTTTTTTTCCCCAAAGTATAATTAAAATAAAATAAAAACAAACAAAAATTGTTGTTTAAGCACTGCAAATGTAATAATTATGATATAAATGAGATATATATAAGAAAAAACAATGATTTGTACATGTATACATGAATATGATATCATAATATTGAAAAAAATCTGCCATGGACTGAGGGGGCGAACTATGAAGTGCGAAATAGCGAGGGATCACTGTAGGCCACTAGCGATTACAATACAAACTTTCACTCGTGATAGTTGGCTCTTCTGCAGTCATTTGCAGCCTGAAGTCAAGAACTTATTGATATGACCAAACACTAGATTTCCTCCCTGATGGTACTCTTCCAGCCTCTACTGCAACAGTCTTCAGTTCCTACTTGTTCTATAGTACATTTTGCCTTTGGTTATTTCTTCATCAAGCAAACTTCCTGCTGTGTTGTTTCACTTTTTAAAAGAAACTTCTAACCCTAAGTATGAATAATTATAGTTGGCTCCCAATTACTGTACGGCAAACATCCCAAAAGTTTTGACTCTCTAAAAATGGACACATTGTTAGTCACACATAATACAGAAAATACCCACACATTTAATTATTGTATGGCAAATGTCCTGATTTTCTCAAACAAGTCCACGGACAGATTTGAAAACACTTTAAGTTCTCTCTCTAGCTCATCTGTGTTGAAAATTGGAGTGAGAATTGCCTTTTATTTTCAAAGATGAAATTCTATTTTGGTGTGTGTGATTGGTATTCTTATACATTAAGCTTTACAACATTTTAATTGCCATATTTCCTTCCATTTAGGGTGGCGCGCAAAATACAAAATCATACAAACTCTCCGCTGAATACTGTACATACGGTCAGTCAACTCTCCCTCCCCCATTCCCCGCCTCTCTTTCTCTTCCAGGAACCAGTCTAGATCAGGTTCCTTCAGATCAATGGAGATCTAGGTCCGTACCGTTTACGTTATCGTTGCCAGTATTAATGCTCTTTTAATCTACTCTGGATTACAGCCATCGATCCACATACATCCACCTCAACGCACAGGTCGAGTCCAAACTGCTGCTTCACGATCAAATATACGCTGCAGCTGAAAGCTACTGACTCACACACATGCGGAAAATACCTAAATAAAGCATGCCAGAGACAACAAATATTCCTGTTTGGTGTCAGTATCTGAGGATCAGCTGAGCATTGATCCACTACAGATACACATCAGCCCATTTACAAGCATCAGAGGCAACAAACAACAACAAAGTCTTTTTTCCACACAATGCTGAATACATGATTCATCCTTTTTCTATATCACATATTCAAACATGTACTGAGTCTTACCCAACCCTAACCAAATTACATATTTAAAGCACTAACTTCCTTTTTTTAAATGTAGCATTTAATTTTCACATGACATTAATGGATTTTGCCGATTTTGATCTCATTACTGATCAATTTTGTCCAACACAAGGTCAAATACCAAAGGCAATGTGTTTTATTTGTCCTTTTATTTCTCTCTGTGCTGTTTGTCTTTCACCATAAAGCCTGTCCACAGACTGACGGCTCCGTGCCGCCTGTCTTTATTCATTGCACCCGCAGACAGAGTTATATCAGCCACGCTGTGACACCAATACTAATGAACCAGAGAAAGGTAGGGTGTGAGACTGGAAATTTTTGAATGACAACAGCCAAAACAAATAAAGAAGAAAAATACATTTGGTCAGATCAGTGGTTCTTAATCGGGGTTCCCGGTTAGATCAGTGGTTCTTAACCGGGGTTCGATCGAACCCCAGGGGTTCGGTGAGTAAGTCTAAGGGGTTTGGCGAAGGTATGGAAACGCAGAGCCCTATTTTCGTACGCCTAGTAAAACTAGGCAAAGTGCTTTTAGACCAGGTTTTGGACTGGTTTGCTCCCAATTTACAGGCTTGATAATAATAATAATAATAATAATAATAATAATAATAATGATAATAATAATAACAAAAATATATTTTATTTGAAGGCGCCTTTCTGGCACTAAAGGTTGCCGTGCAATCATTTAAAAAAACATTTAAACAAATTAAAGTTTGAAAACAGTAAAAAAAATAAAGTAAAGAACATTTAGGGCAAATTTAAAATACTAAAGAGAAAACAAACAAAAACAAAAAAATACTAATAGATAAAAAATAAGTAGCAGAAAACTAAAACACAAAGAAATTAGAGATTATTATTGACAGGTGAGTCTGAATAGGTGAGTTTTGAGTTTGGATTGAAAAAAGGGGGAACCATTAATCCTTTTCTTTTAACTGCTAGTCCTCGATCTGATGGGAGGAGCAACGGGTTTGCTCAGTGGAAGGTTGACTCGCACTTGATATGAGGGAATACAACAGACCAATGAGGAGCATGGTCTCAAATTTTCAACCTGTTTTTAATTTTGAAGAATGTTGAACAGGGATTTGCGAAATTATTAGCTTGCTAGCTTAGCTGTATCGGAATTTGAAAAAAAAAAAGCTTGGTATTATCTTATTCCGAAGGGTTCGGTGAATCCACATGTGAAACTTGTGGGGTTCGATACCTTTAACAAGGTTAAGAACCACTGGGTTGGATCATACTGCATACTACTTTTTGCTTATGTAGTAATAAGCGTTGCACTGATACTATTTTTTTTACTTCCGATACTATTTCCGACTCCCGGCTGTGAGGTATTGGCCGATGCTGATATTCTACCGATGCCTCGTCTTTTGAACCCCCCAAAATTATAATAATAACACCAAATTGCTGCATTGTCATTTAACTGTAAAGTAATTGCTATCATGGCTTGGTCAGGCACTGTTTAACTCATTTTCTACCATTAACGATGCTAGACGTCCAATCCATTTGAAGTAGGAAGGCTGGCAGCCACCCTAAAGCTTCAAATTGTTTGGATGTTTTCCAGTGATAAACTAATTAAAATTCACAGCAGAAAGATGATTGGACGGTACAGGATATGACCACTAACATCTTGGGAAGGGCGACAAGTGCTCCTTTTTGAGCTGATGGCAGTTAGAAACTACGTAGATCTTGAAAAGTACACATTGCACACCATCTGCACATTATTTCTCTGCTGTATCAGTTAGAGATTGACTGATTATCGGCACCGATATTTGCAAATTTGACGTATATTGGTACCTGCCTTTTTTAAATCTGACTGGCTGATATGAAAAAAAATCAATTTAAAACTGGGTTATTTCAGCTCAGATGCAGCCGGGCCTCTCTCTCCTGCTGTCTCCTGCACTAGTATTGACCCCCTCCTCTGATTGGTTAAATGGTAATGGTAAATGGAGTTACACATGTATTGTGCCTTTGCACATCCAGTATTTAAGGGTTAGGGTTTAGGGAAGCAAGTATTTATTTGCATTTAATAGAGCTAATGTCTAAGTCTGACAACTCATGCACTTTTTATTTTTGTTTGGAGTTAAAGCAAAGTTAAATTATTTCAGTTATATTGAAATTTTATTTTACTTCTTGTGAAAAAATTCAGGGAACTATTATCTAAGCTTTTTATTTAACTTTACAAGAAGTGCTGCTGAGCCTGAGAACTCCCTGTATTTTTGTTGTATTAACACTTTCTGTGGAAAAATTTCAGCGCCAATTATTCAACTTTTTATTCAACTTAATTAGAGATGTTTCTGAGTCTAGGAAATTCAGGCACTTCTGGAGCTATTATTTTCGATTTGTGCGATTCAATAAACCTGCTTTAGGCATTTCATTGAAGTTCAGTGTTTGCATTATTCAATTTTTTAACTCCAATTTTTACAATTTTTTCGCAAATGATTATCAGCTCCAAGAAACTGGTTATTGGCCCCTCTAACTACTAATAATCGGTATCGGTCCTGAAAAACCCATATCGGTTGATCTCTATTATCGGTACCAATACTAGTATTATTATTGTTGCAACACTTATAGGCTTTGCTATCGGTTGACGAGACAGCTCCTACAGACATTGTGCCACGGCTTCCCTTAGGAGGCCAGGTCAGGCAGAGCGTCGTGGACTTTCACCGCGATAAACTCAAACACACGCTGCGTTCTAACGCTGGATTTAGGTGAAAACAGGACGAAAGTTTTAGTGCAGGCAGGAGTGTCTCAAGATTGATTTGGTGAAGGATTCAAAGTAATTATTATAAACAGTAAAATAGCACCATGCATGCACTTTGAAACGTTATGAAAACAATTGAAATGAATGGAAAAAATTAGTGTAACTTTAGCTTGAAATATAGTATTTACTTAAAATGAATCATAACTGTCCGGCTTTTTGCTTTTAACCAAGGCTCTAGACTGTTTTACGCTCATATTTATAGAGACTCCGATATTTACACATTTAATGGCAAGACTATTCAACTTAATCAGCTTTGTTGTGTGATTGCCGCCATGTTGGATTTTGTATCCATACACAATAGCGTAACTTTACATTCAACTTTTTTAAAATGTTTTTTTTAAACCTGTCCTGTTCAGCGGTTTGACACAGAGAATGGAAGTCTAAGTGCCCGGATATTCTGAACAGTTTTAATGTTTCACATTGAGAGTCTGACATCCTCCCATTGTGATAATTCAAAATACCTCGTTTATTATGACAAAGCAGCGAACAGGAAAGGGTTATGGGGGGACGGAAGAAAAGAAACACAAGAGAAGAAAGAAAAGAAACACATACACAAACAACAAGAAATACAATGAACGTCTAGACCAGCTACTAATATGGTGGTGCTATCTTCAGCTAGATGTATTTCCGGTTAACACCATGTGGGGGCCTGTTGATCAGTGAAAGAAGGGGACGTGGGTGGGGTTTGTCTATAAGCTAAGTGATTGAAAGGGGTAGAGTGTACACAAATCAGTTTTGTGATCTGGAACCCAGTAATCGTGTGAATCCTTTGTGCGTGTAAGCCCGTTGGCGACCGACCCTACACCACCCCATCGCCAATCCCGACACCGGGAACCCCCCACCCGAGCGCGCCTTATCACCATCCCGCCGCACGCGAGCCCCACCATGCGCGCAACGGCCACGCAGACGAGCAGAGACGACAACGCAGGGCCCCGGCCCCCACCCAGCCAGCCCGGGGGGGCTGGGGGGGGTTGCGGTGTTCCGCGCAGCCTACCCCTCCTCCCGCAGCAACTTTACATTCAACTAATCAGGTAATTTTTGGCCAACTGCCCGTTTTTTTGCAAAAAAAAAAAAAAAAAATAGTAATTTAGACATTTCTGCGACCATACAAAAAAAATATGTGTTTTATTTTATGTAACATTTCAATCAAAAAAGACGACAAGGGCCAGATAGCCGGCAAGACGTGCTGAGGCAATAGTGACATTGGAATTTAACCTACAGTAAATAAGTAGTGATTGTATATAGAAAAATGCAGAATTTGCTTTTGTCAAAATTGCACTAAATAAAAAACATGTAAGTCTATATTTAAGGCAAAAAAATTATATGATACTGTATGTTAAATATTCATCCTGAAAATATAGGTGATTATCTCTGCATTTGATGATTTTTGAGTATCTAGCATAAAATCTGAAAATTTTATTATATTTTTATTTATGTTTATATATTTTATGAGTTTTGTAATGAAAACATGACAATGACCAAGGAGTGGCTCCGTAAGAAGCATAACAAGGTTCTGGCATGGCCTAGCCGGTGTCTAGACCTAAACCCAATAGAAAACCTTTGGAGGGATCACAAACTCCGTGTTTCTCAGTGACAGCCAAGAAACCTGACTGATGGGTGGGTCAAGATCCCTCCTGCAGTGTGTACAAACCTGGTGAAAAACTACAGGACACGTTTGACCTCTGTAACAGCAAACAAAGGCTACTGTACCAAATATTAACATTCATTTTCTCAGGTGTTCAAATACTTATTTCCAGCTGTATCACACAAATAAATCGTTAAAAAAAATCATACATAGTGATTTCTGCCTTTTCTTTTTAGAAATGCACCTACGATGAAAATTTCAGAGCCCTCCATGATTTCTAAGTGGGAGAACCTGCAAAACAGCAGGGTGTTCAAATACTTATTTTGTTCACTGTATCGCTGGATGATTTTAGGACATTCGTTTTTCGCCCTGTAGTACATGGCATGAGACACTAGGCTTTCACGCCAACATGGAGTGCAAATAGAAAAAAATATGAAGCTAGTTTGTGTACGATATAAACGGTGGCTGTTTGTGTGATTGAGATCAGGGCTCACCTTCTTCAACAACAACCTTGTGTAACCTTACCTTTATAAGAAAAGTGTGTCCTTCCAGTCTAATTTTGGGCTACAAAAGATCAGATCTTCTATTTCTGGTGAAGAATTGCGCTCATGTCCCTCCCTAATTTCTTCCAGCAGTTGCTTGTGTGGATTCAACAAGCACTCGGGCTCGACGAGCTTGGAGTACAGATGTCACATTTGATTTGACCGCCTTAATAAAGCCGTGACAGGACCATTTTCTCCTCTGAACTTGGGTTGCTCTGTAGAGCTGGGCAACGGTTGTACCGCTCCAACACCTCCATGGCACCATAATTGTTGTGGACAGTCTAAATAAAAAAATCACTACACAATGCCTGTGATATTGTGATAGGGAGCCACCGTGAAGGTTGCAAAGACTGAGAACAAGCAAGGCTCTTAAAATTTGATGACTTGCTGTATTGTTTTCCTACTTGTGTATACACACACTAGTGAACTGTTGGGTGAAAAAAATGAAACTCCAACATGACCAGAGCAGCTAGAAACACTGTGGTTCTGTTTCACCTTTGCTCAAAAGGTGAAAAGCCGACAACCACCACAAAGACCTTCAAAGGCCACTTGCTGATGCAGGGGGACAACAGGTCTCCCACTTTCTGTGGAGCCACACAGTAATTTGATCTCTTGTGCTACATCCCACAGTTTGATTGACTGTAGTTTTCTAAAGTCAGTACCCTGCTGAACAGACTAAAACCTGTCTTTTATCCAGAGGCTATCAAGAAAGCAGTCAAGGCTGTCATCACAGGTTGGGTGCCAATCAAATGGTGCATCCTGCAGACAACTCTCCCGCCACTGCTTTATCCAATGGATAAGAAGAGATGAAGGTACAAAAAACCCCACTAATAACCTGGTGAAGGTGATGGAAGGCAATTCTCAAAAGTATAATAACAAATGTCAAGAAAACATCAGTCATCATCACTCCAATCCTTCACTATTGCCATGTTAGTTACACACACACATACGCACACAAAAACAAAACAAACAAAAAAAACTTAAAACATTCAATTACCTGGTTGGCTCTCTGGTTACTTTGATTTGGGAACTGTAAAGAACCAACGTGGAGCACAATTGTGTATTCAATACATAAAAAAATAACAAGGTTGACACTTGTCAGATGTTGCACTTGTAACATCTCCTCTAGGACTTTTAATCAACAGAGCAAACACGGCTTTTAGGACATTGCTCTCCAGCCACGTAATAAAAGTAAAACCCCATTCATAACTACAGTAACTGCCCAAATTCAAAAGGCAAAAATATTAACATTTTGATTAGCTGCTGGATGAATACCTGCTGTATTTACTTGGTGCGAACATCTGAGCAGCTCTAAAACAGCAAACATATAACTGTAAATGGAAATGCATTTGCATCTATAAAATCACAATATATCCCTTTAAATACTACTATCAGTAAAAACTAAGGGCGTAGGGTTGGCCGCAACATTGCTAGGGACGATATAACAGCATAACCTGAATGTTTGGGGACGGGACGTTAATAAGACTGGAGGTCAGGGCTACATTTCTCACGAATATCAACCTAAATAATTGATATGCTAAATGATCAATTGAAAAAATTAATCTGTATTGATTTATTCTACCGTAATTTTTGGACTATAAGCTGCTACTTTTTTCCTTCATTTTGAATCCTGCAGCTTACAGTCCAGTGCGGCTTATTTGTTGTTTTATTTGGGTTAATAGGTAAGACTTTCTTTGACATCATAAGACCATCAAAATTATTACATGACTCTATCATGCGTATTAGTGAATGCTAATGACAGATGTAATTAATTTTCATCCGGAAAATATGTCACTAACTCCATTTCTGTCCAGCTCTGATCTTTTACATCCATTATAAAGTGAGATAATTTGTTATAAGCATTTATTAATGCTCATGACAGTGTCATGTCATAACTATGATTGTCTAATGACAGTCTTATGGCGCCACTCTCAAATAAAGTGTTACCAAATACCACAACTACCAATTAATGAAACTACTGGAACAGTAACTGAAGATGGCCAAATGAAGCTTCTTGAAGAAATGAAGCTTTGCAGCTAATTGGTTCAAAGCTTCATGGTGGTTCATTTGGTCTTATGACAATCGTATGATGCCACTGTCAAATAAAGTGTTACTGGTTAATATCTTTTGGTGTAAATATCCCTTAATACAGTGAGGACAGCTACGGTTTATAGTCCAGTGCGGCTCATCTATGAACAAATGTCGTTTTGGTGTCAAATTTGGTGAGTGGCAGCTTAAAGTGAGGTACGCCTTATAGTGCGAAATTTACGGTAACTTTCACGTGTATCGGTTCAGGTGATACACCATTTGATCCAAACCTTTGTTTTCAAAAACTACTAAAGAAACATTTAGAAAAAATTCCAGAATAAACTTCTGGATTTTATTATCAAAATTTTATATTTGAACATAAATTAAATTGGCATACACAATGAATACAAACTTGTCAATAATCTATTAACTATCCAGTAATGCAAAAATAAACATTTGTCTTAAATGGATCCACGGCTAGAAAAACTAGAGTTATTAAAAGATAAACGTTATTATGAGTTATAACAATTCGATATTGAAACCCCTTTTGAAGTTTTCGTTTTTATACAATTTGTAAAATTAGTTTAACTAGTAGGTCACCATTGTTGTTGAGGTCGAGGTGCGGTGACGTCATATGGTTACGCTGCTGGGCTTCCAGAATATGACTCTAGCAACATAAGCATGTCATCTGTTCAACCCTTTCAATTTGAACCCGAGCAGAACATTAATGAGCATGACAGCACTGTCGATATTTCACAAAACGAGCCGCAAAAGCAAAATGAACAGGAAAGATGGGATGGGATGAGACGAGACGAGAGTTGGGGGAAAAAAACGGTTTTCGGCCAAAATGTGCTACACCGGCGAAACGTCCTACAAGAGGCGAATTTTATACCTCAGAGTACTACTGTGTGGTTTCAGCTTATTTTGTTTAGATGCATTCAAACAGAACATACTAAAAATGCCTTCAGAAAATACTTCAACATAGTAATATAAAATAAGGCCGGTTTGAATATGCTACGTGACTAATGTGCTCAACTTCTTTAAAGCTACCACAAAAAAAAAAAATGCTTAAAAGTATGAGAGTGAAACAAATGCAAAAAATATTTTGAGGATATGAAAACGTAATAAAAGACTCAAAACACAAATAGTAAGTACTCGCCGCTTTGAACTGATGTGCACATGTATTGGACGTCTCCCCGCGAAATTGCGGAACACCGGTAGTGTTCGTCTAGTGACAGCGACAAATTATGTCATCACCCTGAGCGTCCCTTGTGTGCATAAAACATGGTGCCCTCTGTAGGTCAAAACATGTACTAAATATTATAGATTTTTTAATCAATGGCAATATTTTATGTATTTCTAATAACAATATTTTATTAAAAGAGAACAAATGTGGCTTTTAGAGCCTATATGTCTTTAAGTCCGAGGTTCCCTTTTAGAACCACTCAACATTGTCTTTCTAACTAAATAAATGAAATACACCAGAAAAAACTTCTTAGTCAGGGTAAAATAATAAATAAAAATGGAGCCTCAAAGTATGAAAACTTTTTACCTCGATTATGATTAATGTATGATTATCTGGGAAAAAAAGTTCAGCATACGATACAAATAAAAATATTTTTAAATAAAAAACGTGGAAAATTAATACATTTCAAATAAGTGCAAGTCATTAGCCAATCAAATGTGTGTTGGAGGGTGAAAAATGGACCGTGTGAAAAGAGATAAATGTAAATCTGAACATCATGAAAATAATTCACTTAATAGTGCTAGGGTTAATTCAATCCTTACAACATATGGAAAGACAATCTAAATGACCTATATAACCAAACTCATTATATAATACAAATGAGGTTGCTTAAAAGTTAGTGAGGACAATTTGAGCATCCTGAAAACCTGGTAGTGTTATGTCCCTACCGTCCCTATGCAAACCTACGCCCTTGGCAAAAACAATTACAAGACATATTGTTGCCCTGTATCATTGTACATGTACAGTAAATATTTATGTGTTTTGTCCATTAATGAGTTCAAATGCACCATGTTGTGCTGGTGCTTAGTAAATGTAAAAAAAAACAAAAAAAACATTTTCTCTCAAATCATCTTAAACTGACACACTACAAAGCTTTAACTCCTCCTCCCAGCAGTTTAAAATCCATAATTTTGGATCAATCGCGGACAATGAATACGCAGGAGGTCTTAAGAAGGGAACCTGAAAACAGAAGCAAACTGTATTCCCGCAGTCTGCAACTGACTCTAAATGCATACTGTACACACAAAAACACAAAGAGAGGAACTGCTGGTAATTGGCATGCCATAAAGCAGAGTCCAGCTCATTAATAATGCACTGTGTCTGCTTGCAGCTGGACACACAAAATGGAAAATATTTACTGTCTAATCATTTGGATTTTTAGTGCAATTGTACTAAAATACTAAATACTGTGTCTATATAACTAATATCTACACATATTCTAATAAGTATATTCAAAATAAATCATCAACATATCGGTGAATCAGGTTTAATTATCTCCAGTGACACAACATTTCAAATTCTGAGTCTGACCCATTTAAAAGGATGTGAGATCATCCTATAGAAGTATGAATCATACATGTGATCCATTTCCCTTCATTACTATCCCTCCGGCCACCCATGGGTGTTTAATTTGAGATGTCGAACAACGCTGTTCTAAATGTAATGCATAAAAAAGTCAGAAAATGCAATATGGTTATACTGATAGAACTGTTTATGTGGGAATTTGAGCACTCCTATTCTAACACTGATTTGAGGATTGTTTTCTTTCCATCCATAATTCACTTGGAGCCACTGGCAGCATCCTCCAGCCAAACAATGGGCTCCACTTTTCCTCCCCCCTTTTGTTCCCTCCCTCCATTTTGCCTGGTTAACCCGGCTGTGAGGTGAAGAAGAAGTGAAGTGAGCAGACCGAGGAGGGTCACGCCGAGATTCCCATCAATAATTCATCGGGCTGCTGCTGCCTCTGCTCTTGTGTTCAATTCCCCTGACAATCACATAATACCTCCCCCCCCAAAAGAGAGAATGAGAGGGAGAAACAGATTCAAAAAAAGGTAGAAGAAGGCAAGGCTAAAATTTCAAAGCAGCACCTTTGAGTGATTTCTGACCCCATAGAGTCTACTTCAGTCGTGTTTTTCGTGAAACCAATTTGCAGTTTTTGAGGCGTGAAAACTAACGGGCGGGGTTAGCACATTTTTAATGTTAATGTCTGAGTAGGGCTGAATAATTTTAGAAAAATATCTAAATACGATTTTTTTTGGGGGGGGGGGGGTATTGCGACTTCAGTTCGATTTACGATTTTCTTCACGATCGCTACGAGACCCACAGCCAAATTGGATTGGACATCTATTGCTGCCATTGGCAGTGAAACATAATCATTCAATGCCAGCCACCCCAATTGAAATTGATTTGATGTCTATCGCTGTCAATGGCAGTGAATGAGTCAAGTTCACTGCTTGTTGCCATTCATATTTGAATATCTTAATTAAGTTAGACATTAAGTTATAGCATCAAACTGTGACTGAGGTCTGAGCAATACGGTATAAAATTCATATCATGGGATAAATTTATATGATCTACTGGGATTAGGGCCGCAACTAATGATTTTTTTTTTTTTCTTTTAATCTATTTATCGGACAATCACTGGATTTCCTCCCTGATGGTATCTAGCCACCCTTTTACTCATTTAATTGTTAATTAATTAATTAATTAATTCAGTTTTTGGTCATGTGTTCAATGAATGCATGTTTTGTTTTGTTTTATACTGTATTTGGTTTTATAATATTGCATTGTAGTTCCCCCATGTAAGTAACAATGAAGACAAAATGGATGACTATTTCCTTCAGAAATCCTATTTTATTACAGCTTCTTGACTTAACTGTAGTCTATGACTGTACTGTTTTAACAACATACAACTTGTTGAGGTTTTTAATAAAGGTTCTGAATATAAAACAAAAAGAATTCCTGTTCATTCAAATAAAAAAAGTGCTCCTAAATGGCATCTTTTTTTCTTGTGGGCAAAGCACTGATATAAATTATGTAAATGACTCATTTATTTTCTCTAAACAAACTTAACAACTAAATCTAATAAGGACAAGGCAGACTGTAACGAATCAGTTTTCTTTATCAAACAGTTTTTCATAAACAATGTCCAATCCAAATCCAATTTAAAAGCACAATCTCTTGTATAACAATTTACAGTTTGATGGGAGGTTGTGTTGAAAGGAGACTACGCTTTTATATGAATGGGTTTATGCATGAGGTTCCTTTATAAAAAGCAAAGAGACAACTTTTCTATCTAACAATAACTCAAGTGCTAATATGTTTCTCCAAAACACAAAACAAACGGACACTTAAGACACTGATTAGAATAATCGCTAAATAGCTTAACGCGCTGTGCTAATTAGTAACTTCTCATCAACAAAGAATACAAACGATACAATTGGATTCATTTACTCACCTCTGACGGAGGCACACTGGATTTAATAACACAAAAGACAGTCTAACCCTTGACACTTCGTAATATTACTGTATTGATTCGGCAACTCAACCTGAGTGTAACAGTGAACTCTCTCTCTTCTGTTCTAATCACTGGCGCGTGCGCGCAGCCTCACATTACACACAACAACAACAAAAATTGATTATCAAATTAGGTGGCAACTAATCTATTAATCAATTTGAACTGTTTTAATCGATTAGTTTTTGCAGCCTTAACTGGGTTAATCTCAGTATGTTTTTTTCTGAATGTGTTGTTAAAAAGCAAAATTTCTTAGCACAACAGATCAGTCAAAAAAAAAAATCTTGGCGATTTTCAAGATTGACTTGTCTATATTCATGATTTCGACGCGAAATCGATTTATCTTTCAGCACTACTTCTGAGCAAACAAAACTGAAGGCTTTCAGTCAAAAAAGCATTGAAGCTATTGAACAGATGTTTTGAGTCAGCATGGAGCTGAAAGCCATGACTTTTCATACTTCTATACTTCATATTTCTTGGGAAATAGCTAATAGTTGGCTAGTCGAGACTTGACTGCATCAGATAGTGAATCAGATGCATAGTCCAAAACCAAGCAACTAAAGTACCGAGCAAAGAGAAGTTAGCAGCATTTGGGTTGTTGGAGTGTTTCATTCTGCTCCTTATATATTCTCATGCAATGAAAATAATATGTTCTTTACTCCAACTGTAGCATTTACCACAGCTAATATCCGAGTGTTGCAGCCCTAACCTTTGACACCCAGCTCAATGAGCTGGCTGTGTGGCATTGTTGATCTAGGATTTGCAGCTCCCTCTTGTCCTATAATCGTTCAAAAAGTCATATTGGTGAAGAGTGAGTGAAATAAAATAACTATTGTAATCCCTACACGGTCACTGTCTCCACAACAATAAGCACAGTTGATTACTATTTTTTTGTGTTTGTTTTAAACAATATTGCGTAATTCCAAAAAATCAAAATATAGGGGGAAAAAGCTTATACTGCTTCATCAACAATGTGGTCACAAAGGTTACAGATATTTTGCTGTTTTTTTGTTTCCGATAAACCTAAAACCATGTCCTGCACTAAACGCTTGGCCGAGCACGAATGAAGAGCACAATCACTGTAAAAACTACAGATGCGACTCACAGCCAAACACCCCCCACGGCAATTGACCCTTGCACACTGCAACTCAGGGGTTCTTATCAAAGTACAAAATTTAGAAGCTGAACTGTGTCATATTGTGTGTGTGTGTTTTTTTTAAATCGAACCACAAACAGCATTGCGTGATTGTCAAGAAACTATTTGATTGTCCTGGTTATATTGTAATGATACAAAGAGTCGTGAATCCACAATAGTCAAAACGCAAAGTAGTGAGGGATTTCAGTAATTGCCAAAATATTATGTACTACCCATGTAATACTTTTAAGAAAATCAATCGGTTGAAAGAAAATGAACAACCAGGCTTGGAGAAGATGCAAACATTTGCGTTACTATGTGTCAAAACAACAAAATATTTTTAGTAATATGTGCATTTGTTTCCATGTGATTTTGTTTAAGGACTATGTTTTTTTTAATTTTTTTTTTATTTCAATGTATCATCTATGTGCCTCTGCACCTGTTGTACTTGAGAGATTTTAGTTTCACTGATGGTTTTCTAACTCATATAAGTTTGACTTTACACAAATCTATTAAGGATATTGTTTGTGCAATTCTTGTCATATATTGTTATTTTAGGATCCCATAATATACAAGTTTCATATTGTACAATTTTACTAAGGATCGTAGATGTGGTTTGTGTGCCACTTGCTTTACATACAAGTTCCAGATGAAACATATATGAACTTTATGGATTTTATATGTATCTTTTCCATTTGGGTTAAGTTCCCAAATTATACACGTTTCGTATTGTACAAATTTACTAAGGACCATATATGTGGTTTGAGTGTCACATTCTTTACATAAAAGTTCCACATGAAAGATATATAAACTTTATATATATCTTTTCCATATGGATGTGCATTTCTGTAACAGAGACTCGTGATACATACAGGTACAACGTATTTTTTCTTGGGGAAACGTATGATATAGCTTTGCATTTTGGATTGGCTTTTCCTACGCAACATTGTTAAGCCATTCATTTTCAATTGAAATATCAAATCGTAACAAAGTTAGATGGTCAGCTACTCACAAAAACTAGCTCAGTCGGGTTCGGTTATGTCGTTTGTTGTGCGATAATCATTAGAGTAGATATAGAAAGCAAACAATCAGAAATTAAATCTGCTAAGCAAAATAATAGTTAATGTTAATTTCAACTAAATACAACTAACTGTAATTCAAATCTCATTTTACAAAAGGTGACATAACTTTTAAAATGAGGAACATATACTAATTTGTTTTTTTTTTTACACTATCCCAATGCTAGCTTGTTACAACCTGTTCTAGTTTGCATATGGTGTAATTCACCTTTTTTTTTTAAAAAACTGACATTTAGTGGTGAGAAAGCAAGGATTCAAGATTGATTTTTAAACACGGAACATAACCACATGAACCATGTAACTTTTGAAACTCGGCCTGTGTTGGACAGCAGGAGTAGAATGCCGTTCAGTGTTTGTCTGCACAATGCCATTTTACAACAGACTTAGCATGAAAGCGCCTTGGTTGCCTCTTGTCATCTCCCTTCCTTCACTCAAGGCATTTCCTGTTAATCTATATAATCAACCAACAGCAGCCAAAATCAAACAAGCCGTGCCACAGGGTCGATAGGCAGAAATCAATGAATCAAAGAACGGTGCAATTGTTCAGAGATAATCTCATCTGTAAGAGCTTGAGCACAAACTTTTTATACCGTAAACAACCTTTTAAAAAGGATCAAAAAGTAAAGAATGTTACTCAATCGTCTTTGTTGCTTGTTTTTGACGGAATTCCATACATTTATCTCAACTACTGACACTGCCTTCTCTTAAATAGACAATTCTGCCAGAAATTATTCAGTCACATTTGTTTAATTTTATTACTTAAACAGTAAAGCAGTTTTTAATTTGAAGACAAAGGTAGAAAGCAATAATTTGTGAAAAAAATAGTTAAACTACAATTTTCTCCACAATCATTAAATTCAGAATATTTTGAAACTTTGACCACCCTGAGTAAAATGTCTATTTTATACAAATTCACTTCAGAACTCTCACAGTGTAAATTCATTTTTGTTATAATACAAACGTAACGAAACGAAAAACAAAAAACAAAAAAACATTTATATTAATTTTGAGACAATCTACAATTTCCAAATTAAATCCCGATTTCTTTTATTTGGAGTACCATGCAAAGAAATGTAAAACAAATTCCATTCATGACTTTCTCATTTGTTAACAAACCATATTTAAACTGAAATGAGTTTTAATACATACTGATGATTCGAGTGAGATATTTTTTGGACAATTTTATCCTGATCACAAAGAGAATAACCTTTGATATAATAACAAGACATTTATCATTCAACAAAATTGGCCATTCACACTACATACAAATCAATTTTAAAATTTTACTGCTTAACTATACCAACAGTGTGAATTTCATTAAACTATATACCAGGTTGCTTCTTAATTAGATAATTTCAGGACTAACTTAATGTTTCTTTTTTATTAATTAATTATTAATTAATTAATTATTTTTTCTTAATTATTCTATGCTTTTATCAGTTGTGTATACTGAAATCGATACATTTTTATATCAAATGTTTGTGTTCAAATGTTTTATTTTTTATTTTTTTTTATTTTTATTTTAGTTTTAATGATTGTTTTTGATAATATTTAAGGTTGGTGGAATGCAATGCATGTCACAGTGTACAATAACATGAAAATACAAATATGCTATCTTGTCCAAAACCCATCATGTGACTTTTTGGAGAGAAAGATAAAGTGCACCTTGCCTTAGCTGAGTGAACATAAGAAAACTGCTTATACGACACATCTAACCCTCAGCAGTATCATTCACCGATCCTTCAGTGAAATTTACCGCCATCATCATATCTCTCAAACAACATCTTTTTAAAAAACACCTGAACATTTTCTAGTGGCTCTGCTGTTGTATTGTGGCAGACCCCTGCAGACAATGGGGGATTGTTGTTGGGACACAAACCAGGTTCCTCACTAGAGGGGGCCCCATACTCACTCAAGTGACAACCTTTCTGTCACAAGAGACCCTCAAGCTATATTTGTTTCAATGGGAGGGTGTGGGAATCGACAGCTATATATCTATTTAAAAAATAATAATAACAAAAACAAATAGCTTAAATGTACTTTTGAAAGGGCCAATTTACACCAATTTGGTAGATGCATGTTTTTTTTTTCGACACGTCGTGAGAAAACTGGAGGGAAATCCTCTCTGACCTGGTCAGTTCCTATCGATCGCCTTTTTGTTGATCAATAATGGTAAGCATCACGCCGTGTTATTCCAAATAAATATAACAAGTTTACCTAAATCGCTCTTGTCTCAGGGGGATATTGTATTTCAAATTAAGTAGTCAGGCGTGTCGACCGCATTTTGAAATCGCATACAGAAATCAAAATAATAATAATTGGCTGTGAGGCGCATTATGGGGCACGGTAAAAATAATAATGATGAAATGAATGAAAAATAAATCAAGCGTTACCTGCCAGTCTAAGAGCCGACATCCTCTGAAACTCCGGCTCCTGTAGCCACTTCCACATCCGCCTGAAGGTCTCCCGGCCCGACTTTAGTTTACTCCATGGTTTGGGGTTCCTCAGCAGGTCCGACAGGGTCCCCTGTGAGCGGCACAGGACCCTTTGGGCGAAGATGGCTTGAGGAATGCTGTACCTTTTCAGCTCGGCCGTGATTCTCTGCGCCACCTCTTTTGTGTTGATCTCTTCCAGCTGCCCTGAACTGTTTCCCCCCTGCGTCCCCGAGGAGGAGGGCGGTCTTTCCCGGGTGGAAGCCAACACTGGCCCGTGGGATGGAGAATGGAGGTGAGGGTGGGGGTGGTGTCCCGCCGAGGATACGGGATGTCCCGGATGGTGCATTCCGTTCAGGTGCGGCATCATCCCTCCTGCCGGGCCACCGAGGCCTCGGTGCTGGTGGTGGTCCCCTCTGGTGAGCATGGAGGCGCTGGGTTCGAAGTTGAGCATCTTGTCGTGGCCCCCGTGCGTCGCCGTACCGTAATTGTGGAGACCCTGCTGGGTGTTGTGGAGGGAGCCTAAGCCGTTACCGAGCACCGGGGAAAGACTCTGACCCATCCCGGACATGGGATCCTTGTGGTAGGGATTGTAAAGGTTGTTCATGCCAGGTAGCCCACGCTCGTCCCGCATCAGAGTGAAGCTCCCGCTGACGTTCCCGGAAAGCCGCTGGTGATGGTGATGGTGGTGATGGAACTTGTCGGACACCGTGGAGATGGGGGGAAGCGGCTGCAGCGGCGTTAAAGTGGTGTAAGTGCCGCTCATCCCCATCCCGGGAGAGGACGTGTCGCAGGGCACGCTCATGGCGTGGTGCAGCGGGAGGGACAGATCTGGACGGTACTCCCCGCTGCCGTCCAGAATGCTGGCCATGCCGGACACCATGGCGGAGCGAGATGACGCGGCAGCGGCGGCCAGGTCCTGGTGTATCCGGAGGGCGGCCGCCGCCGCCGCCCCGTGGCCCCCCACCGCGCCCGAAGAGCTCCCGCGGCCGTGAAGGGGGCTGTGGCCGCTCATCAGCTCCACATCAGGGGCCACGGAGCTCACCGCCACCCCGCCATGCAGGCTGCCAATGCCGTCCATTGTCATGTCCGTATTCATGGCGTAAGCGTCCAGGTCCTTGGCCAGGCATCGATAGGCGTTAGTGTAGGCAGTCTTCATTCATCTGTCGTCAGTCCATCAGGTCGAGCGGAAATATTTCTCCTTCTCTCCTTCCTCCCTCTTCTTCTCCCCCCTGATGCGCCGGGATGGGTCAGTAGTCGTCTCCCCTCCTTTCTGTCACTTTACGGCTTGTTTCCCCGTCCTCCGATGGCTTTTCCACTTTGGTCTCTTTGTGTATCTTCCCCGGCAGGAGCACATCCAAATTGTGTTTGCAGCGATCATACGGGCCTGTGCGGTGGCTCCCCCATGTCCAGCCCTCTCCTCCTCCTGTGTTGCTCTGCTCCTCGCACGGGAGCTGTCCACGGTCCCCTAGTGGAGCGCTCAACCCAACCTGCTGCCAAAGGGAGGGCTGGAAAACGGGGAGATCGTAAATGGGGCGGCACCCTTTAATGACTGATTGGGTCCTTGACCAATCAGCGTACCTACTTGGACATAGTTGGGCGGGACGAGTTACATGGAATAATCATATCTGGTGGATGTAACATTTGACAGTGAAGCTTCGCCATGAGGGTCTAATAACTAACTCTTAATATTAACCATTTCAGGGGCAGTAGACACTAAAGTAGACAGCTATTTAAAAGTTGAAACTTAAAACCGTTAAACTTTTTTTTTTTTTTTTTTTAGAGCAAGGGACTACTTTAGGTCATATAGGTTTTAACACTTAAAACCTTAAACGGTCACCCTTATAAGGCAAGTGACTATTTTTGCTCATTAAAAAAACTTATTATTAATGATATGATTAAAATCATCACGCATTTATTCATTGTAAAATCATTTAAATAGACTGAATTATTTATTAATTAGAAATAAAATCAATTAAATTTATTAATTATTAATTTAATAAGAATTCAAATAAGAATTAAAAGTCTTTTTAACAAGTAAGTAATTTTGACAAATTAAAAGTCATATCGGCTTGATGTTGTCCGTGCCGCTGGTGGTGGTCACATTGAGCACTTGTAAAGCATGAAATCAAAACTTTATGTTATATACAGTACTTGTATCCAGCTATTTATTTATTTATTTATTTATGTATGTATGTATTTATGTATATATGTATGTATGTATGTATGGATGGATGGATGGATGTATTTATTTATTTATTTTTAAATATACCGCAATGGTTTTGGCACATTCTTTTTGAATCACCCTGTATTACTAGGAAAATATGGAATCTTGCATGTGTATGTTTAATATATATATAGTTTTTAGAATTGTAATTAATCCAATGTTAATAAAAACTAAATTAAATTAAAACGAATAAAAACAAAAATATGGCTATGGCCCAGGTACAACCCTAAAGTAGATGTTTTTTTCCCCCCTTCCATAGTACAATATTATACTCTTTCCATGCCATTGATGGGGACAGACATCCAATTTATTTAAGTTGAATAGACTGGCAGGAAATCCTCATATTTCAATGCTATTGACGGTGCTCAGAGGTGGGTAGAATAGCCATAGATTTTACTCAAGTAAGAGTAGCGTTACTTCAAAACAATATTGTTCAAGTAAAAGTAAAAGTAGTCATCCAAAAAATGTACACAAGTACAAGTAAAAAAAATATTTTTTCAGAAGAATACTCAGATAATGAGGAACATTGTGAGTAACTCCTTAGGCTCTGTGATTTTTCTTTTTCTTTTTTTTTAAACAATGGTATTTTTTTCGGCAGCATCAGGTTATATAACTATATGAACTGTTATTATTATACTGTACTATAAACGGTACATAACCACATTAGGCCAAAGAAATATTTGAAAAAACATTGAATTCTGGCGAGAGAGAAAAACTGATCTACAGAAATGAAGCATTATTTGTCCATAGACCATGAGTGCCCTCTTGTGGAGAAAACATATTTCCAATTAGAAATCTAAAAGGATCATATCTCGGGTTTTCTGTGGTCAATCGCTGTCAAATAAAAACAGGGAGAGAGATTGAAAGCTGTGCTTTTGAGTCATGTAATGACAGCGGCACTCTGCGTAAAATACTTAATTTTTTACGGTGCTTTAAAGACGCTACGTGATTGAATAGGCTGGCGTGATAATAGAGTGGCAAGCTTGAGTCTGATTGGTATAATGGAGTCATGTTATTATTGTTGCGACGTCTCATTGGTGAACCTGGTAGAGCCACAGTTGCCGTCTGTATCAAGAAACAATGTAAAATTCTAATATGTAGATTAAAGAGAAAAAAATGTAAAGACTAGTGTATAGCCCAAAAGTAGTGGAGTAAGAGTAGCATTCCCTCTTCACAAATCTACTCAAGTAAAAGTAAAAAGTATGGCTTTGTAAAACTACTCATAGAAGTAGATTTTTTTCTCAAAAAATTACTCAAGTAAATGTAATGGAGTAAATGTAACACGTTACTACCCACCTCTGACGGTGCCATATGTCCAAATCCATTTGTGGTAAAAATGGATTGGATGTCTCGCGCCATCAATTGCAACTAATGAGTTAACTGAGTGCTCTGTAAGGGTTAAAAAAATATTTAAAAATTCATAATTTGTGCATGAATGACTTGACCATGGAATATGTAGAAACTAAACTGGTTGCATTGTAATTTGGAATCTTGTCACATATTTACATTTCAAATGACATTAATGCTTATTTCTATTGCATATCTTTAGCTCATTTAATGTAATTTATGCTCACCAATTTACTCTTAAACAATACTTTAATTAAAATGCAACAAAAATAAACACAAAAAGTGAAATGCCTGCAAACATTTAGCATCCAATGAGCAACTCTGCAAACTACAATATTGAATATATTTCATGAATGCCAGTCAAAATGGAACATTTGCAAAGGCAGACATTTTAATACAGCTTACCCTAGCTAAGTGTGCAGTTGAAGTATGGAAGAAGTGTAAAGGATAGCCTACTAATATCAACCAGAACGGACCGTTTAATAAAAAAATTAACAGGAGTTGCAATTACAATATAGTGGTACATAATATGATTAACATGTTTTGTTTTTTTGGGAGTGTAGGGGAAACACACGACTCAGTATTTTTATTTTTTATTTTTTTGGGGGGGAGGCTAAAGGTACTGTTTGTCTCGGCTGTTGCAGCAGCTGCCAGGGAACAATTTGCCCACAGAGATCATTAAAATTTGATCGCATCTTAGCTCTTACCTCATCACCCTCTGCCTGTGATTGTTAGGATAAAGGTGACAGCAAATAGCAAATGATAAAAGCAGCCTAGTGATAGTGATAGCCAAGTGATAGTACTCTAAAGCTGTTGCATTCCCTTTACGCTCCCTATGCAGGAGAATATGATGAAATAATGATGAAAAAAAAAGTTGCCATATTGGAAAAACCTGTAAAAGCTTACAGATCTTGAAAATAAATGCATTATCATTACTATAATCATGTGTGGGATTGAGTGCTACATTCAAATAAACATGTTACCATTGACAGTATGTCAGTCAAATATATTTATGGACTACATTTAACCTCTGCTTAAAAATACTGTGTCCATTATAAAATAAATAAATAAATAAATAAAAATAAAAATAGTGGACAATCTTGAAGAATTATTTTTTTCCCCAGATGAATACAATGAAAAGAATATACAATTGTCATGACTTTTTTTTTCCTGAATGAAGGTGAATACTTTCAGTTAGGTGTTTCGAGTAGTTAACACACTCACAGTGTTAAGTGCAAACTGCTGCCGTGTAAATGGTGAGCATGAGGATGTTATTGACAGTCTCCGGGTGGACGGGTGAGTGTGGGAGCTACAATGAAAGAGCATTATGGCCTGTAGCCTGTTTACTGCACAATTCATTACACTTCCAAGGACAAATGAGAGCGAAATAACGCTGTCCCCAGCTCCCCCTCTGTCATTCAGCCGCCAACCTTAAATAGCACAAAACTTGATATATTTCGTGTAAAATCACCATTGTTTAAATAGATCAACAATACAATATAAAATATTGTCTTACCATACTAAGCGTTTCTTCAAAAATTGCACGATGAGCAAGATTGTCAGGAATTGCAACGAAAGAAAATCATGACTTTTGCATTTCAGCAAATGCTGTAGGTGCTTCATGTTCAGCCCAGTTGTAATTCTCTGGTCAATCGATCAGTTGAGACTTTAATTAGTATATCTTAAGTTTAACTTGGGTAGGCCATTCTTAAATCATTCACTGCCTTTGACGGCGATAGATGACGAATCCATTGCACGCCCAGAAAGATATGTCAAAACGGATTTTACGTATATCGCCTTAAGCGGCAGTCACTAAGTGAACTTCTCAAGACACATGATGTCAGCATGATATTGTCTAACTTTAAAAATATTCAAAACATGGCAACTCGTCCCAAAAGAAACACGTCTGATTAGTAAGTAGGCTACAGTTTTGTGATTCAATACATCGTTGTTTTTGGCAACGCTTTTAATTTTCATCTTAGTCTTTGTGTTTTGGACGATAATACTTAATAGACTTAGTCAGATTTGAGTAATTTCAAAATGTATGTCTTCAGCTAGTTTTGTTGACAAAAACTCAAAATGTTTACATCTGTAAAATTCAAAAGCTTTAGTCCAAAATAAATAAATGAAGGTTTCCAAAAATTTCGAATGAACATTAACAGATGAGCACATATTGTAGCGTCTACAAGGACGCCAGCTTGGTGATAATACACACTCAGCAGGAAAATAGTACAGTGTTAACTCAACATAAAAAGTTAATTCTTTCTAGGACCTTGTTTGTAAGTCGAAATGGTCGTATGTCGAGCAGTTTTTTCCCATAAGAATACATTATCATTCCATTAATTCGTTCCACAGCCCGAAAACCTACCCTAAATCCTTAATTATACTGCTGGTGCTATTACAAATGGCAATTACACGTGGCAAAACAAATAAATAATAAATAAAAATCATAATAATAAGACAATAATTCCTGTAATAATGTAATGAATCGGGTTCTAATTTGGCGCACGTGTTTTGCGTACTGTAACTGAATGCACCGCATGGCTGACGTCACAGTTGCTGGCGTCAAATGCGGCGGATAGTAGGGGTGTTGTGTTGCACAAGTTCTAAAGTTAATGATTAAAAACCTGACGAAGCTGACGATCTCTTTAGCAATGGTACCACAATAGCAACTGTCACCTTAACTTATAAAGACTGGGGAACGGAGGTGAGTGGAGGAGTATTATCGAGCCAGTTCATGGATACTCACAACACGCTCATATTTTCCATCTCCATTTCAATGGTAAGTGTCACATTTTTCCTTTTTTCACCACCTGCACTAACCTTCTTGGAACCCATGTTGATTTCTCACTAAAAAAATCCGCCGTGCGGCCGTCTTTCGGCAAAACAAAGAAACTGCGGCGCTGTCATAAATCGTCGTATTTCGAGCATGTCATCGGAAGTAGAAACAAACGGCGAGTCAAATTTTACGTCAGGTGTCAAAAAGATCGTGTGTCCAAGCGATCGTATGTCATGGTACCACTGTACATTATTTTCAATTAAATATACCCACCTTGACGTCATGGACTGTATGTTACAAAAAGTTGTCCAAGAGTTTGAGAGGATGCCCGCCATTGCTAATGTGAATGCTATGCTAATGCTACGAGTTACATTTAGTGTGTGGTGATCAATCAGCACAGACTTTTAACTCATTTGCTCCCAAAAACATATAAATACATTCTATTTTTAATTGCTTCAGTGTCCCAAAATCGTATTTATACGTCTTTTGCGTTTTTTTTGTTTTTTTGACAAGAGGCATCTATAGGTTCTGATGTATCTAATGCCTGAAGGGAAAATAACAAAGACAGAAAGAAAAAGATACAATGCACAAAGCTCAAAACCCATTTTAAAGCAAAAAAAACTGCCCATTGGAGGTCAGTAGCGCATTTGGTAAGAACTCATCTCAGGCCAAGAAAGGAAGTGAAGAAAAATAGTCAGGAAACGGAAGTTGGAGGGATCTTGTGAAGACGCATGAGAATTTGAGAAAAATGTGGAGAACCTATTGTATTCCTATTGTCTCCCTTTTCGCGATCGTGTGTTTTTTGTGTGTGTTCAATAAACCCTTGTACGCAACCCCTCTGCATTTGTTGTCTACTTTGTGGTCAAGCCTCACTTCTGCATTCGCGGACTGTTTTTTTGCTTTTCATCTGAGGACTTGAGTTTCTGAATGCAGCTAATAGATCGATAAACAATACACATACTATCGATGAAGAAAAAAATAACATGGTCATTGCGGTGTTTCTTGATTGTTGCCAAAAGTGTGCTCTTGAATGCTCCCTTAATGAAGCGCCAGTGCGAAGTGGACTATGTGAGAATCACGTTTGCTCACAATGTACAACTAAGTACAAATAAAGTACACGACAATCATCTCAAGATCTCAATGTGCAAAATAAGGCCTCATCATAATCTGTTGGGCAGAAAATGATACACGAATAGCCAGCAATCAAACTAAATTTAAAACATTTATTAATTCATTTTCCGTGTCTCGTATTCACTGGGAAGCAAGCTTCAGCAGCAACATCTGATAAACTGAGAACACAGGCAGGATGATCATTGACGTGGACAGCGCTTTTACGTGACAAAAATGCGGTAAGCCGTCATTGGACGTCTCAGTAGAAGCAAACTATCAACGTTTTCGTGTGGTGCAAAAAATATTCAAACTGCTGTGTTTTACTGTATACCCTATTTTTACGTAAAGCACACAACAGCTCTGGGTGGTAACTATCTCCGTAATAATATTGGAAAAAGTTGGCTCACACAATAGTTTACCGTGAAGATCTTCGTCTTTCGTGTTCATTTAGCTTTTGCTGCTCGTTTTGTGAAATATCAACAGGGCTGTCCTTTTCATTAATATTCCACTCGGGTTCAAATTGGAAGGGCAGAACCGACAACATGTTTATGTAGTTAAAGAGTGACATTCCGGCAGCGTGTCCATATGACGTCACCGCTCTGCGACGTCATCAACAAAAGCGACCTACTCGTTAATTTTTTTAATTTAAAATTTTACAAATGTTATTAAAACGAAAACATTAAGAGGGGTTTTATCATCAAATTATTTATCTTTTAAGAATTACATGTCTTTCTATCAGTGGATCCCTTTAAAACAAGAAAAAAAATACCAGAATTAAAGCGTTTCATGATCAAAATAATGGTTTCCGTTCTCTTGACTGGTTTGAGCAAGAGACACTCATTATTTGTCAAGTTTGTGATATACTGTATAATTAGATTTTTCTCATACGAATGTTGAGTCGTTTGATAGAAAGTTAGTCCAATCAGCAACAATTTTTTATCAAGTGTGATCTTTTTAAGCAGTTTCTTCTGGCTATTTCCAAGATGGGTTGGTAAAACTCTTTTGAGAAACAATCCATCTGTCCTTTGAGATTAAGACACCCCCCAATCCAAAGCTTTTCCATGCATTGCCCAATGAGTTCAATAGATGATCAAAACCAATCACTACACACACAAGGAAAAAAAAAAACATCCATAATGACAACAATGACAAAGGAAAAAAATATGTGATGAAAATTAGTTGTTGCCCTGGAAAAATCACAAGTTGAAAATAGGCTAACATTAATATTAAGTAGTTACTCATCTACTAAAGAACATTGACATTATAGATATACGGACAACAAATGATTTAATAGTATTCACCTACAGTATTTAGCAATGAACTATTTCCACAATCCCCACCATTTTCTGTTACAATTTTACTGTATTCTCTGGAATTGTTTATAAAATTACCCCCAGAAAACGTTCTGGGCTTGGTTGAGAAGAGGGATGATGAGGGACTTAAAAAAATCAAGATGGAGGAGGAGCAGGGTGGGTAGTTGGGCAGATGTTGCTTTGTTTAAAGACTGTTGTGTAATTAAGGGCAGAGGAACAGAAGCCTGACCCATTTTCTTCTTTTGATCAGCTGTCAGAGGGATAGGCAGGGGGTCCACTGAGGGACAACCTGTCTGTCTATTTGCTCTTCAAAAGTTTTGTCTTCCTTGCAGACGGAAGACGGCAACCAATGTTAAACATAGATTTAAAACATCTCCATCATAAGATAAAGCCCAGCAATAAAAATACATTCTGAAAGCAGGGGAGCGATAGAAGGAAGACAATTAAAAAAAAAAGAGGACTACGAAATGGGCATAATTAAAGAGGAACAAATCCCGGTCCATGTAAAGGTAAAAGGCATCATCAGATATAAGCTAAATCCTTAGAATGAAGCGGGTGGAAGCATGATGCTGGGGGGGAAACGTAAGGTGGGCGGGGGTCTTGTGCAAGTGCCTTGGGACAAGGAGCTGAGGAGGAGCAGATGTTGGGGGAGGAAGAAGAGGTGGAGAAGGAAGTGGCAGAGATTGGTAACAATATGGCGGTGGAAACAAAACTGCTCATGCAACATTTAAGAGATAACGAAAGGTGTCACTCCCTACAAAATGACTAATAATTGCTGTGGTAAAACAGGATCAATGCCTCATTCTAGTTTTGCAATGTAATGTGTTGTTTGTGAGTACAACCAAGACTCCCCTCCACACATAACAAGCACCCACAAACAGGAAACATGAAAATGTATTTAAAAAAAAAAAATGTTTTTTTAAATCTTGGTTTCCTATGATTTCCACTAACCAACTCTACAAAGTCCTCTTTGTTTGTTTTTAACATAGTTTTGACATTACTAAGGGTGGTTACAGTATGTGGAACTAACTCAGTACTTCTCAAATAGTGACCCCTGCCAGAGTGATGCCTGGGGTGGCGTATGTTACTTCGGGAACATACTCTTTGCCATACTAGTGAAATGTAAGTGCGCGTCAACTCAGTGGGTGGCAGTAGCACCCAGATGTTCAATCTGTGTGCAGTATTTTTTAACCAAACAAGAGCACATAGCAAAGAGCACTGGATAGATGAAGAGCTAAGATGAGGAAATATGAGGTAGCGTATATAGCATTTGGCTTTGACTTTTAAGTGGGAGGCGACGAAAGACCAGTCTGTTTACTGTGTCTAAAAATGTTTGCAGCGGACAGCAGAAAGCCAAATCAATTAAGACGTCACTTAAAGAAATTTGACCCCAATCACATTGATAAGCCGCTTGATTTTTTTTCCAGCGAAAAGGTGCCGAATATTGCCCGCAATGTCCCGCTTTGTCAGTGTAACATCAGTAAACCAGCGACCACTGTTTGCATCATATAAGGTGGCATACCAAGTTGCTAAACGCAAAATAACCTCACACCATAGCAAAGGAGCTGATACTGGCAGCAGCAAAAATAAAATAAAAAAAATAGAATAGAATAGAATAGAATAGAATAGAATAGAATAGAATAGAATAGAATAGAATAGAATAGAATAGAATAGAATAGAATAGAATAGAATAGAATAGAATATGTCTTTATTGTCATTATATACAGTTGTATAATGAAATTGTGGAGCATCTCCCTTTACAATGCAGGACAAGTAGAAATCTCAAAAGTGACTTGCAAGAATAAAAATAAAAACTCTAAATAAATATAAAATGTGTATGTATGTTTAGGCAGTGCAAATAGTTGAAGTGAGGTAGCAGCAGTTGACAGTGAAGGCATTGAATATTGCACATTAATATTGCACGTAAATAGGTATTGCACATAGAATATGTGTCAATAGAAGTAGCAGCAGTTGACAGTGAGGCATTGGATATTGGACAAAGTCAACCAATGTTAAATATGGCTGTTCAGGGTGGAGATGGTGAAAATGTCCCTTTGACCAATAACATTGTGTCATTTTTGTTCAATTCATTTTTGTTTTTTTCAGTCAAATTGCTTATTGCATATTGCCCTAATGAGTTGCTAATCAATTAGAATTTATTATTATTTATTGATTTTATTAAAGGTTATTCTTCAGTATCAAATGGTAAAAAAAAATGTACCTTAAGTGTATTTTTACAATTCCGATGTGACTTTTCACAGTTTAATTTTTTAATTCAGGCAGTGTGATGCACGCTAAGTCTTATCAGTTGCATACAAAATAATGCTAATAAAGTTATACTTTCTTGCAAGTTTATCTTGAAGAAGAATATAGTCGATTCTCTCTTTTTGTAGGTTCTTTTATTCTCTTAATTAACAGGAGATAACTACACACCATTCAGGAACAAAAACAAAGCAATGATCGCCTAAGATACATACACTTATTAAGGAAAGAGTAATCAAAAGCTGGCCAGCCAGGACAAACGTCCCCAAGAGCCACCGCAGGTGCCCCCAAGTGGATCTGCCCCGACCTTTGAGATCATATAGTTTACATTTGTTGTTATAGCAGGCGGCAGTCTAGAGCCAGCCTCTTTATAAAAAACAGTGGAAAAAAACTAGAGTGAATAAAATGTGGATAAATTGGTGACAAGACAGACTCCTTGTAATCAAAGCAGTACTCGTCTCCAGTATTCACAAAATAGGCAAAACACAGTCCTATAGGGACAATAAATGATTACAGAGGGATATAAAAGTACCTGAACCTTTTGGAATTTCTCATATTTCTGCATAAAATCACCATCAAATGTGATATGATCTTTGTCAAAATCACACAGATGAAAAACTACCTGTTTTTAACTACATTCACACCCAAACATTTAAAGCTTTTCATATTTTAATGAGGACAGTATGCAAACAATGACAAAAGGGGGAAAAACAAGTAAGTCAACCATCACATTTAATATTTTGTGGGCCCCTCTTTCTCAGCAATAACTTCAACCAGACTCTTCCTGCAGCTGCAGGTCAGTCTGGCACATCGATCAGGACTAATCTTGGCCCATTCTTCTCTACAAAACTGCCATAGTTCAGACAGATTCCTGGGATGTCTGGAATGAATCGCTGTCTTTAGGTCATGCCACAACATCTTGATGGGGTTCAAGTTGACTTGGCCACTCCAGAACGTGTATTTTGTTCTTCTGAAACCATTCTGAAGTTGATTTACTTCTGTGTTTTGGATCATTGTCTTGTTGCAGCATCCATCCTCTTTTTAGCTTCAGCTATCTGACAGACGGCCTCAGGTTTTCCTGCAGAACATCCTGATAAACTTTTGAATTCATTCTTCCATTAATGATTGCAAGTTATCCAGGCCCTGAGGCAGCAAAACAGCCTCAAATCATAGTGCTCCCTCCACCATGCTTCATGGTGGGGATGATGTGTTGATGTTGATGAGCTGTTCCATTTTTCCTCCAAACATGATGTTGTGTGCTACTCCCAAACAATTTAACTTTGGTTTAATCAGTCAACAAAATATTTTGCCAAAACGTCTGTGCAGTGTCTCAGTGCCTTTTTGCGAACATTCAATGAGAAACAATAGTTGTTGTTTTTTTGACAGCAGTGGCTTCCTCCGTGTAGTCCTCCCATAAACACCATTCTCGGGCATAGTTTTACATAAAGTTGATGTGTGCACAGATATTTTGGACTGTGCCAGAGATTTCTGTAAGTCTTTGGCAGACACTCTAGGTTTTTTTTTTTTTTTACCTCTCTGAGTATTCTGCGCTGAAGTCTTGGCATCATCTTTGGTGGATGGCCACTTCTTGGGAGAGAAGCAACAGTGCCAAATTCTCTCAATTTGTAGACAACTTCTCTGACTGTCGAGTGATGAACATCCAGACTTTTTGAGATGGTTTTGTATCCTTTCCCAACTTTATACAAATCAGCAATCCTTAATCGCAGGTTTTCAGACAGCTCTTTTGACGGAACCATGATGCACATCAGACAATGTTTCTCATCAAGACAATTCTTACCAGGTGTGTGTTTTATAGTGGGCAGGGCAGCTTTAATCCACTCATCAGTGATTGGGCACACACCTGACTTAACCCTTTAACACCGAACGTGTCGGCAGCGACGCGTTTACGCATGACGTCTTTGAAGCTTCGTCACGCTGTAATTATGTCACCCACGTGCCCCTGGTTGGTCTCATTTGAAAGTGCGGAAGTTGATGTCCACACCAGTTGTTGTTTGAAGTCAATCGACCAAGAAAAACGGGAGATAATGTCATTTGAATTTTATATTTTTATTGCACTCATAAATATGCATTAAAACGCTGCATGGACCATGTATCTATCTCCATATTTCCATAATTTCTTGTCCTTTTTCAAAACCGATAGCAGCACAAAAGACTACATATCCCAATAGCCGTTGTGATGTCAAGAAGGACGAACCGAATGTGATAATTTTTAATAAATTTCCGAGCGAGGCGCCAACTAATGAAAGCGAGGCATGCGAAGCAAGCAACGCCCGGTTGGTTTGAGCGAGCGCCTTTGAAACGTGCAGAATGAATCTAACACTACATTTAGCGCAAGATAATGCATTATTTCATTAACTCAAGGAAGAAGATGAGCCGTATTTGTTGTTGTTTTCTTTGGATGAGTCGCCGTCTCGTATTTTTTCTTCACTATAATCTTTTCAATTTTATGTAGATGTGTGTTCAAGAAGCTTGATTGCATGTACGTATATACTTTTGATAAGGTGATGGGTACAACACCTAACTTCAAAAAAGAGATATCCTCCAAACCCTATGTGTGTTAGATGATATATATAATCTTTTATCTCACTATTTTGCACTGTATATAACCTGTTTTGACCATAGTATGTGTAAAGGCCAAAAACGCCTATGACCATACCTGCTGTTTGTGTTGAATTGTCAAACATAAAACTATTCAATCTTATTTTATTTCTATTGAATGTTTATCCTAACAAGTTGAATAAATATTATCAAGCTTCAAAACGGTTGGTCGAGCATGTTTGGTTGTCAATGGGACATCAACGTTACAAATTTTAAAAAAAGATTTTGGGATATTTTTGTCTTTTTGGGTCCAAAATGTGTATCTTAATTGGTCAGTGAAGAAAACAACAGTTAGGACATGAAGTTCAAGGTGTCCTGAAAAAAGGGACCCAACTTGGCCATTGTAAACATTTTTTTCTTTGAAATATAAAGGCAACATCAAATGCATGCAAATTCGGCCAAAATAGGCTTAGGTGTTAAAGGGTTAAATTGTTTAGTAAAAATTGGTTTCAATTGCTATTTAAGTCTCCTTAGGCAGAGGGTTCACTAAATTATTTTCCCCCTTCTGTCATTGTTTGCATGCCATCCTCATTAAAATATGAATACCTATAAATGTTTGGGTGGTTTTAGTTAAAGCATACACTGTTTTTTCATCTGTGTGATTTTGACAAAGATCAGATCACATTTGATGGTAATTTCATGCAGAAATGTGTGAAATTCCAAAAGGTTCAGATACTTTTTCAGACCACTGTATGTGTGACGATGTTAAATGAACAGATATATGCCCATATGAATAAAAAGAAATATATGTACAATCTATATTAATTTTTATTCTTTAATATTAAAAAGGACACAATGTTATGCAGAGGTTTACTTATAATAATAATAATTTTATAGACAAATGATACCATTTACAGTGGCGGCAGAAAGTTGAGGGACGCGAAACTTCTTCCTTGGGCGAGGGGCATAACAGAAAATAACTGAGAAGCACTGAACTAACCCATGTTCAGCAAGGTCACTTTTTGCTGTTTTTTCCTATACAGCGTCAAGTCAAATGCATTGTTTCTTTATTGACAGATGTAGTCACAGTGGTAAAAGTATACACAATTGCACAGATTGTTACATTGTAAATAATATTTTGGAAGGCACCCTTTTTGATTGATTTTTGGCGGGGGTTGAGTAAATCAATCAACTTTTCAAATGCTTTCAAACAGAAATGATTTACATAGTTTTAACAAGAAGACTCACAGAAATTTTTCCTGCTCTTTGGGAATTTGTTGCTTAAAGATAACACATCTGCATTCCAGTGATCTCTGCTGATAAAATTATTCAGAGTATATATACGTATATTGAAAAAAAAAAAAAAAAAAAAAAGGTCATTTTTGGCATGTCACTTTAGTATCTTCACTAGACACTTTTTCATATTTTACCTCTCATTGTTGGTATGCAGTGAGAATTTGCCATGGTTCTACTGCAAATTAGCAAATACGGTCAACGATACCTCCAGTGTGCACAAAGATGAGTCATGGGATATGGAAGTCAATGTTTGGTCACTTTGTTAGTACTTGCAGACACAAAGGCAGATTAGCTGGCTGACTGTTGAGCTAATCAATAGCCTGTTTATTTACACTTTGTTTGGAGTCATGTTGCTTAACCACAGATGGGGGAAAAAACATCTGTGTAATGTTCAAATATTTCAGATTTTCAATTAGTTAGACTTTGGAGGCTTTTTAATAACTTTTTCACACAATTGACAAGTAAACCAAACCACTACTGTTACGAGTGTGTTTTAAAAACACACGACCTGTCACTTGCGTCCTGGTGAGTTGTGTTGGACGTGGGTCTGCACAAGTGGCATATTGTAAAATGTGAATAAAGCTGGCGGATGATCGGGCATTTTATCCTTCTGCCGTGCTCTCTCTCTTTCTGTCTCTCTGTCCCGGGCCATCTGCTGTGTACTGAGCAGCAGTATTGATCTGAAGCTTTGTGCTGGAGACCACATGCTAATCTATAGCGTTAGAGACAAACACCGCGCCGCTTTGCCTTGCATCTGTCCCACTGACTCTCTCTCTCTCTTGCTCCCTCTTTCTCCCCATATAACTAGTGTCATCCTCCCTCCCTGAATCTCTACCTCTCACATTCTCTCCCTCAATGACCGAGCATTTTTTGGGGATGGCGAGCCATCTGTCCGCCTGTAAACTCATCTTCCTCCTCCTCCTGCAGTGGTTGGGTGCTGCATGGTGAGTCCTGTTCCATGTGTTCTGTTTGACGGCAGCCATTTTCAGTCTCAGTCTCATGAGGCTGGAGGGCCAAAGGTGTCCAAAAATGTGAAATTGTTGGTACAGCTTTGTGTAACAATATTTACACATCTGCTCAGAGTGGGGCATTAATTAACGTTATGGCTTTGAAGTAATTATACCCTACGCTAAATACACAATTTGTGGTAGTGTGCATGAAATGTATGCATTTTTTAATTATTATTATTAAACATATTACAAATTGTTTTAATGAATGTCAAATGTATACTGATGGAATCAAGGTGTATAGAAATAAACAACATAAAATTTTAGAAATGAATACACATATTGTTTGTGTCTATTTTTATGTGAAAACTGTCACATACATCATACCTGTTTGTAAATATTTTTCTGCATATACTGTATCGCTGAAGGACACATTTAAAACACATTATAATATACTGTATATGTAAAATAAGACAAAAAAAGGTCACTGAGTGAATAAATAAGAACATCTTTGTATTAATTTTACTGAGGATTTCTTATTTTATAATGTACAAATGGTCAAAATGTACATCACAGATTATGGATCATTTTAAAATAATTTAAATAAATGATAAACCACAAACAATGATATCAACATTAATGATCATTGTTCATTTGGGAGTGTGGAGTTTTCATTCATCTGTATAATTTCTGCTTTTAAAGATTGCAACTGTATTTGGGTTGTTTATTTATTAATTTTTTTGTAATTGTTTTTTTAATTTGTGCTTCAAAGCACCTTCCTGCATGGGGACTGTCAATATAAATGAACCTATTAAGAAGGTGAATTCACTTTTTTTGCTCCTCAAATATCTATTAATGTAAATTGCCCAACATAAAAAAAGAAGGAAAAATGAACTATACATGCATATTTTTGTTATATAAAGGAAAAGAAACACGTTTTTGAGAAGGATCTTAATTTAGTCTACAAAAAATACAGTGACTAACTTAATTGAAAGAAAAAAAATGACATAGCTGTGTTGATTAGAATGAAATGTACAATAAATTATTATCGTAATAATGCTTTTAAAAGCGTCTTTTTTTTTTTTTTTTTCCCATCTCAACAAAACATATTATTCTAGTCATGGTAAACTATATATTAATTAATTGTACACAATATAATTACAAAATGTAAATTGTATATATTAGGCAATTCTACATAAACAGTAATGTGGTACTAGTGTATGTTAAAATAGCCCTTCCACTGAAGCTATCCACAAAATACATATCCAAGCATAGTGTTACCATCATAGAATTACACTCTCTAATTAGAGGAATGTACACAGTAATAACTGACATACCTGTGCTTTTTCGTAATTAACCAATTAAATCCAACACACCCATACCCACGCAAATAGACATTTCATGTTAAACACACACGTGCACATACACACCCGGGCACGCATAATAGATATTTCCTAACAAAAAATAAACCCTATATATATAAACTGTATACTAACATGTTACTTCATCTAAATGTTTGTGTTTGACGAAAAAAAGAAAAACCTTCTTCCACCTGATGCCACCATCCTCCTCCTCATTCTCCTCTCCACTTGCTGCGCCTTCCTCTTTCTCCTTTATTCTCTTCAAATCTTTTCAAACTTTTCTGACCTGCTGCCTCTTTTGTTGAGGTTCTGTTGGCCATGAAATCAGCTATTAATGAGAACACAATGGCCGCGTGCGGAGTCGCCCGCTGTATTCAAATGTGACCACACGCCATCATCTCCGTGTGTCCAACTCTAAATAAACACTCACTCAACAGTCACTCATCTCGGTCCATGAATTAGTGTGATGTTTGTTATAAATTCTTGTACATGGTAAGTTACAGCATGGTTAAATTGGTTGGAAAATTACTTATTACTCTTCTTTTAAATATGTGTTTTTAAATAATAGAACATTAACAAACATACCGGTCATAATGAGGAAAATTCTTTTAAAAATACTCATTTCAGTTTTCAATTTCTTGATCCCTTACCATTCAAAAAAACTTTGAAAGACTATTTATGTACTGAATAAAACAATAAACTATTTCAAACTTCAGGGCATAGCTATTAATTTTACTGCCTTAAATCATGCATAAGAAACTACACATATTAGCTTGTAATCATACATATTTGTAAATACTGTTACTATATACAGTATATAGCTAAAGAAACACATTTTAAACACATTGTATATACTGTATATAGGACAATATAGGACAATTTTGAAATGTGGCCAAATTGGGGGTCTCAGATGGGAACTTCAAGTCACCTGAGTGTTTTGCACCATATATATATATATATATATATATATATATATATATATATATATATATACACTGTATATATATGTATATATATATATATATATACACTGTATATATATGTATATGTGTATATATGTATATATGCCGCAAAACATTTATTTATTTTTTGTTAGGAAATATCTAACCATATTTTGCGCCATATATACAGTATATGCCGCAAAAAACTCAGGTGACTGGAAGTTCCCATCTGAGACCACCAATTTGGCCACATTTCAAAATTGTCCTATAAGCATGAGTAATACATCATTGGAAAGCTTAAAATCACTACTTTCTGGGGGAATAAACATTTTGTACTGGAGGGCATTCAAAAAAATATTTTAACCCCTAAACCCTAGTAGTAGACACTCTTTTACTTTAAATAGCTAATTAAAAACAATCTATTTCTGATTTGATTTTGGAGTAAAAAATGGCAGGTACTGAGCTTACGTTGGGGCAAAAAAAAGTTGTTCTGATAACATTCTGGAAATGTGAAAATAAAGCTTCATTGGCAAAATTGATTGATGTGTAATATTTTGTTAAAAAAAAACAACAACAACAACTTTAAAATATTATTCACTCGCATATTACGTCACAATGAAAAAAATGGCGTCTGTAAAAAAGTCACGGATATCTACCTCATAACTATCGCTTGATTGTATGTGTTTTTTTTTAACTGTCGCATTTTTCCCGATATTTTAGATGATAAATAATCGATCCAAACAAAGAAAATTGGGAAAAAAAAAAAAAAAACGTTAAAAAGGGTAAATATATGAAAAAGAACATCTCGACCACTCCTTTATGTCTGCGATTTCTGCATCGCGACCCTTGTTATATGACCATGTCTCACCCATAAAATCCCGCAAAAATCCAGCTGTGGCCATTCACATCTGTGTCTTGACACTCGATGATACATGCTACATGGAGTTTTTGGATCGAACCAAGGTAGGTACGCGATATTATGTTGTTAAAATCATGGCGTCTTTAATTCTGCTCTCGTGTGCTCTCGCCTCCAGTTAGGGTTTTACTGTTTAAAAAATATTTTTTTTCTAAATGCCCTCCAGTTCATGTTTTTTTCTTCCCCCGGAAAATAGAGATTTTAAGCTTTCCAATGATGTCTCACACATGCATATTGGACAATTTTAAAATTTGGTCAATTTGGGGGACTCAAAGCGGAACTTCAAGTCACCTGAGTGTTTTCCGCCATATACATATATTATGTATGCAATATACATAAAATAACAAAAGTACGGTCAATAAATGAATAAATGATAACATTTTGTTGTACTGATTTTACTGAGGGTGTCTTATTTTGTAATGTACAAAAGGTCAAAATACATTTTCCACATTACAGATCATAGTTCATTTGAAAATAATGTAAATAAATAGTAACCCACAAGCAATTTTGTCAACACTAATTATTATTTTATGACATTGTTTAAATGTTTATTAAGTGTTTATTTTTTCTCTTAGGTATTAAGTGAATATGTTGTGAGTAGTACATTAGCACTCTAAATAAACACTCACTGAACAGTCTATCATCTTGGTCCATGAATTAGAGTGATGTTTATTATACATTCTTGAACATGGCACAAGTTACAACATGGTTCAAATGGTCAGAAACCTACTTACTGCTCTTATTTTTAATAAGTGTGTTTAAATAATGGAATATTTAAACATTAATAACGAATAAAATTCTTTAAAAATTGCTCATTTGAGTTTTTAATTATTTATTGATGTCAAACCAATCATAAAAACTTTGAGAAAGACGATGTACTGAATTCTACAATATATTTCTTGTACTTCAGGGCATAGCTATTATTTTAATGCCTTATTTTATGCATAAGAAACTGTATATATTACCTTTTAATCACAAATACGTAGCAGAAAAACATTTAATTACAATTAACATAAAATTAGGGGATTAGCAGGTCATTACTTTTGGCTTCAATAATTTGTAATTCATCAACAAAGTCCTTGTAAAAATCTACAATCTCAATACAAATATGTTTTTTTCTACAGCCTTTTGTCCTATAAAACTAAAATTACGTACCTTACTATGAATATTTTTCTCATTTCAGGTGATTTAAAAGCCTGTCATTGCCGCAAGTTAACAACAATTTGGACACCATGCATGTATACACGTAAGGTACAGTGCTCGTGTTAACATTCCCGAGAACATGACCGGAGGCAGAAAGGGCTCATGCTAATTCAGATCAATATTAGTGATGAATTTCCATGGGACCTTTGTTTCCTTCCAGAGAACAGGCGTAACCATTTGAGGGCAACTCTCACACATCCCCACATAGTTATCAATACCAAGCATGCGTGTGCATGTGCTTGAATACCTCTCAACTTGATTTATTTATTTGTTGCCAGCATTTTAGGTTGAAAATGAAATATCTTGTTAAGATGAAACGTGAAATAGTTATAATGTTCACGCATTATAATTTATAACACTTACAATTTGGTTCACAACATGCTTTATTTTGTTAAACAAGGCGTATAATCATGTAAATCTTATATTCTGATAGCGTTACAAAATTTTTTTTTTTACTGTTGCTACTGCGCCATGAAATATCTTATTTGCACTCTGCAGCCAGCAAATTATTTTTTATTTTATTCAAAGAATTTATGAGGACTTATGAAGATTTTATTAGGGCACTGCAAAAACACTTTCTGTATTCCAGCATATAAAAAGTAAAGTTAGATCTGCAGAGTTGTTATTCATTAACCATAGACTCAAAGGTGTGGGCCGAGCTATTGGGACTCCTCTCTTTACATTATTATTTAATGTACTCTGGAGTGGTAACTCTTTTAATCATAACATTTGATTTAACCTATTGATTTCCTCTCTGTCAGAAGAGGCAGAATGGGTGCAAAGGCTGCAGATAGAACAGGAGTCTTTGACTTTTTAAACTTTTGATCAAAGAGAGGGATACAAAAGAGAAGAAAAAGGAGTATCAATTATTAATAGCGACACAAGGGTGAATTAAAGATGGCAGCATTTTAGAGGAGCTGATTAAATATGGCCAAAAGAGCTGTTACAATGTATTTTTATAAATATTATGTGAATTCCACTACACGTTAAACTGGTTTTGAACATTGTAATGTGAATATGATATTGTAAATATTTATATTTGCGATTAGGGAAGGTTTTTGTCATCAGATTATTATCCTCGACCATTTTAATGAAAAAATCTTTACTTTTATTTTTTTGCCTATGTCTTAGATTCGAATAGACAAAACTGAAATATTGCTTTAAGATTTTTATATTTTTAAGTATTGGTTAATATTTCAACAACACATTATTTCTTTAAACCAATCTTTAAATAAATGTATTATATAAAATGCAAATAAAAGTAAGATAACTATGTTTATGCAAAAACTGAAATGTTGACCCTTCTAAATGTTTTTTAAGAGGGTGACATAAATAGGTGTCAAAGGTCCCCTGGCAAATGTCATCTGACTCCTCATTTACTTACATGATAACCTTATTTCATGGCTGTCCCCCTTTTCTTTTTGCTGCAAGAACTTTGATCTGGTTTCAAGATCAGATTAGTTTACAGCAACTACAGTATAGAGCACGGGTGCCCAAGTCCTGTCCTCTAGAGCCCCTATCCATCTTGTTTTCCATGTCTCCCTCCTCCAGCACACCTGAATCAAATGGCTTGCTGATGAGTTGATCATTTGGGAGGGAGGCATGGAAAACAAGCTGGATAGGGGCTCTCGAGGACCGGACTTGGGCACCCCTGGTATAGAGTATATTCCCTAGATTTATGCTGAAACACAAAAGCACCTTCTAAAAAGCTAAAGGCCCTGGCACACAATATATTGCTAAAATGTGTCATATCAAGGGCGTAGGTTTGGTCTCAATATTGGTAGGGATGATATAACAGCATAACCTGCATGTGCATATTTTCTGGGGGCGGACATTAATAAGATCAAACAGACTGGGTGAACGGGGGTCAGGGCTATATTTCTCACAAATATGAATCTAATTAATTGATTGGCTATTTCACATGTTATTTTGGTGTTTTGGTAAATTTGTTACCATGTTCTTTATGCTATAGTTATCTGAATAACTCTTAATAGCTATGTTACGTTAACATACCGGCCACGTTGACATTTCGTTGTTCATGCATCATGTAATATTATCATACTGTACACTTATTCAGCATGTTGTTCTGTATTATATTTTCATTTTAAATTGCTTTTCAAGATGACATATCTGTTCTATGTGTTGGATTTTATCAAGTAAATTTCCCCCCAAAATGCGACTTTTACTCCGGTGTGACTTATAAATGTTTTTTTCCCTCTTCGTTGGGCATTTTATGGCTGGTGCGACTTATACTCAGGTGCGACTTATAGTCCGAAAAATATGGTACTAACTTTTACACTGCAAATTTATAACGTTTTAATCTGATTATTTTTCTTAAATCTAGTTGAATAATCTTCTCCATCTCGTTTTGAGTGTAAAAGACTAAATAAAAGAATAATACGTCAGATAATTACACTTAAATTAAGTAAATAATACTATTTGTTCCTATTAAGCCCTTACATCGAAAAGTTTTTCACCTAAATCCAGAAAAATTGGCTATCAAATAATGTTTTGAACAATATCTGCCCTGTTTGAACAATATACAGTAGGGCAAATAAATATTTAGTCAACCAACAATTGTGCAAGTTCTCCAACTTGAAAAGATTAGAGAGGCCTGTAATTGTCAACATGGGTAAACCTCAACCATGAGAGACAGAATGTGAAAAAAAAAACAGAAAATCACATTGTTTGATTTTTAAAGAATTTATTTGCAAATCATGGTGAAAAATAAGTATTTGGTCAATACCAAAAGTTCATCTCAATACTTTGCTACCTACCCTTTGTTGGCAAGAATTTATTTCCAAATTAGAGTGGAAAATAAGTATTTGGTCACCTACAAACAAGATTTCTGGCTGTCACATTTCCCCCCAAAGATGCGACTTGTAGTCAAGTGCTACTTATATATGTTTTTTTCCTCTTCGTTCGGCATTTTATGGCTGGTGCGACTTATACTCAGGTATACTTACAGTGGGGCAAATACGTATTTAGTCAACCACCAATTGTGCAAGTTCTCCTACTTGAAAAGATTAGAGAGGCCTGTAACTGTCAACATGGGTAAACCTCAACCATGAGAGGCAGAATGTGGAAAAAACAACAACAGAAAATCACATTGTTTGATTTTTAAAGAATTTATTTCCAAATTAGAGTGGAAAATAAGTATTTGGTCACCGACAAACAAGCAAGATTTCTGGCTGTCAAAGAGGTCTAACTTCTTCTAACGAGGTCTAACGAGGCTCCACTCGTTACCTGTAATAATGGCACCTGTTTAAACTCATTATCGGTATAAAAGACACCTGTTCACAACCTCAGTCAGTCACACTCCAAACTCCACTATGGCCAAGACCAAAGAGCTGTCGAAGGACACCAGAGACAAAATTGTAGACCTGCACCAGGCTGGGAAGACTGAATCTGCAATAGGTAAAAGGCTTGGTGTGAAGAAATCAACTGTGGGAGCAATTATTAGAAAATGGAAGGCATATAAGACCACTGATAATCTCCCTCGATCTGGGGCTCCATGCAAGATCTCACCCTGTGGCGTCAAGATGATGACAAGAACGGTGAGCAAAAATCCCAGAACCACACGGAGGACCTAGTGAATGACCTGCAGAGAGCTGGGACCACAGTAACAAAGGCTACTATCAGTAACACAATGCGCCGCCAGGGACTGAAATCCTCCACTGCCAGACGTGTCCCCCTGCTGAAGCCAGTACATGTCCAGGCCCGTCTGCGGTTCGCTAGAGAGCATTTGGATGATCCAGAAGAGGACTGGGAGAATGTGTTATGGTCAGATGAAACCAAAATAGAACTTTTTGGTAGAAACACAGGTTTTCGTGTTTGGAGGAGAAAGAATACTGAATTGCATCTGAAGAATTCCATACCCACTGTGAAGCATGGTGGTGGAAACATCATGCTTTGTCAGTGCTTTTGCCAGTTCAATGACGCGCACACCACCTTTTTCATTTTTTCACAGTCTGCACTAATCTTCTTAGGACCCATGTTTATTTCTCACACAAGAAAATCCGCTGTGCGTCCGTCTTGCGGAAAGACAATGAAATTGTCTGCTGTCATAAAGCGTCGTATTTCAAGCATGTCATCAAATGTTAAGACAAATGATGAGTCAAATTTTGTTTCATTTTCTTCGAAAGGATCCAATGTCTATGCGATCGTATGTCGAGGTAGCACTGTATAAATATATATATATTTTATTGAGTCTCATAGAGCATGTTTAAAACAAAAAAAAAGACGTCTAATGCAAGTTTCAAACTATTCAACAAGTTCTTTGAATCTGTCTTTTACATTCATATTTTGTGAACATTAAAACAGTGGCTATGTTGCTCTGCATGTAAAGTAAAAAAAAAAAAAAAAAAAGCCAATTTTCTTACTAATAATAAAGTTAATAAGGTCTCACGGACTTTCATGCAGAAAAATTGGACAAGTGAAATGAAAGCGCATTTTTGTGATTAAAAGAGAAAAATCCTACAACTTACCAAACTATCCAAATACTTGCATGAGGAAGACGGAAGAGTTGACTGTCTTGTATAGCTCTGCTTCATGAAAGGACTATCCAACCATACATGCCAAGTGTTTGATCTAAAAAATCATCTTCTTGAACTGTCCAACGTATTTTTTTTTAAATAAAGAAGCAAATGGGTCTCGGGGCAAGTGTACAGGGTTATGTTTGACCCTGACCTCCGACTAGGAGGTACATTAAAGCCTCTTTTACGAAGAATGGTTCATTATTTAACAAACGAACTTCACTTACATATAATATCAATATACATAAATAATAAATCATGCACAAAATTAGATATCATACAAGTACATGCCACTTGAATGATTGAGATGAGTATTTTTTTCTGTGCAGTTGGTTAGAGACCAAAAAAAAAAATCAAATAGTGTTTTGTTTCTCAAAGAAAAGACGACACTGTGAATTACTGGGAGATTCGGGTGCGTCCTTCTTAAGATATTTATTGATTATGAATAACATTATTACTCATTTACTGTTATTCATTCATTCATCCATTCATTTCACCATTCAATATTTTAATGCATTCACTGCCACTGACAGCCATAGACGTCAAATCCATTTTTAAAGGTGATTGCTATCATTAAATAATGTTTTAGTGCCATTGACACTGATAGACATCCAAACTATTTGGATGTCTATCGCTGTCAGTGGCAGCCAATGAGTTAATTCATAAACATATATAAAACTCTAGTGGCTGTTCATCTCAAGCTCGGGTCCTCTACCGGAGGCCTGGGAGCTTGAGGGCCCTGCGCAGTATCTTTGCTATTCCTAGGACTGCACTTTTCTGAACAGAGATGTCTGATGTTTCTCCAGGTATCTGCTGGAGTCACTTCTCCACTGTGGGGGACATGGCCCCCAGTGTTGACCACGGGCACCACTGTTGCTTTCACGTTGCAGGTTCTCTGTAGCTTTTCCTTTAGCCCTTGGCATTTCTCTCTTTTTCTTATATTACCATTGTTGCGGATGGCTATATAGATCGCAATGACTGTCCTCTGCGGCTTATCCATGATCACGATTGGTTGGCCACGATCATCTTATCAGCATCCGGAAGTCCCAAAGGATTTTAGCCCTCTTATTTTCCACTACCTTGCGAGGTGTTTCCCATTGCGATCTAGGGGTCGCCAGTCAATACTCTGCACAGATGTTTCTGTATACTGTGCCGGCTACTTGGTTATGGCATTCATACCTGTCAACCTGTACGTTTTTGCCGTACAAAGTACGTTTTTTTGTGCAATTTAAGATGTGTACGGTGTACAAGAAAATCTGTACGGAAAATCGCCAATTTGTCAATTATGGGTACCAGTCGGTACGCATTGAATATCACGTAACAGTAAATCAAAAGAGTTCACCGCGGTAGCCTCCATTCCGTATTATTTTTTAGGCGCAAACGAAGCGAGTGGTTTCATGCTACTGTGTGCATGCGTTTGCCGCCTTGGTTTTTCCCATAGCATCATTCCGATTACATGTGAACAAAACGAAAGCACAAGTGCAACGTAGTTTTAAACCATTTTTTGGATACAATTATCAAGTCGCAATGTCTGATCCTGAATCAAAACGCCGTAAGGTACTGTATATGGAAGAGGTAAACATCAAAAAGAATGGGAGCAAATGTCAGGACGATATGAGGGATTAATACAAGCTTCGTAGAAAGGTGTGGAATATTCTTATTGTGTCGCTTGCAAAAAGGACGTGAAAGTGGCTGCCTCCGGTTTCTATGATTTAAAGACTCCTTTTGATACTAAGAAGCACGCTGAAAACGTAGCCGTCTCGAAAACCAACAGATCAATGGATGTTCATTTTGCTCCTAAAAAAGAACCAGAAGATTCCTCAACAGCTGCCGACCACTTCACATTGCTTGTGAAAAACATGTTTCCAAATTACAAGGCTGCAAAGGTTTGTAGGCTTTTCTGTCCCTTTTATGAAAATTAAATTTCAAGCATTACTGAATCAGTAATGCTTGTAATTTAATTTTTAAAATATCAATGATCAATATCAAATAAAAATATCAATGATATTTTACCTTGGATTAATATAAAAAAAAAAAAAAATGCTAATGATTTTTTAAAATCAAAAATTCAAATTCCGTGCAAACTGACAGCTACTGGACAGGTATTCTAAAGCAGACCACATCACTGGGAGTGCAGAGATTTCCTGAGTTATGGAAACTCTTTTCCATTTTGCTGTGCGTCCCAAATAGCAATGCAGATAGTGAGAGGGTGTTCTCACTCGTGAGAAAAATCAACACAGAGTACAGAAAGAGCATGTCAGAAGATACACTTGTTGCATATTTGCAAGTGAAGATGAACTATGATGGCAAATGTTGTGACTTTGTCCCATCAAAATATATGCTAGTTTCAGCAAAGAAGGCAACAGTAGCATACAACAAGGAGCACAGTAGTAGTTAAAGCAACACTTGTTTACGTAATTTATTAAGCAAGTAATTTGTGTGTATAGAAGATTATAATGACATTAGTGTAAAATAGAAAAATGTTAATCTGGTTATAATTAATAATGTCCAACTATGTACATAAATAAACGCCTTTGAAAAAAAATGGTGTAAGGTTTTTTTTGTGTTTTGTAAGGAAAAATACTGCGGTTTGTAAGGCCATGGAGCCTTGGAGGTTGACAGGTATGGGCATTCTATGTATTCTTTGACAGGATCTTACAACCTGCTATTATGTGTTAGACTGTTTCAGGGGCCTCTTTGCACAGCCTGCACCTGGGATTCTGCCTGGTGTGGTCTATCTGGGCCCTTTGCTCTGAAGCTCAAGGCCTGCTCCTGTGCTGCCGTAATTAGCGCCTCTGTGCTGTTTTTCAAGGGAACAACGGATAGAAAGACTTGTAGTTCTTTAAAAAGAATGTTAGTATGAGTTAAAATAATTTGATATTAAATTCCCTCTTGAAGTTATTGTTTTTATACAATTTGTAAAAGTAGTTTAACTGGTAGGTCGCCATTGTTGTTGACGTCGCAGGGCGGTGACGTCACTGGACTACGCTATCGGGCTTCCAGAGTATGACTAGCAACATAAACATATCATCTGTTCAGCCCTTTCAATTTGAACCCGGGAGAAACATTACTGAGCAGGACAGCACTGTCAGTATTTCATAAAACGAGCAGCAAAAGCAAAATGAACAGGAAAGATGGGATGAGACGAGATGAGAGTAGGACAAAACCGGTGTACTGCCAAAAGGCAAATCTGACACCCAAAGTACTACCGTGCTCTTTCAGCTTGTTTTGTTTAGATGCATTCAGGCAGAGCATACTAAAGATGCTTTAAGAAAATACTTCAATACAGTAATATCAAATAAGGGTGGTTTAAATACGCTGCGTAACTACTAGTAATGTGGTCAACAGATCATCAAGCTACTTTAAAGCTACCACAAGACAACACAATGCTCAAAAGTACGAGAAACACATGCAAAAAGTATTTTGAGGCAATGAAAAGGTAATACAAGACTCAATAAAAACACATATCGTAAGTACTCAACGCTTTTAACCGATGTGCACATGTGTTGGACATCTCGCAGCGTAAAAAAACAAGGCAAGCAATGAAGGGATTAAGAATACAAACTGTCAAATGGCAACAAGTCAATATCTCGGCAACCTGCGTGGGATTGGTTTAAAGACGCTGCTGATCAGCTGGAATCAGATGCAGGTACTACGTTGGGAACTCATTCAACAGCTCTGTAACAAAACAATTTGCAGAATGTGACAAAATCATCCCAGTCGTCACACTAGCTTTGTTTGCTAGCAAGCACAGCTATTCTCCCAGTCCAGGCCAACTACGTCATCACCCCGAGCATCCATTGCCCACATAAAACATGGCGGCCTCTGTAGGTCAGAACATGAACTAAATATTATAAATGTTTAAATAAATGGGAACATTTTATGTGTTTCTAATAAAATATTTTAGTAAACGAGAACAATTGTGGCTTATTAGAGCCTACAAGTCTTTAAGTTCGAAGTTCCCTTTAAGTCCAACCCCTCGCTAACCTGTAGTAGAACTTGTTTAGATCTGTCACTTCAGTTATCTGTCCATGGTATATACCATACAGAGGTTTTTCCTCCCATGATGGTTCTTCCAATTCCGCCTTTTCCAGTTTCCAGTGCCTGAAACATTCAATAAGTGCTTCATCTCTTATATATGTACAGTGCATCACAAAAGTGAGTACACTCCTCTCATTTCTGCAGATATTTAACTATATCTTTTCATGGGACAACACTGACAAAATGAAGCAGTGGGGGGGGGGGGGGGGGGCAGCCTGTTAGTGCTCAGACCAGACGCCGCACTCTACATCAAATTGTTGTGCCTAGCTGTCACCACAGGAGGAAGTCTCTTCTGAAGAAGGTACACAAGAAAGCCCGTACAGTTTGCTGAAGACATGTCAACAAAGCACATGGATTACTGATTACTGGAACCATGTTCTATGGTCTGATGAGACGGGCGAGTTTTCTTGTGTACCATCTTCAGAAGAGGCTTCGTCCTGGGGTGACAGCCATGCACACCAATTTGATGTAGAGTGTGGCGTATGGTCTGAGCACTAACAGGCTGACCCCCCACCACTTCAGTCTCTGCAGCAATGCTGACAGCACTTCTGTAACGAGTCACATGACATTTTGGAGGGAAAATTACAAGCAGTACTCAATTTGGACATTTAGGGATGTACGTTTTTTTCTAAGGGGTGTACTCACTTTTGTTGCCAGGAGTTTAGACATTAATGGCTATATTTTGAGGTGTTTTGAGGGGAAAATAAATTAAGTCTATTATATAAGCTGCACACAGACTACTTTTCATTGTGTCAAAGAGTCATTTTGTCAGTGATGTCCCATGAAAAGATATACTTAAATATCTGCAGAAATGTGAGCGGTGTGCTCACTTTTGTGATACACTGTATATGTATAAAGTTAGAAGCGTGACAACATTAGGAACATTGTTGATGTGTTTCCTTAATTTTAGTGTTGTAGGTGTTATTGTGCCAGTTATTGTGTGGTCAATGTTAAAAAAAGTCAATAAAAAAAAAAAAAAGTTTGGCTCTTCTATCACATCAATGACAACCAATGAGTTAAAATGATCTGTGTGTCTGTGAAGCCCTTAGGGATCTTGGAGTGAATTTGGCTTATGTGAATAAACTTTGTATATACAGTTTCAAAGTAGAGTCAACACAGCTTACCATTTATATACTCTTTAATATTGTGCTAAACTAGTACAAGGGTCCACTGTGCTTTTCTGTCAAGTCTGTACTGTAGTAAACTGCATTCATCACTCCTCGTCCAGTTGGTCCTTTGTAGGACTCTCGCCTGTAGAAGCTCTGTTGAAACATTTGATATACCTACAGCAGTTTCATATCTAAGCACAGTGAGAGATGCTGAGCTTCAGCAGTCCCTCTGTGTGCATCTTGTAGAGTAGTTTGAACTCGGCCGGCAATTGATGGATCGCCTGCCAATGGGTGCTGAACTTGGTGCCTTTCCTGTCGTAGTAGTGATAAGGCAGCTCCTTCCCCGTGTTTGGGTCCCAGCCGAATGGCCAGAATCCGTACAAGTGGATTTGGTCACACATAGAAGATGCCAAAGTGTACATCAGGATGCCAGTGCTCAGACGTTTTGGCGACAGTTGTTTGGTTTTCCAGTAGCTGGAATTTTAAGAGAACAGTTCTTTAGAAAGCAGACCAGTACAATAAAATAACATCAACTAGCAATGAAGTTACAAACCCCTTTACAAATTACAGTATAGAGAGTATTTATGCTGATGCTATTTCAATTTATAATGCCCCTACCCCACCATTCCTGTAGCATAGACTTCATAATTATATTTATGGCTCAATGCACCACGCCTTCAAGTAGGGGGCCATCCCACACTCCGCTTCAGTTATTTGCAGTTGGTCGCAACGACACATGCAGCAATCCAATGCCGGATTTAGGTTGAAAAAGTACGAAAGCTGTACTGCATACAAACTGGAAGGATTGTCTCAGGAGTGATTTGTTTGAGGATCAAGGTAATTATTATATTTTTCATACCATGCACGCATTTTAAAACGTGGGAAAAAAATCAATGGGAGAAATTAGTCGCTACGGCATTGGCGTCATAGTTCGCAATATTTACGTAAAATAAATGCTAACTGCACGTTTTTTTTTTTTTGTTTTTTTTTTTGCATTAAACCAAGAATCGACACGGTTTTACATCCATATCTAGTGTAGTGCTGCAACAATTAATCGATTAACTCGAGTATTCGATTAGAAAAAAAAGATTCGAATTATATCTTGCTGTTTCGAGTATTCGTTTAATTTAAGTGGGGTTATAATGGTTTATTTTGAAAGTGTTTGGATTTAGTTTTATTGATTTGGGTGGATACACAGCCTTCTAGTCTGCCTTATTTCGCATGGCTGAATCCAAGTGCTCCCTGTTATGACCAACATAAGCTACGTTTTTGTTTGAGCTAATGTGTTTTTTTAATGCATTCGTTATTTCGTTTATAGGTATTTTTAGCCGATTTTTGTGGGAATATGAGTCTGAACCATTTGTTAAGAGCAATGTAAAAAAAAAGTTAGTATTTTATAGCATTTAAAATTGCAGACTTTTGCTATGTAAGTTAGCCAATTGTTCTTTTGTTGTACATAGATCCTCATTTATTTATGTTTCATACCGTTTGAGGCTCAGGTCAGGTAATTTAATTTTTCATGTTCGTTATCTGATTACTCGAACTAATGGTTCATTGATTAATCGACTACTACATTAATCGATAGCTGCAGCCCTAATCTGGTGTAATAGTTTGCAATATTTACGTAAAATAAATGCTAACTGCACTTTTTTTTTTTTTTTTTTTTTAATGCTTTAAACCAAGAATCTAGACAGTTTTACGTTCAAATCTATAAAGAATTTAGGGATTTCAGCATTTATTCACAAGAATTTTCAACAAAAAAAATTGTTTGTTTACATAAGGCCGCCTCTACATTTGCTTACTGACAAGCATCATAGTTCGCAATATTTATGTAAAATAAATGCTAACTGCACGTCTTTTTTTGCTTTAAACCAAGAATCGAGACTCTTTTACGTCCATATCTATAAAGAATTTAGGGATTTAAGCATTTATTAAAACAATTTTCAACAGAAAAAGCTCTTTGTTTGCATAAGGCCGCCTCAACATTTGCTTACTGACTAGCATCATAGTTCGCAATATTTCCATGAAATAAATGCTAACTGCAGGGTTTTTTTTTTTTTTTTGCTTTTAACCAAGAATCAAGACTGTTTTATGGCCATATCTATAAAGAATTCAGGGATTTAAGCATTTATTCACAAGAATTTTCAATGGAAAAAGCTCTTTGTCTGTGACTCCACTCGGTCAGCTTTGACGGCCATTTTCATTGGGCCGCGTCCCGTGTCCCGTCAATCCATAATGAAGTCTATTCCTGTAATTATTTTCCTTGATTTAATGAAGAGGTATATGTCCTTATGGTGGGATTCCTGAAATGACATGTACTATTAAAAAAAAAAATATATATATATATATATATGAAAGCAAATAAAATTATGATAGTTGATCGTTTAAATTTCGTGCGTTTTTGTGTGTTTGTTTGTTTGTCTGTTTGTTTTTTGACTATGCTAAATTAAAACAAAACTCCAGTCTCTTCACAGAATCTAACTTGTCAGAATGATGGGTGTTTTTTTAAATTCTGAAATTAATTTTTTTTTTTTTAAAGGAGTGGAGTCATTTCCTATTCACATTCAAATTATTTTAGGTTAAGAAGTGACATCCCTATCTAACAAAATTTTTTAGATTTTCATATTTGTTTTAATATTTTTATCATTCATATCTTTACTAAGGTTCATCGGAAGTCTTAAATGGATTAGTTATAGCTGTGATGGCTAATCGTGTCTTTCATTCTTTTCACAAAGCAGTTCGAGTGGAAACTCTTCAAAATGGCTTCAACAAAAGGTCCTGGCCAAGTGGTTGAGGTGCTAAAAGCCTGCTTGAGCTGCTTAAACTTGGTATTACTTACCCAGCAGGTAGACTTAATGGGCTTGGTAAAGATTAGGCTACTGTAAGAGTGGCCCATTCTGCTACGACAACACTAAAAAGCTGCTTTAAATCCCTCTTCACAGTTTCAACACAGTGCCATACCTTTCACTAAATAATAGTTTTCGAATAATCTTGCTTTGGAACTTAAGTATATGAAATCTTCTCTTTGACATACACACACGTCCACACACGCGCATACACGAAGTTAAATATCAGCTGTTGTTCAAATAGTCAAGTCTGAATTAGCAATATAACAATCTTAATTACAAACAATGACACATCTTGAACTTTACAAGGTGCTTTGCGACAAATCCTGTTATACAGAGTATTAACTACATAGTGGAGAATCCACTGAGAATCCACACTGGTACCTCTACATACGAAATTAATTCGTTCCAGGACCTTGTTGGTAAGTAGAAATGGTCATATGCCGAGCAGGATTTTCCAATAAGAATGCATTATCATTCCAGTAATTCGTTTCACAACCCGAAAACCTACACTAAATCCTTAATAAATGCTGCTGGTACTATTGCAAATAGCAGTTACACAGAGCAAAACAAATAAATTATGAAAGAAAATCGGAAGACAGACTTTTTACTTTCACTTTGTTCAACTGCGGCAGACAGTAGGCATGTTGTGTTGCACAAGTTCTGAAATAAATGATTAAAAACCTTTCAAAGCTGGCGATTTTTTGGCGATGTTACCACAATATTAACTGTCACCTTAACTTATAAAGATTGGCGAACGGAGGTCAGAGGAGAATCGTTAAGATCTTATAGACCCTACCCACCGACGTCACAAAATCACATGCTCGCTGTATGGTTCCGCCCACCTGTCCGTCATTTTGTATCTGTATTATCAATGGTCTCAATTGATCGAGCAATTTATAATGCATTTCATGGAAGACCCGGTGCTTTCGGATGCCGTAAACTCACTTGATGCGTTGCATAAAATGCGTTATGTGGAAAAGCTTCAGTTTATCCATTCACCAGATCCATATTTTATGCCTAAATCGATGTTTTTCGACCCGCTGTCTCCGCCGTATTTGCCTGACATCTGCTAGCTACCCTGAACTGTACAACTATCTTGTCCACACAAAATCAGCCTATTCTCACGAAAGTTTGAAAAACTTTAAGAGCTTGGAGGCTTATAAATACTTCGTTGCTGGTTGGGTGAAACAGGTCCTCGTCCACGAAAATTCGGCAGGAATCTATCTTGTGCTTGGAAAGGTGAGTTACGAAATTTTCAATTCAAAATCTTTTGTTATTGCTAACATCCACTGTCAAGTCTAATGTATTTCATGTCGTTTGTCAATGGAGTTAGGGCTTTTAATGTTTATATGGTTTAGCGATAGCACTCTCACTACATACATACGTGTATGTTGTCGGCGATTAGCCTAGCAATGATCTTAATTGTGGTTGTCAGCCCAAAACCCTCTAAATATATATTAAATGCATTTTACCAGATATAAAATGACTACTACATAATCTGTGGTAATCGTTTGGAGCCCAGTTTTCTCGTCGAATTGCAGCAGCCCATCTCGCTCTCTTCTCTCCGGGTCTCTTGGAATCCGGTAGAACTTCAAGTCTCTCCGTCTTCTCCGTCTATCTTCTCTGTTATTGCAACCGACCGCCACACACGCCTTCACCATTTTGATTATTAATGTTAACGAGCAGAAAAACACGTCGTAAATAGGAGGAATGTACGTAGCCGTAACAGGGAAACATGATGTGTTGACGGACAATTGGGCGGCACCAGTCAGGAGGAAGGAGTTGTGACGTCACGTGGGTAGGGTCTATACATTCTATGGCCGTATTGTCAAGCCGGTATACTGATGCGCACACCATGCTGATATTTTCTATTCATTTCAATGGCAATGGTCACGATTTTTCACCACCTGCACTAACATTCCTGGAACCCATGTTGATTTCCCTCACAAGAAAATCTGTCTGTCATAAATCGTCGTAGTTCAAGCATGTCGTCGGATGTAGGAACAATTGGCGAGTCAAATTTTACGTCGGATGTCGAAAAGTGTCGTGTGTCAAACCGATTGTATGTCGACACAACATCCGACGTAAAATTTGACTCGTCATTTGTCTTGACATAGGACGATATGCTCGAAATCCGACAATTTATGACAGTGTCGCAATTTTCCCGGACGCACGGCTTGTCAGGACGGGACTCGAGGCAGGACTCGGATGCAGAGTTTTTCTTGGTTAAAAGACTCTATATTTTATAAACCCTATGTAAAAACAAACAAAGAAGGGTCTCAAACAAAATTTCACTCCACCATGGAGGACATAAAAGTCGCAAACAAACTCAAAAAGCCTTACAAAATTCTTCTAGACCTGATTTACGAGGTGACTTTGGCTGTGGACAATAGCTGGCTCGAGTGACAACACAAAGGGAAGACTGACAATATATATACACACACAAAAGGTAATGTGGAACCAATTGGTGATTAATCTAGCCGAGTGTATCACACACACATACACTCAGAATTTCATTATTTTGAGACTAAATTAGAATTTTGAAATTTAAAAAAAAAAAAAAAAAAAAAAGATGGATCCTCGTCAACACATGCATCTGCAGGTTCCATGAGAAAAAAAAATCTGGATTTAGCCTAGGGTTATAGATATTAGAGCACTTATTATACATTTTCATTTTGATTTTTCTTTTTCTTCAAATTTGAAAAAAGTACCATTAGGACCTTATTTTTTAAGTTTTGGGATTCTCTGACAATTGCTTCATGTTGCAGGCATTAAGGGTTAGGGAGGACAAGAGGAAGGGCAAGTTCTCTGAAACAAGGAGGGTTAGACCTACAAAATAAAGCAGGAAATAAATATGACACGACAAACCTAGTGCTGTGACACGGCTGATTTTCTTGTGAGAGAAATCAACATGGGTCCCAAGAATGTTAGTGCAGGTGGTGAAAAAGGGAAAGAAGTAAGACGCTTACCATTGAAATTAAGAAGGAAATGATAGAAAAATATGAGTGTGGTGTGCGCGTCAGTGAACGGGCTCGACGATACGGCTGGAATATATCTACAACGATCTCGAGGATGAATCTCACTAATATTATTATTATTGTAACATCGGTAAGGAGGTCGCCAGCTTCATTAGGTTTTTAATCATTTATTTCAGAACTTGTGCAACATAACACGGCTACTGTCTGCTGTAGCTGACGTCAACAAAAACAGAACATGAAAAGAGAAAATAAAAGCTTCCCACAGTAACGCACCTCTCGCACTCTGTCGTCAATCACACGGTACGTTCGGGTACAGCATGCAAAACACATCCGCCAAATTAGAACCCGATTCGTTACATTATTATTACTATTATTATTCTGATTTTTATTCATAATTATTTATTATGTGTAATTGTTATTTGTAATTATAGCTGCAGTAGTTATTAACGATTTAGCGTAGGTTTTTGGGCTGTGGAAAAAATTAGTCAAATTATAATGTATTCCAATGGGAATAACCCACTTGACATACGACCATTTCGACTTACAAACCAGGTCCTGGAATGAATTAAATTCTTATGTAGAGTAGAGATAAACTGATTATCGACGCCGATATTATGAAATTTGATGTATATGTATTTGATGTATATGTATTTGAGGTATCAGACCCTTAATTAATCCGACCAACCAATATGAAAAAATCAATTTAAAACTAGGTTACTTCGGCTCAGATACAGCGCGCCTCTCTCTCCTGCATGCTGTCTCTTCACCCCGTCTTCTGATTGGTTAAATGGTAACAGTAACTGGAGTTACCATTGTATTGCGCCTTTCCACCTTTTAAAGGCCCTCAGGTTTCTGAGTCTAGGAAATTCAGGCACTTCTGGAGCTATTATTTTCTATTTGTGTAATTCAATAAACAGGCTAAAGGCAATGCAATGAAGTACAGTGTTTGCATTATTCAGTTTTTTTACGCCAATGTTTACACTTCAACTGCAAATGAATATCGGCTCCAAAAGATCTGTAGATATTTAATGTAGAGGTACCACTGTACTACATGCGAAGTTAATTCGTTCCAGATCTTTGTTTGTAAGTCTAAATGGTCGTATGTCGTGCAGGATTTTCCTATAAGAATACATTATAATTTCATTAATTTGTTCCGCAGCCCAAAAACCTACACTAAATCCTTTATAAATACTGCTGGTCTATTACAAATGGCAATTAAACATAGCAAAACAAATAAATTATGAATAAAAATCAGAATGATAATACAGTATTATAATAATAATTATAAATAATAATTCCTATAATAATGTAACGAATCAGGCTCTAATGTGGCGGATGTGTTTTGCATGCTGTATCTCAACGCACCGTGTGACTGACGAAAGAGTGAAAGGTGCGGTAGATACTTTCTTCTTAAATATCGTTGTGGGCATCAACTGCAGCTGACATTAGGCGTGTTGTGTTGCACAAGTTCTGAAATAAATGATTAAAAACCTGACGAAGCTGGCGATTTATTTGGTGATGTTACCACAATAATAACTGTCACCTTAACTTAGAAAGACTGGTGAACGGAGGTCGGAAGAGGACCGTCGAGACCGTATTGTCAAGCCAGTTCATGGACCCGCACACCAAACTCATATTTTTCTGTTATTTCCATCTTCATTTCAATGGTAAGCGTGACGTTTTTGCTTTTTCCCCACCTGCAATAACATTTTTGGAACCCATGTTGATTTCTCTCACAAGAAAATCCGCCGCGCGTCCGTCTTGTGGTAAATCAAAGAAACTGCGGCGCTGTAATAAATCATCATATTTCGAGCATGTCGTAGGATGTAGGAACAAATGGCGAGTCAAATTTTACGTCGGATGTCGAAAAAATCGGGTGTCAAAGCCGTCATATGTCAAGGTCCCACTGTACTACTATTGAATGAAAAACGTTTTCCACCATTTATTGCCAATGGCCCCATTCATTTCTAATGGGAAAAAATTACCCGACATAAACAGGAAGTGACCCAGAAATGCCTTTAAAAAAACAGGAACCCAAATAACAACTGGAAAATGTAAAAATGACCTCAATGACCCTCAAATTAACAAGGAAGTGACCCAAAATTACCCTATTGCCCGGCATTGACAACGATAGACATCCAATCTGTTTAAACTGGGAGGACAAGCTCATATTTCAGTGCAAATAGACATCCAATCTTTTTGGATTGGGACGGGCGAACCTTCATTCGTCCCTTCCAGTTCAAATAGATTGGACATCTAGCGCTGTCAACGGCAGCCAATTAGTTAACAAGGAAGTGACCCGAAAACGCCCCAAAATTAAGAGGACGTGACCCTGACAGAGAGAAAGAGCAAAGTTTCCCCAAGCAATTTCTCCAGAGATTGCATCTTCTAATTATCAGTACTTTTACTTTGTTAAAGAACTAAATTGTGTTTTTTGTATGTGAGGATGTCGGTCTTACTTGTTTATGTGCTGAATGATATTTCCTGGCCAGGCCAGCTGGACCTTCAGCCTTTCGCGATGTTCCACAAAAAAGTCCACCAGTGTCCTGGTCACTGTGGCTGATGTGTGGAAGAAGAAAGCTGGGATCCACAGAATTGCACCATCCATCTTCTTCAAGCTTAAGAAGAAGTTATTTCTGTCCTGCACCGTCAATAGGTTGTTGTAGTATTTCTCTAAAATGCTAGGGTTGAAGGTCGTCATGTTGGTCCGCCGCCCAACATCTCTTTTAAAAACCTCGGTCGGTGCAAAGTTGCAGCGGAAGACAAAGTCAAACTTTTCAATCTGATCACCACAACGTGACCCAGTGAGGATTCCACTGTTGCCAACAATTGCACAGACATTGTAGTGCTTGTTAAGAATAGGCGAGACCTCGGGGAGAAGGGAGTGGAAGTTTTCGCCGATGGAGTAGACGTACTTGTGACTGGAGTAGTCAAAATGCATTAGCTGGCCAATGTGGACTATGCTACGCGTTAATGTGAAGTTGTGGGAAATATTGATGTATTGAGAGATTTCCTTCCTGAAAGAAAGAAAATATTGGATGAGCAGGTTAAAGTCAAATGTTGACGATGCTCAAATACTATTTGTATTGGCACCTGTACATGCAGGGGTTGACAATATAAATGACTCAGTGGCCTCGATGTACTTTTAAAACCGTCAGGGCCACCAGAATGCTCCAACCACTGGCCCGGTAACGGCAGTAAAACTTATGCATTAATTAAAAAAAAATAAATTTAAAAAAATCTTACTTTTCATTAATTCCCAATGGTTCGGTGTTTTGACGATGTCACGCTATCCTGATCTGATTACTGCTGCTGATTGTTTGTCTATATCTCAGTACCCACCTAATGTTATACTACAAGACGACATGTTTCTGAAACCCCCAGGACCCGGCCAAGCACTAGAGAAAAGAAGACAACTCAAGAAAGAAAAAGTCACTAGTGGAATGGAGGGAAAGTGAAATCCAATATGAAAAGAAAAGGGAGAGAAAGTTTTAGTCCAAGTGGCGAGACCGCTGGAATTGACTCCGCTATGATGAGACAAAAACCGATATTTACTCTGTGGTGTGCAGATCAATGCCCACATATGCAGACAAGTAAGTTGGAGAAAAGTTAACGAGTATGAAACTTCTGGTACGAACATAACATGGGATAATTCATCCACTTGACTATAAAATAATAGAAGAGAATATAGAAAATAATATCGTCATAACGATGATCTAGCTTGAAAATGATTAGCCATAATTGCCTTAGTCATCTCTTTGACTTCTAAATTGTTGCCACGACAGCTGAGCAGGGGGAGGCTTCCAGAGGGCAGTCAAAGGAAGAAAAGAAAGCTACACCCAGGTATGGGGCTCTCCCGTGGGCACGCCTCCATGGAGCTACCAAGAAAAGTGTTTGTCTTGTGTGTGTTTGTTTCCCGAAAACATTAACATATTTGTAAATATTTGCAAGTGCATAGACTTCATAATATATTGACTGGACACGGGGCACGGGGCCGGTTAATAGGGGGCCTGCATTGTTGGCGTGGCCGTCACAGCTGACCGAGTGGAATCACAGACAATACCTTTTTTTAGTGAAAATTCTTGTGAATACATGCTTAAATCCCTGAATTCCTTATAGGTATGAACGTGAAACGGTCTCGATTCTTAATTAAAAACAAAAAAACGTACAGTTAGCATTTATTTTATGTAAATATTGCAAACTATGATGCTAGTCAGTAAGCAAATGTAGCTGCGGCCTTACGAAAACAAAAAGCTTTTTCAGTTGAAAATTCTTATGAATAAATTCTGAAATCCCTGAATTCTTTATAGATATGGACGTAAACAGTCTCGATTCTTGGTTAAAAGCAAAAAAAACCCAGCAGTTAGCATTTTATGTAAATATTGCGAACTATGACGCCAATACTGTAGCGGCCAATTTCTCCAATTGATTTTTTTTTCACGTTTCTAAATGCATGCATTGTACGAAAAATATAATCACCTTGAATCCTCAAACAAATCACTCCTGAGACAATCCTTTCTGTTTGTATGCAGTTCAGCTTTTGTACTTTTTCAACCTAAATCTGGCGTTAGATCGCTGCGTGCGTGTGTTTGAGAATAATGTCTCTTGATGCTGTGTGTGGGCAGGCCCCTTACTTGAAGGCGTGGTGCAGTGTCTGACAGATATGACCTGTCAATATCATTATGAAGTCTATGGAAAGTGGTCAGTGGAGTTGGCTTGGATTTATCCATGTTCTTGGTTGGGATATTCTTGTTGGTTGGTGCACTCCGTAAAGTTGAAAACGGCTAAATGCTGACGCCAGTTTCTTACATGCTGACATTACAGCAAAATAGATGCCCTGAGTACCCTTCCTGGGCACCAGGGCGAAAAAAATCAATCAACTGAGGAGGAGATAGAGGAAAAACTGGCTATACTGGAGTGATTATGGAATTGGAATAGGATTATTTTCACTACATTCATGTTTTGTCACCGTTTTGTTGCACTTTTAATTAAATCTACCTCAAAAAAAAAAAAGTTCTTTATGTTATTCAAGCAAATTGTTCTTTTTCGTGATTATTGGGCTCAATAACTGACACATTGACCTTGGCCAGTGGTTTTGATAGTGGGGCCAGGAACTTTAAAATGCACTAATTTCCCTTATTGTCAACCCCTGACATGCATGTTGCCACGCTTAGGAACTATTAATGGAAAAAACATGCTTTCCGCAAATCACAATGTAACATCAACATTATAATAAAATTGTTTATCATTTTCATATAATGTATGTCAAATACGATCTAAATCCTTGTGTTATGACTTTTTTACACAAGCATACGTACCTCTGTTGGATAAAAGCTGTGCTGTTGTACCTCCATTTAGATGAATTCTTCAGATCCTCAATAGGAGCATTGGTCCGTGTTGTAAAAAATGGATCCAGATACTTCAGTGCCAACTGGGAGCTGCATGGGGTAAGAGGAAAAAGGGGGACATAGTCAAGAAGCTTCAATGCAAAGCTTTGGTTTTTGTGCCTACTTCAGAATCCTCTTTAGAGTAAGTGGTATGCTTACTATCAAGAAAGAACACATTTTATATTTATTGTATTTTTGCTCGCAACTGGACTCAAACAAGTAAGTCTTCAACAATTACAGTTAAACACGCACAATGCTAAAATATGTTTTTCCTGTAATTACAAAGCTTAGGTCACATTGTACAATAGAACATCAGTTAAAAAAAACAGCAGCAGGAACAGAAACAGCAACCAAAAATACATGTGTCTGAGGTTACTTGAGCTCATTTTTTTCAAGTATTGGTTCCCTTACCATTCTGATATCTGATATGACAAGGTGGGCCATTAGACTCATATTGCCTCAAATTTCAATTTACAGTGGTACCTCTACTTAGGAACGTCTCTACATACAGAATTTTCAGGTTAAGACACGCCTCTTGTTACGAAAGAAATTTCAGGATACGAATGGCAAAAATACTGTGTGGCTGGTATTCACAGCTCCCAGAGTTTATTGAACGTAACATACTCATAGCTGTTCTGCCATTGGCTATTGCGTAGCATTCCTGGAATCCAATTGACAGTAGCGGGACCTTTACTGTATGCATGTATCTCAGCGTCCTCTTCATACACCCCCGTGTTCCGACAGTTTACATGAGTGTATTAACTTTTATTCTTTACCCTATTCTTGGATTTTTACTTTATGCCGACTATGATTTTATGTTTATTGTGCAATAACCTAATAGTAAATACTGATGGACCGATACCAGTATCGGCAGGGGAATATCGGTGAGTACCAACAAACAGGGTGCCAATACCATTTACCGGTTCAGTAACACTGAACGCAGCTTTTTTTCTCTTGACACTCACTACACTCTGTGCTGTGCGATCACACGTGATTACTTTGCATGGCAAGCAGCTATCACTATTGACCTGCTCCAGACCAATGAGAGCAGGCCAATAGTTGCTCTTAACCAATGCGGGGCAGCTTTTTCATATGGAGGAAAAACAATCTAGGAGTAGGAGAAGAGCATTTCGGCAGTTTCGGAATATTTCAGTATTGAGTACAATGGCTGGGGATGGACCGCAGCAACAAACCCTGGGCAGTGGGACGAGAAGAAAAAATCCGAAAAGTCTGAAAAAAATGACTGTTGTCTGTAACCTGCCCCTTGCTTTCGTTGAAAGCTTGGGAATCCTGCTTTTTTATGGCTCACGCAGTACCTAAGTATAAGGTCCCAAGTCACAAATACATTAAGGAGACGACTATCCTGCACTAAAAAAATAAAGTAAAGAAACATGTTTTAGAAAAACTGGAAAAGGCAGGGGCCATAAGCTTTTCAACCGACGTCTGGAGCAGCCAAGTCAGCCAACTTTCCCTGCTTAGCTTGACAGCCGACTGGAAAGCGTAGTACTTCATGCGAATGAATTCAAGGGATGACAAATACCGGCCAAGCTCTTGCTGCTCATTTGGAGCAACTTAAAGTCAAAGGTACTTTACTTTTCTTGTCGTTTACTGAAAGAAATACCGCAGTAATTTGAGGCCTGTTTCAAAAGTGCTGTAGAAGTAAACAAAGTAAGCTAAGCTAAGTGGCTAAGCTGTGTGGGTGTGTGTGTGGGTGTGTGGGTGTACGCTGTTTGCGTTTGTGCGTTGCTATAGATGGATTTGAGTTATGTTGCTGCTGGTGCACAAAGAGGGAGGCTAATAGAGAGACAGGTTGCTATGGTCAATTACTATTACAGTATTTACAATTTCATGAAAGTTGCACTATTTGGCCTTTGAGAGGTCTAAAAAAGTTTATTTAGTTCATTTAGAGTTTATTATTTTAATTTCACAAATTTAGTACTATTTTGGCCGTTGAAAGCCAAAGGTTTATTCAACTATTGTCACCCATACCAGGTATGCAATAAAAAGTTCGACTGGATTCACTTTGTATCAGCCTTTTTCCTGTTTCTCAACGGTAAGCAGCAGCCTGACAAAGCCATGATAGCAATAATTTCACATCAAATTATGTAGCACTTTTAAAATTATATATATATCGTATTATTTGGACAATAAGTCGCAGTTTTTTTTTCATAGTTTGGCTTGTAGCGCGACTTATACTCAGGAAAGACTTATGTGTGAAATGATTAACACATTATTATATCATTTCAAATGTTATTTTGCTGTTTTGGAGTGACACTGATGGTTTCGTAAACTTGTTAGCATTTATGTTATAGATACTTATCTGAATAACTCTTAATAGCTATGTTACGTTAACATACCGGCCACGTTCGCGTTTTGTTGTTCATGCATCATGTAACATTATCATACTGTACACTTATTCAGCATGTTGTTCTCTATTGTATTTTTTATTTTAAATTGCTTTTCAAGATGACATATCTGTTATATGTGTTGGAATTTATCAAGTAAATTTCCCCCGATAATGCGACTTACTGGTATATTCCGGTGTGACTTATATGTTTTTTTTTCCTCTTCAGTCCGAAAAATACGTTATATTTATATAGATGGAGTGGCATCGGTATCGGCCAATACAGAACAGCCAGGTATTGGTATCGGGGCAAACAAATGGTATCAGTGCAACAGTAACTGTAACATGTATTTGTTACATTTTTGATGCATTTTTTATGCATTACAAAAGATTTTTGTCTGAATTTTGCGGGACTTGGAACAGATTACGGTATTTACATGGATAACGCGTCTCTACTTACAGAAATTTTGTTACGAAACTGCTTTCACAACCAATTAATTTCGTAAGTAGAGGACCTACAGTTATTCAGTTCAATTAACTTTATTTTACTACGTACTGTATTAGTTTTAAAAAAAAACAAACAAACATATTTTTACATTTAAAAATATGTAACATTCATATAAAAAGGAACACAGGAACAAAGAAACTATCTTTTGTGCAGATTATAGACATGTCTACTACTAACTCTACCTGACTAATGTCTTTGTTTTATTGCTTATTGACTGGTAGAGAGGAAAGACATAAGTCTTTACAAGTCAGCAATGGACCACCAGTGAGTAGTAACTTGGTGATGGTGCAGCATGTAAATCAGTTAGCTGCAGACTTGTTTATGGGTTTGTGAAATTGAGGAAGTGCAAGTGTAGCGTTTTAGCTTGTCCGCTCTTTCAACCAAATCACAAACATGAAATGGCAGTCAACTAGGAAATTGTCTTTTAGACAGGATTTAATTTCTGCTTCTTCACTTGAGTTTTCATTGATGACTACTCATCGTATTAAAAACTGCTAAGCATTTTTGACTTAAATGAGAATTGTTGTTTGTCAAGATGCACCCTGCTAATGTCTGGCAACCACTTTAGCGTGTGCCGTGCCTTTCTCTTAGATAAGTATTGAAAATGGATTATGATGATTATGACGAATGAATGGAATCCTTTTGCCTCCTCAACCCTTTATTTTGCCCCTACATTAACTTTTTCAGTGCGATTGACGTTTGACGATGATAAATATCAAATTGTGTGGCTCTTTTCAACCTTCTACTCTGAATTGGAGGGCTTCGTTCATTCCCTGCCAGCCCTCCCATCTAAAACGGATTGGATATCTACTTTTGTCAATGGCAGCCAATGCATAAAATCTCGCAAACCTGTAGGTATTGTATATTAATTTATAGAGCTTTTTTTTTTTTAGATAAAAATCAACAAATTAATCAATTACAGAATGATGCAAATAGCAGCTGTGTCTGTACTCACCTAAGGTCAGGTTTGCGAGGCCTTTCACTGGAGAAGAAACAAAACATACAGACATGGTAAGTCAAATGCAAACCTTGAGAGAAACATTTACATACATTCAATTTTATTTAATTATTTTAAATTTCATTAACAAAGGATTGTCTAGTAAAAATTAAATGTGTCTGATTGGAGCTTTGATAGCAATAACAGTTTTTGGCCAAAGGTGTGAACACTCTACTTGGATGATAGCATTGTGACCCAGATTCGATTCAGTCAGCTCCTACTGTCTTAAGCGCTTCCTAGTTTTAAATTCCTTTTTTTCCTATTTCCTTTTTTTAAATTGGTGATTGTAGTTTTGGACCAATACACAAAATGAAAGAAGGCAGGCAAATGATGAGAAGGCAATGCATGACAGGATCAAATATTAAATGTGACAAAGAAATGAACTAAGTATTAATAAGAGGTGGGTAGAGTAGCCAAAAATTTTGCTCAAATAAGAGTAGCCTTAATTCAAAATAATACTACTTAAGTAAAAGTAGTAAACTGCACTCAAGTACAAGTAAAAAAGTATTTGGTGAAAAGAATATAGGTACTCAAGTAATGAGTAACATTGTGAGTAACTGCTTAAGATGTTTGATTTTGTTTTGTTTTTGTTTTTAAACGATTGCTTTTTTTTTCTCAGCACAAAGTTATCCATATGAACTAGAGATCGACCCATATGGGTTTTTCAAGACCGATAAACGATTTTTGGAGCCGATATTAATTTGCAGTAAAAGTGTAAAAATTGGCGTAAAAAATTGAAAAATGCAAACACTGAACTTCATTGAAATGCCTAAAGCATGTTTATTGAATCACACAAAAAGAAAATAGTAGCTCCAGAAGTGCCTGAATTTCCTAGACTGAGAAATATCTCTTATAAAGTTGAATAAAAGGTTAAATAAATAGGTCTCTGAAATTTTTCAACAGAAAAATGGGCTACATTTATGGACAAACTAATCATAGAAATATCCAATATATAACCCAGTTTTATATATATATATTTTTTTTTTATATCGGCAGGTTGGACTAAAGAAAAAAAGCCGATACCAATATACGTCAAATTTCCTAATATCAGTGTCGATAATCGGCCAGGCCGATAATCCGTATATCTCTGACTGTTATTACTGTACTGTACTATGACATATTACATAAACACATTAAGCCAAAGGGAAAAAAAACATTGAATTCAAGGTAGGGAAAAAATTCTACAGAAATGAAACATTATTCATGCCCTCTAGTGGAGCAAACATATTTTCTATTATGAAACAAAGGATCATATCATCAGTTTTCCGTGGTCAATCAGTGCCAAAAAGATTAAAATCCATGTTTTTGAATCATGTTGACGGCGGCGCTTTGCTTTAGATACTTCTTTTTTTTCACGGTGCTTTAAAGACGCCACGTGATTGAGCAGGCCGGCATGAGCTTAGAATGGCAAGCTTCAATCTGGTTGGTATAACTGAGTCATGTGGCAAGCTTCAATCTGAATGGTATAACTGAGTCATGTGATTATTGTTGCGACATCTCATTGGAGAAACTGGTTGAACCACGGTTCGTGTCTCTGGCAAAAAAAGAAGTAAAACCTAATACTGTATCTAGAATAAAGAGGAAAAATGCAACGACTAGTGTAGCCCAAAGTAGCGGAGTAAGAGTAGTGTTTCTTCTTCACAAATCTACTCAAGTAAAAGTAAAAAGTATGGCTTAGTAAAACTACTCTTAGAAGTACATTTTTCTCAAGCATTGCGATCAACTCTCATTTCTCCAGATCCAATAAACAGAATATGGCATTGTTCACATTACAGGTCATGATTCTCTCTCTTTTTTTTTTTTTTTTTTGTAAATTCCAGTCTTTTCGTATGGATGTTCACATTGTAGCTATTGCAGCAGGACATTTGATGAGTACAGTTTCTCCAGCCCTCCCGCGATGACTCTCTCCATATACTGTATTTCCCAGTATCAGTTTTAAAACGTATTTTATTCAGTACTTACTGAGCATTTTATGTTTCCTTGTCTGCCACTTGGGTTTACCCAGCTGTCTATTTTGTCGAACAAATGTGACTAGTCAGAGTCACCTGATTTTGAGAATCAAAGTTCTAAACACGTTACTGTCCCACCGTGCTGCCTTCCTAATGTGAATTATTTTTAAACAAGAATAACATAGAAAAATGCTTCTCTTTATTAAATGCTTCATTGAGCCAGTCAACTCAAATCTGTTCATACTGCTGAGAACAGCCTCTCACTTACACAATGAGTTGCCACAGCACACCACCGCTAGTGTGAAACGAGCTAAACGATGATTGATAGATTTGCGCCTTTGATCGTAGAGCTACCAATCTTCTCAGGCAAGATCAAAGCCAAAACTCTGTCAATCATCGTTAACTTTAACTAGCAAACTCCCATGCACTGTTGACCAAGAAAAGCAGTAGGAGTGAGAGTGAAAGGCTGTACGAGAATGGAGCAGAAAGACATATGTTTTTAAAATGAAAAACCGAATCCTTTTCACCTTATTCTGATCCTCTGACAATTTTCAACCGCCCGATTTCCGATCACGTGATTGGATCGGGATCTCCCTAAATATGACATTTGTTGACTTTTGGCTAGCTGTAGCTTGGAGCCAACTTCACTCGCATCGGATACATACCTGGAATAGATTAATCTACAAATAGAAATGGGGTAGACTCATGTTATTCTTTTTTTTTTTTTTTTTTTTTTAAATCAATCTATCAATTAATCGAAACAGTTCCAACACGACATATGCAGAATTGTTAAAAATCGCATCAGAAACGTGAGTGTTTGTCCACCATCCACCAAAAGACCTTCATACCTAACTCACTCAAAGCATAACCTTGGTCCACTGTGACAGCCAAGCGAGAAAGAAAATGATTACAGCAGGAGGGAAATGAATGGAGCGCTCGTGCTGTAAATCAGAGTCAAGGGCAGTCTGCTGACTTCCAGAACCTTTGCTAGATCAACTGTGTTTTAGCATCGCACTCTTGATTGCACATGAAGGATTTCCATGGAGGTGCACTGTAATGACCCTGCTGAACCCTATCGGGTGCCAACACAGTTCTTTTATGGACAGTCTTTTATCTGTGACTGAGTAACTGACAGTACCTTCAAAAAAAGAAAGGAAAATGGAAAAACCTAATGAGTCTTTGGATAAGCTTTGATTGATGGAAGTAATTCTTTTAGCTATACTGCAAAATGTCTAATCTTTTATACAATGTTAAAAGGGATGCACAAAAAATTCAGTCGGCGATTTTTCCAGCTGTAGCATAATACTGCGTTTTCAGTTTTTAGACTTAAATAAATTTCTTACCAAAATACAAGTAGTCCCCGGGTTACGATGTACCGGACTTAGGCGATTTCAACTTTACGACACCGGCGTCTCGCCCGCCATTTTGTCTGTTTTTTTCTTTTTTTGGGGGGGTAAACAATATTTTATTTCACCTCACAGTATACTGTATATTTATATATATATAGGGACAATATATATATATCTGTCATTTGGCGAAATGTGTAATATCGTACCACATGCAACATGTCACTTTTGCTCATTAATATTCATGACGTTAGCAACTGTTGCTAAGGGAGGTGAAGCGCGCGTTTGTCTCTCATGCTAGCTGCATGTAAATAGTGTACGAACGAGATGTTTACCGAGCCAAACCTACCAATTCTGTCCGAAAATGATGTCCCTTGTGCCAAATTCACTGGTAAAGATGTAAAAGAACATACAAATGTTCAATTCAAGAGATGGCTTGAGTGTCGATGGCTGAAAAAGAATGGGAAAATGAGCTGAACTGATCCAGAGGTAGCTTTTTTATCAACACCTTTTTCTTGTGTGCATTGCCTTACACCACTGATTCTCCTATTTCAACAATCTATCCTTTACCACCATATTCCCTGTCTTTCTTATATATTTTATCGTCTGGTTGTCTTACGTCTCTGACCGTTTTGGGGGGTAATTTACTTTGCTATTTTTGTGTAGCGATCACAAATGCTACTCAGTGACAGCCAACGAACACTTTTTTCATTTATAAAAAAATCTTAATTCTATTAATTTATTTACACTCCCCCCTTACTAAGGTTCTAAATTTTATTTTTTTTTCAGGTCATTTATTGTCAGACAAAAGCAGCACGGCAAAACACAACACTAAAAAATAAGTAAAAATATCATATGGCTTGTCGATCTGTAGGACCATGGGCCCCAACAAAATATTTACTGCATATGAAGGTGAATGGCTTCACCTTGCTGGCATTAAACTGGTGTTTTGGATGTTCGCACAAGTTAATCCATTGTTCACAAACATCCTTCATATGTGGACGGTTGTAATGTCTAGAGTTGTGTCTACAAGTTCCATAGCAGCAGTGTTTAATCGGTATGTTCTTTTTTGAAAGATTATCGACAGACAACAAGCAATAATAGCATTGGTTGTATCCGAGCGCGCTTATAAGTTGACCCCTTTCCGGTTTACGATGGTGACGTCACACAGACTTGCGGTCTAAAAATAGCTTTTGGTGCAGTGCGCGATTAGGAGGAGTAGGAGCGCATGTACACATGAAGAGCTGCTCACATGCATACACGAGGAAGAGCGTATTTGCTCTCACGAAGAAGTCACGCAGCAGAGTGAGAGAGAGAGGGGAAAGATAACAGCTTAGCTCGCTTTCTAGCTAGGATTTAGCTCCAACGTCTTGGCGAGGACAGTACAATGACATATAATACAGTACATGTTTTTAGATAGTTATTTTGAGAGTTAGGGGGTATTTAGGGGTACTTAAAGGGTTAATTCCGATTTACGCTGAAATTCGGGTTACGTCGCCAGGGTAGGAACGGAACTCGTTCATAACCCAGGGACTACCAGCAAGACCGCAAACACCGGCAAACGTTTTTTACCTAAACATAAACTATCGCCAAACTTCTCATGTGCTAGATGTCATATTTGCCAGATAGCAAGCACTGAATAGGCCAGATAGCAGGCACTGAATTAAAACCAACAATGAAATGTTTTTTTGTTGCATGGAAAATTGGAAATATACTCTAACCGAAGAGTAAGAACAACTCAACTCCATTAACTGTCAATGTTCCCGCTGAGCAACAAGACTGAAAACCTTTGGATATCGTATTGTATTTGTTGTTAATCTGTGTGTTGAAGTGCAGTGGTTTAAAAGGTTGTAACTTTTATATGTGATTATCGTTATCGTGAGCATTGCATAGCAAATCGTATCGTATCGGTAGGTACACGCAGAGGTTCCCACCCTTAGTTTTAATTTTTTTTTCAAATATGTGTTTTAAAAAAAAAAAAAAAACGTGAGTTTTGTGAGTAGACTATGTACAGTATATATCACTATTGAGGATGAGGGCGTAGGTTTGGTCTCAACATTGGTAGGGAAGATATGGAATAACCTGCATGTACACTTTTCTGGGGACAGGGCATTCTTAATGATAAATGCAAAATAGATTTGTATTGACTTACAGTGCTGCTCGAAAGTTTGTGAACCCCACAGCGATGGTCAGATTTTTTGTAAAAAAAAACTAAAATAACCTTATTAAATGTTTAGTTATACCCAAATCCACAATACTGACATTCCAAATAATGGACTGAAACAAAAGAAATAGTTATATTGTCATTCTTTATTTAACAAAAGTGGTTGATTTAAGAAAAACTCAGATATCATGTGTGCAAAAGTATGTGAACCCCTTCAGTTAATAGGATATTGCGCCTCGTTTTGCAGAGATTACCTCAACCAAACGGTTTCTGTAGTGACTAATCAACCTCTCACATGTACTTTGGTGGATTTTTGCCCATCCTTCCTTGCAGAACGCAGTCAGTTGAGAGAGGTTTGATGGGCGTCTGGCATGAACTGCTCGCTTCAGGTCCCGCCACAGCATTTCAATGGGATTTAGGTCAGGACTTTGACTGGGCCAGTCCAGAACACGAATCTTCTTCTTTTTCAGCCATTCCTTGGTTGTATTGCTGGAATGCTTTGGATCATTATCATGTTGCATGATCCACCTTCTGCCAAGCTTTAACTTCAAAACAGATGGCGTCAGGTTATGTTCTAGGATTTGACAATATTCCTCAGAATTCATGATTCCCTGGACTATGTGGAGTTGTCCAGGTCCTGAGGATGAAAAGCAAGCCCAGATCTTGACATTCCCACCTCCATGCTTCACTTTTGGGAGAAGGTTCTTTTGGTGGTATGCAATGTTGACTTTTCGCCAGACATGGCGGTTTTGGTTGTGACCAAACAGTTCAATTTTGCACCTACATCAGTTGATGAAAACTCTTTTTAATTTAGTCTCGACAACACAACTGTTAAAAAAACAAAAAAAAACTACTGAATTGATTGATTAGGAAATCAGGTTGAAATAATAGAAAATTCCAAAATGTTGAGGGGGTTCACAAACTTTTGAGCAGCACTGTATACTAACTTTTATGTTTATTAGTTCCGTTCAATTCAAACCTTTGTTTTCGAAATTTACTCAAGAAGCATTTTAAAACTTTCAGAAAAAAAAAATCTGGATTTTATGAGCAAATTTAAATTGCGTAATTTGAACATAAATCACATTAAAATATACAATAAATACAAGCTTGTTAATCATATCTTAACTATCCAGGAATGCAAAAAATAACCTTTGTCTTAAGAACACTCAACATTGTCTAAATAAAGAATTTTGATATAAGTGAAAAAACTATATATAAACTAAAATAATAATAATAATAATAATAATGGAAGTGTCCTTCAGGTAAAACACTACTGCTTTTGTCCATAAGCACAGCCAAACTCAACAAAAAAATGAAAGCTCCAGTGGGCTGCTTTAAGACCACATAAATTAAATAAAAAGTAAAATTGGGGAGAAGGGGGTAAAACCTGGTTCACTACATTTCTCACAGTTTAATTAACGTTAACAGTAGAAAACACATAAAGGAGGACACTTCTCTCTAACCAGCTACCTACTGGAGTTTTGCAGGTTAGCAAGTTCACACAGTTTTATTGATATGCTAACTCTGATGTAGGTCGGACCTTCAATAGCAAAATTAGTGGTGTGTTCCACGCTTCCACAACATTGATGTCTTTTTACATTTCTTACAGTGGCTGCTAGCTGGGAAAAAAAAAAAAAATTCTAATATCCCTAATATCTAATGTCTGTGTGTGTGTCCGTGCGTGTGTGTGTGGGGGGTCAAGTCATCAGTCAACCAAATGTGCGTATAGGAGGACAAAAATAGACTGGCACATTCAGCAAGTGAAAAGAGGTACATGTAAGTCCAAACATAATGAAAATAATTCACTTCATCATGGTGTGGTCAATTACAACAATTAAAACATATGGGAAGACAATCTAATTAACCTACATAACTTAAGTCATTATATAACGCAAATAAGGTTGCTTAAAAGTTAGTGGGGATAATTTGAGCATGCTGAAAAGTTGCTAATGTTTTGTCCCTACTGTCCCTAAGCAAACATTCGCCCTTGATGACAGCTAATGCCTGCATTTTATAGTGACAGTCAGTCCAAGGTTCGGGCTGCAATGAGGCCCTCACCTTGGCTACTGCAGTCAGTGAATTAGCATCTACAGGAAGAATGGACTAAATGAAATGATACAAACAAATAAGAAGAAAAGGAAAACATATCTTTGAACTGACCGATATCCCGTGTGGAACATCCTGGGTCCCCCGTTTGGTCCATATCTGGTGGTTCCGAGGAGGAAGTCCTTCTTGATGGACACGTAGCAGATGAGGGACAGGATGAGCAGCGCCGAACTGAACATCAAAAGCCCCAGAGCGCTAGCGATGCGCATCATCCTGCCTTGGCGTCAGTTGGTTGCCAAACCCGGCACGGGGATGCGGCCGATGTGGAACGAGTGAAAAGGAGACGTGGACACGAAGGGCATTGCCGAGGTAAGCGGAGGGAAAACCGACGCAGTGTGAGCGGCTACGAGCGAGATGCGACGCGTCGTGATGTGAAGGATGTCGTGTCCTTCAGAAAAATACGATTTCATAACCTATAAGAACGACATATGCGGCCGTATGCAAAGAAAAAATTGGTCGGCGTAGCAATAAACCCTCATAATAGCCTCGCAGCGGTGAAACGAAACGACACCAGTGTCCCTTCAGTAGCATCCTCGGTATCTCTTGCCCTCCCTTCTCTGTGTCATTAATTAAGACGGCGTTCGCTTTAAAGAGATGCGGCTCTACTGCCACTCTAATCACAAAACCCGCATCCTCAAGCGAGGATAAGCTGTATCCTTCTCCTCATTGAAATCAACGAGACACTCACCACAACGGGACGGACACGTCTAAGAATAATTCCATAAAATCATGCGTTCCCCGTGCGCAGAAAAATCAGGAAGTTATTAAAAGTTTTATATACAGGTATAGTAAGCTGTAAAATATGAGTTGACTTTACCTTTAATAAAACGCAAGCTTGCTGCCTTACAAAATGTAATTCATGTTACTTACCAGTGGTGTGACCAGGATGCCAGGTGTGGGTGGGCATTAGTCTTACCTGGGGGGGGGGCAACAATGCGCAAGTAGGTCGAAATCCAGCGTCGGGCTACAGCACCTTAAAACATGTTTTGTTTTCTCCATGAAATAACTGTTGTTGTGATTTGGTCTAAACAAATAAAAGTCGATTTGATTTTGTTTGACTTATACATCCATAACTGAACTGTATGGACATGCAGGTGACAATGTTTTTTTTTTTAGGTAACCTATTGTGGTTCCTCAGTTTTATTATTATTATTATAGTAACTGTTGTTGTGATTTGGTCTAGACAAATAAAAGTTGATTTGATTTTGTTTGACTTATACATCCATAACTGAACTGTATGGACATGCAGGTGACAATGTTTTTTTAGGTAACCTATTGTGGTTCCTCGGTTTTATTATTATTATTATAGTTATTCTTTGTTCCGCAGCCCCTTTAAGCTCAATTTGACCCCTTTAGAATGCTTCAAAATGCACCAAAATCGTCTGGCAGGTTAAGACAGGTGCAATCTTTGTTGCCTGGCACGGCCATACTGTTCTCCTTGTGTTTTTCAAACACTGAGAGAATAATCTGGGACCCAGCCCATTAACGGCCTCTCGAGCAAGTACAAAATCAATCGACAAATCAGATTCGTTTATTTGAGTGACGTGTTCTTAACGAGCAACGTCACTCTTCCGCGTCGGAAGTCGTCTCCACAACAACACAGATGGCGAACAGGAGAGCCGAGAATATGTTCCAATCCACGGTAAAATCAGTTTCAAATTACCAAAAACACATCGACACAAGTCATTGACAACAGTCTGTCGCGCGCTAGCCATGTTGAATAAACTCCGCTCTCCTCGTATGTTTACTTCCGCGCGCGAGTCCCTCGTCCCGCCTGTCGCTAATTGGTCCACTCCGCTGTCTGTTTTCTGTGGCTTGCCCCGCCCTGGAAATTTCATCCGCTTAATGGTGGCCAGACTCAATAGCTGGAACAGCGGTGAGTCTGGAGTACCAGGCTACAATCTTTGATACCGTGTAACGACAAATTCCAAATACACTATGTAGCGCCCCCTAGCAGTCATTCTTTGTCCCGCCAATGCTTTAAGCCCTATACTTTGACCCCCTCAGAATGCTTCAAAACTCACCAAACTCAATAGCAAGGTGAACACTGGTGAAAACTTTGATAAAATGTAAAAAAAAGAAAAAAAAAATTGATGCGTAAATGTGTGTAGCGCCCTCTAGGAACAAAACCAACATTTCATTTCATTTTTAAGGTGAAAGAGGAGGTAACATCGCAAAGGTTAAACTTTAGAACACATCAGTACTATATGAATGGGTTACCATACGTGGTGCCCAGACTGCCGTTAGTACTACATCCAGTTTTCTTTGGGTGGGCAGGCGCACTGCCAACCCCTGCCCCCCCCCCCGGGTAACTCCCCTGCATTTATCCCTTTTCACTTGCTGAATATGCCGCCCCCCCAGTCAAACGCACGTTTCATTGGCTGATGGCTTGACCCACCCCCGGCACACACACACGCTCACACTCACCCAGCCCCAAAAGAAATATATGTCAAAAAAACATGCCGCCTCCTCCACACCCTTCCAAGAGGAGGGATATTAGAAGTTTTTTCGGCCAGCAGCAGCCACTGCAAGTAATTTAAAAAGACGCCAATGTTGTGGAGGTGGGGGACACACCACCAATTTTGCTAATAAAAGTCCGACCCGCATCAGAATTAGCATAACAGTAAACTGTGTGAACTTGCTAACCTGCAAAACTCCCAATAGATGCGTTTTAGAGAGACTTGTCCCTCTGTGTTTTCTACTAATTAACTATGTACATTAAAAAAAAAGCGAGCAACCCACACAAGCGTTGCGATCGACGTAATTAGTACCCCTGATTTAGAATATCAATTAATTAGGTTCATATGCATGAGAAATGTAGCCCTGACCCCCGTTCACCCAATCCGTTCCGTTTTATTATTGTCCCATCCTGAGCGAAAAAGTGTACATGCAGGTTATGCTGTTATATCGTCCCTACCAATGTTGAAACCAAACCTACGCCCTTGATTATTATAAATTGTTTGAGTTTAGAGTACTCACATTAGCGTGAATGATTAGATTACAGAAATATATTTATTGTGAGCTTGCAGTACTGAAGTGTGACCTTACCCAGATAGCAGACCGACGTTGAAAAGATGTTGGACCAACATTCCGCTGTCGATCTTGTATCGGTGAATCGACTTCACTTTTGGACCCTCAATTAATGTTGTTTCAACGTTGAAATTCTTACAAAACCTAAACGTCATTTGGATTATTAATAGGGCTGTCAAAATTATCGCGTTAACAGGCAGTAATTTTTTTTTTTTAAATTAATCACGTTAAAATATTTGACGCAAATCACGCACATGCCCCGCTCAAACAGATTAAAATGACAGCACAGTGCAATGTCCACTTGTTGTGTTTTTTGGAGTTTTGTCGCCCTCTGCTGGCGCTTGGGTGTGACTGATTTTATGGGCTTAAGCACCCATGAGCATTGTGTAATTATTGGCATCAACAATGGCGGGCTACTAGTTTTTTTTTTTGATTGAAAATTTTACTAATTTTATTCAAACGAAAACATTAAGAGGGGTTTTGATATAAAATTTCTATAAATTGTTCAAACATTTATCTTTTAAGAACTACAAGTCTTTCTATCCATGGATCGCTTTAACAGAATGTTAATAATATTAATGCCATCTTGTTGATTTATTGTTATAATAAACAAATACAGTACTTATGTACCGTATGTTGAATGTATATATCCAACTTGTGTCTTATCTTTCCATTCCAACAATAATTTACAGAAAAATATGGCATATTTTATAGATGGTTTGAATGTGATTAATTACGATTAATTAATTTTTAAGCTGTGATTAACATAATTAAAAATTTTAATCGTTTGACAGCCCTAAATATTAATAATATGGGAACAACGCTGAATCAATGTTATGTTTTTGACCAAAACGCCCGCTCATCATAATCAATGACTTTTCAATCATATTTCCCGGTCAATAATAAAACAATGTTAACCCAATCATTGCCTGACATACCATAGAACAATGTTGTTTCGACGTCACTTGACGTCGCAAATTTCTATGTCAACCATACTGATGATTTTGATGGAAAATCAACGTTTATTCAATGTTGGCCTGCTATTTGGGTAGTTAGCTTTAGTGATGCCCATTCATCATATGCAGATGAACTTCTTTTTTTTTTTTTTTTTTACCTAAAATAATGCTACAATATAAACAGCACGTGATAATTTAATTAATAACACATTTTCAAACAGTAATGACCCTCAAATAAATGAAGGGAGAGCATTTAATGGCTTAATCCAGGGGAAATAAACTATTTTAAAATGCTCAACAGTGCAAGATACAAGAGACATTGGCTCTTGATACGTTGATGAATGTTTTATCAATGCTTGGTGTGAAATGAACAATCAGTAGTATAACCTTATAGACAAGTTTCTGAGGTACTTATGCATACTTCCGTATTCCTCCTCGCGACGTACGTTTTACTCTTTCTCCAACCAAAACAACAGTGGCGTTGGAGTGACATTACTGTTCAAAATCCCTCAAAAAGAATTTGGGAATGCCGCATCCATCTGCCATCATCTCGACATGGGAGTACAACATGAAGAAATGGCTAAGAGTTGCCACAACCAAAATTGTTTTGTAATTTATTGATTTAATGGCAGTGGATAGAAATGCAATCAGGGACCTGAAAAGCTCCGAAGCATCCAGTTGAATGTGTCCTAATACATGAATATGGGAAGTTTGTGTTCATGAAGGCAGATGTGGAACCAAGACAGTGCCACCAGAAAGCAATAACAGGTACAGCAGCTTTAAATTAGCTTCAACAAAATAAATAATAAGTGTTCAAGTGTTAAACATTTTTTTGTTCGTTTGTTTACAGGCGGAAAACACACTTATGTTGGTGGATGTTTATCGAGACTACGTGTAATCTACTTTGATGATGGAAGGCTCGATTTATGCTCCACCTTCGTTAATAAAGTTTTAATCTAGAAATTGAGATTTATTAACCTGTTTTGCGCATACACCACTTTTAAAAAAAATAATAAAATAAAACAAGAAATGGAATCATGTTGTCCAAAAGCTTTGCAGCGATCAATATCTGCAATAAAAAAGAATTACGTACTATTTGTGTTAATATGTGCTGTATATGTGCGATGCACTCATAACTATAACCAGCTAAAAAATACCTTATAGTATTTCCTTGTAACAACATAATCCATGTCAGCCCTTCTGCATTCGGTAACTGTAATTTCGCCTCATTTTGGTCTCTCAGGTGGCCTGGCATATCAATCTACACCCCATGTAAACACAGGCTGCACAGACCGTTAGAATTTTGTCCATGAACGATCACCGAAGTGAAAATAACAAACATGCAATCTTTTGAGTGGACCTTTTAGGGTTAAAACTGCGAGCCAAATCCTTAATCTGATGCTGGTTTCGATTTAAGGCATACTTCCAAGCATCACTGCTCAAAAAATAAAGGGAACACTAACGTAACACATTGCAGATATAAACGAATGAAATATTTTTATTAAATACTTTGTTTGTTCCATAGTTGAATGTGCTGACAAAAAAATCACACAAAAATTATTAATGAAAATCAAATGTATCAACTCATGGAGGTCTGGATTTGGAGTTATACTCAAAATGAAAGTGGGAAAAACACACTACGGGCTGATTCAACTTTCATGTAAACAAGTCAAAATGATGCACAGTAGTGTGTGTGGCTTCCAAGTGCTTGGATGCCCTCCCTACAATGCCTGGGTATGCTGCTAATGAGACGACGGAGGGTGTCCTTGGGAATCTCCTCCCAGATCTGGACCAGGGCATCACTGAGCTCCTGGACAGTCTGACGAGGAACCTGGCTCTGCCAGATGGACCTAAACACGATGTCCCAGAGGTGCTCTATTGGATTTAGGTCAGGCGAACGTGGGGTCCAGTCAATGTTATCAATTCTTTCTTCCTTCAGGAACTGTTGCATACTACAGCCATATGAAGTTGGGCATTGTCGTGGACCAGGAGGAACCCAGGTCCCACTGGACAAGCATAGCTTATGACATTGAGTCCAAGGATTTCATCCCGATACCTAATAGCAGTCAGGGTGCCATCATCTAACCTGTAGAGGTTTGTGTGTCCTTCCAGGGATACGCCTCCCCTGACCATCACTGACCCACCACCACCACACCAGTCATGCTGAATGATGTTGCAGGGGGCATAACGTTCTCCATAGGATCTCTGGACCCTTTCACGTCTCTCGCACGTGCTAAGGTTGAACCTACTTTCATTGGTGAAAAGTACAGAGTCAGTGGCATAGTTGCAAATTCTGGTGGTCTATGGCAAATACCTCTTAAGCTCTACGGTGATTGGCAGTGAGCACAGGGCTCTGTACAGGATGTCAGGTCCTCAGACCATCCTCATGGAGCCCATTTCTGATTGTTAGGTCAGAAACATTCACACCAGTGGCCTGCTGGAGGTCATTTTGTAGGGCTCTGGCAGTGTTCATCCTATTCGTCCTTGAACAAAGTAGTGAATACCGATCCTGCTGAGGGTTTAAGGATCTTCTACGGCCCTGTCCAGCTCTCCTGGAGTAACTACCTGTCTCCTGGAATCTCCTACGGGACGACAGACTGTCCAGGAACTCAGTGATGTGCTGGTCCAGATCTGGGTGGAAATCCCTCAGGAGAACATCCGCAACCTCATCAGGAGCATGCCCAGGCGTTGCAGGGAGGTCAAACAAGCATGCAAACATCCAAACACACTATTAAGCTTCATTTTGACTTATTCAAAGGATATTATATTAAAGTTGGATCAGCCTGTAGTGTGTTTTTCCACTTTCATTTTAAGTATAAATCCAAATCCAGACCTCCATGGGTTGATACATTTCATTTTCATAGATAATTTTTGTCTGACTTTGTTGTCAGCACATTCAACTATGGAAAGAACAAAGTATTTAATAAAAAATATTTCATTCGTTCAGATCTACAACGTGTTATGTTAGTGTTCCCTTTACTTTTTTGAGTAGTATATATATAGGCACCTCCAGGAGTTTACAAAACCACGCACAGCACAGAAAATCCCGGAGTCTCATCTACGTGGTGCTTAATCCATTTTTGGAGATTCCGTGGGTTCCTCTGGTTTGGTTTGGCAGTTTAAAACTTTGTCCACTTCAACCGCATTCATGGTGTTCTGTCTAAACCAGAAGTCAGTTGCAGACAATGGCAAAGATGGCGTCGCCCGTGTTTCGTTCAGGAAACTTCTTCATAAACAGCACATGCTAATTTAATTATGGTAATAACACATTTTCAAACAGTAATGACCCAACCACCAAGTCAATGAAAGGAGAACACTTCAATGGATTAATGCAGGGGAATTCAACTATTTTAAAATGCTCAATAGTGCATTTAAAATACTAGAGACATTGGCTCTTGACACACTGATAAATGTTTTGTTAATGCTTGGTGTGAAATGAGTTATCAGTAGTATAACTTTATAAAGTATAACATAGGGTGACCAAACGTCCTCTTTTGCCCGGACAAGTCCTATTTTCACGTAGTATCCTCGTTGTCCGGGCGTGTTTTATAAATTCATAAAAAAGTCTGGTTTTTATGATTTTTCACGGGACCAATTTGAAGAGAATCCCTCCGGCCGCTGGGTGGCAGCAGTTGACATGGCTCCTACTAGAAGGTAGGGAAGGAGTAGTTCTTCTTGTTTTTGTTGGCAGTTTACCCCTATCATGAGGCATTACTGCCATCTACTGGGTTGACAATTTGGCCACAACGCCTGCCCACTTGTTAAATTTTTAACGATAAATACGTAAATAATGGCAACTGTTGACTTCTGTCGGAGCTTTGACTGTAAAATCCCTTTTGGTGTTGCATCGTTGCGCTGCCGATGATTGTAAACTTATCTAGCAAAGTTTGATTTTTGCCTCAGCTAGCTATCAGTAAGCTAAACCATGCTAGGCATTATGGGAAACGTAGTTTTGAACCGCTACGTTTGGAAACATGCTGGTTGAATAGTTTTGTCAGTTTACTTCGGTTATTGTTTGTGTGCAATCTAGAACATTGAATGAGAATATCAATTGAATGGGAATAATTCGTCAAGGACAATTGTCGTGATAGTAATTTATAAAAATGTTTCGTTGGCACATAGCCTACTGTGTGTATGTGTATTGAGTGGACTACATTTCCATGGGTCTGCATTATATATATAGATTATATTTTAGTCATTTATTTTTTTTATTTTCAAACTGCATTTTCCCATCCAGAGTGAGGGGGCACACTTTAAATATATTAAAGTGATATAGACATCTTTGAGTGAACTTCGAGTAAAATTCAAGTATCTTGAGGCTGGGCTGAGTGTCCTGTTTTTTGGAAATCAAAATATGGTCACCCTAGTATAACAACAGCTCTCTTCAAAACCTTCACTTACTTCACATCGATTTGGTGAGTAAATATTGTGGTGAGCGTTGTGGAGTATGGATGGGCGGATCGACACCAAAATATCGATATTTCGTTCCAGCGCGTTAAGTTTTAGGTATCGATCCCCAAGCAAAAGTATCGATATTTGGAATATATATAATATATTTTTGTGCACACTTTTTGTACTACTTTTCCCTTTCGCGTTCTTCATGCACATAAGCAGTGCACCAGCGTCTGCTCCCGCCCCCATTTACGTCCCTATCCTGTGTCGATCAACATGCTTTTCCTCCGCCCCTCTCACGAGGCACCAACACAGTCACAACAAACAAACATTTGGAAGCTGGTACTACCAGCCTGGTAGCATGGCTGCGGCATCGACGATGGATCGTAAAAGAAGTCTGGTTTGGACGTATTTTATTTTAATAAATAGCAACGAGGCTAAGTGCACAGTTTGTGTCTTATACCACAAACCTCACGAAACACTTAAGAAAGGTGCATCCCGAAGCACACGACGAAATGAATGAAAAACTTGCCACTCAAGCCGAGTAGGACACGTGAAAAGACAAGACCAAGCCGCCGAAGCAAAAGCAAAGTACTTTAATTACAACTGGCGTTTGCGAAAGGCAGGACTTATCCAGGTAATGGAGGTGCTAATAGGTAATCAGAGGCGATTTAAGCATTAGTGGCTGATGTGAAATATGAAACGATAAATATGGCGTTTTTGTCATCTTACATAAAAAGAACTTTGAAGCACTATTGAATATGGTTTGTAATGGAAAGTTATAGCTACATCTTATTTGTGAAAAGCAAAGTTCATACCGCATTATATAAAAAAGGTAAAATGACCATAGTGACATATTCAACAGTGAAGTATTACTGTAAACTAAATGTAAGTCTCCATTTTATTAATTTTTGATGCAATGAGGACAAATCAGCCCACATCACCGTCCATAGGATAGTCAAGTGAACTACGAGCAAGCAAGTTGGGTATAAAAAAAGATATATATAAATTATTACTTAACATTTTAAAATTTCCATATTGTTTTATGTTACAGACAATTAAATGTTTGATTTCTAATGTTTTGTTGCTATTTATTTTTATTTTGTTAAAGGTCTGTTTCAATTATTTCAAAATTGTGTTAGTAAAATAAAATTCAAAAACAGAAAGTGCTATTGTATATTGGATTTGTTTTTAATGATCTACCATTAGAGGGCGGTAATATGCTACTATTAATTTTTTCTTTAATTAGATGAAAAATATTTAACTTAGGTAGATTATAATTTGATCAAATACAACATGTAGCAGGGAAATAGTTTGTGCATATGAATTTCAGAGTCATGGTTAGAGTGAGACTGACTAATCAGATTTTGTTGTTGATGGATTGGTTTGTGAGTTTGTAGGGACACTGCTTTGCTAGTTATTAAAAGCAGCAGTTTTTCCATTGCAATGCATATTTGACACAGAGACTTTTAATAGTTTTTGAGTGTTTGCTGAAGTTGTACATTAGATATAATCAGAATGGCTAAGAACTGCAGGGTTGTATATAACATATACATATATAGTATATGAACTTCTGGTATCGCTATCGGATCGCGATATATGGCCTTGGTATTACTTGGTATCGGAACGATTCCAAATTCATTGGTATCGCCTATCCCTAATGTGGAAAAATTTGACAAAGAGTGGTTTTTGATTTTAAGTCATGCTGTTCTTGTTCCCTATACACTGCACAACCCAAGAAACAGCACATTTTATTGAACTGAACACACACGACATAAAAACACCAATCACTACTCTCAGTCATGGTTGCATAAACTACCCATCATCCATTGCTGTGGAACAGATAAATAACAGATTCTGGTTGACGGTGAGAATGTTTTGGTGTCGGAAAAGCACGAAATAGACAAATCAGATCTGTGCATATCTAAAAGAACGCCCAAAGAACACTGGGTACTAAAAATTATTTTTTCCAATTTGACTTAACTGATGTACATCAAGTTGGCATGTTTACTCCCAAATGACTACTTACATATTAAAATATAGTGTTATTAATTGCAAAATAATTTACAATTTTTTTTTTTTTTTTTACCATTGATAGTTTTTCTTATTCCAGCTGTAGACTTTTCCTTCTTCATTTCGGTTTTTCTTTTCAGGGGTCTTTGGAACTATAACACCTAGCGATGTTTGACTGGTCATTGATGGAATCCGTTAAGGATGCAGTGCAGGCCCCTGTGGGTTTAAGTTCTTTAAAATCTTAATGAGTCTTGACTTACCCTTGCACCATTGGTGTTTTTGCTCTAAAATACATAATAAAATAATAATTAATCATTCAAGAATTAATAACAATCAAGATTGACTGTCCTCCATAAAATAAACATGAGAACATGTTTTTCGAATTTGGGGATAAAGCCAGAGTACCCAAAGAAAACCACACAAGAATGACAAAAATTCTATTTGGCCTATACTCATTCATTTGGTGCAAATTGAATTTACAACTCTTTAGTGAAGTCAAGTTGTTGCGTTATTGTTGGATGAGAGTCTGAAAATCTGTCACTCATTGCATCATGGACAAAGCTTTAAATAAGGAGGGTGGTCTAGTACAGGGTTCACTAAATCCGGACTTCGGTGCCACTTTTCCTGTCGTGTTTTCCACATCTCTCTCCCCTAACACACCTGAATCAAATGATTATGTCATCAGCAACCTCTCCAGAAGCCTGATAATGATCCTGATTATTTTGATTCAGGTGTGTTGGAGGAGGGAGACATGGATAACACCACAGGAAAAGTGGCACCGAGGTCCGGATTTAGTGAACCCTGGTCTAGTAGTTAACTATGGCTGGAAAAGTGTCAGACAGACTGTAACGTGCTGGCAGACAATGATTAGCCATCATTTTGAGCGGTGACACCTAAACATTATTTGCTTTGACAATTGTGCTTACAGCGGAGGGAAAAAAAATCTAGTTTCCTGGAGAGTTGCCTACTTTTACAACATAATAATAGTAAAGACTAGTATGAATTAATAGATTAACTTGATGATAAAATAGGATGAATCGATACATATTAAATCCCTTGAATTAATTACCGTAGTTGATTTCATTCCATGTTTAAAACCAACTTTTCATTTTGTTGAAGCATTTTAGTTTGAACTTTACGCTATTTCTCGACTTTTCTAACTCTGTGATGTTTTGCAAACACTGTTTTCAACAAAGGGGAGGTAGACAGACAACAATTGGCATAAAGATATCATAAGGACAGGCTGTCACGCCCGCCGCTGACATTTCATCAGTGACCTTTCTGCTGGTTTTAATGCTGGATTGAGCCCACATACACGTGCGCACGTCTTTAGGCTTTGTAAATCCTGTCAAACAGACACACAGATTAAGATCCTAAAGCCTAATATCTGTCATTTAATGTATCTTCCTCTCCTCCAACAATAGTTGCGTGGCTTTCAGTGGCATTTCAAATGTATTTTCGAGTGAAACGAGACAGAAATAGCAAAAGGTTATAAACTCATGTTATATTTGCTTTGTTACAACTATTTCTTGAAAAGTACTGCATTGTTTTTCACTCTTATAGATGTATTTACAGTATTAACTCATTGGCTGCCTGTGACATTGATAGATTTCCAAATTTCCAACCTTTCGCTTCCAGCCTTCCCAATCAAATTGAATTGGACGTCTATCGCCGTCAATGGTAGTGAAACATGACATCACATAATGCCAGCCATCCCAGTTGAAATGGATTTGATGTCCATTAACCCTTGAGAGTCGAAGGACGCGCCGGCGCGTCCTCAGCGCACGTCGTCTTTGAAGCGCCCTCACGTTTTAATTACGTCACCCACATGCCGTTGGTTGGTCTCGTTTTAAAGTGCGGAAGTTGCGGTTTACTCTCGTTATTATTTGAAGTCAATCGACCAACTAGAATGTGAGATATTGTCATTTAAGTTTTATAGTTTTATTGTCCTCTCAAAAAAACATTAAAACGCTGCATGGATCATTTGTTTATGTCTATATTTCCATCATTTCTCGTCCTTTTTCAAAACAGAAGCTCCATGAAAACACCACAAATCAAACGAACCCTTTCGAAGTCACAGTGGAAGCACAAAATGCGTTTTTTTTTTTTTTTATCAATATAACTGCGGTGCGAGGTTCAACCGAACGAGAGGGAGGAGTGTTCTGAAGCAGCGAGGTGGCGAGCGACGGCCAGTTGGATACTGCTGGATCGAGCAGCGACTTTGTGTGACTTTGACAATGAACGGAAAACTAAATTTAGCGCAAGCAATTGTGCTTCTGATCAACTTGAGGAAGAGGATGGTCCAAATTCGTCATCATCGTCTTCTTCGGAAGAGTCCTCGAGTGAAGATAGAAGATTTGAACACGTGGGTGACGCCATCGACGAGCAGAGGTAAACCAACTCACTCTTTTTTTTTCATGCTGAAAACGTTTCTTTTGAAAGTTTCTTTTGATATTGCAAGACAAAGTTAATTTTGATGCAATATAAGTGTGTGTTTGTGTATATAATAATAAAATGTGCATATCAGATCAAAGTCGTACGTGCACTGTGGGTATCCCAGGCAGGAATTTATAATTTGTGGTGTTCTTCTTTCTATATGAAGATTAGGGATGTAGCACATATTCAGCTATGGTATTCTTTCTATTGTCATACATATAGATTTCCATTATTATTTATTGCTGTATATATTTTTATTTTATACTTTATTATTTTCATAAATACTGACTTATTTTCATGTACATTTATAGTGACAATGAAAGTAAAGTGAAATGAAAATGGAAGGGTGGAAAGAGGACCGACACCCCATGGAAGTGTGAGCTGTGTGATGTAGCCGTGTCTAATTCCAGGACGAAACTGCTTTTCGGAGTGGCATGACTGAAAAAAATTTAACTTGTTTATTGTAAATATTTTTTTAAATGCTTTTTTTCCCCCAATGTTATATATATATTTTTTTCCCACATCAATCTTCTCAATTTGTGTATATAAATGTGTGTTCAAGAAGCTTGATTGTGTGTACATAGTTTTCATCAGGCGATGGGCCGCAATACCTAAACTCATAAAGAGATGGTCTCTAAACACTTTTTGTGTTAGATGGTATATATTTTTTCACTGTTCTTCACTGTTAGGTCTGCTGTATATAACCTGTTTTGACTGGAGCATGTATAAAGGCAAAAAACGCCTATGGCTATACCTGTTGTTTATGTTGAATTGTCAAATATAAGACTATTTATTCTAAATTTTTTTGGTTGAATGTTCATCCTAACATGTTGAATAAATATTACAAAGTTTCAAAACGGTTCGTTACGCATGTTTGGTTGTCAATTGGACATCAATATTAAAAATTTTGACAAAACGTTTTTGGAATTTTTGGTCTTTTTGGGCCCAAAATGATGATTTATAATTGATCAGTGAAGGAAACAACAATTTGGACATGAAGTTCAAGGTGTCACAAAAAAAGGGACCAAACCAGGCCATCGTAAACAATTCTTTCTTTGAAATATAAAGGCAACTTCAAAGGCATGCAAAATCAGACAAAATAGGCCCAGACCTTAAAGGGTTAATGTCAATCGCAGTGAATGAATGAAAAATACATGAAATGGAAACACATCCAAACTAATATGTTATATTGTTTTAGTAACACCAGAGATTAAGGATTATGTAGACACTCTGGCCATTGTATAGGTCCACATAGCTTGGATTACAATTACAGAGGTCAAACTTTTTCTGTTACTTTTCACCAGGTTTGCACAGACTGCAGCAGGGATTTTGCATCACTGCTCCACACAATGCTTCTCTAGATCAATCAGGTTTCTTGACTGTCACGGAGAAATTGAGCTTCCTCCAAATATTTTCTATTGGATTTAGGTCTGGAGACTGCCTAGGCTCCTCCAGAACTTTGATATGCTTTTTAAGAAGCCACTCCTTGGTTATTCTAGCTGTCTGCTTTGGTCCACTGTCATGTTGGCAGACCCAGTTACGACCCATTTACAATGCTCTAACTGAGGGAAGAGGTTATCCCCCCAAATCTAACAATACATGGCCCTTGTAATGCTTTCCTTATTACAGTGCAGTCATCCAGTTCCATATGCAGAAAAACACCCCCAAAGCATGACACTACCACCACCATGCTTCACAGTAGGGATGGTGTTCTTGGGATGGTATTCATAATTTTTGTTCCTTCAAACACTATGAGCAGTCATATGACCACATGACTTTCTCCCATGACTCCTCTGGATCATCCAAATGGTCATTGGCAAACCTAAAACGGGCCTGGACACGTGCTGGTTTGAGCAGGGGAACCTTCCATGCCATGCATGATTTTAAACCATGACGTCTGAGTGTATTACCAACAGTAACCTTGGAAATAGTGGTCCCAATTCCTTTCAGGTCATTAACCAGCTCCTCCTGTGTAGTACCTGGCTGATTCAACAAATTCTTGGGATCATTGAGAACCTACGAGGTAGATCTAGCATGGAGCCCCAGTTCGGGGGAGATTGACAGTAATATTTAGCTTCTTCCATTTCCTAATAATTGCTCCAACTGTGGATCTTTTATCATCAAGCTGCTTGGCAATTGCCCTGTAACCCTGTCCACCCTTGTAGAGGTCGACAACTCTGTCTCTGGTGTCTTTGGATAGCTCTTTGGTCTTGACCATGTTAGGAATTGGAGTCTTCCTGATTGTATGGGGTGGACTGGTGTTTATAAGCAGGTAACTGCCTCAAACAGGTCAAAAAGTTTCATGTCTATTACTGTGGATGGCAGTGTATGAGTGAAAATACCTGAAATGGGAGCACATCCAAACTAATACATAATATTGTTTTAATAGTACTGGAGATTAAGGATTATGTAGAAACTCTGGCCATTGTATAGGTTCGCATACCATTGCGTGTAAAATTATTATGACGCGGAAGAGCAATCATAACATAAATGAAAAGGAGAACTATACAAATCTAAACTTATACAGTGAGGAAAAAGTTTTCCCACTTAGAAATAATGAACGGGTCTAAAATTTCTATGGTAGGTTTTTGTCAACGGTGAGAGACAAGCTAAAAAATAAAAGAATCCAGAAATCACAGTGTATGATTTTTTTAAACAGTTTATTTGTATTATACTGACACAAACACGTTTGAAAACTAAAGTTCCAATAAGCATCGGTTTAACACCCACTTTTCACAACACTCAAATAAATTGCACACAAATATCTAACAGCGCTCTGCACGGCGGCAGCACAGCAGCAACAACAAACAATAATATGGCTACAATGCAAACTATTTGAAGTTCTCCACGGTCTAATTCTGCAGCGGACTTTTCCTCGCCTGGCACTATTATAAACTATCATAATCATCTTCAAATTTTAGAAAGTTTTGCTGTTTTGGGAAAGAAAAAAGAGCTTTCGATTTTGGGCCATGTTAACGCCTCCTCTGTCAACAGTTAACTTTTCCATTCCAATAGCACCTTATCCATCGTGACCTAGTAGCAAGCAAGGTGTCAGTTGGTAACCATGTTATTTTTAGGGTGTGCTATGCTATGGGAGGGGTTTCAAATGCAGACAATGACACACGTGACTGTGATTAACAATATTTTATTGTTGCGAGCAAGGGCGTAGGTTTGCATAGGGACGGTAGGAACATAACACTACCAACTTTTCAGGATGCTCAAATTGTCAACTTTTAAGCAACCTTATTTGCATTATTTAATTACTTCAGTTATATAGGTAATTTAGATTGTCTCCCTATATGTTGTAGGGATAGAATTGGCCCTACCATTATTAAGTGAATTACTTCCATTATGTTCAAATTTACATTGACCCCTTTTCACTTGCTGAATGTGCCAGTCCATTTTTCCCCTCAAACGAATCTTTGATTGGCTGATGATTTGACCCCCCACACACACACAGTCAAAGCCCCGACACTAATACATGCCGCCCCCTTCGAAGACAAGGAATATTTTTTTCTGCCAGCAGCAGCCACTGTAAGTAGTGTAAAAAGACATCAATGTTGTGGAAGTTGGGAACACACCACTAATTTTGCTACTGAAAGTCCGACCTGCATCAGAGTTAGCATAACATTAATCTGTGTGATTTTTCCGAACTCGAGTCGGAAGCTGCTTTAGAGAGAAACATCCTGTGTTTACTACTGTTGACGTTAATTAAACTGTGAGAAATGTAGCGAACCGAGGTTTACCCAGTTCCCCCCAATTTTCATTTTTACTTTATTTATGTAGTCTTTAAGCAGCCCATATAAGCTTTTTGTTGGGTTTGGCTGTGCTTGTGGACAAAAGCAGTAGTGTTTTACCTGAAGGCATTGATCATTTAGCGTATCAATTAATTAGATTCATATTTCTGAGAAATGTAGCTCTGAACCCCGTTCACCCAGTCTGTTTGGTCTTATTTAATGTCTTATTAAAGTCCCGTCCCCAGCAAAAAGTGTACATGCAGATTATGCTGTTATATCATCCCTACCAATATTGAGACCAAACTTACGCCCTTGGTTGCGAGGTATCGATGTATTCAGACAGACAGTATGCAGATAGGGGTCAGGGAAAATACAGACTTGGGGTTCCGACGTGGGGTGCACAGAGACAGGTCCCGGGACGAGAGCTTAAAATCATAAACCGGGAATCACAGCGAAAATACAAGCAAGGCATGATACAACTGACAGCAGAACATGACGAGTTGATCTGGCAACGTGGTGAAGCGTTCACTGCTTTTTCAAGGCTGCTGATGGTGATAGCATGCACCTGTAGTCGCTCCACCCATCGGACATCCAACCTGTGAATTAGATTAAAACATGCACACCTGCTGGAAGTGGCCCAGGTCTCAGGAGGGAGGGGCCGAGGCTCTAACAGTTATTTACAAAAAAAATAATAATAATAATAAAAAAATATATCAACATATACAGTGGGGCAAATAAGGATTTAGTCAACCACTAATTGTGCAAGTTCTCCCACTTGCAAATATTAGAGAGGCCTGTAATTGTCAACATGGGTAAACCTCAACCATGAGAGACAGAATGTGGAGAAAAAAAAACAAAATCACATTGTTTGATTTTTAAATAATTTATTTGCAAATCATGGTGGAAAATAAGTATTTGGTCAAAATCAAAAGTCCATCTCAATACTTTGTTATGTACCCTTTGTTGGCAATAACGGAGGCCAAACGTTTTCTGTAACGCTTCACAAGCTTTTCACACACTGTTGCTGGTATTTTGGCCCATTCCTCCATGCAGATCTCCTCTAGAGCAGTGATGTTTTGGGGCTGTCGTTGGACACCACAGACTTTCAACTCCCTCCACAGATTTTCTAAGGGGTTGAGATCTGGAGACTGGCTAGGCCACTCCAGAACCTTGAAATGCTTCTTACGAAGCCACACCTTTGTTGCCCTGGCTGTGTATTTGGGATCATTGTCATACTGAAAGACCCAGCCACGTCTCATCTTCAATGCCCTTGCTGATGGAAGGAGATTTTCACTCAAAATCTCTCGATACATGGCCCCATTCATTATTTCCTTTACACAGATCAGTCGTCCTGGTCCCTTTGCAGAAAAACAGCCACAAAGCATGATGTGGGTATGGTGTTCTCTGGATTCAATTCAGTATTCTTTCTCCTCCAAACACGAGAACCTGTGTTTCTACCAAAATCTTCTATTTTGGTTTCATCTGACCATAACACATTCTCCCAGTCCTCTTCTGGATCATCCAAATGCTCTCTAGTGAACCGCAGACTGGCCTGGACGTGTACTTTCTTCAGCAGGGGGCATGTCTGGTAGTGCAGGATTTAAGTCCCTGGCGGCGCATTGTGTTAATGATAGTAGCCTTTGTTACTGTTGTCCCAGCTCTCTGTAGGTCATTCACTAGGTTCCCCCGTGTGGTTCTGGGATTTTTGCTCACCGTTTTTGTTATCATTTTGACGCCACGGGGTGAGATCTTGCATGGAGCCCCAGATCGAGGGAGCTTACTAGTGATCTTGTATGTCTTCCATTTTCTAATAATTGCTCCCACAGTTGATTTCTTTACACCAAGCGTTTTACCTATTGCAGATTCAGTCTTCCCAGCCTGGTGCAGGTCTACAATTTTGTCTCTGGTGTCCTTCGACAGCTCTTTGGTCTTGGTCAAATTGAAGTTTGGCGTGTGACTGACTGAGATTGTGGGCAGATGTGTTTTATACCGATAAGGAGTTAAAACAGGTGCCATTACTACAAGTAACGAGTGGAGCCTCGTTCGACCCCTGTAGAAGAAGTTAGAGCTCTTTGACAGCCAGAAATCTTGCTTGTTTGTAGGTGACCAAATACTTATTTTCCACTGTAATTTGGAAATAAATTCTTTAAAAATGAAACAATGTGATTTTCTGTTTTTTTTCCCACATCCACTCTCTCATGGTTAAGGTTTACCCAAGTTCACAATTACAGCCCTCTCTAATCTTTTCAAGTCTGAGAACTTGCACAATTGGTGGTTGACTAAATACTTATTTGCCCCACACTATATTTAATCCCGAAAGTTAAATACACCATTGTTTCAATATGCTGTATTTATGAATTTATTTTTAACCAAAAAAAAAAAAAAAAAAAAAAAAAGAATCTCCTAATACACTTTTTTTCTCCCCAACACCAGGTGCACTCTCAGCACCCGACGTTCCACGCCACTATTACTGTCCCACTGTGCCGCATTCATAATGCGAATTATCTTAAAACAAGAATAATGTAGAAAAATGCTTGTCTTTATCAAATGTTTCATTGAGTGAGTCCACTCAAATCCACTCACTCTTTGACGCTCACGCTGCTGAGAACAGCCTTTCACTTACACAATGAGTTGCCACAGCACACTACAGCTAGTGTTTAACAAGCTAAACAATGATTGACACATTTGTTCCCTTTGATGGTAGAGCCTGCTTTCAGACAGACACGCCTTACCACAAAAAGACATCAAGATCCTCTGTGCAGTTATTTCACTGTGTAAAGACATGCAGTTTTCATTGTCAGCAACATCGACCCCACCATGAATGTCAAGCTGATGTGCCGTATTTACCTTACCTTGTTCAAAAACAAACAAACAAACAAACAAAAAATACTCACAGCAGGGGGTGCTTGATGAGCTTTTCTTGTTTTCCCCATCCAAAAACAGCCGTTTTGGTCCAAATTTGTAATGCCCGTGCTTTTTGTCCATACAAAGCGTGCACAATGGCAGTACACACGTATGCTGGATAGTTTACGTAGTACTACTTGGCTACTACAAAGACAGCATTCTGTTTCACCTACAGTGTGTGTTGGATTTTTTGTATTGAAAACAAAAGCACCCGTGTATTATAATGCAAATCCTCGCAGATAGACGGCGCAATGACACACAAACACATTTGAAAACGAAAATGGCCAATAAGCCTCGATTTAACACCCCTTTTCACAACAGTAAAATATATTGCACACAAATATCCAACAGCGCTCTGCACAGCGGCAGCTCAAAAGCAATAACAAACAATATTATGGCTACAATACAAATTATTTGAAGTTCTCCATGGTCTAAATCTGCAGCTAACTTTTCCTTGCTTGGCACTCTCAAAAACTATCATAATCATCTTCAGATTTTAGAAAATTTGCTGTTTTTGTAAAGAGAAAATAGCTTTCGTTTTTGGGCCATGTTAACACCTCCTTTGTCAACAGTTAACTTTTCTATTCGAATTGCGCCTTATCCAATGTGACCTGGTAGCAAGCAAGGTGTTAGGTGATGACCATGTTATTTACAAAAAACAAAAATCAACATACAGTGCCTTGCAAAAGTATTCGGCCCCCTTGAATCTTGCAACCTTTCGCCACATTTCAGGCTTCAAACATAAAGATATGAAATTTAATTTTTTTGTCAAGAATCAACAACAAGTGGGACACAATCGTGAAGTGGAACAACATTTATTGGATAATTTAAACTTTTTTAACAAATAAAAAACTGAAAAGTGGGGCGTGCAATATTATTCGGCCCCCTTGTGTTAATACTTTGTAGCGCCACCTTTTGCTCCAATTACAGCTGCAAGTCGCTTGGGGTATGTTTCTATTAGTTTTGCACATCGAGAGACTGACATTCTTGCCCATTCTTCCTTGCAAAACAGCTCGAGCTCAGTGAGGTTGGATGGAGAGTGTTTGTGAACAGCAGTCTTCAGCTCTTTCCACAGATTCTCGATTGGATTCAGGTCTGGACTTTGACTTGGCCATTCCAACACCTGGATATGTTTATTTTTGAACCATTCCATTGTAGATTTGGCTTTATGTTTTGGATCATTGTCCTGTTGGAAGATAAATCTCCGTCCCAGTCTCAGGTCTTGTGCAGATACCAACAGGTTTTCTTCCAGAATGTTCCTGTATTTGGCTGCATCCATCTTCCCGTCAATTTTAACCATCTTCCCTGTCCCTGCTGAAGAAAAGCAGGCCCAAACCATGATGCTGCCACCACCATGTTTGACAGTGGGGATGGTGTGTTCAGGGTGATGAGCTGTGTTGCTTTTACGCCAAACATATCGTTTTGCATTGTGGCCAAAAAGTTCAATTTTGGTTTCATCTGACCAGAGCACCTTCTTCCACATGTTTGGTGTGTCTCCCAGGTGGCTTGTGGCAAACTTTAAACGAGACTTTTTATGGATATCTTTGAGAAATGGCTTTCTTCTTGCCACTCTTCCATAAAGGCCAGATTTGTGCAGTGTACGACTGGTTGTTGTCCTATGGACAGACTCTCCCACCTCAGCTGTAGATCTCTGCAGTTCATCCAGAGTGATCATGGGCCTCTTGGCTGCATCTCTGATCAGTTTTCTCCTTGTTTAAGAAGAAAGTTTGGAAGGACGGCCGGGTCTTGGTAGATTTGCAGTGGTCTGATGCTCCTTCCATTTCAATATGATGGCTTGCACAGTGCTCCTTGAGATGTTTAAAGCTTGGGAAATCTTTTTGTATCCAAATCCGGCTTTAAACTTCTCCACAACAGTATCTCGGACCTGCCTGGTGTGTTCCTTGGTTTTCATAATGCTCTCTGCACTTTAAACAGAACCCTGAGACTATCACAGAGCAAGTGCATTTATACGGAGACTTGATTACACACAGGTAGATTCTATTTATCATCATCGGTCATTTAGGACAACATTGGATCATTCAGAGATCCTCACTGAACTTCTGGAATGAGTTTGCTGCACTGAAAGTAAAGGGGCCGAATAATATTGCACGCCACACTTTTCAGTTTTTTATTTGTTAAAAAAGTTTAAATTATCCAATAAATGTTGTTCCACTTCATGATTGTGTCCCACTTGTTGTTGATTCTTGACAAAAAAATTATATTTCATATCTTTATGTTTTAAGCCTGAAATGTGGCGAAAGGTTGCAAGATTCAAGGGGGCCGAATACTTTTGCAAGGCACTGTATATACAGTATTTAATCCCCAAAGGTAAATACGCTATTGTTTCTATATGCTTTATTTATGGATTTATCTTTAACCCCAAAATAAATCTCCCAAAACACACTATTTCTCCCCAACACCAGGGGATGCTACAGCACCCTCAGCACCCCACTTCCCACACCACTGTTAAACTGTTTTAAACATGTTACTGTCCCACCATGCTGCCATTATAATGTGAAGTATTTTTAAACATGAATGACGTAGAAAAATGCTTGTCTTTATCAAATGCTTCATTGAGTGAGTCCACTCAAATCCACTCATGCTTTGACGCTCACGTTGCTGAGAACAGCCTCTCACGTACACAGGGAGTTTTCACAGCACACCACCGCTAGTGTTTAACAAGCTAAACCAGGGGTCCCCAACCTTTTTTGCACCAAGGACCGGTTTGATTTGGATTTTTTTTTCGCGGACCGGCAATGTGCGGCAGAAAAATAAGTTCTTCTCCAATTGTGAAAGGTTTCTTAGCTTTAGCAATGCGGTTCGCCACGAGATACGATGCTCTCAGCGCATTCGCATTTGTCGATGTGGTGGCCCTCTTTAGTTGTTTTTGTCCTTCGTGCTCGCTCTTTTTGCTTTCAAAAAAATCCAAAGGCTTGCCTTTTATTCCAGGGGGCTTAGTCTCTATATGCAGCTTCGAAGGCTTAATTGCCTCGTTTACTAGCTTTTGGCCACATATTATGCAGAGTGGACTTGGCGCCTGACAGTCACCTGTTGCGACAAACCCATATTTTAGGTAGGATATCAGGTATTGTCTGTTAAAAGAAGATTTTGTGTTCATCGATGTTGTAGGCTCATCTTCTGGCACGTCAGGTGCCCTTTTCCCCTTAAAAAATCTATCCAAAGACGTTTGTTTTTCAGTCATCTTTGCGAGTGTGGGAGCTAATTATTTCCCCGGAACAAATGTGATTGGCGCCGACCTACGTAATACGTTACTCTCAAGGCCAAGTGCACATAGATATGCAAAACAAGATGTACTGCTAACAGTCCAATCAACGCATTTCTTTGACAACCTCCTATCCTGTAGTTGTATATCTAGAGTTGACAGAGATATTGGTGTGTTAAACGGCACAGGCCAAAGTCAACCGGCCAGAATGCAGTTGTTAATAAATTATTTATTATTTCTGCGCGGCCCGGTACCAAATGTGCCACAGACCGGTACAGGTCCGCGGCCCGGCAGATGGGAACCCCTGAGCTAAACAATGATTAACAGATGGATTTGATGGTAGAGCTACCAAGCTTCTCTGGCGAGATCAAAGCAGCACCCTTGTCAATCATCGTTAACTTTAAATAGCTAACATTACAGCTGCGTTTCTAAGGAAATTATGTTTTAGCTGCGATTCGGTTGTATGGTGTTGATGTTACACAAACCCGAGCAATGTTGGGCTATACTGCTAGTAAGGCATAAAGATGACAATTTTGGTAGTATTTAAATTTGTTCATAATTTTTAAACTATACTATGAACAGTGTTGTCAGTAACGCGTTACTGTAATCTGATTACTTTCTTTCAGTAACGAGCAATCTAACGCGTTAGTTTTTCCAAGCCAGTAATCTGATTAAAGTTAGTTTCCTCAGTAACTGTACGTTACTATTTTGTTTTTGCCTCATACTGTATGTAGAATGAAGAATACTGTAGTCATGTACGAAGAGCATTTGAATAAAAAATACCGCATTTGAGTTTGGGAGTGACATTACATCTCACGTTTTCTCATCGGAAAAAAAACGGGTCACGTGCAGTACCATGCTGTATGCGCGCCGTCTGCCACATAGCCTGGCTAGTGGCTACCTATCAGGATGCTAACAGTAAAGGAGTCAGAGAGACAGACCCGGCTGCAGAAAGAATTTACGGGGGGGGCATTACATTATTTTGGGGGGGTCACACTTCTTCAATGTAAATTTAGCCGTAACAGTGGTGTTTTCACCCGTTATATTTTCTGATGATAGTGTCAGTCAGTGAAACTGCAGGAGGTGGCAGCGCTATCCCTTCATGTTGACTTTCGGCCGCGTCTTTGTCATGGCTTGAGTTCGTCTTTAGTTTCATGAAAAAAACACGGATGTCCATTCCAATTTGAATTAGCAACGGAGGAGCCGCTCAATCGCCATTTCTGTAACCGGAGCAATCCCTATCCAATCGCAGTACACAATGGCCAGCTACTCAGCCCGCCCCCCCTTATCTGTGATTGGCTAGAAATTGCCTACATTCGCTGCTCTGATTGGTTGAATTGAATGACGACAGATCAAGATAGGATGACTAGAGCAGTGTTTTTCAGCCTTTTCTGAGTCACCGGACGTTTTTACGTTGGAAAAAAATCTCGCGGGACACCACACCAAAATGTTCCAAAATTACTTTCTGTATAGTATATTTAATTATAAAATAATTTCTCAGTATTTATACTTACTCAGTGTGAAACGTTTAGCAATTAGGCTTGAAAAACTATCAGACAGGGGACTTGAGCAATGCATTTAAGCACATCAGGGCTGGTCGTCTCGCTGACAATGGCTTTGCAGAAAGGTAGTATTAACGTCTCTGCCACAGTTTGGGACTTTTAGGATTTAGCAACAAAGTAACTGGCTTTCAGGGCGTTCTTATTTACCTTTGTAGTTTTTCTCAAAAAAGTTGCCCATTTCTCTGTGTTTTCCTGAAGGCGTACAAAATAATCCATCGACTTGTTCTGAAGCGACGGGCGTTCATTTGGAGATGACGTTTAAAGTGCTTGTGACACGAAAAAGCATGTTTATTTCATAATACACGCAGTATTTTATGCTCCTGAATGATATGGACCGCTTGGATGTGTGTGGAAGCGATCGCTATATTTATTTAGTTTTTTGAATCCCGCGCCAGGAAAATGAGTGACTTCCGGCTTCGGTCTCGCATTGAGGAGGAGGGCGCTGTGACGTGTACGGTAGAAGACGTCCTCTTCATGCTACAGTGTACTGTTGTGTATGAGGATGAAGGATTCAGCTGATTTTGCGGATTAATACTTTTATTTTTTGCATCACGCCAGCCAAACGGCTGCAGAAAAATCATTCTGTATGCGGGAGAGGCGTATGCGCCTTTTTGGAGTTTCAAAAGGTTCCCATTCACCGTGGATATTTACTGTGGGACCATTGGACTTACAAGGAAGTGAGTAAACATCTTGTTTTGTATTATGTCAAATACGAATACAGTGATTACAAAGTAAACACTATAAAATTCCTTTAAATAAAGGACTACTTACGTTTGATCATTGATAGGCATGTAAAAAGCTATCCTCACGCTCATTAGCAGTTAGCCGTTAGCACGGTAGCTGCACAACAATTCCAGCCACCCTCCTCCAGGGAACGAACTGTAAATTGCTCTCCGCCGGGCGGTTTGCTGATCCACAAAGAAACTCGACAACAGGGTCGTCATGTCAAATAATCCAGGCTAGTTATGTGTGATTTTCCACTTCGAAGACTTTGAAACATCCCTCGGTTCGGGTTAGCATGTCGGCTAGCTGTCACTCCTTCTGGTCTGTTTACATTCTCCGAAGCCGGGTAAGGGAAATGACATATGTCCGATTTAGGTGTCATAAAATACCGTTCGGGAGGTGTGACAGTAAAGGTAAAGTCGACTGTTTTGACCATTATGGAGTAATTTTGCCATGTCGTCTTGAATAAATGGATTTTTATTATTTTATATTCCATTTAGCACAAGTTATTTGTCATGACCATGCCATTTATTTAGCAATTGGGGAGAGTACTTGGGTAAAAAGAATATCCTGTAAAAATATTGAAGTAAAGAGACAGAAACAATGACATTTTGCCGCTCTCTTCGTCGCGTTTTCCTCATTGTGAATAGTTCCCCCTCGACGGGCTGACTGGTCCTTCTCAAGCCATTTATATAGCTATTGGGGAAAAATACTTGGATAAAAAGAATATCCTGTAAAAATATTGGGAGTAGAGAGACTGAAACAATGACATTTTGCAGCTCTCTTCGTCTCGTTTTCCTCGTTCTGAACAATTCCCCCTCAATGGGCTGAATAGTAAAACCGATGAGCCTAGTCTACCGCTGACGTCATCCACCTGTTGGGGACGCTAAAGCCCTATAATTGTAGGCGTGGCTAACCGGCAGATTAAAAGACTAATTTCTCGTCATCTGCGCTTTGCTAAATTGTTGTATATAGTCGAATCGTCTCAAAATATGATTCTAATTCACATAATAATGCCATTTAAGACTTTTTTTCTGGTGTCGTAAGCTTGTATGGCGCTAGATAGCCGCTCGTGTCGCGTTCAAGAACTGCTCGGATTTCTAGGCATCTCCCACCTAGCTGTCCTCGATAATGTGTTGGAATAAAACAAAGAGGGAGGATTAACGGTCGTCACATATGGATAAAATGGAAAGGACACTTTTGTATATATCGACACTTGACGAGTCAAATAATGAACAGTAGAAGTGCTGGGGTCCACATTATTACGGAGAGCAAGGTGGCTGATGGCTAGAAATCCGAGCAGTTCTTGAACGCAACATGACTCATCTGCACACAACCAAGAACTTTTTTTCCCCATTCCTTCCTTCCTACTGCAACTTTGACCGACAATGTTAAAAAAAAAGCGACATTGGATAATTTCTCGCGGCACACCTGACGATCTCTCACGGCGGCAGCACAATCGGTTGAAAAACACTGGAATATAGGGTTCATTCTCCCCGTGTGTGTGTGTTTTTGTGGAAGATTTAAAAAAAAATAAAAAAAATTACACAGTACAGTTTAATCGAGCTAGGGCGGGCACAGCCGTCCGTCAGGGCGGGCACGGCCCCCTAATGCCCGCCCATGCCGCCGGGTCTGCGGAGAGATACAACAAACCGCTGCATTTGCTCACTGGAGATACAGCCATTACTTCACATATCCGTCCAGTAAAGATGACAAAAATATCTCCGTGCGTTGCAAACTCTGCGCTGGCTCAGATGGACTGTCGACCGCTATATACTCGACATCCAATTCAACAAGGAAGCACCTGGAATTACAGCACAACGCGTCGCGAAAAAAACTCAAAACAAGACGACAGGTAACGAGGCAGCCAGCAACTAGCCTGTATAATATGTGTAATTATGTACATTTTATAGTTAAGAGTTTATAAACGTAGGCGGAGTTTTACATTTGTGGGACTGCGGGGAGAAGCATGTTGAAGACTGAAATGAAAGTCAAAAGTTTGGTCACACTTAATAAATTTTGCGTTTTATATATTTTCACTGCTATTGTAAATTCTCACTGAAGACATCATAACTATGAACGAACACGTGGAATGGCAAAAAAAGTGAAATAACTGAAAACAGGTTTTGTATTCTACATTCTTCAAAGTATCCACCTTTGAGGTGTCTCCAAACTTTTTGGCAATACTGTACAGTGGGGAGAACAAGTATTTGATACACTGCCAATGGGAAAACCCATTGGCAGTGTATCAAATACACACATCTTGATACTGTTCGAGTTCAATCAGCTGTTGAAGTTGTTGTTGGTAGCGTTTGAAAGCTTAGGTTTAAAGAAATTCTAAATATCCATCTTGCCTCCTCTGGTGTAGTTTTGGCTAAGCAAAGCAAAGGATAGTCTCAAGGTGTTAGTCACATGATCTGTTCGAAAAATGATTTTGACCCATCATGAAAACTACGTTGTAGGATTTTTGTTCATTTCATAATTTTTTGTTGTTTTATTGCTTTACAACTTTTATAGACAACATTTTAATGGCTAGGTCTTTATTTCAAAGGGGAAGTTCAGAATTTTTTACATTGGGCTTCATCTTGGAGTTAGCGGGGATTTAATTAGTCGTTGGACTTTTTTAAACAAATTTCGTGCAGTTTGTCAGTTATTTGTTAGTTTCAAGGCTCCGGGATGGCTAAGCTAGGGCGAGTCAATGGTGGTTGAAATCAACTCCATGGACTAATTAAACCCCTGCTAACTCAAAGATCAAGCCTTATGTAAAAAACTCAATTACACGTGATGAAATTTTTCTGTTATTTTTATGTTGAGGCAGCAAAAGGAGAAAAATTGGTAAAAAGTAACTGATAAGTTACTTTTAAAGTAACTTAGTTACTTTGATAATAAAGTAATCAGTAAAGTAACTAGATTACTTTTTTGAGGTGTAATCAGTAATCAGTAATTAAATGACTTTTTTAAGTAATCCGTGACAACACTGACTATGAATATGTGGTATATCATGTAAACTCGGAATATCAACTAATATTACTTGCATAGTGTAGGTATTAACTACTCTATGGATGGTTTGTTGTCAATAATTAACCCCCCCTTTATGCCCAGGTTTTTGGAGGATCTTTGCAGTATATGAAGATGAAGCCCCACTTACAACTTGTCCAAGAAAGGGAAGAGAGATAGGGTGACAGAGAGAGAGCAGTTACCAAGCAACCTAGCTGACCAATAAGGTGTGTTTAGGCCGCGAGCAAAAGAAAGAAGGATTGGGGGATGTGGTAAGGAACACGAAGAGAGAGATTGAAGGAAGGGAAGGAGGTGGATGCGGCTGAAGAAAGGAGGGGTAAGGGACCATAAAGGGACGAGGATAAAGCGCCGGTCACAGCCCACTGATTGGAGTTGCTCTGGCCAATCAATTTGAGCAGGTGCGTGACCACAGTGATCCAGCATCAATCACACACACGTGCACACAAAGGAAAACTCATTCATTACTGGGGAATTTGTCAAAAGCAAAAAAGAAAAGAAAAAAAAAAGAAAAAAAGCTCAACGGAAATACACACTCTTTCAAAAGTATTGTAGGAGTAAGGCCAATTAGTTTATTTTGCTCTGAACTGAAAACATTCTGGTTTGACAACAAAAGATGAATGTGAGACACGAGAGCTTCAGTTTTATTCTAAAACAGAAAAAAAAAAACTCTTCTTGCTTGGACGGGCAGGTAACAATTCCTCAACCGGGCCAAATGAGCAACTTGTCTCAGTTCTGGGCCCACAACAGAAGTAGTGTGTGCATGTTTGAAATTAAGGTATTGACAGTGATCAGGGATGTCTTTGTGTGCTATGGAATTCCACTCTCTCTCCTCTATGACAATGCATAAATCTGTCTTAAACTTTTGTCCACATTCTAAGTTAAAGCATGTTTTCCTCCTGGAGAAGTGTTGGACTGTAATTTTTTTTGGTAAATTATAAATAAGTTCTATCCATTTCACCAACCAATGACGACTAAAAACAACACCTAGTACACAGTAATGGTGAGGTATTGAAAGATGCAAGGTAATAGAAATGTTGAACAAGTAATAGTCGGATTGCTCTTTTGAATATGTATATTGTATGCAAAATAAATAAATGAATACGTTAAAAACAACCTCCAGGCAACCTTGTCTGTCCACTTCATTAATCCTGAGGCTCCCAGATGTCAGAAGTCAGCTTTTTCACTCATCAGGCGTTCTTTAAACACTATTGATCCCACATGATACGAACTGCCATTCATCTGATTTGTTTGGATTAGGAGTGGGAACCTCTTGTTACCTCACGATACGATAGGATTTGCGATACAAAGCTCACGATAATGATGATATGACGATATGGTGATACATTGGTCAGGAAATCATTCTAGAATATTCTGCAAACAACTAATACACAGAAAAACAAGCTTCTGCTGTGAATTGGAATGAATTTATCACTAGTAGACATCCAATCCATTTGAACTTCAAACGGATCGAACGTCTATGGCCGTCAGTGACAGCCAATGCCAGGCAATGAGGTAATTTGGGGCCATTTAAGGTCATTTACCTGTATATTTTCAGTTACTTCCTGTTGATTTGGGGGTATTTTATGGGTCACTTCTGGTTTATTTTGAGTTACAGAACAGGAAGTGACCTGGTAATCACCCAAATGAATAGGCAGTGACTCAAACTCAACAGGAAAGGACCTGTAAATGTCCTAAAATGAACAGCAAGTGATCTGTAAATGCGCTGAAAATCGGACAGAATGACTGTGAATGCTCTGGTTTCGAAAGAACAAACGTTCCCAGTCTAAATGGATTGGGTGTCAAGCACCGTCAATGTAGCCTTAGAGTTAACTGAGACACTATTATGGTGGAAGATTTTGGTAGCAACTTGTTGGTTCTTTTTTTTAAATTTTTTTTTATACATTGACACCTTTTTAGAACAATATCTCGATTCTTGGCAGGAGTATATCGATAACCTTTTGGGATACAAAGTATCACGATATATCACCATTTCGATATTTTGTCACACCCCTAGTTTGGATGATTTTATTCCATATGCTTTTACCGATTAGCATGTCTTAAAATTATTGCCCCTCCATCCACTACATGGTCTCTCCTCTTTGGGGGTTTCACCTAAAAACAGTCAAGCTCTGGACTCCAGATCCTTGAGACCCTAAAAGGGCTAATATCTATGTGGCGTGCTGATATTGTTGTGATCTCACTGTGCGCTTTGATCAAGTGCAGAAGTACTCAAACAAGAAATTTCAGAAAGTTATCCAATATGTAAAATGAAAAAAATATGACAGTGTAGCAAGTCAATAAAAGTGGAAGTTCAAGGAATTTTATGTCATATCATCACACATTTTAACAAGATATGGCATGATATCTGAAAACAGTACTGTTGCCAATATTGCTACATCTTTGAGCATTATAACGTTTTTTGTGGAAATACACAGAAGCACCATGCATTGTAAGTTTTTTATACAGTGTGGTAACCTCACAACGTTTTGGACAGAATAAACAAGGACAGTGAGCCATATGAGGCATCCTGCACTTCATCTCTGAAATGAAAATCTGTGATGTTGATTATGGGATGATGAAAGTGAAAATGAAAGTAAATGTAATCAAGTTAGGAGGTGTGATTGACTCCGAATGGGGGATAGAATTATAGAAACCACAAGCAAGAGAACAGATGTGACCATGAAACTCATATTACTTTAATCCATTAACCAATTTATCATTTGGAATACCTAAAGAAATGTACTGATATAAGAATTAGGGATGTCCCGATCACATATTTTTGCACCCGAGTCCAAGTCAACTGATTTTGAGAGTCCCGATTCGATACCGAAATTTTTTTTTGTTTATTTTTGTTTTTATTTGAGCAAAAGTTCCAAACAGGTTACAGTACTGTACTTTTTACAGTACTTCCTCTTCCGCTTTTTCCAGGAGTGTGGCGAAGTATAAAACATACATTTTTGTATCTTTTGGCAATACCATTGTATTTCTGGATTATTTTGTTACAATTTAGCCCTTTAAATGGAAAAAAATATAAATTAGGCCTGAATGATATTGGAAAATATTAACATTGCGATATACGTATATTGCCAAGGCTCCAGACTTACTTTTTACATTGGTTGCACTGGTGCGCCTTTTTTCTTAAAGTGCACTAGCACAAAATGTAAGCGCACCCAGTGCTGTTAATTTTACTTCAAAAAAGTAATTAGTGATAGTTACAAATAACTTCTCCCAAAAAGTAATTGTGTTAGTAACTCAGTTGCTTCATTTAAGAGTAATTACTTACTTATGAAAGTAATTGACGTTACTTTTCAGGTTTTTTCACATCAAATATATTTATAGTTTATATTAACCGATTGAATTTAACTGATTTTTTTCATTCATTCATTTTCCATGCCACTTTTCCTCACGAGGGTCGCAGAGGTGCTGGAGCCTATCCCAGTAGGCAGTAGGTGGGGTACACCCTGAATTGGTTGCCAGCCAATCACAGGGCACAATGAGACAAACAACTATTCACGTACACACTCATACCTGCGGACAACTTAGAGTGGTCAATCAGCCTACCAAGCATGTTTTAGGGATGTGGGTGGAAACCAGAGACCCTGGAGAAAACCCACGCAGGCACAGGGAGAACATGCAAACTCCACACAGTAAGTAATTTAACTCTTGATCTTAGAACTGTGAGGCGGATGTGCTAACCACTCGGCCACCATGCTGCCTGATTTTTTCTTTCCAAAAAAAAAAAAAAAATGGTCACTCTTTTTACATGAAAAAAAAAATCACCTATATAAGAGTCTAACAGTATACAAACTTTAACTTTCAAATGCTGTGAGAACAAAAAAGCCTTTTTGCCTGTTGCACTTAACCCGCACCGAACCGTGATCTCCGTACCAAGGTAGGTACTGCACCGTGACTTGTGTGTATCGTCACACTCCTACTATATAGAGATATATTTTTCTGCAGGTGAGGCTCTGAATCTACTGCCTTTGCTCTATTTGTTTTGATTAAAAAACATCACACAGGTTTCATGGATATATGAATCAAGAAAACTTAAGGGCAAATGCCAATTTTTGATAATAAATTTAATTACATAAATAAATAATTTATTATTATATTGTAGCGTCTACAAAGACAATGCCAACTTGGTGATGATAATGCACAATCATCAGGAAAACAGTACATTATTTTCAATTGGTTGTAAATAATTGTCAGCGGGCCCCCCAGATGTCTAATATTTAGAAGAAAAAAAAAAACTTTAAAAAATTATTCATTCGCACATTTTAAACTTTTAAACAAATTACGCCACAATGAAAAAAATTGTGTCTGTAAATAAGCCACGGATATCTACCTCATAACTTTTGCCTATTTGTATTTTTTTTTTTTTTTGTTACTGTTCCATTTTCCCCAATGTTTTAGATGATAAATAATCGATCCAAACAAAGAAAAATTGGAAAAAAAAGTTCAAAAGGGTAAACATTTGAAAAAGAAAATCTCAACCACTCCTTGATGTCTGCGATTTCTGCATCACGACCCATGTTATATTATCGTGTTTCACCCAGAAAATCCCCAAAAAGTCCTGCTGTGGCCATTCATAGCTGTGTCTTGACCAGTGTTGGGCACAATACTTTAAAAAAGTAATTAGTTACATTACTCACTACTTCTTCCAAAAAGTAACTGAGTTAGTAACTGAATTACTCTATAGTAAAAGTAACTAGTTACCAGGGAAAGTAACTTTTCCCGTTACTTTAAAAAGAACTTGTTGTATGTCAAAGAATTTGAAATTTTCTGAGCAGTATTCGAGTCAGTGGAATAGAGAAGAACAGACAGGTAGTTAACTTGTTAGGTGCTTCAGCAGATTTGAATTACTTACCACAGATGTAGACAAAAGCTTTGCCCTGGGACATAAATTACACATTACATGCAGGTTCTTTCCTTTAATTTCGACAAACTTGAAATGGTGTCTATATCTCCACCTCTTAAAGGACATTTTTTCTTCTGAATGCTCTGCCATCCCGACCCTGTGCATATGTTTTGCGTGTGTGTGTTTGCCGCACGCGCTGTTCCGGTTTGCTTGTGAAATCACCGGCTCTGATTGGCTTACCACGACACATGACTCTAACCCTCAGCCAATCACAATCACTTCCATCGCATCTCTCGAGGGGCTGCATTTAGGTAGGCTCGTTTCCCGACAATTCACGTCACCTTCAAAGCGTCTGCTGTCCTCAAGATGGAAGCAGAATTATTGCTGGCTGACAGTGGGAGATGGGAACGAGGCTAGCATCGGGTGTAGCAAACACAGAAACGTTACCAAACTTTGGAAAGCATTGTCTAATTGAATGAGCAGGGACAAACAGCTTGGAGTCAGAAGTAAGTGCGCTATTCTCGAACCTGAACGCACACCAAGTCTTGGATGACAAATCAACAGGGCAGAGAGTCGACTCGACACGACAGGTAGTTTCTTCAATTTATTCAGAGTTAGTAACGCACCGCTTTTGACCGTGAGTAACGGTAAAGGCGGAAAAAGTAATTAGTTAGATTAACCCGTTACTGAAGAAAAAAATAACACCGTTACGTAACGGCGTTATTTATAACGGCGTTACTCCCAACACTGGTCTTGACACTCAGTGATACATGCCACACGGAGTTTTTGGATCAAAATTAGGTAAGTATGCAATAATATCTCGTTAAAATCATGGTTTCTTTAATTATGCTCTCTCGTGCTCTCACCTCGAGTTAGGGTTTAGGGGTTTAAAAAATATATATTTTATTTAAAAAATGCCCTCCGGTTCAAAATTTTTCTTTCCCTAGAAAATAAAGATTTTAAGCTTTCCAACAATGTATCACACCTGCATATAGGACAATTTTGAAATTTGGCCAAACTCTGGGTCTCAGAGCGGAACTTCAAGTCACCTGAGTTTTTTCCGTCATATATAAAAATAATAAATATATATATATATATATATATATATATTTTTTTTTTTTTTTTTTTTTAACAGCCCTGAGGGACAGCGGTAACAACATGTAAGTAATACCCACTGTCATGAATAAATATCAAACAAAAAATTATAATACCATAGTATTAAAAATGTGTAAAACCCATACCGGACCGGCCCTTCTGACCAGCCGGCCCACCGGCATTTTTCCCAATCCCCCCGATTAGCAGCTCCGGGCCTGCTTTTCACCCGATTCCGATCCTCTGAAAAATACTGCAATTGGCCCGATTTCCGATCACATGATCGGATCGCGACATTCCTAATAAAAATACATATAACATTTCAGTTACATCTGAATACATGGTTAAAAGTCGACTGAGTGGTTACAAAAATGACTAAATAATAAACTGGCAGAAAATTGATTTGAAATGTAACATTGGTTTTAAATAATGGTTGACAAGTAGTTGACAAAATTTAATCTGGATTAGTAAAATGTATGACTAACAGATTCACATATGGCAAATTCATTATTACTCGTACAATAAATATATAAATACTTATGAAATCAGACATACCACAAAATTCACAATGGTGAGTAAATTAATCATGGACTGTGATTTAATGACACTCAAAGCATTATTTCTTTGTCGTTAACAAGATTAGTCATTACTGTCATATTTATTTAGAGATTAGATTAGATTAGATTAGATTAGATTAGATTAGATTAGATTAGATTAGAAAACAATGGCTCCAGCCAGCACATTTGATGAATGACACATTCAAGTCTGTCTTCACTGACCGTGTGATGTGACGCAACTTTGTAAATGGGGACTGGTTGATTCATCATGAATCATTCACTATTATTAATGCTGGAGGTAAGTAAAATCTCTATGATATTGACTAGATAAAGGCTAGAAGCACAGTGTTTAAAAATGATATCAACTAGGCTTGAAACTAAATATTGATGTCCAATTTATTTCATCGCTCTGGCAGTCAGTGAGTACAAGACATCAGTAATATACTACAGCAGTTCTGAGCCGTTGCACACTTGACAAGTTTGACTTTTTAATATGATAGAAATATTAACATCAGTTTTCAAACCTTATACTGGCAACAGAGTTATCATGTTTAAATATGATGTATTTTGGCAGCTCGACTGCCACTACAGACTAACTTCTAGTAAACACTTCAGCAAAATTACTTATTGTATTTTGTAAAACTTGACAATGATTGTGCTCAGTCAACAAAAAATAGACCCAACAGTATTCACTTGAGGAGTTCGAGGTGTCAGTTAAGGACATGATTTAGATCAGAGGAAAACAAAGCTAGAAGCTTGTAAACAATGGCAACCTTCCCAAAGGTGGAAACTGTCGTGGCAGCAGTTTAATCAGAATAGGTCAACATTGTTTTGTTTTCTTTATGAAAAAAGTAAAAGACAAAAATGCTTTGTTGTTTGTGTTGTTACAGAACCTTCTCCATTACAAATAATACTAATATAATACTGCGTTCCTAGATCTAAGAATAATTGATGAAAAAAAAAATCTTGCGACAAAGTTTCTACCATTGAAGGAGTACTTTACCAATCGACTGTTTGTATTACTCTAACACACTTAATATAAGCAGTCAGGGAATAGTATTGTTTCTCGTATTTACTGTTTGACTGTTTATATTACTCTAACACACCCAATATAAAATAAATAGCACTTATACTATAGTTTAAGGAAAACAAGCAGAATATAGAGCATAAGGGATACATGACGCCTTTTATCACGATAGCCCAAGGTGTGCGTCATGCAACTGACTGAGCAAGATTGACGCTGACATTTACAAGCCCACGTCTGCACTACCAACTCTCGCCAGAACAAATGGCGGGACGTCCTATCCCAACACTGGAGGACGCCCGATATCCAACTGGTAACACGACTGACAAGACTCCAAGAGCCCCTTTGACGCTGTGGTGGCAAAATTCATAACATTTGTTGCCCTGACAACTAACTCCCGTATCCTCCTGTCCCATCCACAAACAGACAATAATCTTTAACAGCGCCCAAACTCACCCTTCTTCCTGCCCACGGCCTGCCAAGCGAGAGCCTTCAAAAGACAATGTTTAACTAAGCATTGTCATTTATCTCGGGAACCTTTTGTTGACTTGTGACATGGTGACCTTGGATCCTCGCCTAGGTCCCTCTGTGCTGTACGATTGCTGTCGACTCACAATAAATTCTCAGCTTGTGCTTCGAAGCCTTTTTCCAGCTTTCAAAATGGAGTCAGTCTTTTGGCCGGATTGACAGGGTCTTGCCGGCCCAGGTCATTGGAGCTCCGCCAGCAATCTGCCTAAATGGTCAGATTCCTTCACCATATTTTTACTTGTTAAAATACAGAATTTTGAAATCCCATAGCTAGTCTGTTGTGGTTTTAAATCCTAACACGAAGGAATATAACAATGTAAACAGGGCTAATCTTTGTTTTAATGATTTAGGATCTGTCTGAGATCCAATAAGGTTGCTAATCTACAGAAACAATCACCCAAACATTGTGTCAATTAATTGCCAACTTACAAACTGTGGACCAATTGTGCTAACTAGTCTGACCTCGTACAATTTAGATAATATATAAAAAATTTAAAAAAAAAAAATAATACATTGACATCACAGCGAAATAAATGCACAAAAAATATACAGCTTCCAATTGGAATATATGTAACATTTTATTTTAGTACTGAGTAAACTTTTGAAGCCAGGTCATTCATGCAGCTGATACATTTTATTTAAAAAAAAAAAAAAAAAAGTACATTTATTAAGCAAATAGCGGCATTAGTATGATAACCGTTAATTTTCATCCTCAACATTGTTTCATGTAGAACACTTTTCCCGCAAAAAAAAAAAAAAAAAAAAACCTCTTCCTCACCTTCACATACACACCCCCAACCGCACTTGTCTTCCTCATATGTTGTAATATGTATAGATGATGACCTATTGATTTCTGCTTCAGGCATGTTTGACAAGAAGGTGGTTGCTGGAATTCACTCAGGGGGTGCTCTCACTTGTTCACAAATTAGCACTTATTACACTGGGACTGAGGCACTGAAAGCTGCAGGCAAAAGATGACTGATAGGTCTGCAAGCTGCAAATTATACTGGTCGAAATTTGAATTTAAATATGTTATTCTAATATTAAGCTAGCTGACGAAAAGTCTATGCTGTCATTTTTTTCATGTTGAGTTTGCCAGTATACTGGTGGTTGCAATAAGGTACTTATTAATAAGTTGACTTGAGTTCACTGCCACCATATTGACACGCCTCTTAAAATATTTGCCCAAGTCATATTTTTTTTCAGATTATCTAGAACGCATACAAAAATGAACAATTTGATGATTCTCTCCTCTCACTCTATACAGTGAAGAAAATAAGTATTAGAACACCCTGCAATTTTGCAAGTTCTCCCACTTACAATCAATGGAGGTCTCTGAAATTTTCATCATAGGTGGATGTCCACTGTGAGAGAGATAATCTAAAAAGAAAAATCCAGAAATCACAATGTATTATTTTTTAACGGTTTATTTGGGTGATACAGCTGCAAATAAGTATTTGAACACCTGATAAATGTTCATATTTGGTACAGTAACCTTTGTTTGCAATTACAGAGGTTGAACGTGTCCTGTAGTTTTTCACCAGGTTTGCACAGGCTGCAGGAGGGATCTTGGCCCACCCATCAGTCAGGTTTCTTGGCTGTCGCTGAGAAACACAGAGTATGAGCTCCCTCCCAATGTTTTTGTATTGGGTTTAGGGTCTTGAGACTGGCTAGGCCATGCTAGAACATTGATATGCTTCTTGCGTAGCCATTCCTTTGTTTTCCTGGCTGTGTTCTACGGGTCATTGTCTTGTTGAAAGACCGAGCCACGACCCATCTTCAATGCTCTGACTGAGGGAAGGAGGATGTTCCCAAAATCTCACAATACAGGGCCCGAGTCATCCTCTCTGCACTCTTGCTGTCCCATGCACAGGAAAAACACCCCCAAAGCATGATGTTACCAGCCCTATGCTTCACAGTAGGGCTGGTGTTCTTGGGATAGTACTCATCATTCTTCTTCCTCCAAGCTCGGTTAGAGGAATTACGACCAAAAAGTTCTATTTTGCTATCATCTGACACAAAACTTGCTCCCATGACTCCTCTGCATCATTCAAATGGTCATAAGCAAACTTAAGACGGGCCTTAAAATGTGCTGGTTTAAGCAGGGGAACCTTCTGTGCCATGCATGATTTCAAACCATGACGTCTTACCAACAGTAACCTTGGTCCCAGCTCTTTTCAGGTTATTGACCAACTCCTGTCGTGTCGTTCTGGGCTGATTCTTCACGTTTTTCGGATCGTTGAGACCCCACGAGATGATATCTTACATGGGTCTCCAGATTGACCGTCATGTTTAACTTCTTCCATTTTTTAATGATTGCTCCAACAGTGGATCTTTTTTCACCAAGCTGCTTGGCAATTGTCTCTGGTGTCTTTGGACAGCTCTTTGGTCTTGACTATGTTACAAGTTTGAGTCTTACTGATTGTATGGGGTTTACAGGTGTCTTTATGCTGCTATCGACCTCCAAAAAGTGCATCTGATTCAAGATAATACATGGAGGGGAGGTAGGGTCTTAATAGGCGGACTAACAGGTCTTTCAGGGTCAGAAATTTAGGTGATAGACTGGTTTTCAAATACTTATTTGCAGCTGTATCACACAAATAAATTATAAAAAAGAATATCACGCATTCTGATTTCTGAATTTTTCTTTTTAGATTATCGCTCTCACAGTGGACATGCACATACGATGAACATTTCAGACTCCTCCATGATTTCTAAGTAAATATTTTAATTTCACTATTCTTCTAACACCCTTATTTCCTCACTTCTTAGATACTGGCTACACCTGGTCCTGCAGCTTGTCTTGTCTGTTTTTTACCTGGCTGATTTTCTTAAAATTGATCTTCACATTCTGAATAGGGGTGTGATGATATATCGAAAAGGTGATATATCGCGATACTTTGTATCCTAAAAGGTTATTGATATGCTCCCACCAAGAATCGAAATATCATTTCAAAAAGGTCACTGTTTAAAAGAAAACAAAAAAAAAACTTCTTTCTAAAAACTTCAATCATATTGATGTTTGCGTTAGCTTACTGGCTGCCATTGACGGCGCTAGACATCCAATTAATTTTGAATGGATTGGACATCTAGCACCATCAATGGCACTGCAGCCAGAGCATTCACAGCCAGTGTTATTATGGGCATTAGCAGCTCACTTGCCATTCATTTTAGGGCATTTACAGGCTACTTTCTGTTGATTTTGAGTCACTTATTAATCATGTGAGGACATTCTCGAGTCACTTCTTTTTCAGTCACCTAAAATCAACAGAAAGTGACCAATAAATGACCCAAAAGGAAAATGAAATGAGTGAAAATTAACAGGAAATGACGTGAAATCCCTCTAAATTTAACACATTGCTTTGCATGTGGCATAGAGAGTGGCATATCTGCCACTGCCAACCTTCCAGTTCAAATGGATTGGATATCTTTTAGTGATAAACTCATTCCATTTCACAGCGAACAGGTGAAAATGATTGGTTTCCTATTTATTAGTTGTTTTGTAGAGTATCTTAGAATCATTTCCTGACCCATGTATCGATAATAGTTTTATCGCCAAATCTTGAGATCATCGTTATCGTGAGCCTTGTATCGCAAAACATATCGTGAATTAAGCAGAGGTTCCCAACCCCAATTCTGAATACTCAAAGGTGATTTGGACTCCAGAAAGAATAGTGATTGTATCATATACTGTACATTGAGGATAAAATACATGAATAAAATAGGATGTCAAAGATCTACATAACGTGATCAGAAAGCGCAGAAATGCTAAATACCTACATACATAACATAACATGCATTATTTTTATTAAAATTGCAATGATATTGTGTGTAGTTTGCAGGTCATTTTTAATGCAGCACATCCCTTAATATAAGTGAGTGACTATCCATCGATCATGTGTTTCGCACCTCGACAAATATGCACATTGTACAATAGGCTAAAGTGTGTGTGTGTGTGTGTGTGTGTGTGTGTGTGTGTGTGCATGTATGTATGTGTGTGTGTATTCTAACTAAATGGAGGGGTCTAATCACCTCACAGGGAGGAACCTCTTCTCCTTCCGCCGCCTTTTAACATTAACGGATATTAACGGCCCCCAATGCTCCGCTGTTTCCTACTGAGAAATGAAATACATCATTAATGGTTTATCACAAACATGGCTAATGCCCGATGCAGACAGACCTCTTACCATTAATAAATGATGGCACAATGGGGTGGGGTGTTTTGAAAGCTGACAAAGCCAAAAGAGGGATTTGGATCAGTTTCAGATATTTACCAGGAGGGAAGAAAAAACGCTTGATTTGGTCCCATTTTGTGGGGCAGGGATGTCATTAGATCTGTTTAATCACTCTCTACTCAACCAGGAGAAGGTTCTTGCTCATATACTTTAATTTTCGGACTATAAACTGCTATATTTTCCCTCTGTTTTGATCCCTGTGGCTTATAGTCCAGTGCGGCCTATTTATGGATTTTTACACGCTAATGAGGTCCATGTCTTTTGGTGTAAATATCACATAATACAATTTGGACACTTATATATGAACACATTTTGTTTTCATGCAGAAATGTTGTGTGTGCAGCCTATATTTTGTGGGGTTTTTTTTGCCTAAAAATGACTGTAATTCTGATTAATTCCTCTACAACAGGTAGTCCACGGGTTACGAATCAGTTCCGTTCCTACGCTTATGACGTAATCCAAATTTCCACGTAAATCGGAATGAACCATTTAAGTACCTCTAAATCTCAGAATATCTATCCAAAAACATGTATTATATGTCATTGTACTGTCCTTGCCAAGACGTTGGAGCTAAATTAAAGCTAGACAGTGACCTAAGCTGTAATCTTTTACCCTCTCTCTCTCACTCGGGTGCACAACTTCTCCTTGGGGAGTACCACAGTCAGGAGAGATCCACTCCCAGGACAGATAGACAAGATGCACCAGGACTGCTAATGGGAGTTAGCAGACGGAGTTACAGTTTGTAAAGATGCAATAGAGGAAAGGAACAAGAAGAGGTCCATCTAGCCAGATGAGACGGGGGGGGGCAACGAGGACGTCCATCCAGCCACGAGTCCGGATAGTCAGGAGGCTGCAGCTGAAAAACAGCCCCTCCCCAGAAGAGAGGGGGGAAAGGGGACACCGGGTGACTAGTGATGAAGAGACTAGTCAACTAGATAATAAAATTAGAAAATAGAAATAAAGTAAGACAAGTGGTAGGTAGAGTGAGAAAAAGGAGATAGGACTGGCTGTACTTCCCACAGCATTATAGCTTCAAGTGCAGCTTAGACTGAACTGTGAATCTAGTCCAATTTCAACCAGCCTGACAATAAGCTTTGTCGAATAGGAACGTTTTTAGTCAAATCTTAAATGTATAGACTGTCTCGGCTTCTTTAATACTAGCTGGAAGCTGATTCCATAACACAGGAGCTTGGTGGCTAAAGGCTCTAGCTCCTACTGTACTTTTAGAAACCCTGGGAACTACCAGTAGACCTGCATTATGAGAACGGAGTGTTCTGTAGGGGCGGTATGGAACCAGAGCATCGGCGAGATAAGATAACCCAACCCATTAATGGTCTTAAATGTAAGAAGGAGGATTTTAAATTTAATTCTAAACTCGACTGGAAGCCACTGAAGGGCCTGGAGCACAGGGGTGATGTGCTCTCTTATATTAGTTCCTGTTAAAAGTCTTGCTGCTGCGTTCTGGACTAGCAGAAGACCTTTTAGAGAACTTTTAGGACAAGCTGCAAGTATTACCTGCTCTATGCTTCCTGCTCCAAGATAAAAGCATGCATCACAAATCAAAAGTCAATATTATAATTAAATACACATTTCGCCAAAGGGCAGAACCGTCATATTACAGTTTTTCTCAATTGCTTTGGTACATTTCTCAGATCAGAATTGAAATTTCTTAAAACTACTTGTTCAATCCTTGCAACATCATATCACTTGTGCACATCAAAAAAGCAGTTTTTCATTTCTTTGAGCAAGTTGCAAATGTTTTTGTGCATCCATGCAAATGATTTTGTACATTTTCTGCTGTTACCTACATTGTCAGTTGCATCTGTCATGATGGTCAAAATGGATGATCATGGGTCTCTATTTCAGAGTCTCACCACCTAGAACATTTAGTCTAGTGCTGTCAAATTTATCGCGTTAACGGGCGGCAATTAATTTTTTTAGTTAATCATGTTAAAATATATGACGCATTTAACGGATGCCCGGAATGACCCGCTCATGCATTGCCTCAAACAGATTACAATGATGCCGTTTTTTGCACATTGAGAGCTAAGAGGCAGAGAAAGGTGGGTGGACACAGGCGTTCATTGGAACGCGCCATTTATTGGAATAAGCTTCGGCAACTCCTTGACAACAAACTTAAGTATCATTTAGTGAAAGCACAACAAAAATAATATTCCTCTCAAAATCATCTCTCAAAAAAAAATAATGTTCATTCCCAATCAAAATAGCTAGGCAAAATACGCATAAAACATACTCAGACTTTGGTCAAACTCTATTTAAACATTTCGTTTAGCTAAAGAAAATACACTGGATGGCAATATTTATGTTGCGTCCGCGAATACGGAAATAAGGTTGGACCAAGCAGCAGACAACAAGCGAGGATGGCGTTCAAGGGCTTATTAATAATAAACGAAAAAACAACACGCGATTGCGGAAAGGTAGAACAAACAAAAAGGGTCCGTGAAAGTAGGTCGACGGGGCTCAGTAATACAAGGGTTTATTAAGCGCTAACGAAAAACCACACGCGATTGCGGAAAGGCAGAAAAACAAAAAGGGTCCGTGACAGTAGGTCGACGGGGCTCAATAATGCAAACTCCAGGGTAACTGAGACAATAGGCAGATAGCCGGTAAAATACAAATACTCAAATACCTGCACAAGGTAGAGATTCACCGAAGGGCAGCACAACAAACAAAATCCTAGGCAGGGAATACGCGAGAGTAGCGAGGCTATAGTGCGAGAATGCAATGGCGATCAGCAAGCAATATCTCGGCAGCTTTCTTCGGGATCAGCCGTGCTTAAATGCTGTGTTGATGAGACAGCATTGAGTGCAGGTGCAACGTCAGGAACGCCCCCCACAATGAGCGCTGTAACAAAACATAATCTAACCAGCAGCAGAACGTCACAGTGCCCCCCCCTCAAAGGGAGCCCCCTGGCGACCCACCTGGCTTCCCGGGACAGCGCGTGTGAAAATCACGGATGACCGAGGGATCCAGGATCCAGGAGCGGGGAACCCATTGGCGTTCTTCAGGACCGTAGCCCTCCCAATCGACCAGATATTGAACACCCCTGCCCCTCCTCCTGGAGTCTAAAATTGACCTCACAGTGTAAACAGGGTCACCATCGAGCAGACGCGGAGGTGGAGGTGGTGGTTCCGGAGGGCAAAGCGGGCTGGAGGAGACCGGCTTCAGCAGGGAGACGTGGAAAACGGGATGGACCCTGAGGGATGGAGGCAGCGCGAGTCTCACAGCCACCGGATTGACAACCTTATCAACCTTATACGGTCCGATGAAGCGGGGACCCAGCTTCTTTGAGACCCCAGCAATGTTCAAGTCCTTGGTCGAAAGCCAGACCTCCTGGCCCGGCTGATATTGGGGGGCTGGTCGTCGGTGACGATCCACCAACTGCTGGTTGCACTCTGCCGTTCTTGAAAGCGCTGCACGGGCATCCCGCCAGACCCTATGGGCTCGTCGCAGGTGGTGCTGCACCGAGGGTATGGAGACGCTTGATTCCTGGGTAGGGAACACAGGGGGCTGGTAGCCGTATGCGGTCTTGAAAGGCGACATACCTGTGGCAGAGCTGACGAGCGTGTTGTGCGCGTACTCCACCCAAGGGATATGGGTGGACCAGGAAGACAGGTGCTGGTGGCAGACGCACCGAAGAGCAGCGGTGAGGTCTTGGTTTGCCCGCTCAGTCTGGCCGTTAGTTTGAGGGTGGTATCCTGACGACAGGCTTGCAGTAGCCCCAATTGCTTTGCAGAAGGCCTTCCACACTCGTGACACGAACTGAGGACCCCTGTCGGATACCAAGTCAGTGGGAATGCCATGGATTCTGAACACGTGATTCACGAGTAAGTTTGCAGTCTGTAGTGAAGAAGGCAGCTTGGGAAGAGGAATGAAGTGGGCCATCTTCGAGAACCGGTCAACAACTGTCAGCACCACCGTCTTTCCCTGAGACACAGGGAGCCCAGAGACGAAATCCAAGGCGATGTGGGACCATGGACGGGACGGAATTGGTAGTGGTCGCAGGAGGCCGGAGGGAGCACGATGGGACGCCTTGCTGCGGGCACAGACAGAGCAGGCGAGAACAAACGCTCGGATGTCCATGTTCATCCCAGGCCACCAAAACTTCTGGGAGATTAGGAACTGTGTCCGAGAGACCCTTGGGTGACAGGCCACTCTGGAGGCGTGTCCCCATTGTAGTACCTCCGACCTGAGGTCTTGAGACACAAACAGTCTGTCTTTGGGGCACCCGACTGGTATGACCCCATCTTGCAACGAGTCTGTGACTTTCCTTTCCACCTCCCATTGAAGAGCGCCCACCACACGGACCGCAGGCACAATGGGTTCCGGAACGGATTCGTAGTGGACTGGACTGAAGACCCTGGACAAGGCATCCGGCTTAGTATTGCGAGACCCTGGGCGGTACGTGATGGTGTAGTTGAAACGGGTGAGAAACGGGGCCCAGCGGGCTTGACGTGAGTTCAGGCGTTGGGCTGCCCTGATGTACGCCAGGTTCTTGTGGTCCGTGAAGATCTTGAAGGGCAACGACGTCCCTTCCAGCCAGTGCCTCCATACTTGTAGTGCCAAAACTATGGCTAGCAGCTCTCTGTTCCCAACGTCATAGTTTCGTTCGGCAGAACTGAGGCGACGTGAGAAGAAGGCACAGGGGTGAACCCTCTGGTCGACTGGGGAACGCTGTGACAAACGCTGTGACAGAACTGCCCCCAATCCTGAATCCGAGGCATCCACCTGTACAATAAACGGCAAATCAGAGTTAGGGTGAACTAGTACAGGGGCACAAGTAAAAGAACGTTTAAGTGCTGTAAAAGCGGCCTCAGCCTCTGGGATCCATCGGAACGGTACTTTTATGGATGTAAGCCTTGTCAAAGGTTCAGCCTTCTGACTGTAGTTGCGGATGAAGTGCCTATAGAAGTTGGCAAACCCAAGGAACCTTTGCAAGTGCTTCATTGATGTCGGAGAAGGCCACTCGACCACAGCCTGTATTTTAGCTGGATCTGCCTTTAACTGGCACTTCTCCACAACGAACCCCAGAAACTGGACCGACCGTGCATGGAACTTGCACTTTTCGGCTTTCACGTACAACCGGTTCTCAAGTAGCCTTTGTAGGACCAGCCGAACATGCTGCTTGTGTTCATCAAGGTTTCTGGAAAAAAATAAGGATATCGTCTAGGTAAATGAAACAAAACCGGCCGATCATGTCCCTGAGCACGTCATTAACCAAATTCTGAAAAACAGCTGGCGCATTAGTGAGTCCGAATGGCATGACTAAGTACTCGAAATGGCCAATGGATGTGTTAAACGCCGTCTTCCATTCATCCCCCTCCCTAATCCTCACCAAATGGTAAGCATTGCGCAAGTCTAGAGTGGTAAAAACGGACGCAGATTGTAAAGGCGCGAACGTCGAGTCCAGGAGAGGTAGGGGGTATTTGTTCTTGACGGTTATGTCGTTCAGGCCTCTGTAATCCACGCACGGGCGGAGGGTCTTATCTTTCTTATCGATAAAGAAAAAGCCCGCCCCGACAGGGGATTTGGATGGTCGGATTAGCCCGGCTGCAAGGGACAACGTTATGTATTTGTTCAGGGCCTCCTGCTCAGGTTTCGACACCTGATACAGCCGAGAGGAGGGCAATTTAGAATTCGGAATCAAATCGATGGAACAATCATAGGGGTGATGTGGTGGAAGAGACTTAGCTAGGTCCTTGCTAAAGACCAGCTTGAGGTCGTGGTATTCAAGGGGCACCAATGACAAGTCTACCTGTTCCGGCTCACGCGGCACAGACGTCCCCGGGGAATACGAGGCTGCGCGCAAGCAATGCAAGTGACAATAAACACTCCAATTGTTTATCCTAGGGACCTCCCAGTCAATGTCTGGGTTATGTTGCTTCAGCAATGTTAAACCAAGAACAACCGGAGCCAACTTGGTTGGCATAACCAAAAACGGTCGATGCTCGACGTGGTTACCGGACACAGACAGCGTTAGAATCTCTGTTTCGTGGGTTATGGTGGATATCAAGTCCCCGTTAAGATCCCGCACCTCCCGGGGGTCCTTTAATTTAATTAAGGCACCACCAAGCGAGTCAACGACAGAATAGTCCACGAAGCAGTCATCAGCTCCCGAATCGACTAACACAGTTACCTTACAGCTGCGTTCTTTCCCCGTAATAATACCGGGCAGCTGTAGTCTTGTGTTCTTGAGCTTTTTAGCCGTCTTTGTGGCTGTGTGCGGGTACTCACATTGTCCCGGAGGAGTACCGCTGGATGGAGACTGCATCGCTGCGTGGCCACTTTCAGACGTAGGTACCTGGGCAAGATGGCCGCCGCAGCCAGCCCGGGTTTCGTTGGACAGGAAGCGACGTGATGGCCGGGTTCCCCGCAGTACAGGCAGAGCCGTGATGCCATGCGTCGGCTGCGCTCCCTTGCGTTGAGTCTCTTCCCGCCGAGCTGCATGGGCTCCTCGTTGGACGTAGACTGCCATCCAGGATCAGACGAGGGAAGAGACGACGGATTGGAGACCCCCATGCGCGCCGCTGGGGCAGCCCTCCCGATGACGGCACTTGTCGAACCGCTGCGCCACTCCAAGCCTCTCTCGCGCTCCCGCTCGCGAAGTCGATTGTCCAAACGTACTGAAAGACCAATAAGGTCCTCCAGATCCACTGCTTCATCGCGGGCAGCCAGTTCATCTTTCACCAGCGGATTTAGCCCCCTCCGGAGATACTGCATAAAGCCACGTCGTCAAAGCCGCTCTCTGCAGTGAGGATGCGGAAAGAGACAGAATAGTCTGCGACAGAAAGTTTTCCCTGAGTCAGGTCTAGCAGGCGACTACCAGCTTCTTTACCCCGAATGGGATGATCGAAAACCTTCCTCATTTCCTCCACGAAACCAGGAAAGGTGTTCCGAATCTCGGGGTACTGATTGCTGATCGCCATGGACCACGCCAGTGACGTGCGGTCAGGGGAGGCAGGTGAGGCAGAGCCTCACCTGTCATCATGACAAAAAAATAATTATAGCATCAAATTTATATTAATATTTGTCCATTGCTCTTTATGTATGACTCATTTCAAACATTTTTTATAGTCAAAATCGCTGAATTTGCCTATTTCCTGTTCATATAAAGAAATGAAACGAGAGGTGCGGCAGCAACACGTAAAGCCTCACCTCTGATTGCGCAATCCATAACAAACTGGGTTGATATATGGAATTGGAGCGTGCTGGTTGCCGTACATCTGCATGACGCCATTATAATGTTTCCAGATACGTTTATTTGACCTGGTTTTCCACAGTCTGGCTAATGTCTTTAACCCTTAAAATTTAATGTTTGTTAGCGACATATTTAGTTTTGCTGATGAGGAATAAAACCGCAGTGAAAAAGCGCAGGTTGCGGCAGATAGTACTCTGCCGCACTGAAAGGGGGCGTACGTGAAACGGGACTTTCCGTCAAAAGTGGACGCGATTAACTCAACACCGGAGCTAAAAGGTTTGCTTCAAACTACGGGACAGAAGATAACTCGCGCTTTTCAAACGGACTGGTACACCCGAAAAGACTGGCTATGTGGCTGTCCTTCGAAAAATCGGCTTTGCTGCGTTCCCTGCCTTTTCTTCTCAACTTGTGCCAATGTCTGGACTAACACGAGATATTGTGACATTAAAAAACTACCACGAAGCCTCAGCAAACATGAGAGCTCGACCACTCACATTCAAAGCCTGATTGCTTTAAAGACTTTTGGAAGCTCAAGGATCGATTTGGCTTTGACGAACAGCGGAAGCTCAACGGTAGCACCCATAACGCTACGGTAAGGGAAATCCGAAAGAGTTTGAAAGACCTCATTAATGCAACCTGCATCCTAGCTGAATAGGAGTTAACATTTCGTGGTAACGATGAGCGTGTAAACTCTTCTAAACGTGGCATATATGTAGAACGATTACATGGTTTTGCTGAGAAAGATGAAAGGTTAGCTAGACATTTGGACACATCCACTGTGTTTTCTGGCTTGTCAAATAGAACACAGAACGATCTAATTGAAGCAATCCTCTCCATTGAGGCGGAGAGATTTTTTTAATGTAAAGGAAAATAAGGAGGACTTTTACAAAAAGGGCGTAGGTTTGCATAGGGACGGTAGGGACATAACACTACCAACTTTTCAGGATGCTAAAATTGTCCCCACCAACGTTTAAGCACCTTACCTTTTTTGCATGATATAATGTTCAGTTACAAAGAGAATTTAGATCTTTCAATAGTTCCATATGTTGTAAGGATAGAATTGACCCTACCATTATTAAGTGAATTATTTTCATTATGTTTAAGTTTGCTAATAAAAACCAGACATTTATTCAGGAAGTTTTCAAAATGTTTCTTTAGTATGTTTTGAAAACAAAGGTTTGAATCGAACAGTTTATCATCTGAACCAATGCATGTAAAAGTTATTATCAGTAGATAAGTATTTATTTTGCATTGATCATTTTGCCTTTTAATTAATTAGGTTCATATACATGAGAAATGTGGCCCTTTGCCCCCTCCATCCAATCTGTTTGGTCTTATTAATGTCCCGTCCCCAGCAAAAAGTGTACCTACATGCAGGTTATGCTGTTATATCATCCCTACGAATGTTGAGACCACTTTTTGTTTAGCAATCTGTAATAAATTGATTAAAGTATCAGAATTACAAGTTTTAAAAACAACTGAATATTTCACTAAAGGTCAGAATTGAATTCTGTGGTTTTGTACACCACTCTTTACTCTCATTTATGTTGCATGAATTATAGAATTGCGACGGCCAACACATTGAGGGTGTAGAGCAAATGCATGTTATTTTCTTACTTTTACGTATCGATAATATGTACCGTGTGTGCGTGTTTTGTGAAGAATTCTGATGAGATATGAAATAACCAGTAGCCAATTGAATAAGCTACCCTTTTTGGTTTATATATTTGGAAATCTAACACTAAAGGAGTCAGTGCCTCACCAACCATGAACCTCACCGCACGTCACTGGACCACGCTGCCGCTTTACCGGTTAGGAGGCTCATAACGAACGCGACTCTGGATCTATCGGAGGAGTATGTGAGGGGCTGTTGGTCAAAAACCAGGGAACACTGATGCAAAAACTGGCCGCACGAACCAGGTTCCCCACCATAGCGGGCCGGGTGAGGAATGTTTGGCTCACGCAATGAAGTGGCAACCGGAGCAGATGGCGCAGCGAGGGGACCGTGCGCCGACGCCGCGGTTGCAGGTGAAACGGGACGGTAAGCGCAAACCTGATCCACCCGTGCCTCCAAAGAGCACATATTAGCTGTAAGGGCTCTTATAGCAGACATAATCTCATGCAAAACACGATCGTGCGTGCTAGCTGTCCTGGCTCGCCGTCTACTTGGTCCATTGTTATGGCCGAGATATTCTGTTACATCCGCGAATACGGAAATAAGGTTGGACCATGCAGCAGACAACAAGCGAGGATGGCGTTCAAGGGTTTATTAATAATAAACGAAAAAACAACACGCGATTGCGGAAAGGTAGAACAAACAAAAAGGGTCCGTGAAAGTAAGTCGACGGGGCTCAGTAATACAAGGGTTTATTAAGCGATAACGAAAAACAACACGCGATTGCGGAAAGGCAGAAAAACAAAAAGGGTCCGTGACAGTAGGTCGACGGGGCTCAATAATGCAAACTCGAGGGTAACTGAGACAATAGGCAGATAGCCGGTAAAATACAAATACTCAAATACCTGCACAAGGTAGAGATTCACCGAAGGGCAGCACAACAAACAAAATCCTAGGCAGGGAATACGCGAGAGTCGCGAGGCTATAGTGCAAGAATGCAATGGCGATCAGCAAACAATATCTCGGCAGCTTTCTTCGGGATCAGCCGTGCTTAAATGCTGTGTTGATGAGCCAGCATTGAGTGCAGGTGCGACGTCAGGAACGCCCCCCACAATGAGCTCTGTAACAAAACATAATCTAACCAGCAGCAGAACGTCACAATTTAGTCACAATTTACAAACTATCAAAGGTCTCGTACGTTGTGAAGCCAGCACTCAAATGACCGTGTACAATGTATGGAACAGTTAACAGGGAACTACGGCGTCAGTCGAGGGACAAAACACACTCATTGGCTTGATTTCTAAGTAATTTAAAACTCGCCATTGACACCTTGTGGTGTATTTCAATCATTACCTTACTTAGGTAAAGACACTGTGGAAGAACGGCAGGGAGCCCATGTGACGTCACCGCTTGCTGACGTCAACAATGGCGAGCTACTAGTTTCCTTTTTTGATTGAAAATTTTACAAATTATATAAAAGCGAAAACATTAAGAGGGGTTTTAATATAAAATTACTATAACTTGTACTAACATTTATCTTTAAAAAACTACAAGTTTTTCTATCCTTGGGTCCATTTAACAGAAAGAATGGTAATAATGTTAATGTCATCTTGTGGATTTATTGTTATAATAAACAAATACACTACTTATGTACAGTATGTTGAATGTATATATCCGTCTTGTGTCTTAACTTTCCATTCCAATAATAAATTACAGAAAAATATGGCATATTTTAGAGATGGTTTGAATTGCAATTAATTACTATTTATTAATTTTTAAGCTGTGATTAACTTGATTAAAAACTTTAATTGTTTGACAGCCCTAATTTAGTCATTACTTCATAGCATAAGTCTTTACATGCAAAATGCATGAACATGTCAGAATATGTCAACATGTGTATGCTTATTTCTAAGAATTTTCGTTACTTATTTTACGTAACTTATTTTAACCTGCCAAGATTTGTGATAGTTTGTGACAATGTGGGTTTCCACCACTCCAACATAATCAGGGAATGGATTGCAACCCACAATAAATTAACACACCAGTATCCCTGTCTACTCTAGATTTAATACTACAGGATGGAATGTCGTCATAGAAACCCATTGATTGGACTGCTAGCAGTACATCTTGTTTTGTATATCTATGTGCGTTTGTCCTCGATAATAATGCCTGACATAGGGCGGGTGCATCACATTTGTTCCCGGAAATAATTACCCCCCCACACTATAGTGACTGAAAAACAGACGTCTTTGGACAGATTTTTTACAGGGACAGTTTTTTCCCTGCACTTAACACAACAGGGCTAAAAACAAATATTATTTTATATTTGCTGTATTTTTCTGCCGCACATTGCCGCTGTTCTGACAAATTTTCCATGCGCGTAACGTTAAAAATGGCCGCGAATGCAGCGATTCGAAATTAAACACTACAAACTTTCTTTAAAGAAAGGAATATTAACGTACGTTTGGCATGTTAGCTGCATACAACAACTGCACGCAGCTCTCTCACTTCGCCGTGTCATTAAGCATTAGTTTTTCGCCATTTTCGTGTTCCACGTGTATGTTTATGATGTAAATAGTTTTTTAGCACTGTTGGATAACATTGACAGTCCAATTGAATATAAAAGAGGGCTTTTTCACCGCCACAAAAGCTTTGGGAGCAACATTTTATAAGGGTGCAAAATTTGACAGAACACCGGTCCGTGAAAAAAAGACCTAAATCACACTGGTCCGTGGTGGAAAAAAGGTTGGGGACCCCTGGGATAAGGCATTTAAGAAGATTCTTTCCACGCTGTATAGCAAGAGAGGACATCGATTGTGACGTGAATGAAAATGTGTGGCCCAACAGGGAGAAATGTCAAGATGTGTAGAAAAAAAATGGGGGAAAAAAATCACGACATGTAGCACTCAAAGTTTAGTTGTGCCAAATGTCTTATGTTCACATTTCTAATTTTGCTTTTGTTTTTTGTTTTTTTTCTTTATGACACTTAGTGCTGTCTTTTGCTTTCTGTATAGCAGTGACATGGTCTGTCAAGAAATTGTAAAAACAGTACAAGAGTAAACTGAATATTGTCCAGTCTCATGCAATCTCCCACACACAAAGGTATAATTTGCAATTTTCATCAAAATGTACGTACACCATCTTCAGCATCAGAGCCTTCTACCAGAATAACTGATCAATTAAAAGCATGACTAAGCCATTTGACTGTCTTGTCTGTCCACAATGAAACAAGGTCTTGTCATTCTGACACCACTGACATGTTCATTGACACAGAAATTTAATTTTGAGCGATAGGCAAAGGCAAGGCAAATTTATTTATATAGCACAATTCAACACAAAGCAATTAAATAGATAGAATAAGTATTTTGCACACAAAAAAATGGCTTTTGCAGGTAATCCATGTTGTTTTGCTACTTGTGCAACATTTTGTGAGGATTGAACAAGTAGTTTTGTGAATTTCAATTCTGATCTGAGAAACATACCAAAGCAATGCAGAAAAACTGTGATAAAATAAAGTAAAAAAAATAAATTACTGTGAGATACAATAAGGTACTGTTTACACGACTTGAGGGGAAAAAAAAAAAAAAAAAGAGAGAGAGAGAGAGATTAAATGGCGGATGAAACTCTGGCGTCTTAAAGTTGAAATCACGTAAGTCGGATACGTCATCACCCGGGGACTACCTGTATTTCAAAATTGTGATGTAGGCTTTGTAGTCTATATAGGGGACATCCATAAACGGATTTTAAGGGGGCAGAGGGGCCAGGCCTTAGGTATTGGAATAATTTAGACGCAAAAGTCCTAATCATAATATGGCCCAAACACAAAAAGGATCGCTTCATTCAAAGAAAACTTTTTCAATGAAAAATTAAGTGTTCAAATGGAAATTTTTCAATCTCAAATATTTTTTCGCATTCAAAAAAGGTTTTCTATGATTGAAATTTTTCTTTTTTTGATTGAAGTGATTTTTCTTTTTGAAAATCTTTTTTTTTTTTCCAAGCAACTTATTTTATGATTGAATAGCAAAGAGAAAAATGTCCTAGCAAAAATGTGCCCCGAACACAAATCGACATTACTTCAATCAAATTATTCAAAGAAAAATAGCTTTTACATACATTTTTTGGGAGTTTTTTGAGTTTCAAAATTATTTTTGCATTCAAACACATTTTTTTTTTTATTGAAGCGACTTTTTTTGGTTGAAAATATATATTTTGATGGAAGCAACTTTTTTTTTTATTGAAGTTTTATTTTTTTTGATTGCATAATAAAGACACAAATCTACCTCCATATGGCTCCACCCAGGGATACAATTTTTGACTGGGGTAAGTAATTACATTGGCACGACACCGGCGGGCGTACCAGATTCAATGGATGATGATCTTGGCGAAAAGTATTAAGCAAAAAAAAAAACGCTCATTGTCAACTTATTATTATGAATATTCTTGTAAGTTAATTTTATTGCTGACACTGTGTTTTGGGGTCATCAACATGTTGTGCCCCCCCCCCCAAAGGTCAAACTCCGCCTATGGGGACATCATCTAAAACTTAGAAATATATTCAACAGCCAACCTGCATCATCTTGTTACACACAAGATATAAAAGATTTTTAAATTATAGATTCTTCTGCTAAAAAAATAAATATGAAAATTCATATGGTTGCAGTTTGCATTTGTATTCGACTTAAACTGGCATTTGGCAATGGTACAAGAAATTGCTTGTACTAACGTGCCTGAAAATGGGTTAAATTGTTAACAAATCTCACACCGGGTCACGTTCCATTTTGTTTCCATCCATTTCCCCATTTGAACCTTCTTTAAATGTGACATTCTGCCCAGGAGCCTCCATGCTCCCTTGTGTGCTCATTAACCCTTTCTTGGAGGCCACAATTAATCCCTTTGCTCCTGTCTCATTCGTTATAATAACATCTTTGCCCTGTCGCATCGTTTAACTTTTCCAATTAAAAGAGGAGGCTTACTCTATTAACCCCATGCCGTCTCCTGCAATTTTTCCAGGCTAACATTGTTTTGGAGAGGGCCGTAGGGACACCGAGGAAGCAGTATTTCAATCCCAAACTGGCAGTGGTCCTTGCATGGTGACAGTGAACTGCAAGCGTGATTGTGAATTATGGGACATGGATGGCGAGGGCAAATCATAAGTTTGTATCGTGTCTGGTTGCCCATCGGCAATGATGAACGCTGCAGGCTTGTAATACGCTCCCATTTTATTCACCTCCAGCATGGTTGTCATTTTACTGTCATTTTTTTCCTCTCTTGCATTTTCCTCCTAGTGCTGAAAGCAACACTAGGTAGCTTTTCAATCTTTATAAAATATTTTCATAACATTTGTGATGATATTTCGACTGATAATTAGTTGAATGACACCTCTTTTATTTCTTGTGGAGGTCTGGAGTCTTACAACTAACATTAAAATTAACTTTTCATTACGGTTTCACTCGGGTTAAATGTAAGATGTTGTTGTAGAATTGTAGTAGTTCCAAAACCCTCCACCTGGCGCCCCGGGCGTCTGCCCGATCGGTGGTGTTATTTCTGGCGTCCTATGTAAGCTAGTTATAGGGGAGCCTGTGTGGTGATCGCTACATACCGTATTGGCCCGAATATAAGACGACCCCGTCTCATTCAAGACTCAAGTTTGAAAAAAGACTTTTTGAACACCAAATTAATTTTTATAAAGAAAATAATTACGATACATCTGAAACAAATTATTATAACACTATATTTGAGAGAAAACGCATGTTATTTTGCCTCATTCAAATCTTAATATCTGAATATTAAAATATGTAAACTAAAATGCAATCACATTCGTAAATGAATGGCTTCTGGTTTTTGAAATGTAAACAAACCAATCTATTGTGATAAAACAACAAAATTGCAATAACTGCATTATCCATAAGGGGTCGCTTTGTCCTGGGGAGTCAAGTTTAGCATTCGCTTCAATGATATCTGGCGCCATCTAGCGTCGTGAATGGGTATAATGTCTAGACCCCGAATATAAGACGACCCCCACTTTTTCAGTCTTATTTCAATGCAAAAAATACTGTCATATATTCGGGCCAATACGGTAATTCACCCACGGAACTAATGTGGGGGATGTTGTGTTCCAGAGGGAAACACTTTGACGCGTGGGTTTCCGGGGAGAGAGAAGAGACACACTAATGGCTGATACGCACGACACACCGGCTCAACTCGCCGCCTCCAACTCACACACATCTGCCACAAAACCGTAATATGAAGTTCGTTCAACTGACACGTTCACACGTAGAGACATTCTGTATTAGAGCATTCGATCGACTAAAAATGTATATTGGGATGTGGGAGTAAAGCACAGGGGATGTGGGAGTGAAGAGCAGTACCCAGAAAAAGAAAACACTCAGGCATAGAGAGAACATGCAAACACCACAAAGCAATGCTGGGCCCTGTGATTTAGAACTGTGAGGAGGACTGAGGACGCACTACTCAGTCATCCATCATGCAGTCCCTCATGAACACATAGACGACTTAAATTAATCTAATACATTTAAAGAAATCCTTTTAAGTGATTTTTACCGTTGAAGCTGCTGGTGGATGTTTGAGCTGTCAGTCATGTGGTTGCACCCTCGGGAAGTCAGACCTCATGCTCTATTTGATTCCATTGCCCTGTTCCCATGCCCTCTCTTTACTGAAAGGGAATTAGTGAGTAAACACACATGCACACACACACACACACACACACATGCTGCAGTTTGTTTGTTAGAAACCTCTGTTTTGAAATGAACAAAACAGATACAGTGGTACCTTTACTTACGATATTAATTGGTTCTGGAAGTAGTTCAATAACTTGAAAATTCTGCAAGTTCCAAGCCCCTCAAAATTCAGACACAATTATTTTATAATGCACAAATATGCATCAAAACATAGCAAGTACATATTACAATTACTGTAATTTTTGGACTATAAGCCACCACTTTTTTCACTCATTCTGAATTCTGCAGTATATAGTCCAGTGCGGTATATTTGTTGATTTTTTTTTGTGTTAATAGATAACACTATATTTGACAGCGGAATCATAAGATTGCCATAAAACTACTCCTTATTTACTTATTTCAGTTATTTCTTTCTACCACTATCACGGACATTAATAAATGCAGATGGCATTGTGTGTCTGTTAGGTTTTGTGTTGGTTTCCTCCTAGTGTGTTCCCGTGATTACCTATTAATTTCACCTGTTGTGCCTTCTCCTAGTTTATCTCTGAACTTGCATCCTCCTGTGCTCACCTGTTCCTCGTTGCCTCGTTACCCCTCGTCTGCGTGTGTGTATATAAGCTCCCAGTTTCTTTTCATTCCTGGTTGCGTCATTGTCAATGCCCATGTGCTCGTCAATGTCTGTGTCGGTGTCTAAGTCAAGCCCTGTCCAAGTGCTCGTGTATCAGTCCCTCCGATTTAAGTAAGTTTTGTTTGAATCTTGCCCTTTTGATCCCCAGTGCTTTTGGTTGTACTTTGTGTTTTTGTTAGATATCATTAAAACGTTTTTTGAGTTCACCACGACCTGCCTTGCCGCTTTTTGTTTCCCTGCAATTGGGTCCACACAACCTGCCTGCCTGCCTGCGTCCCTGACAGTGTCATCCGGCAAATTAGGTCACGAACTCCTTTTATGTCCAGTCGGATCTTTTATATCCATTCAAAAGTGAGATAATTTGCCGGATGACAAAAAATGACATCTGTCATAAGCATTCATTAATGCTCATGGCAGTGTCATGTCGTAATTATGGTGGTCTTATGACAGTTTTATGGGGCCACTGTCAAATGTGTTTCGAAAATACCATAACTAGCGATTAATGAAACAACTGGAACATTAACTGAAGAAATAGATAGCACAGAACATGAATTTTGATTATTTACATCTGTAGCGCTGCAGTGTATGCAAGGAGGCATGTTAGATGACAGCAGGTGGCAGCAGAGGTTAACTGTCTCCCCCAAGGGAGCTTCTTGAAGCAATGAAGCTTTGCAGCCAATTAGTTTAAAGCTTCGTGGTGGTACAATTGGTCTTATGACAGTCTTATGATGCCGCTGTCAAATAAAGTATTCCCAGTTGACATCTTTTGGTGTAAATATCCCATAAAACAATGGGGACAGCTGCAGCTTATAGTCCAGTGTGGCTTATCTATGAACAAATGCTGTTTTCCTTTCAAATTTGGTGGGTAGCGCTTTATAATCAGGTGCACCGAATAGTCCGGAAATTATGGTAGATTATTGCACAATAAACATAAAATGTGCATAATGTAAAAACCAAGAATAAAGAAAGAATAAAAGTTAATACACTCATGTAAAGCTGTCTGAACACGACGGGCAAATGAAGAGGACGCTGGGATACATACATACACATACAGTAGCCAATTGGATGCTGGGAATGCTAGCCAATAGCCATTGGCAGAGCAGCTGTAAATATGTTAAGTTGAGTAAACTCTAGGACAGAGGTTGTTAAACTGGGTTCAACCGAACCCCAAGGGTTCAGCGAGAAACGCTGAGATCTATTTTCATACGCTGATTAAATTAAGGCCAACTGGCTTTTTTTTTTTTACCAGGTTTTGCACTGGTTTTCTCCTAATTTACAGGCTTAATCCAATTTCTTTTAACTGCTAGTCCTTGATCAGATGGGAGGAGGAACCAGTTTGCTCAGTGGATGGTTGACTCACACTTGGTAAGAGGGAATAAGAAGCGCGGTCTCAAATTTTGACCTGTTTATAAAACATGCTTTCAAAATAAGAAGAAATCTGAAGTGGAATTTGCTATATTATTAGCTTGCTAACTTAAAGATATCGGTTTTGAATATGACAAAAATTGCTTTATTATCTAATTCCGAAGGGTTCGGTGAATCCACGAGTGAAACTAGTGAGGTTTGGTACTTTAGAAAGGTTGAGAACCACTGCTGCCTGAAAATTCTGTTTGTAAAGATGTTCGTAAGTAGAGGTATCATTGTAGTTTCACGTCATATTCGTTCATTTCACGTCATATTCGTTCATTCGACCCTCCCAGTCAGAAAGAATTGGATGTCTAGCACCGAACATCAATGGCACTGAAACATGAGCATTCACGGCCAGTCTTCCAGGGTTAAATGAAAAAAATGAATACTTTACGGTGTAACTCAGGGCCGTAATCAGGGTGCATTTGTTTTTATTCATTTTAATTTTTTAAAACATTATATTGATTCATAAATTTATCATTATATAAAAATAATATGAAAACTATAATAATGATTCATATTTAAAATATACTAAACCCTAATTAATATTCAATAGTACTAATTGCTAATACAGTGTATCACAAACGTGAGTAGACCCCTCACATTTCTGCAGATATTTAAGTATATCTTTTCATTGGATGACACTGACAAAATGACACTTTGACACAATCAAAAGTAGTCTGTGTGCAGCTTATATAATAGAGTTCATTTATTTTCCCCTCAGAATAACTCAAAAAAGAACTGAAGAAAGCCCGTAAACAGTTTGCCGAAGACATGTCAACAAAGCACATGGATTACTGGAAACATGTCCTATGGTCTGATGAGACGGGCGGGCTTCCTTGTGTACTGTCTTTAGAAGAGGCTTCCTACTGGGGTGACAGCCATGCACACCAATTTGATGTAGAGTGCGGCGTATGGTCTGAGCACTAACAGGCTGACCCCCTACCTCTTCAATCTCTGCAGCAATGCTGACAGCACTCCTGTAATGAGTCACATGACATTTTGGAGGGAAAATGACAAGCAGTACTCAATTTGGACATATAGGGATGTACGAAGTTTCTAATTCAATTCAATTCAATTCAATTTTATTTGTATAGCCCTCAATCACAACAGAAGTCTCAAAGGGCTTTACAGAGGCAATATGATACACAATTAGAAATGAAGCAACAAAGATGAATAGATGCAGTTCAAGTCCTGGGTATCCCCTATCCTTAAGACCCTCCATGCCGGCAAGGAAAAACTCCAAAAACTCCAGAGTCAATTGGGAGAAAAATGAGAAACCTTGGGGAGTACCACAGTCAGGAGAGATCCACTCCCAGGACGGATAGACAGGAACCCCAGAACGGCTAATGGGAATTAGCAAGCGAAATTATAGTCCGTAAAAATACAGTGGAGTGAAGGTGCAAGAAGAAGTCCCTCTAGTCAGATGAGACGGGGGTAGCAGCGAGGACGTCTATCCAGCCAGGGGTCCGGACAGTCAGGAGGCTGCAGCTGAAAAATAGCCCCTCCCCAGAGGGGAGGGGGGAAAGGGGACACCGGGTGACTAGTGATGAAGAGACTAGACAACTAGATATTAACATTGGAAAATAGAAATAAAGTAAGACAAGTGGTAGGTAGAGTAAGAAAAGGAGATAGAACTCAGCGGCTGTACTACCCCCAGCATTATAGCTTCTAGTGCAGCTTAGACTAAACTGTGAGTCTACTCCTACTTCAACTAGCCTAACCATAAGCTTTGTCGAATAGGAACTTTTTTAATCTAATCTTAAATGTGCAGACTGTCTCGGCTTCTTTAATACTAGCTGGAAGCTGATTCCATAAAACGGGCTTGGTGGCTAAAGGCTCTAGCTCTGACAGTACTTTTATGAACCCTGGGAACTACCAGTAGACCTGCATTCTGAGATCGGAGTGTTCTGTTGGGGCGGTATGGAACCAGAGCATCGGTGAGATAAGGTGGCCCCAACCCATTAATGGTCTTAAATGTAAGAAGAAGTATTTTAAATTTTATTCTAAACTCGACTGGAAGCCAGTGAAGTGCCTGGAGCACAGGGGTGATGTGCTCTCTTCTATTGGTTCCTGTTAAAAGTCTTGCTGCTGCGTTTTGGACTAGCTGAAGACCTTTTAGAGAGCTTTTAGGACAAGCTGCAAGTAGGGAGTTACAGTAATCCAATCTCGATGTAACGAACGCGTGAATTAATTTTTCTGCATCGCTTTTAGATAAAATATTTCTAATTTTGGCGATGTTGCGCAGGTGAAAGAAATCTGTTCTACAGGTTTGTTTAATGTGTGCTTTAAACGATAAGTCAGGGTCAAATAAAACTCCTAGGTTTTTAACTGTGGTGCTGGAGGCTACACTTACATTGTCCAGAGTGACTATCTGGGCAGCTAAAGAGTCTCTAACACTTTTCGGGCCTATTATAAGGACTTCTGTCTTTTCAGGGTTAAGCAGAAGATAGTTAGTGCTCATCCAGGTATTTATATCTCGGACGCAGGCGCTTAGTTTTTCTACTTGCCTGACCTGCTGAGGTTTAATTGATAAATACAGTTGTGTGTCGTCAGCGTAACAATGAAAGTTAATGCTATGTTTTCTGATGATATTACCTAGAGGAAGCATATACAGCGTAAACAAGATGGGCCCGAGGACAGATCCTTGCGGCACACCATAACTAACTCTAGAGTACGATGATGATTGTTGGTTTACGTTGACAAACTGGTACCTATTAGATAAATATGATTTAAACCAGCAGAGGACTGCTCCTCTAATGCCTATGTCACATTCTAATCTCTGCAATAAGATATTATGGTCGATTGTGTCAAAGGCTGCGCTCAGGTCCAACAGAACCAGGATTGAGACTAATCCAACGTCAGCGGCAAGTAACAAGTCATTAGTTACTTTAACTAATGCGGTTTCAGTGCTATGATGAGCTCGAAAGCCAGACTGGAACTGTTCAAATAAACTATTGTCCTGTAGGTGCTGACAGAGCTGTTTAATTACCACTCTTTCAAGGACTTTGGAGAGAAATGGTAAGTTAGAAATAGGTCTATAATTGGCCAAAATTTCAGGATCAAGGGTAGGTTTTTTCAAGAGCGGTTTAATAACTGCATATTTAAAGGACTGCGGCACGTAGCCAGTAACTAATGAGGTATTTATTATATTTAAGATAGTGTCAATAGTTAGAGGCAGGGTCTCTTTAAAAAGTTTGGTTGGGATTGGGTCGAGGAGGCACGTTGATGGTTTGGAGGACATTATAATTGAAATTACATCAATTTGGTCTACAGTGGTGAAGTTATTTAATATTTTAGAGGGGTTTATAGGAGATTCCGAATTCTTTGTCTGCACTTTATCAGATCTAATAACTGGAAGTGATTCATTTATTTTATTTCTAATAGTTGCGATTTTATTGTTAAAAAATTTTAGGAAGTCATCACAGCCAAGGGTGGTTGGGATATAAGGTTCTATTGAGCTGTGACTGTTTGTCAGCCTTGCTACAGTGCTGAACAGAAACCTAGGATTATTTTTGTTTTCCTCTATTAAGGATGAGTAATATCTGGTTTTAGCCGTACGCAAGGCCTGCTTATATGTCACTAAGCTGTGTTTCCAGGCAGAGAGGGTGTGCTCTGTGTTGGAACGGCGCCAAAGTCTTTTTAATTTAAGGGGTGTACTCACTTTTGTTGCCAGGGGTTTAGATATTAATGGCTATATTTTGAGTTATTTTGAGGGGAAAATAAATTAACACTATTATATAAGCAGCAAACAGACTACTTTTCATTGTGTCAAAGTGTCATTTTGTCAGTGTTGTCCCATGAAAAGATATACTTAAATATCTGCAGAAATGCGAGGGGTGTACTCATTTTTGTGATACACTGTATTTAAGTTACGTTTTTTTTTTATTTTTATATATAACCAAAAATAATCACTTTCCCTCATAAGTGTTACAGATCTTAAGTGTTTTATTGCATTCATATAGAAAAAAAAAGCAACTTTTGCATAGCTGTCCATTGTAATGACCACCATTCCTTTAAGGTGAACATTAAGGCATGGCTGGGTACGAAAAAAATGCAAAACAAAAGGAGCCGCAGTGGTAGCATTTCTCACCTTTTGTGTGTGTGTGAGTGTATGTGGAGATGGCCTGAAACCAACGGATCAATAGGTTTACTGTGGCCTCTAGCCAGTAGCCTAACACTTGCTGCTTGTGTGCGAGAGCGAGAGAGTGTGAGAGCGATAGAGAGGTTCCCTCTCCTCCACTCTCATCAATACATCCATTGAGCCAGCCTGAAGGCTCCAGGACCCCCCACAGTGATCATATTTATTTTTAGAGGGGTGACAACTTTCACTGCAGGGCATATGAGTGCTGCATGCTATTACATAGTCAATGCAAACATCACTAAAGTAAAGCATGTCGAACCAATTTTTTTATATGCTAAAAAGGGTGGTTGTGGTAGAAACAGATGTACATTACATGTCAAATCTTAATGGAACAAACATTAATTGTAGTTTATTGTTCCCATCTTTACCGGATTGTGCTGTGGTTATGTTTGGGATTAGATCCCCCCTCGCCCCCTGCATACATGTTAACATAGATAGCTTAGCATATTAGTAAATACTGCAAGTGTAACTGTACTTTTAATGATTATTTATTAGTGATGTAAGATGGTGAGTGGTAAACACATTGTCTTTTTTTCATTGATTTTTTTCCCCCCACACACATTATTTTTTTTAAATGACTTAATGTAGGTCTCTGATTGTGAGTTTACAAATTGTGGCCATTTATAGTGCCTGCTATATTATTCTGTTGTTTTGTTAATGTAAGGAGAGATTAATAAAGCTGCTAAAAAATTTTTAAAAAATCAAATCTCTCTCTCTCTCTCATATCACATGCAGTTTCACCCCGAGTGGCTCAGGATATTACCTATCAACTGGAGCTTGATTAATTAGCCTTTAATTGGTTGTCATGTCACTGAACAGTCGGGTGACAGCACCCTTGAGGGCGCTGTCACACAAGGGTGAGGCAGAGGACACCAGAGCAAGAGAAAGTAAATGAGTGTCCTTGAGAAGTAAAAGTAGGACATAATAATATTATGTGTAATAAGAAAACGTTTTACGCTCAAAAGACTGATGTTTTTTTTCCTGACATGTACACTTATTTTAGTTAATATTATTTTGGAAATATTGACCATCGTTTGATGTGTTGAGGTTTTGATGAATTTAAGTCAACGGGAGTCATTGAAAGACCAGGCCACTTCATGGACGGTGTCAGAAGCCATCCAACCGGCAACACAAGTGACTTGATGGAAAAAAAAACAGCATTTAATGTTGTTTTGGACAAAAATTATACAGTAAACAATATCCCAATCCCTTAATTAGTCCTAGAGTAAAAAAAAAAATCTACAGTGTAGTGATTTTAAAGCATGTAGTGATTTTAATGCAATCAGTTCATTGATACAATAAACTATAACATGTGTCAACGATTAGAGAACTGTAACCAGATCACAGTACAAATGTAGGAATTTGAATTCAAATTTTAATTCAAAATTTCTGAATTTTGATACAAAGCATAGTTTTGAGTTTGTGAGTGGTCAGAACGGACCATTACTAATATTTACTAGGCATGTGCCAGTATTAGATTTTGAAATAGCAAGGTTTCACAGTATCACGGTATTGCAATTACAGCTCTAAAATGTGTTACTTTGAGATACAGCGGGGCAAATAAGTATTTAGTCAACCACTAATCGTGCAAGTTCTCCCACTTGAAAATATTAGAGAGGCCTGTGATTGTCAACATGGGTAAACCTCAACCATGAGAGACAAAATGTGGGGGGAAAAAAACAAAATCACATTGTTTGATTTTTAAAAGAATTTATTTGCAATCATGGTGGAAAATAAGTATTTGGTCAATACCAAAAGTTCATCTCAATACTTTGTTATGTACCCTTTGTTGGCAATAAAGGAGGCCAAACGCTTTCTGTAACTCTTCACAATCAGATTTTCTATGGGGTTGAGATCTGGAGACTGGCTAGGCCACTCCATGACCTTGAAATGCTTCTTATGAAGCCACTCCTTTGTTGCCCTGGCTGTGTGTTTGGGATCATTGTCATGCTGAAAGACCCAGCCACGTCTCATCTTCAATGCCCTTGCTGACGGAAGGAGATTTTCACTCAAAATCTCTCGATACATGGCCCCATTCATTCTTTCCTTTTACACAGATCAGTCATCCTGGTGGCGGCACGGTGGCTGAGTGGTTAGCACGTCTGCCTCACAGTTCTGAGATCAAGGGTTCAATCCCGGGCTTCGGCCTTCCTGTGTGGAGTTTGCATGTTCTCCCCGTGCCTGCGTGGGTTTCCTCCGGGAACTCCGGTTTCCTCCCACATGCCAAAAACATGCATGGTAGGCTGATTGAACACTCTAAATTGTCCGTAGGTGTGAGTGTGTGCGTGAATGGTTGTATGTCTCCTTGTGCCCTGCGATTGGCTGGCAACCAGTTCAGGGTGTCCCCTGCCTACTGCCCGTAGTTAGCTGGGATAGGCTCCAGCACCTCCGCGACCCTCGTGAGGAAAAGCGGCATGGAAAATGAATGAATGAATGAGTCATCCTGGTCCCTTTGCAGAGAAACAGCCCCAAAGCATGATGTTTCCACCCCCATACTTCACAGTGGGTATGGTGTTCTTCGGATGCAATTCAGTATTCTTTCTGCTCCAAACACGAGATCCTGTGTTTTTACCAAAAAGTCATTAATACAGGTAACGAGTGGAGCCTCGTTAGACCTCGTTAGAAGAAGTTAGACCTCTTTGACAGCCAGAAATCTTGCTTGTTTGTAGGTGACCAAATACCTATTTTCCACCATGATTTGCAAATAAATTCTTTAAAAAACAATGTGATTTTCTGTTTTTTTCCACATTCTGTGTCTCAGGGTTGAGGTTTGCCCATGTTGACAATTACAGGCCTCTCTAATCTTTTCAAGTAGGAGAACTTGCACAATTGGTGGTTGACTAAATACTTATTTGCCCCACTGTATCTGGGTTAAAAAAAAAAAAAAAACTTTTTCCATTGAGCAGGATTTTTATTTTTCCAAAACATATTAGCAAATTGGAACATAAGTACAATGTTAAATTAAAACAAAAACAAAAAAAAACAAAAAAAAAAAACAAATATATATATATATATATATATATATATATATATATATATATATATATATATATATATATATATATATATATACTAAATAAAATTAAAATAATTGGTCTTTTAGGGGAGCCAAACCCACAGCCCATTATTATCATCACAATAAAAATAATTATTTTCCATAAAAAGCAAGTGTGTATAACTCGTATCATGTTTACATTATACATACCTGTTAACCTGAGGCCGTTGGCAATCTTACAAATAGTGACGTATGCCCCTACAAAATGGTGACTAATCTTACAACGTTTTATATAGTGTGCAATATGAAACATAAATACAACTCAATTTTTAAAATAATATGAATATGAATATTTTGGTAAGCGAAATTAAAAAGGTCAATTGATAAAATTAACTTACCGATGCAATCTTTGAGTCAGGGAACATTTCTTTTGCTAATTCTGAGAAGTGATCAGCAATAGTTGCAGGCAAATTGTGTTCGGCAACAAATTGGCGGAATAAAATCTCCGCTTTCGTCACAGCATGCAATGAGTGCGTGGTTTTGTTTTGCGGTAAAAATTATTCATTGATAGGCTTGTAGCTTTTCATTCTGCAGACTGCATCTTTATAAACTTTTGTCTCGAAGTGCTTTCTGAGATCGTAGAATCCTGATGCCAAAACTTTAATGTTCAATCCACACAGCCCGCAAAATGTATACTGTGGTCCTTTCGAAGATGCTTTTATCCATTCAGCGTATTCACCAGTTTGTGTCTCCCATTCTGGTAGATGGCGTCTGTGGGCAACAGTTTTTCTTTTCTTATGAGCTGGTACATCCATATTTTTATCACTTTTGTATCGACTTTGTCGACTGTGTCACGAAATGGTGGCGGAAGTGCAAGTGCTGAAACGTGATCGGAAGAAGCCGACGCTAAGCTCAACGTGCGAGTCTTGTGAACAAACGGCTACATGCTAATTCGGTGCATTGTCTCATTGCCGAAACAGTGACAAAATCCAAACGGAGAAATAAAAAGTAATGCACTAAAAACGTACAGATTTTGAACGTACGGCGTACACATTTAAAAATCAGTGGTCACTTGTACAAATTACGCCGAAACCGTACAACTTGACAGGTATAATTGTACACGCACTTTCTTTCTCAACACAGACAGCTGCCAGAGAGAAAAACACACGTTTTACCACCGCTAGACACACTAAACATGCTGGAGTTAACTTTCATAGCTGGTGGGAAGCATTCATGACAGTGATTACTCACCTTTAATTATTTATAAATGCGCAATCATATTGGAGGTATTGCCTCCTCGGCAGCCGCCCTCCACAAACATGTTTTACGTGCGGTTGGCCCTCTTCTTCTAGGCCGCGACCGTCTGTAACTTTTCTGTAGCTGAGGTATTCCCATACTAGTGATTTCGTTTTCTTGGATGGAGGGAAAAAAAGTTCAGGAGTCTCACCTCTTCCAGCCATTGTGTAGCACAGCTGACTCACTGACACTGAGTAACAACCGATGGAGGAGGGTTGAGCCTTGCAGCTGCAGCTGCTGGGACATGAAAAATAGCTAATACCTTAGGCACGGTAAGACGGAAAAATTTTGCGATTTTGAAACCTTGACATTTTCATACCATGGTGTACCTTGAAACCCGTAATCGGCACATGTCTAATATTTACCAACCTTGGCCAGAATTTATTCAGAATTGTTGATTTACAGTACCACAAAAATGAGAACTGTAACCTGTCACCAAATCAAAGTTCACATGTAGGACATTTATTTAATTTTTCTAAACATTGGCATAGACTTATGGTATTGACAGGTCTCCTCGGGCACATACTGCGCCTCCCCTTAAAGCAGGGGGCGGCCCACATCAAGGAGAGCTATTCACAAACACACGCATGCAGCATATGTAACGCCGGATTTAGTTGAAAAAGTAAGAAAGTTGTACCGCATACCAACAGGAAGGGTTGTCTCAGGAGGGATTTGTTCAAGGATTCGAGGTAATTATCATATTTTTCGTACCATGCATGCATTTTGAAACGTTGTGAAAAAAAAATCAATGGGAGAAATTAAGTGTTATGGATTAGCATCGCCCTTCGACATATTTACGTAAAATAAATTCTACTTGCACGTTTTTTTGCTTTTAACCAACAATTGAGACTGTTTTACGTCCATATCTATAAAGAATTGAGGGATTTAAGCATTTATTCACAAGAATTTAAACGTAAAAAGCTCTTTGTTGTGGTAAGACAGCGCCACAGAAGACTAGCAGCACATTCGACATATTTTCTTAAAATAAATGGTACCTGGACGTTTTTGTTTTTTGTTTTTTTGCTTTTAACCAATAATCGAGACTGATTTACGTCCATATCTATAAAGAATCGAGGGATTTAAGCATTTATTCACAAGAATGTAAACATAAACAGCTCTTTGTTGTAGTAAGGCGGCGGCACAGTGTGACTTAAAGACAAGCAGCGCATTCGACATTTACGATACTTAAAAGAAATTCTACCTGCGCGGTTTTTTGCTTTTAACCAATAATCGAGACTGCTTTACATCCATATCTATGAAGAATTGAGGGATTCAAGCATTTATTCACAAGAATTTAAACGTAAAAAGCTCTTTGTTGTGGTAAGGCGGCGCTACAGTGTGACTTGAGGACAAGCAGCACATTCGACATTTACTTAAAATAAATTCTACCTGCACGTTTTTTTTTTTGCTTTCAACCTATAATTGAGACTGTTTTATGTCCATATCTTTCAAGAATTCAGAGATTTAAGCATTTATTCACAAGAATTTTCAACGTAAAAAGCTCTTTGTCTGTGCTTCCACTCGGTCAGCTTTGATAGGCCCCCTATTAAGGATGTAGAGCCTTTAGCTACCAAGCTCCTGTCTGCTGCGTCACCAGTAGGTGGATGGCAAGATAGTGTAAAGCGCTTTGAGCGCCTTCAAAGGTGGAAAAGCGCTATATAAGTAAGTATAAGACCATTTACCATTTATGGAATCAGCTTCCAGCTAGTATTAAAGAAGCCGACACAGTCTGTACATTTAAGATTAGACTAAAAACGTTCCTGTTCGACAAAGCTTATGGTCAGGCTAGTTGAAATCGGACTAGACTCACAGTTCAGTCTAAGCTGCACTAGAAGCTATAATGCTGGGGGAAGTACAGCCACTGAGTCCTATCTCCTTTTTCTTACTCTACCTACCACTTGTCTTACTTTATTTTTTTTCTAATTTTAATATCTAGTTGACTTGTCTCTTCATCACTAGTCACCCGGTGTCCCCTTTCACCCCTATTTTTCAGCCGCAGCCTCCTGACTATCCGGACCCCGAGCTGGATGGACGTCCTCGTTGTTTTTCCTTGCCGACATGGAGAACTTTATTTAATTCATCTACTGTTTCTGACTTTGTATCATATTGCTTCTGCAAACCCCTTTGAGACAACCTTGTTGTGATATAGGGCTATACAAATAAAATTGAATATTAATCGGCCCCGCGCCCCGTGTCCCAACAATACTATTATGAAGTCTATGATATTGCTTTAGTAAAAATGCAGTTTTGAGTATGTAAGCTGTCAGAGAGGTCAACTACTAAAATTCACCAACTTTGGCTAGAACTTATTCAAAATTGTGGATTTACAGTACCACAGAAAAATAGAGAACTGTAACCTTCCATCTACTAAAACGAGGGGAATCACATAATATTGTATTGGCGTGACAGCGCCACATAACGCACATGTAGCTAGAGCGGTTTTAAGATCAGGTGACTTTATTTCCTTTATTAAATGATGATAATGGTGGCGTCATATAGTTTAGAGTGTTGAGAGTGTTTTTAAGTGTTGGGAACAACGTGAGCACACGGAGGTCAACTGCCTTGCCACACGGTCGAAATGCATTTATTGTAATGCCTGGATTGCGCAGGTGTGCTAATTTTAGGGTCCGCTCAGGGAACACGAACGTCTGCTGGCTCGACCGAATTCACCAATTCTACTTATTTTGCACCCAATACTTATTTTCCCGTGTATGTGTAAGATATGTAGGGTCAGAGTTCGTGCATGTGTAGTGACACCAAACCCTACTAATTTAAGGAATTACGACCTTACTTATTTCTCCTGACTCCGGCCCACAGGGTAAATCCCCGGTATGCCCGTTTGCCAGTCCGCCTTCGGTCAGTATGATACATAGCATTAGTTTTCATATGTTTGTTAAAATTTGGAACAAAATGTTTTTATGTACCCCCAAAAAGTTGATTTATATTTCACATCATACTAATTTTCTCTGAGACAAGGCTACATTAATACTTTTGGCAAGGTACCAGTGTAAACCACGCAAACAGATTGCCGCATGGTTGCTGCAGGCTGAGTTTATTGGAATAATGTCTATGTTTTGTCTTTAATCAGTGTTTTTATGCTTGTAATCAAAAAGACCCCAGAGGGGAATGAAAAGCATATTCAATCAAATTGAATTGTTCTTCTCTGCAATTTCTGACCTACCAGGCACAGACACTTAATAAAAAGGCTATTTGTCAGGCTGTCAGCACTCGTCTCTCAAATCAATGAAGACTTAAGAATCTTCTATTCTATACAAGACTATGATACAAAGTGCACAAAACATCATGTGAATGCTTGAGTTATATTCTCATAACATGTAGACAAAAGGAAATGTATTGGTCTTCCTTGAGAGCAAACATGAAACCTTCTTAAAAAGCATTTACAGTCGATTGTTATTGTGTCTATCTAAGTAAGTATGCGTGACAAAGTTTGGGTATGCCAGGAGGCCAATGGGAACAAGTGGCGTGCTTAAGTTTGGGTACATTGGGTCTCCACAATTATAGGTTTACTTGGGTTGTCTCTCGACTCTGGAGTTTTCTCTGCTCTTTTGGGGGGTCAGCTCAGTGGATCTCGTAATTGAACTGTGGACTTGTGAAGCCCTTTGAGAGATATGTTGTGCTTAAGGGCTATATAAATAAATGTGACTTCACTTTTGTTTGATGGTCTTAATCATTAAGTGGGACCAGGGGTGAAAATGGCTAGAAATTCTTGCCAGAACTCCCTGACATAAAGTTCACCACAGAGCCAGATTTTATTTTTATTTTTTTGGGAGGGGGGGCAGTGAGGTCAAACCTCCTAAAACCACAGAAATGCAAAAAAAAAAAACAACATTTCGCAGCAGGGTTGTTTCATCAAGGACGACTATAATGAAAATATTTCTTCAATGAACAATTTTTTCATGACGATGACGTGCTGAAAAAGTGTCATGGGAGACTAAAACATAACGAGACGGATGCCAATTGTCATCTGACGACACGAGAACAAGGTGAAAATTTGCCATAGTTTCCGTCATAAATTCACAATGTGTGATGTTTTCTTATTGTATGTGTAGTTAGAATGCATTTAGCAGTGTTTGGTCGTGTCACTCATGTGACGTGCTGCGCCTCACCCCCGCCCCCCGCCCCACACACGCTTACTCACCAGCCAGTGAGTGAGCGTGCAGGTGAGTTTAATCAATTGCAAATAATATGCTGTTTTCCTGCTGAGTGTGTATTATCATCATGAAAATGGTGATGTCCTTGTAGACGCTAGAGTTAGTCTGTCATGTTCATTTGAAATTGTTGGAAACCTTTTATTTATGTATTTATTTATTCATGGACTAAAACTTTGGAGTTTATACACAAAAACATTTTGAGAATTGTCGATCTAAAACTAGGATAAATTTGACTGAGTTTTCGTTGAGTAAAACTAGATGAAGATGAACACATTTTGAAGTGACTAAAATATGACTAATAAGTTTTTTCGTCCAAACGACTATGACTAAGATGGAAATTAAAATGCCTGCAAAAAAAACACTGTTTGGCAGTTAAGCCTACAACTCACAATAAAACACACCAGGTTTTACACATGCATGAGACTATTGCATTACACTTGTAACAAGGCATACATGAGAAGCTGATTTTCATTCAAAATCGTATTTTTCCAATGATGTGCAAAATAACAGATGACAAAAACACCAGTAACCCCAACTTCAATCTCCTATTTTTTTATTTTCCCTCATTTCCTCACATCTAAATGCAAAACCTCCATTTTAACAACTTAAGAACATCGGATGTACAGTACATTAAGATTGAAGATAATATATAAATCAATGTTTACATTTTTATTTTAAAAAAGCACACATTAACAAAAATAATGTGACTTACATCATGCACAGTGAAATCAAATATATTTTTATATTATGTATTACATGTATTTTTTAAATTTAAAATAACGGAAACATTGACTTTTTATATTATAATGCGGTGAATACCGTATTTTTCGGACTATAAGTCGCACCTGCGTATAAGTTGCACCAGCCAAAAAATGCCAAACAAAGAGGAAAAAAACATATATAAGTCGCACCGGCGTATAAGTCGCATTTTTGGGGGCAATTTACTTGATAAAATCCAACACATAGAACAGATATATCACCTTGAAAGGCAATTTTTTTAAAAATACAATAGAGAACATGCTGAATAAGTGTACAGTATGATAATGTTACATGATGGATGAACAACGAAATGCGAACGTGGCCGGTATGTTAACGTAACATAGCTATCAAGAGTTATTCACATAACTAACATAAAGAACATGCTAACAAATTTAACAAACCATCAGTGTCACTCCAAAACACCAAAATACAATGTGAAATTATACAATAATGTGTTAATAATTTCACACATAAGTCGATCATGAGTATAAGTCGCACCCCCAGCCAAACTATGAAAAAAACTGCGACTTATAGTCCGAAAAATACGGTAAGTAGTAGAGGTGTGCATCGGCACTGCCCTCAAGATTCGACGATTCGGTATGGTACGATTCGGAGGGCCACGATTCGATTCGATCTGATTCGATTCCATTCAGAGGGTCACGATTCGATTCGGTTCGATTTGGCAATGCATCGCGATGCATTAAAGCCTGGGATGCATTAAAATTCTAAAGCAAAGCATATTTTCCGTGAATCATGAGGCAACGCAAGCGGTCAGACATTAAATAATTTTTTATTGGCTCTTGTGTCACTCCTGGTTGAAGTCAAATGAAAATAGTATACTTTCAGATATATATATTCAAAAAAAAAAACAGATCACGGCATTTAATTAGTGCTTTGAATGAGACCAGGGCTTTCTCTTTTTTTTACACACAGTAGCAGCCTTTCACACAGTGCAACAGCTGAACTCCTGTGCAAAATCAGTAATAACAGTCACTGTATTTTAGTCACAACGACCCATCAATAAAAATATTCAAGTAAATATTAAAGAAAACGACAAAGAAAATATTGTTGTGCAGCAGCATCTTTATCGCAATATCAATTCAGGGAATGGATTGATATTTGAATGTAAAGTGGCTCCCTCTACAGTAGAGCCTAGATCTTGAGCCCGAACCCAACCCGACCCGACCGAATTTCGGGCCGGGTCGGGCCCAAAATGTCAATCATTTACGTTCGGGTCGGGTCGGGCCGGACTGCTCTCTCGCAAACTTTTTTTTTTTTTTTAATAAATATATATTTGTATATTAAAACGATGTATGGATGTTAAACTAAGGAATACTTGTTATAAAATAAATAAATTGGGATAAAACAGAGAGAAGGCGCTTTGGTAATCACAAACATGAGCCAGTGCATTGTTCGTGCACATGAACGCCGTGGCCCCGCCCTCCTTTTAATCTTTCCCACCCGCTCTTGACGCTCTCCGCGAGTCTGAAACGCTGCATCCTGGTATTTCCTTTTTGAATTTTGATATAGAGCCGCAAGAGGTGAAAAGCAAACTAAAGACGGTGGGATTGAAAAGGCAAGAATCCACGAGTGGTGTGTGGAAAGGATTTAAATTGATAGTGGAAAATGTTACAGAAAACTGTCGGCCTTGCCGAATGCAACAAATGTGGCGCTTTGCTCTCGTAGGAGAGCAGAAAGACTGGCACATTGATGCTGAGCAGGCATTTTAAAAACTGTACTGGCCTAAAAGATATTAGTCAAACATCATTATTATCATTTGTTTCATGGGCTGCACCTCTTCGTGCTAAGCAGGACATCGTGGTGTTCCTTAAAACGTTATTTATTTTGTTTCAGTGCTCCTTAAGGCAGGTTGTTCTTTTGTGTTTTCTGATGCGAGTCATTAAAATAAAGAATGTTATTTAAAAGTATTTTAGTTTATTTTTGAATATGCTGCTGTTCCTCTCCTTGCCAGAGAGGTGCGTATAGTGAGCACAATACCCCACACAGAAATATATTTAACAAACCTTTCCAGCATTATTTCGTTGTGTAAATGCATTTATAATTATCATAAAAATATGTAGACTATTTAAACATTAAGAAAACTTGCGTTTTTTGCTGCCAACTCGATGAAATTGAAATAAATGTCTATTGCATTTTGCCGAGGAAATGACGCATGAACAATCCACCTGATAGAACAGACACACAAATATAAATGATATACAGTGCTGCTCAAAAGTTTGTGAACCCCCTCAACATTTTGGAATTTTCTATTATTTCAACCTGATTTCCTAATCAATCAATTCAGTAGTTTTTTTTTGTTTTTTTAACAGTTGTGTTGTCGAGACTAAATTAAAAAGAGTTTTCATCAACTGATGTAGGTGCAAAATTGAACTGTTTGGTCACAACCAAAACCGCCATGTCTGGCAAAAAGTCAACACTGCATACCACCAAAAGAACCTTCTCCCAACAGTGAAGCATGGAGGTGGGAATGTCAAGATCTGGGCTTGCTTTTCATCCTTAGGACCTGGACAACTCCACATAGTCCAGGGAATCATGAATTCTGAGGAATATTGTCAAATCCTAGAACATAACCTGACGCCATCTGTTTTGAAGTTAAAGCTGGGCAGAAGGTGGATCATGCAACATGATAATGATCCAAAGCATTCCAGCAAAACAACCAAGGAATGGCTGAAAAAGAAGAAGATTCGTGTTCTGGACTGGCCCAGTCAAAGTCCTGACCTAAATCCCATTGAAATGCTGTGGCGGGACCTGAAGCGAGCAGTTCATGCCAGACGCCCATCAAACCTCTCTCAACTGACTGCGTTCTGCAAGGAAGAATGGGCAAAAATCCCCCAAAGTAGATGTGAGAGGCTGATTAGTCACTACAGAAACCGTTTGGTTGAGGTAATCTCTGCAAAAGGAGGCGCAATATCCTATTAACTGAAGGGGTTCACATACTTTTGCACACATGATATCTGAGTTTTTCTTAAATCAACCACTTTTGTTAAATAAAGAATGACAATATAACTAATTCTTTTGTTTCAGTCCATTATTTGGAATGTCAGTATTGTGGATTTGGGTATAAATTAACATTTAATAAGGTTATTTTAGTTTTTTTTACAAAAAATCTGACCATCGCTGTGGGGTTCACAAACTTTCGAGCAGCACTGTAAATGTTTATTGAATATGCATCTTTTTTGCACTAAATTTGTTACAAAAGACAGGTTTTAATTTATCATTATGCACATAGGCATCGTCCCAGTTGTAATCACACAAAACGCAACCACGCATTGCATCCCAGCATTTGCTCATCCTGCTGAGTCCTCACAAATAAAATCTCATTTGTAGGCTCGGGCCTACAAATGAAAGGTACATTTTCGGGGGGTTTTCGGGCTCGAGCCTAGAAATAAAACGGAAAATTTCGGGCTCTCGGCCTTTAATACACGTGGGCCGGATCTGGTCGGGCTGGATTTTTCAGGCCCGAACTAAGCTCTAATCGAGAGAGCAGAGAGATAGGACATAACATAACAATGGCTGAAGCGGAGAAAGTGGGAGCGAGAAAGATTATTGATGCACCTAACACATTGAAAGCAGACATCTGGAGACATTTTGGCTTCTACGAGGTTGGTGGGAAACTTGACCAGAGTTATGCGGTGTGTAAAAAATTAAACATGAGAATAATAATACAAATGGGGAAACCAAATCCGTTGCAACATCGGAATTGCGCAGGGAAGATTTTTGAACGTATTTATATATTTTATAATGCCCTGAATTGATTCGGCTTGTTGCCCGCATCGAATCGAATCGTCCTTCCCCGCATCGGGATGCATCGCCGCATCGATTATTGTTGACACCCTTAGTAAGTAGCCTAACACAGGTAAATGAACAAAAATAAGTCCATAGTGCACATTAACCAAACACGTGCACATTGCCAAATGTATCACATTTGAGACAAGCATTTCTGGACCTCATTGCAGTAAAAAAAAATTTGTTTAAAACCTTATTGTGTTCAATCTCACTTTGTTTATGTTTGTTTTACCACGAGAACTGCATGTAACGGTTAATGTATTATTTATGATACAAATTAGAGAACATACTGTATATGGCGATATCAGGTGACTTGAAGTTCCACTATGAGCCCCCAATTTGGCCAAATTTCAAAAGTGTCCAAAATGCATGTGTAATACATCATTGGAAATCTTAAAATCTCTACTGTCTGGTGGATGAAAAATGTTGAGCAGGAGGGCATTTAAATTATTATTATTATTTGTCTGTAAATGGGGTCTGCAGGGTAAAACGGACAAATTAAAAATATTTCAGGGGCTTAATGCGCCATGAAACAGTTATGGCAGCATATAGACATATTGTTCTATCAAACACAATAGTTCTTTTGGCTTAAAATACATCCGTTTATTTTAAAGAGCAGAAACTGCTTTTTCGGCCTTGTATGTGTTTTCCGTCACATACAAATTAATTTTTGTTTAAAAAAACAAATAAAAAAAACATAATGTTTTCTTTAAAAATAACTTTAAGGACCACATAAAGCTTTCACATTTAAAAAAAAAAATCAAAATTTTTTGTTCATTATTTCTGGCATCAGGCCTTATAACATGGAAGATGTTCTGAACCTCCCCATCAGAGCAAGTAAAATAAAATAAGCCTCTTCAACTCTTTCCTTTCTGTTAAAGGGCTGATCAATTTTCTGTTGCATTGCCCTTTTTTATCGCAATAATTCAGCAAGCTTGTTCTTTTTTTGTTGTCCCAGAAACATGTGCATTTGAACCACTCAGAGCTAACTATCCATGCTGATCACATGTCAGTATGTCAGCCAATTGAACGGACAACTGGAGTCCAGGCAGGGTGGTTTGTTGAGTGCATAGAACACATCGACGCAAGTCAACTGTCTCGTCGGACTCAGATTAACGCGCTGCGAGAACTCCGTAGAATAAATAAATAATAAATATCGGTGGAAACGGATGACGCCACACAAGCACTTTATGAGGCTTGTTGTTAACACTTGTGTATGTAAATCTGGCGTTAGTAGATTGTTTTCGTCTTGGAGATGCGTTTGTGGCAGCCTGGCAGTTATTTGTTTTGTTTTTTTGACATTGAGGTTTGACAGTTGCCGTCATATTTTTGGGATCAAAACACTGTTTCGCCCCCTAGTTTTACACCTGAACAGTGTTCCGGACCGTTCCGGCCCACTTTCACCCTGAGTGGAACAAATATGCAAAATATGAGTAATGTGAGAAGGAGGTGATACTTTTTAACAACACTGTGGTTCAAAAAGTAGGCATGTCTTCAAAATTTATGCTATTATTTTATTACGAATTTGAGTTTACATGGCTTTGAAACCAAAGGCCTGAGCAAATTCCAGAATGAAAACCAAATCATTCAAAGAAAGACTTCTTCTAATTAATAAATGAAAGATCAGTGCATCTAATCAATACAGCGGTTAGTGAGAAGGAGCGATTGATTGGTTGACGGGATAAAGAATGGTGGGATGGAGGCGATGGAGGTCAGGGGTGAGGAAAGAGGGAGGTCATGCTGTTTGCGCTGATGGCTGTTTCAAATGTTCACCCTCATTGAGAACAAAGGAGTCTCATGAGCCTCATCATCACTGATAGACACTTAGCACCATCCTGACCTTAAAAAAGCAGGAAGGATGGAAGAAAAATATGGAGAAGAGGGGAGAAAAGATGCGCAATTGAGGACTCAGACACAGGTGTTAAAAAGAGATAAATATGTACAACACTATATACAGTGGTAGCGCTACTTATGAATATCTCTTCATGCAGAGTTTTCAGGTTAGGACACGCCTCAACGGTATATTATTGCCTCTTGTTACAAAAGAAATTTCAAGATACAAAAGGCAAAAAATACAGTATGGCTGGTACTCGCAGCCCCCTGAGTTTACTGAACGTAACATAATTTTAGCTGCAATGCTATTGCCTAGCATTCCTGGCATCTAATTGGCTATGCGCGACTTTTACTGTATGTGTATGTGTGTATCCCAACGTCCTCTTCATATGCCAGCTTTACATGAGTGTATTATTCTTTATTCTATGCTTGATTTTTTTTTTTACATTATATTTAACTCTGATTTTATGTTTATTGTGCAATTATCTAAACATGTATTTGTTACATGTTTTGATGCATTTTTATGCATTATAGGGCGTTTACATGGAAAACGCATCTCTGCTTATGGAATTTTTAAGTTACGAAACTACTTCCAGAACTAATTAATTCCGTAAGTAGTGGTACCACTGTACTGTTTATGAGAAATGAATTGGGGAAAAAGAAGTGTAATAGAACAGAAATACAGAGCTGGCCAAAAGTATTGGCACCCCTGCAATTCTCTCAGATAATGTTAGATTTCTCCTAGAAATTGATTGCAATCACACATGCTTTAGTAGTAATATCTTCATTTATTTTGCTTGCAATGAAAAAACACAAAAGAGAATGAAAAAAAAAAATCATCATCATTTTACACAAAACTCCAAAAATGGGCCTGACAAAAGTATTGGTACCCTTTGAAAAATCATGTGATGCGTCTCTAATTTTTGCAATTAACAGCACCTGTTACTTACCTGTGGCACTTAACAGGTAGTGGCAATAACTAAATCATGCGTGCAGCCAGTTAAAAAGGATTAAAGTTGAGTCAACCTCTGTCCTGTGTCCTTGTGTGTACCACATTGAGCATTGAGAAAAGAAAGAAGACCAAACAACTGTCTCAGGACGTGAGAAGCAAAATTGTGAGGAAGCATGGGCAATCTCAAGGCTTCGAGTCCATTCCCAAAGACCAGAATGTTCCTGTGTCTACCGTGCGCAGTGTCATCAATAAGTGTAAAGCCCATGGCACTGTGGCTAACCTCCCTAGTTGTGGACGGAAAAGATTTCAATGAAAGATTGTGCGGATGGTGGATAAAGAACCTCGACTAACATCCAAACAAGTTCAAGCTGTCCTGCAGTCCGAGGGTACAACAGTGTCAACCCGTACTATCCGTTGGCTTGGCATCTGAATGAAAAGAGACTCTATGGTAGGATACCCAGGAAAACCCCACTTCCGACCAAGAGACATAAAAAAGCCAGGCTGGAGTTTGCCAAAACTTAATTGAGAAAGGCAAAAACGTTTTGGAAGAATGTTCTCTGGTCAGATGAGACAAAAGTAGAGCTTTTTGGGAAAAGGCATCAACATAGAGTTTACAGGAAAAAAACGAGGCCTTCAAAGAAAAGAACACGGTCCCCACAGTCAAACATGCCGGAAATTCCCTGATGTTTTGGGGCAACAAGTAGATCCTTAATCAAGTTGAAATACATGCTAAAATAAAATATGTTATTTTACGCATCGGCAGAGTTTGACTTTTGTGGCGCGGGGGGCAAAACATGTTGATGACCCCGAAACGCGGTGTCAGCAATAAAATTAACGAGCAAGATATATGCTCGGTTAGTAGCTTGGCCCATGCTTGTAAATACAGGCATCCCAGCTATTTGTGTGTGGGTGTGCGTGTGTGTGCGATGATGTTTTTCTGTAGGGAAATAGACGCCAATTTTTGAGTTCTGTGGAGATATCAAATTTAATGTTTTCCCAGTCAATCACACCCTTGCGAAATGAGACGGCATCCTTTTTGACTAAATATTCCAGCCACGAATATTTATAATCAGTGTTACTTAAAAAAAAAATAGTTATAGTTACTCAATACTTCTTCCAAAAAGTAACTGAGTTAGTAACTGAATTACTCTATAGTCAGGGGTGCACATAAGTGGTCCGCATGCGTACTGGACGTAGACAAACGCGCTGGCCCTCAACGGCTTCCATACGCTTTTGCGTACCGTTGGCTGACCACTGTACTTGCGGCGGAAACGAGAAAATAACTTCTCAAAATGTCGAAGAGGCAGGCAACACTGAGTAATTACTTTCGTGTTCCCCCACCCCTGTCAAAAGACAGACAGACGACAGAGACGTCACCAGAGCTACCGAAAAAAAGGACTTTTGCTGAAAAGTGGCTACAGGAGGTACCATGGCTAGAAGCAAATGATGCTCGCACGGAAATGCGGTACAAAATGTGCCGTGAGAATCCCAATGTCACTGATAAGAGCAGCGCATTTTATGTAGGGTCAAAGAATTTCAGCCATCCAAACTTTGAAAAGCACGAAAAAAACAGAGAGCATGTGGCAATTAAGCAAACTATCGATGTCAGACATGACCCCACTCGCCCTCTGGACAAGTAGCGGAATAAAGGTAATGAACAGCGACATGCACTGACAAACGTGCTTTTGCTCGCATTTTACAAAGCTAAACATGCAAGTTCAATGAGGTCTTGTGAGGAGGACATCCCACTTTTAAAAAGGCTTGGCGTTAATGTGGGAGCCGCATAATGCCCTTTATTTTGAATTGGTGCTTTAATGTTTATTTCTTTACATTTCACTTCAAAGTAATGCCAATTTTGTTGTGCCAGTTGATGTTAATCAAGCATTAATTGTTAATATAATTAATTAAAGTTAATTGGCTCTAAGTAAAGCTTGTCATAAATTTATCGCATCAGGCGGGTCGGCTCTCAAGCTCAATGAGGACCAAGTCACATCTCCAGGTCCTCCTCTGAGAACCTGGGCGAAAAAATTATGTGCACCCCTGTCTATAGTAAACGTAACTAGTTACCAGGAAAAGTAACTATTTCGTTACTTTAAAAAGAAGTTGTTGTATGTCAAAGAATTTGAAATTTTCTGAGCAGTATTCGAGTCAGTTGAATAGAGAAGAACAGACAGGTAATTGTGTCATAGAACCTTGTAATATTTATTGCACCTCACCAGCAACAGATTTATCCTACACTTGAAGTGCAACAAAAATAAACAGATTTGAATTGCTTACCACAGATGTCGACAAAAGCTTTGCCCCGGGACATAAATTACACTTTACATGCACGTTCATTCCTTTAATTTCTACCAACTTGAAATAGTGTTTATGCTCTGTCATCATATCCCTCTGCATCTGTTTTGCGTGTGTGTGTTTGCAGCACGCGCTGTTCAGGTTTGTGTGTGAAAACACTGGCTCTGAAGTTTGTTAAAAAATAAAAAAAAATAAAAAAAAAACTATTAACAACAAATACACATATACAAACATGGAGGAAGTCGGTGTGATGTCACGATGACCTCACCTCACTTAGCAACGTGTCGCCATTTTGTGAAGGGGGAACGCACAGCTAAACATTCCATTGACAAACGTCTGAAATTAATATATTTCAGGTGTGTTTTGCGTCTTTTTTCCTAAAAACGTCTTAAACGTGGCTTACTATTATCACGAGTCACTGCCGATAGACGCGAGGAGGCGATGCAATTCAAAATTAGCGTTTGTTGGCTTACAAAGCTGCCGATACAAAGTCGCAGCTGATAGCTGGATAAACAAAGGAATGGCCTGCAGTGGAGTTCAGAAACATCTACAACTACCTCATAAAGTCACCCAGTAGGTTGACCTTTATCATTTACGTGGAATATGTTCTGTGGGGAACTGAGAAAATTGGTAGTATATACGAAGTGATTATCTGTGCCGTAACCGGTAATTCGCTTCCAAGCGTTATTTAGTCGTGAGCACGTCACGGCAAAATAACCAATTCCCACCAGGCCAATAATATACCAATTGACTAATCAGAGCAGTTCACGGCAAAAGAAAAAAAACGCTTTGCGAGTTGCCAGTTCCGGTAATAATAACCACTGCCTAGTCTATTGAATCCTAGCAGCTAATTGGGGCAAAAATTAAAGTTTACTCACCAGTAATAAAATGTCGGCTGCAAACGTAAATGTGCTTGGATTTAGGTTCCTACAGGCGAAGATAGTCCACGGAACCGTCTTCTTTTACTGTTCCTCGATTAATTGCTCTCAGCCATTTGTTTCTCCATTTCTTCTCACGTGGAAGAATGAAGAACTTCAATTGCGGCTCCGAACTCTTCCTTGTGTGACAACCCACAACACAGCAACTTTTAGTCATTCCGACGGAAAAAAGACCGCAAATAAAATGAAAGTTAAACGCGTTTGTATTACAATGCACGACAGAGCAACTGCTTGTGACTCGTCGTTTGCCCCATTGTCAATATGGCGACGCTGTGTTGTGGCTGGTGACGTCATTAAATGCCCGGATGTCCGACTTCCTCTATAGGGCGAGACAACGTGCGCTATTCGGCTCTAGCGTTTACGTCACATAATGGGGATCACGTGAGATTTGACAACAACGCAGCCATATTGGAAGCAGGTCTGGCTCGCGGGACATTAAACTTTAACTTGCCAGTTCGATAAAGCGACAAACTCGTTACAAAGGCGAAGAACAGATATGTGATCGAACTTGAGGATGTGAACAATGTTGACCCTTACGAGCAAGCCGAAGACAAATGGAGTAAAGATGTCGACGGGCTTCCACAATTACGCGAAATGGACATTTTGCTGTATTTATTGTTTGGTGTATGTTACTAAACTCATCAGCGATTCCGAAATTACAAATCACAACAAAGCTACGAACAGTTTTGCTGCGGATGGGTGCAGGCCCTGCACGTTATGACCGTATCAAACGGCAACTCCATCGTTCCTGCAATGGTAGGCTATGTGTGTTTACTATTTTCATTGCATTGAACCTGAACGCACCCCAAGTCTTGGATGACAAATAAACAGAGCAGACTTGCAACGGCTGGTAGTTTCTTTAATTTATTCAAAGTAAGTAACGCACCGCTTTTGACCGTCAGTAAAGGTAACGGCGTTGTAACGGCGGAAAAAATAGATTTTCGTTACTGAAAAAAATTACGCTGTTATGTAACGGCGTTATTTACAATGGCGTTATTCCCAACACTGTTTATAATCATACATTGAAATAGAGCATTTTTTGTTTCCCATCATTTTTTTAGGGGAATTCTAAATCAGGCTGCTTAGGACAGCTATGCTTTTGGCCAAGAACGTCGCCCATTAATTCTGGTACACCAGGTTGTGACTCTGTTGTACAATTAGCGTGTTTAGTGGGACAAACTGAAACTCCGCTCACCATTTTTTGCGGTGCTCTCCGACATTTCATGGTCTACATCTTCAATCCTTGGTACTTGCTCGGTATTTGATATCACTTTTGAAAGCTTAGGTTTGAAAACAATTACATATATCCATCTTGTTTCTTCTGTCCTCAGGTGGTTTTGGCTCAGCAAAGCAAATGACAGTCTCTAAGGTGCTAATCACATGATCTGTTCGAAAATTAATTTTGACCCATTATTAAAGTATTTTTCTGTTTCATTTCATTCATTTTTGTTGTTTCTTTAATTGCTTTACAACTTTTATTGACAACATTTTAAAATTTTAAATTCACATACTGGAAAGCCAATTATATGCATGATATTTTCGGCCACGAGGGAGGGCTATCCAGATGTGACATATTTATGTCACACTGCTGTTGCCATAGTGTGCAATTCCTGTGGGTGTGGTATTACAGTATAAAAGCAATCTCTGTGATGTCTCTGTGATATATATGCTGAGAAGCACACTGAATAAAGAAGTGTTGTTCCATTCAAGTCTCGGCCTTACATGTACTTAGATTAAGGAAGTACATAACAAAAGTGGCTATACACCCTCCGCCCTCCTCCTCTCAATCTCCACGTATGATTTTATGTATGGCGCAAGTTAGCGATAACAGGCATCTGTGGTACAAAAGCACTGAGGCAGCTTTGATCTGGAATGTCACTAATTCACGACAATAAGCATCAAGTCTGACTTAAAAGATTCCTATGCTCGTTTCTTGTCCCAAGATACATTGTAGTTCAACATGCAGTCAATAAGTTAGACGCTATCACTCACTCGATTTCCACTGCTATTGCTACTCAAGACAATCATCTAACGTCGACATTGTAATTGTAGCATGAAAACGGTTTATCTTATACCCTTCTATACATTCGTGTACGTATGTGTGCGCGCATCTCTTTGTGTGTTTGTGTGTCCGCCGAATCCCATCCATTAGTGAAAATGAAGAAACCGGGATGCTATTAGCTGTTAATGGACAATCACACAACCACATTGTAGACTCACACACATATACATATACTGTATTTTCTAACGGGACCATTACTCGCACCGTCATTCCCATGTTGTCAAAATCAGCCTCGCAAAAATAAAAACTCCGCTCACAGCTCTCTAAACGTCTCAGAGGACAGGAAGCGAAGTGTTAGGCCAACACGGAAGGGGCCGCCGGACTCACTTAGTCCATAACGTACTTGCGTGCGTGTGTGAGTGTGTGTGTAACGATGAGATGCAGTCAGGGGAATCCAAAGTGCCGGTTGACTTTTTAAAAACTGTCTTCTCACCTCACTTCTCATCCCTCCATTTATTCCTCCTTTAGCTCTCACTTCCCTCCCTGTTGTCTTTACTGTCCATCTGTTCTTTTCAGCATTCCCTACTTTCCTTTCTGATGCTCTCCCATGCTCCCTAAATGGTCCTCTCTTAACTTCCTGCACCACCCCTCTCTTCACACATCAAGCAATGCACAGATGAGAGAAAGTATAGTACATCAAAATGTTTATTGCCCACAACTCACTTCTCCTTGGTGCTCTTAACTGATTTTCCTTCCCAGCTCCTTTTTTAAAACACTCACACTACATTTTTTTTAATAGTCCCCCCAAACACCCCTTTTCCTTTACGTCCTCATTTTAGTATAATATAATTTGTAAATTCGGAATATGCCTACATGTTAGGGCAGGGGCGTCACTAGACCTAAAACAATACAGGGGCACAGTGGGGCACTAGCAAACAAGCAAATTATTTTTCAGAAATAGCGTTTTAAACGATTTATACACATGAGCAAAACATGGGTTGGGTGCCGTCTTTGACAATTTCTGCTCCGAACTTCCGGTTTAGACAGAACAACGTGAAGTGCGGTTGAAATAAGCAGTGTGTTGACAAAGTTAAACTGCCCAATCAAACGAGAGGAACCCACGGAATTTCCAAAAATGGATTCAGCACGACGTAGATGACACTCCGAGAGTTTTGATCAGCGACCAACTAGTAGTTTGCCTGGAACAGCCAGACTATTCTCCCTGTATTTTTCAAACACTGTGAGACATAGTCTGGGACCCAGCCCATTAACGGCCTCTCGAGCAAGGTATAAACTCAATCGTCCAATCAGATTTGTTTATTTGCGTGACGTGTTCTTACCGAGTAACGTCACTCTTGCGCGCCGAAAGTCGTGTCTACAACACAGATGGCGAACGGGAGAACCGAGAATATGTTCCAATCTACGGTAAAACCAGTTTTAAATTACCAAAAACACATCGAAACAAGTCATTGACAACAGTCAACATGGCCGCGCTAGCCATGTTGAATTAACTTCTCCATTCTCCGCTCACGCTAATTACTTGTCGCTTTAACAATGTCACGTCTGCCCGTCGCTGATTGGTCCACTCCACTGTCTGTTTGCTGTGGCTTGCTCCGCCCTCGGAATTTGATCCGCTGGACGGTCGCCAGACTCAATCGCTGGAACAGCAGTGAGTCTGGTATACCAGGCAAGCTGGTAGCTACAATGCGCCAATGTGGATCTACCTCACCATAAATTGAAACCAGCAGCAGAAAATGAGTTAAAGATGCGCTTTAAACCTAATGACCTACCTAAAAGATTGTATGTTTTTCCTTATCACTTTGTTGATCATTTGTGGAAAAAATTGTAACAACTTGTACAGCCTGTGTTAATGTGAAGTGTACATTGATACACCGGCCACTGGAGAGACCAAAATGAGGTGAAATTACAAATATTACAGTTGCCGAATTCATAAGGGCTGACACGGATTTTGTTGTTCCAAGAAAATACCGTATTCGCCCGAATATAAGACGGTGTTTTTTGCATTGAAATAAGACAGAAAAAGTGGGAGTCGGCTTATATTCGGGGTCTAGACATACCCATTCACTACACTAGATGGCGCCAGATATCAATTAAGCGAATGCTGAACTTGAGGAGTAATGTTCTGTCATGACAGATCTCAGCTACTCTCGTTTAACCAGTTTGCATTATTTTATTGCAATGTTTTTCCTTATTAATATCTGTTTTAAGACTACAGTTACAGTTAGACCTCACTTTGATGGTTAATGCAGTTATTGCAATTTTGTTGTTTTATCACAATACATTGGTTTATTTACATTTCAAAAACCAGAAGCCATTTATTTACGAATGTGATTGCACTTTAATTTACATAATTTACATATTCAAATGTCCCCTTGATGCACAAAAATCACCAAATGCAGAGATAATCACCTATATTTTCAGGATTAATAGCAATATTTAATATATCATACAATTTTTTGCCCGAAATAGTGACTTAATTTTTTTTTAATTGAGTGCAGTGTTGACATGTTTTCAACAGCGAATAAATTACTCCATTTTCACATCAGAAACGTAACACTTGAGGAAAGCATGCATAATCAATTATAAATACTTATAAATTAATCCTATATCCAATCACAACTTAGATTTTATGTTATTTTTCTTTCGAAGAAGTCTTAGGCTATGCTGGGATGTGGATTCATGAGCAACCGCTTTTTATGAAGAACAGGATGGCCGGAATGGAATTTTCTTTTTTAAAGAGCTTTTACCAAACTGATGGAAAATGTGTTGGGGGAAAGGAAGATCACCTCATGAACCTGCACATATAAGCTCATCTGTCAAAATCATTGAAAGCTTTGCATGACTTCTTTTGGGACAGGCCCACTAATCTTCATTGATGATGGCAGGAGCAAAATGACCTAAGAAAGCCACAGAAACAAGTTCCCAGCCAATTTCAAGAAAGATGCAGCCACACTGATGGGTAGATCCTTTATCATGGCGCAAGATAATTACCACCGATCAAAAACCATTGAAATAACAAAAAAGCAATTAATCATAGCTTATGGAAAATGTATTTTACCTAAGGGGACTAAGTCAAACAAACATCTAAACAGAGAAATAAATCTTAAATATTTGGGAGATTATAGATAGAGCATTTCTTTCTCCTCCATCAAAGTCTTTCTTTTCAAGAGGCCGGTCCTGTGTCTGAGATGCGAGTGTATTGATCCGTACACTAGCACCAATCTTCAACCTTAACTAGTCTATGTTCACGCCAGTCACATCCTGCCGGCTGCCGTCGCTCTTACTGAGCTTCTGGGTTTAATAGACCTGAGGAATCTGGTCAACAGGCCATTTAGAACCTTCAGGTGACAAGCTTCCTTTTCTACTTTGTTTTTGCGGGCAAAGTTATTTTTTTATTTGTTGTTTCCTGTGATTGTTTCTTATATTTGATTTGGGGGTAAATTACTGTCTCTTACGATTATTTTCCTTTTTAAAGTAGTGGTGGCCTCGCAGAATTACACATTTAGCTAGAACATACAGTACACATTGTTATACATATCTATAGAGGTGGGAATCTTGGGGCACCTAACAATTTGATTACGATGGCTACGATTTGATTATAAAGCGATTATTGATGAACCCCCCCCCCCCCCCCTAGCTGCTTTTAATGTTTCGTACCTCAATTACAAAAAAAAAAAAAATCCTCCAATTCTCAAATAAACTTCTATTTTAGTATCAAGTTAACAGTTCAAAACGGTAAATAAAATAAAGTCCCCATTCTGTATCAGCAGCTTTAAACTACATTCAATTAATTTAATGTTGTGAGTCAACCGTTAAAGTTGTTCAAATTGCTCCCGTTATTCCATAATTTCCCTTCTGTCTACTTTCAACATGTGAAAGTTTTAAAACTGTTTCATCATTTAAAGATAGATTCAAGTCAAGAGTTTGCCGATTTAGGAATATTTTAGATAGAAAGTAAATTAGGTTCGCTGGGAAGGTTCGCTACAACAGCCTTCCAGAGAAGTCTACTGCTTTAAAGGGCCTGTGAGACGAAAAAGCATGTTTATTTTATAATACACGCGGTATTTTATGCTCCTGAATGAAATGGACAACTTGGATGTGTGAAGAAGCGATCGATATATTTATTCAATTTTTTGAATAAAAAATGACAGACTTCCGGCTTCGGTCTTGCATTGAGGAAGAGGGCGCTGTGACGTGTACGGAGGAAGGAGTCCTTGTCACTATACAGCCGTACTGTTGTATGAGAAGGACTAAGGATTCAGCTGATTTTGCGGATTAATACGTTTATTTTTTTGCATCACGCCAGCCAAACGGCTGCAGAAAAATCTTGCTGTACGAGGGAGAGGCGTGTGCGCCATTCTGGGGTTTCAAAAGGTTCCCATTCACCGGTGGATATTGGCCAAAACAAGCCCTACTACTGTGGGACCATGGGTCGTATGAGGAAGTGAGCAAACATCGTGTTTTGTATTATGTCAAATACTGGGATCATTTTAATATGCTCCTTGTCCCCTCGGCCGACGACCGGTGGCTTGTCGCACATCCCCCCGCCGGAAGAGCACTATACTCGGCTTATAGCCCTATTCATGTGCCCGGTGTTCTGTCAAATTTTCCGACTGATCAGAAATTGCAACTTTGTATTAAAAATAGCCGCGAATACAGCGATTACAAAGTAAACACTACAAACTTTCTTTAAATAAAGGACTACTTACGTTTGATCATGGATGGGCATGTAACAAGTCTCAAGTTAGCTGTCAAGTTAGCTGCACAACTGCAGCCGCTGTCGTATGACTCTCGCTGTTTACATCTTCGCCATGTAGTAAAGCATGATTTTGCCATATTCGTGTTGACCATTTGGCAGCTACATGCTCCTCTGACGTCGGCCGATTTGTTCGGCGGCCATTGTCCAGCTGCTTCCCTGACAAGCTCGCCTGTTCGTAGTAGCAGGGCAACGAGCTGTAAATTGCTCTCCGCCGGGCGGGTTGCCTTTTGGCAAAGACAATCGACAACCCAGTCGTCATGTGAAATGATCCGGGCTAGTTATGTGTGATTTTCTGCTTTGAAGACTTTGAAATATCACCCGGTTCGGGTTAGCATGTCAGCTAGCTGTCACGCCTCCTGGTTTGTTTACATTCTCCGAAGCCGAGGAAGGGAAATGACATAAGCTCGATTTAGGTGGCATAAAATATTGCTTGGGAGGTGCAACAGTAAAGTTTTGACAGTTTTGACCATTATGGAGCAATTTTGCCATGTCATCCTGAATAAATGCATTTTTAATAGTTCATATTCCATTTAGCACAAGATGTTATTTGTCATGACCATGCCATTCATTTAGCTATTTGGGAAAATACTTGGATAAAAAGAACATCCTGTAAAAATATTGGAGTAGAGAGACTGAAACATTTTGCGGCTCTCTTCGTCGCGTTTTCCTCATTGTGAATAATTCCCCCTCAATGGGCTGCATATGCATACTAAATCAGATAAATTCGTGACTCCGCGGACGTCATCCACCTGTTGGGGACGCTAGAGCCCTATAATGGTAAGCGTGGCTAACCGGCAGATTAAAAGACTAATTTCTCGTCATCAGCGTTTTGCTAAATTGTTGTATATAGTCGAATCGTCTCAAAATATGATTCTTTAATTCACATAATAATGCTATTTAAGACTTTTTCTCCTGTCGTACGCACTTTAAGATGGCGGCTGTTTACTAACGCCGACAAGTATGTCACTTCGCATCTAGTTTTCTATACATGTGCTGCAAATGCTGCTGAGTCTGTCACTTCGCATCTAGTTCTTTATACATGTGATATCTACCGTAACATTATGTGGGCGTAGTTTGTAGTGGCTGTCGGCCGCAGTCAGGCGTTATTGTTTTTTTATCTAGCGGCATGAGTTGAGCCAGAGCCGTGGAGAGGTGAGTTGAGCATGTTTACTCTTGGTCCGTTCTGAATGTGATATATTTACGCTTTGCTTGGCATATTTCAATAATCGGAATTTGGATGTTTGTGAATCATTCTCGAATCTTCCACGGCCAAATCGGGAATGATCTAAGAATCGGAAATTTCGCACACCTCTACGTATATATACACTAGAGTTCGACTGATATATCAGCCGGCCGACATATCCGGCAGATATATGGACTTTTTCCCACTATCGGCCAATTAACAAAGAAAATAAGCCGATAATAATACGATTTTCATCTGGCATCTGTGTGGGCAACTATGGCCGCCGCCGACTGACGGTAGGACCCCGGAAGGACCCTGCAGCAGCTTCAAGGCTGGCTGCTATAGGAAGCTTCAGGCTTGCCTGCCTTGTAAATATTGTAAGATTTTTTTTATCTTGCATGAGAGTATATGCAATGTTGTTTTAGACTTTAAAGGTGTTTGCTGGGTGATCCTAATCCCAGTAATATACCAGGCGGGTTCGTGGCGCATCAACGCAGTGAAACGCGGCCGGTAAAGTCAAGCAGCGAGTGCACACCAGTTGCGGAGCAGCTGCGTTTCAGACACATCCCAGAAGCAGTTAAATGCGTCACACCCGAAACGAACGGCAAAGTTCATTATTTGTCATCAGACACAACCCTCCTGCGTAAATCGAACTAGGTAGGATCAGGCATACCGAAAGTCACTCATGTATAAATATGAAGGATCCCGTCAATTTTCAAAATAATATGCAATTAATTTTATTTATTTATGCGTGCATGATTAACTTGAGAAAATTCATCAATAAAGCTTTTTAAAACCTTTAACAAGAAAAAATTATTTGAGTTGTAAAATACATGTTAAAATCTTTGTCACTGCAATTGTTTTTCTCTTTAGCACAGGACTTCATTTTTCTTCCTTCAGAAATAAAGCTGACCAACACGAGAGGTCCGAAAGGCAAATGGTTGTTGTATTGTTATCTTTAGATACCCCCGACTCTTGCGCAATCCTGCAATCCTCGCGTGAATCCATGGAGCCCCTCCACAGACATGCTGCTTGTAAAACGCATCTTGTTGAAATTTCGTGTCTGGTGTCAAACCAGGGTTACACTCTAAATGAACAGTCATGTGAAAAAATTAGGACACCCTATGGAAGCCTCTGGATATCTAAAATCAATTTTAACAATATTGAGAGATTCAAGTAATAGCACTAAACAATTAAAACTGAAAAAAATATATATATATATTTTACTTTCTGTAAAATGTAATTTCTAATAAATGCAATTTTTTTTTTTTAGGAATACATTAGGACATCCCCACATTCAATCCCACTTAGAATTGCTTAAATCAGATGCACATGATTAGAAAATCAGTACCCAGTATTTGAAGGGGGCTTGTCTTATTGAAACTTCACATTTAGTTTGGTGTGCCTTGACGGTTGAGTGAGAGAAAACACCATGGTGAGATCAAAGGAGCTGTCTGAGGCCTTCAGAAAGAAGATTGTAGACGCTTATGAGTCTGGTAAGGGATTTCAAAAGATCTCAAAAGAATATAAAATCAGCCATTCCACTGTCCGGAAAATAGTCTACAAGTAGAGGACATTCAAAACTGCCAACAGGCCCAGGTCTGGCCGTCCAAGCAAGTTCACCCTGAGAGCAGACCGCAAGATGCTAAAAGAAGTCTCCAAAAACACTAAAATGTCATCACGAGACCGACAGCAGGCTCTTGCTACTGTTGATGTGAAAGTGCATACCTCTACAATCAGAAAGAGACTTTACAGGTTTAACCTTCATGGGAGGTGTGCAAGGGGGACCTTTGCTCTCCAAGAAGAACATGAAGGCCGGACTGAAGTTTGCCAGAGTAAATGTAGACAAAAACCAGGACTTCTGGAATAATGTTCTTTGGAAAAATGGATCTAAAATTGAATTATTTGGACACCAGAACAGAGGACATGTTTGGCGTAAACCCAATACAGCATTCCAGGAGAAGAACCGCATACCAGTAGTGAAGCATGGAGGTGGAAGTGTCATGGTTTGGGGATGCTTTGCTGCAGCAGGACCTGGCCAGCTCACCATCACAGAATCCACCATGAATTCTATCGTGTATCAGAGGGTGCTTGAGGAACATGTGAGATCATCCGTGAAAAAATTTACGCTGAAGCGAAAGTGGACCCTGCAACATGACAATGACCCAAAATGTGCCAGTAAATCCACCAAGGACTGGCTGAAAAGAAAGAAATGGAGAGTCCTGGAATGGCCGAGTCAAAGCCCAGATCCTAATCCCATTGAGATGCTGTGGGCTGTACATGCAAGAAACCCCTCAAACATCTAACAGCTGAAAGTATTCTGCTTTGAGGAGTGGGGCAAAATTTATTCAGACCGATGTCAAAGACTGGCAGATGGCTACAAAAAGCGTCTCACTGAAGTTATTTCAGCCAAAGGGGGTAACACGAGCTATTAGTTGGTAAGATGTCCTTTTTCCTCTGTTAGAATATGCATTTTTGTTATAACGCAGACTTTTCCCCCCCAAAATCAACTTGTAAAATCATGGTGCACATTATAAACGGGTACAGGGATGGAGACAAAAATATAATTATATATATATATATATATATATATATATATATATATATATATATATATATATATATATATATATATATATAAAGACCGATTTTTTTGATTGACACGGCCATGTTGTGTTGAAGAAACGTATGCGGCGATCCGTTGCCGACCATTACGGTACGTAACGTCACCATTTTGTTTCGGTCGTGGCGAGCTAGGGAAGGAGTCGGAGGCGGAGTAACAAACAATGGAGCTAATCTGCGTTGCTTTATTGACATTTAGGCTGCAACAAAATACGGTAGCAATGTCTGTCTCACATGCAACCCGCGGAAAATAACCATCTTTCCGGCTGTTCCCTCAACAAAATACCTCCCCCCGGGAACTATACAATGTGCCAACATACGTTCCGCCGGTGAATTCTGTTATAACTCGCTACATGGTAATACTTCACTCTGATCGGTCGAATGATTTCGTCTGTGTTAAATTCTGCTTTTTTCACTCCTCATAAAGCACAGAATTTAGTTTCTTGAACTCATTTGAGTCAACGTTTATTGCAGCTCCGCAACTCGGACCGTAACAAACGTAACACAACACAGACTTTCTGTGTCCGTCAACTAGATCTGTCCCTCGGGAAACTCAAATCCAAATAACGATTGTTCCTATTGTTACATTCTAGTCAACAGCGATGCACTCTTCTGAGTTCCGACCTAAATCACAACTTTTATTTTAACGTATCAATCCATGGAAGAAACATTTATTCATTATGATGAAACGAGCAAGTTACCGTAATTTCCGGAATATAAGGCGCACCCGTGTATAATGCGCACCCCAAATCTACCTGTAAAATCTAGGTAAAATTATTGTACCCGTTTCTAACGCGCACCCAAATTTTAGCACCAATAAATAGAATAATACAAGAAAACAGAGTTTGTGTACAGATAGAGAAATGTCATTTTACTGACTGGTGAAACACAGCATAAGCATAGCACATTGGTAGTTCAAAACATTACCGTAAACTGACAATATGCACCGTAATAATATGATCTGACAACTTCTCCAACTTACCAGAATCCAGGAAAAAACAAAACAGATGTGACTTTTGTTTTAAAGGCTGCTGTATAACTTGCTCATTTCATCATCATGAATAAATGTTTCTTCCATGGATTGATACGGCAAAATGAAAGTGAGAATGTAAGTCGGAAATCCGTGAGAGCTCATCGCTGTCGACACGACAGTAACAATAGGAACTATTGTTATTCGGGTTTGAATTTCCCGAGGGACAGATGTAGTTGACGGACACAGGAAGTCTGTGTGCTTACGTTTGTTATGGTCCGAGTTGCGGAGCTGCAATAAACGTTGACTCAAATGGGTTCAGGTATACTAAATTCTGTGATTTATGAAGAGTGAAAAAAAGCTGACACTAGAAGTCCCGGAGAATTCTGCTACTCCTAACAGTCCCAAGCAATGGCCAATTCGGCCTCTCCTCCGAAAAAACCCAGAGGTGGCCTAAATGACCCAAGTGCTTTTGAATTAGCAAGTCGTTGTCCGACAGACAACAGCCGTTCATATGGAAATGCAACCACTTGTGTTGGTATGCGGCCCAAATGGAGGGGAACACACAACAGTAGTACTATTCATGTAATATTATATGTCAGTTCAAGTCAAGCTACATTTATGGGGTTTTGCACATTTTAATAATGTGTATTGTTTTACGATTTTACTGTCAGAAAAAATATCCCTTACAGTGTATTTGTGGGGCCTTTATATGCTAGCAATATTTGTTATACCAGTATATTTGTGATGCCTGCAGAAAATAGAACATTGAATCAGTATCAAATGTAAAACTGAAATAAGAGTCTGACGAAGTTAATTTTTGTCTTTTCTTCCTGGTATTTATTGATGCACAGGATTCAAACAAGAGTAATCACAGCATATCAAAACTATCAAGTCAAAACGATGAAATACTATAGAAAACACACATAAATGTACCTCTAATACACCCTCTATCCTCTATACTGGACTTGTTGAAAGGTTATCAAGAATTTTTTGTTTTCCTGGGACTACTTGGTATACAATGAGGAGCAATTATTTGCACTCCTTGTGATTTTGCAAGTTCACCCACTTTGAAAAAAGGTGGAAGTCTGAAATTTCAATCATAGATGCATTTCCACTCATAGAGACAATCTAAAAAAAATCCAGAAATAACATTGTATGATTTTAAAAATGTATTTGTTATATATTTTTATGTACTGGGGTTCAGTTCAAGTATTTGTGCACCTGAGAATCAGCAATAATTATGACACTCAAAGAGTTGTCATTCTACCTTAAAAAAAAGTCCACCTTTACCCCACCTGTTTGAGCTCATCATTGTCACCTGTGCACCCCACAGTCAGTTATAATCCACCCGCTACCATGGGCAATACCAGAGAGATTTCGAATGGCACCAGATAAAAAAAATTGATTAGCTCCCCAAAGCTGGAAAAGGCTACGGGACAATTGGAAAGCAGCTTGTTAAGAATATACGTAACCAAAAGCAACGACAAAGTGCACTGAAAAACAAAACAAACCTTACAAATGAAGAAACACAATGAACAATGAACTAATATTACAATTAGTGGTGTCGATTTTTTATTTATTATACCCCTAATTAGTGCAATTTTATCGTGATTAATCTTTTTTTAACTATTACTTTTCTGACAGAAGAAAACTCATTGAGAGTAGATGATACTGGTCATCAGCTGTTAGAATATTGTTTGGATGTATCATCCTTGTTTCATTTAATTCAAGCAAAGCAAACAAAACAAACCCTTGTAACTAACGGAAGGGGCCACAACACATGCACATAGATGTGGAGCACTAAATCAGTTTAATTTAATTTGGTTTCAAATTCAATGTAATATTTACACCATTGTATGAAACCTGAATGATAGCTTGTTTCTGAACCAAGAGTGGTATCTACTAATCTTGCATATTTTTTCCCCAGAAATTTCATGTGTTGTGCTCTTCGTTTCACCCCTGTGTCTTGGTGTCCTTAGTTGTACGTAGTATTTCTAAATATCTATGCATATAAATGTACAGTATATCCACAGCAAATTGTTCATTGATCTTTTTAAAAATGTTTTTTTTTTAACATGTAGAGGGTATTCAAACAAATACATCCGAATGAATTAGAATTATTAAAAGACTGTTATTAAAATATTCTCAGAAGTTTAGCAGTTTAGTGTCAAGTAAGAAATATGTGTCTGAAAGTAGCCTGACAAGTAGTCAGGGTACTTTAGCTGAGGGGGGGTTGGGCGAAACCTTGCTGAGTGAGGCTGCTTTCTCTTTCGCCCAACCCCCTCCTCAGCTAAAGTACCCTGACTACTTGTCAGGCTACTTTCAGACACATATTTCTTACTTGCCTACTGCAGGTTGATAAATTTGTAGGTAGATTTGTGTATGTCTTAGTCAATCAAAAAAAAGATTCCTTCAATCAAAGTATATATTTTCAATCGAAAACAAAAGTCACTTGAATGAAAGCAAAACGTGTTTGAATGCAAAAATTGCCTCCAAATAAAGACAGACAAAATTTTATGAGAATCAATCACAGCTTTGAGAGCCTACTGTAGGTTGATAGATTTGTAGCTAGATTTGTTTTGCTTCTTGGTCAAGCCAAAAAAAGTTATTTCAATAAAAATGTATATTTTCAATCGAGAAAAAAAAGTCACTTGAATGAAAGCAAAATGTGTTTGAATGCAAACGTAAACAAGTCAGGCTGCTGTTTCTTTACTTGCAACCAGCCATTAGCTGTGGAAGGGGGTTGGGCGTCAGGCTACTTTCAGACACTTTTTACTTGACAATAAACTGCTAAACTTTTGAGGATATTTTGACAGTATTTTAATAATTCTAATTTATTCGGATGTATTTGTTTGAATACCCTCTATATGTTAAAAAAAACATTTTTGAATAGATCAGTTAACAATTTGCTGTCGATATAGATTGATATACATAGATATTCAGAAACACTACAACTAAGCACACCAAGCAACAGTGGTAACAAGAAAAGCACCTCACATGAAATGGCTGGAAAAAAAATATGCAAGACTAGTAAATACCACTCTTGGTTCAGATACAAGCTATCATTCAGGCAACCTTTGCATTCAAACACATGCTTTCATTCAAGTGACTTTTGTTTTCGATTGAAAATATATACTTTGATTGAAGGAACCTTTTTTTTGGATTGACTAAGAGATACACAAATCTACCTACAAATTTATCAACCTACAGTAGGCAAGTAAGAAATAAGTATCTGAAGTTGAATTAACAGTCCTACTTATGAAGATGGTATGTCCTGTATCGGAATTTAAACAAATACATATAAAAACAAATTTCCCATTTATTTTCAATGGCAAGTAATCAAGGTCCCTGTGATTTTTTTTTTTACCATTTATCATGACAGCCCAATGAGATTGTATACCGCTAACTCTCATTTAGGTGAATTAAAAAAAAAAAATGTAAAAAATCTGACCTACGTTTTTGGGGGGAGGAATGAGTTATCATAAACATCTTTGATGTGAAATGTTTTATATTGTATATTTTTAATAACGTGTAGAACATGAAAAGTAACATGAGTTACTTTGCTGAGTAACAAATTACTATTACAATGAGGTAACTGAGTTACTTTTCCCAAAAAGTAATTTAGTTAGTAACTTGTAACTAATTACTTTTTGAAGTAAGATTGACAACACTGTGCATTACATATTCCCTTCATAATAATTAGGACTATTAGGACATTCAATCATTGTTTCAGTGTGTTCAAAGAAACCGTTCAGGGCCGCTCCCTTCCACCTTCTCTTGACACAAATTCTGTTTCTGTTTTTCTCAAAGGTTTTCACACATTTTCTCGTACTAACGTCATACAAAATGGCCACAATTCATGCTCCATTAGATCCACTCATTCTAAACTACTGTATATACATGATCTTGCTTTAAACTCAAATTGCAGTTATAAAACTTTTTTTTTTTTTTGCAAAAACAATGTACACATTTGGTCCATTTTTTAAAATGTTTTTCTGTGTGGAGTATAGGAGAAGTAAGTTAAAAGTTTGTTAAAAGCGTAAAACTCCATAAATTAATGTAAATTAATAAATGTAGCTTGACTTGAACTGACAAAAACTATCACATGAAGTGTGCAACCGTGGTGTGTTCCCCTCCGTTTGGGCCGCATTCTAACACAATGTATGTCTAGTGGTTGCATTTACATATGAATGGTTGCTGTCTGTCGGACAATGACTTGCTAATTCAAAAGCACTTGGGTCATTTGGGCCACCTCTGGGTTTTTTAGGAAGAGAGGCCAAATCGGCCATTGCTTGGGAATATTAGGAATATTTGTCTTGGGGAAGGGCCGAGTCGGCCTCTGCTGGGTTTTCTAGTGTTAACACAGACGAAATCATTCGGCCGATTAGAGTGAAGTATTACCGAAACAAAATGGTGACGTCATGTACCGTAATGGTCGGCAACGGGTCGCCGCATACGTTTCTTCAACACAACATGGCCGTGTCAATAAAAAAAAAAATCGGTTTATATATATAATATATATATATATGTATGTAATATACAGTGCCTTGCAAAAGTATTCGGCCCCCTTGAACCTTGCAACCTTTCGCCACATTTCAGGCTTCAAACACAAAGATATAAAATTTAAATTTTTTGTCAAGAATCAACAACAAGTGGGACACAATCGTGAAGTGGAACAAAATTTATTGGATAATTTAAACTTTTTTAACAAATAAAAAACTGAAAAGTGGGGCGTGCAATATTATTCGGTCCCCTTGCGTTAATACTTTGTAGCGCCACCTTTTGCTCCAATTACAGCTGCAAGTCGCTTGGAGTATGTTTCTATCAGTTTTGCACATCGAGAGACTGACATTCTTGCCCATTCTTCCTTGCAAAACAGCTCGAGCTCACTGAGGTTGGATGGAGAGTGTTTGTGAACAGCAGTCTTCAGCTCTTTCCACAGATTCTCGATTGGATTCAGGTCTGGACTTTGACTTGGCCATTCTAACACCTGGATACGTTTATTTTTGAACCATTGTAGATTTGGCTTTATGTTTTGGATCATTGTCCTGTTGGAAGATAAATCTCCGTCCCAGTCTCAGGTGTTGTGCAGATACCAACAGGTTTTCTTCCAGAATGTTCCTGTATTTGGCTGCATCCATCTTCCCGTCAATTTTAACCATCTTCCCTGTCCCTGCTGAAGAAAAGCAGGCCCAAACCATGATGCTGCCACCTCCATGTTTGACAGTGGGAATGGTGTGTTCAGGGTGATGAGCTGTGTTGCTTTTACGCAAAACATATCGTTTTGCATTGTGGCCAAAAAGTTCAATTTTGGTTTCATCTGACCAGAGCACCTTCTTCCACATGCTTGGTGTGTCTCCCAGGTGGCTTGTGGCAAACTTTAAATGAGACTTTTTATGGATATCTTTGAGAAATGGCTTTCTTCTTGCCACTCTTCCATAAAGGCCAGATTGTGCAGTGTACGACTGATTGTTGTCCTATGGACAGACTCTCCCACCTCAGCTGTAGATCTCTGCAGTTCATCCAGAGTGATCATGGGCCTCTTGGCTGCATCTCTGATCAGTTTTCTCCTTGTTTGAGAAGAAAGTTTGGAAGGATGGCCGGGTCTTGGTAGATTTGCAGTGGTCTGATGCTCCTTCCATTTCAATATGATGGCTTGCACAGTGCTCCTTGAGATGTTTAAAGCTTGGGAAATCTTTTTATATCCAAATCCGGCTTTAAACCTCTCCACAACAGTATCACGGACCTGCCTGGTGTGTTCCTTGGTTTTCATAATGCTCTCTGCACTTTCAACAGAACCCTGAGACTATACGGAGACTTGATTACACACAGGTGGATTCTATTTATCATCATCGGTCATTTAGGACAACATTGGATCATTCAAAGATCCTCACTGAACTTCTGGAGTGAGTTTGCTGCACTGAAAGTAAAGGGGCCGAATAATATTGCACGCCCCACTTTTCAGTTTTTTATTTGTTAAAAAAGTTTAAATTATCCAATAAATATTGTTCCACTTCACGACTGTGTCCCACTTGTTGTTGATTCTTGACATAAAAATTAAATTTCATATCTTTATGTTTGAAGCCTGAAATGTGGCGAAAGGTTGCAAGATTCAAGGGGGCCGAATACTTTTGCAAGGCACTGTATATATATTTCTGTCTCCATCCATATACCCGTTTATAATGCATACCATGATTTTACAAGTTGATTTTGAGGAAAAAAAAGTGTGCGTTATATTCGGGAAATTACGGTAATAATAATATTTAATAAACCCTATTTTTTTCACATGACTGTAACTCATAGCGTTAGCGTAGCATACATTTTCACATTAGTGTTAGCATCATTTTAAACTCTCACTCTTGCTTGTTTACATTTCGTCATGACATCTTGGTGGGTTTAATTATTTGAAAGTAATGTACCGTTCTTGTGTATGTGTATGTGTGTATAATAAAAAGTGCTGCGTTCGTCAGTTTGGTAGCACTAGACCGAATTAATCCTTTATTTCTCAGTTCATCACTGAAATATGAAGTAGTGGAAGCAAAAAAAAAAAAGCCTTTCATAATCAATGTGTTTAAAAAAAAAAAAAAAAAAAAAAAAAAGTATATCAGCCTCAAATATCGGCTTACAAAATCGGTTTTGGATATCAGCAATTGGCTGAATTTTTTTTAGATATCAGTATTGTCATCAACATTTGAAAATCCCAGATTGGTTGACCTCAAATATCGACACATATACTATTAATATGTCCCGTTTTATATTGTTATGTGTGTAAATTGGAACTCTATTTGGATATCACATTTGAATATCATAACACCATCGTAAGACTCTCATAAGAATGACACCTGCCATGAACATGAATGAATTCCTATTACAGATGTCATTAAGTGTTCTAAAAAAGTTCGTAACCTTAAATCTTAACCCAAAGAAATTTCAAATAATGTCAACTTTGCTGTTCAGGCAATGGATTTGTTCCAATAATTGGCTCACAACAACAATAATTACAATCATTTGTCAATATTTTGCAGATCTTTTTCAATCTTTAACATTTTCTTAGAATAGAAACAATAATGGATGGTGCTGAAAAATGAAGAGCATTTTCTTTTCTTAATTGAAAACACACACACATACACACAATACCTCTCTATTCCCTATCCTCAGCAACTTCAAGAACAAACTCCAATCTTTTCGGAGCTACACACACGTAGAAAAACGTTTTTGATCTCCTCCTCACCCAGCACTTAACATCGACTTTCTTTTCGTATTTGCTTTAAACGTTGACACACAAGGACTTTGTCCCACGTTTAAGTATGCGCAGATACTTTCTCGGGATTAATGAGAATTTAGCAGGTTGACGGCTGCCATGTTGAGATGTGTCAGGAGGCGCTGAGAAAAGATACGGGTGGGTGGGGGCAGCACTTAAAAACGTTTGTAGGGATGAAAATCTTTAAGTGGGCGGTTAGCGTCCTAATCCTGAATTGAAATTCAAACCATGATTGTAAACAAGTGGAAATGAGGCGTGAAATGCTTCATGTACAGTATTCCTTTAGAATGCTGTTAGAAGATAAAGGGGAGCTTATGATTTCTAAAAAAAAGTTTAAGAGGACAAACTTATTAATGCATTAAATTTACGTATAAAATTTGTAAAATGACATTTGAAAACAAAATTCTTCACTTTTGGCCACATTTTGATTCTCTAATGTGCAACGAACAATTTTTTCATGACGATGATGTGAAGAGCTAAAAACGTGGCTTGGGAGAATAGAACATAACGAGCAATGCATGACATTGTCATATTGTATGTGGAGTACGTCAGCTTGGATCGTAGCAGTGTTTGGGACGTATCACTCGTGAGATGTGCTGCACCTCTCCCTCACTCTACTCACTGAAGTATGGGACACACCGTGTATCACAAAAGTGAGTACACCCCTCGCACTTCTGCAGATATTTAAGTATATCTTTTCATGGCAAAATGACACTTTGACACAATGAAAAGTAGTCTGTGTGCAGCTTATACAGTATAATAGTAGGGCTGTCAAACGATTAAAATTTTTAATCGAGTTAATTACAGCTGAAAAATTAATTAATCGTAATTAATCGCAATTAATCGCAATTCAAACCATCTATAAAATATGCCATATTTTTCTGTAAATTATATATATATTCTGTAAAATAAATTGTTGGAATAGAAAGATAAGACACAAGATGGATATATACATTCAACCTACGGTACATAATGACTGTAGTGGGCATTTCACTCTACTGTCATTTACAGTGCCTTGCAAAAGTATTCGGCCCCCTTGAACCTTGCAACCTTTTGCCACATTTCAGGCTTCAAACATAAAGATATAAAATTTTAATTTTTTGTCAAGAATCAACAATAAGTGGGACACAATCGTGAAGTGGAACAAAATTTATTGGATAGTTTAAACTTTTTTAACAAATAAAAAACTGAAAAGTGGGGCGTGCAATATTATTCGGCCCCCTTGCGTTAATACTTTGTAGCGCCACCTTTTGCTCCATTTACAGCTGCAAGTCGCTTGGGGTATGTTTCTATCAGTTTTGCACATCGAGAGACTGACATTCTTGCCCATTCTTCCTTGCAAAACAGCTTGAGCTCAGTGAGGTTGGATGGAGAGTGTTTGTGAACAGCAGTCTTCAGCTCTTTCCACAGATTCTCGATTGGATTCAGGTCTGGACTTTGACTTGGCCATTCTAACACCTGGATACGTTTATTTTTGAACCATTGTAGATTTGGCTTTATGTTTTGGATCATTGTCCTGTTGGAAGATAAATCTCCGTCCCAGTCTCAGGTCTTGTGCAGATACCAACAGGTTTTCTTCCAGAATGTTCCTGTATTTGGCTGCATCCATCTTCCCGTCAATTTTAACCATCTTCCCTGTCCCTGCTGAAGAAAAGCAGGCCCAAACCATGATGCTGCCACCACCATGTTTGACAGTGGGGATGGTGCGTTCAGGGTGATGAGCTGTGTTGCTTTTACGCCAAACATATCATTTTGCATTGTGGCCAAAAAGTTCAATTTTGGTTTCATCTGACCAGAGCACCTTCTTCCACACGTTTGGTGTGTCTCCCAGATGGCTTGTGGCAAACTTTAAACGAGACTTTTTATGGATATCTTTGAAAAATGTCTTTCTTCTTGCCACTCTTCCATAAAGGCCAGATTTGTGCAGTGTACGACTGATTGTTGTCCTATGGACAGACTCTCCCATCTCAGTTGTAGATCTCTGCAGTTCATCCAGAGTGATCGTGGGCCTCTTGGCTGCATCTCTGATCAGTTTTCTCCTTGTTTGAGAAGAAAGTTTGGAAGGATGTCCGGGTCTTGGTAGATTTGCAGTGGTCTGATGCTCCTTCCATTTCAATATGATGGCTTGCACAGTGCTCCTTGAGATGTTTAAAGCTTGGGAAATCTTTTTATATCCAAATCCGGCTTTAAACCTCTCCACAACAGTATCACGGACCTGCCTGGTGTGTTCCTTGGTTTTCATAATGCTCTCTGCACTTTAAACAGAACCCTGAGACTATCACAGAGCAGGTGCATTTATACGGAGACTTGATTACACACAGTTGGATTCTATTTATCATCATCGGTCATTTAGGACAACATTGGATCATTCAGAGATCCTCACTGAACTTCTGGAGTGAGTTTGCTGCACTGAAAGTAAAGGGGCCGAATAATATTGCACGCCCCACTTTTCAGTTTTTTATTTGTTAAAAAAGTTTAAATTATCCAATAAATGTTGTTCCACTTCACGATTGTGTCCCACTTGTTGTTGATTCTTGACAAAAAAATTCAATTTCATATCTTCATGTTTGAAGCCTGAAATGTGGCGAAACGTTGCAAGATTCAAGGGGGCCGAATACTTTTGCAAGGCACTGTAAATCTGTCTATGCTGTCCTCACTCCGAAGCGTCTACTTTTTCCAAAGCTAGACAGCTAGTGAACGATGCCTTAATAATCAGACTTCTTCCTTTTTCATCTGATTTAATAATAAAATGGCCTCAAACCATTGTCCTCTTTAGACCGTTGAAAAACTACAAAAAAAAGTACACAAGCATTGCATTAGCAACAATGTTAGCTTAGCACGCTATACAGGTTCACTAAACATCAACAAAAAGCGTCTCATACAAAAAATGTAACATTTCGCTTACTAACATAATATGTACATTCTTTACAACAACCATACTTACGGACAAATCTTGTCCAAGGATCATATAAGCACAATATTACAACGTAGGCGTCAGCCCGAGACGTTGTGCTGCCAAATTGAACTGGCAAGAACACAATAAACCATGTCGCAAAGCGACCACAAGATTTCGCTGTTAGACAGCAGAAAAAGCCTTGCTGTAAAACTTACCAAAAGGCATAATACTGTCTGAGCGGGACATATGCGTTAATTGCGTCAAATATTTTAACGTGATTAATTTTAAAAATTAATTACCGCGCGTTAACGCGATAATTTTGACAGCCCTATATAATAGACTTAATTTATTTTCCCCTCAAAATAACTCAAAATATAGCCATTAATATCTAAACCCCTGGCAACAAAAGTGACTTGAGTACACCCCTTAGAAACTACGTACATCCCGAAATGTCCAAATTGAATACTGCTTGTCATTTTCCCTCCAAAATGTCATGTGATGCGTTACAGAAATGTTGTCAGCATTGCAGCAGAGATTGAAGAGGTGGGGGGTCAGCCTGCTAGTGCTCAGACCATACGTCACACTCTACATCAAATTAGTGTGCATGGCTGTCACCCCAGGAGGAAGCCTCTTCTGAAGACGGTACACAAGAAAGCCCACAAACAGGTTGCTGAAGACATGGCAACAAAGTACAAGGATTACTGGAACCAACCAAACAGTACTCAATTGGACATTTAGGGATGTACATGGTTTCTAAGTGGTGTACTCACTTTTGTTGCCAGTGGTTTAGATATTAATGGCTATATTTTGAGGGGAAAATAAATGTATTATATAAGCTGCACACAGACTACTTTTCATCGCGTCAAAGTGTCATTTTGTCATTGTTGTCCCATGAAAAGATATACCTAAATATCTGAAGAAATGCGAGGGGTGTACTCACTTTTGTGATACACTGTATCTCAAGGTACGCTGCGTTCAATCGTGCATGTTTGGAAATATGGTATGATTTGTTTTCGTATCTTGGCAAGAGAGAACATTCAATGTTGCTTTAGCCGTTAAAGGTCTGTGCCGAGTGATCATCAGATGCTAAATGTAACTCCTATCATTTGTGTAGCATTCACATTAGCATTAGCTTCAGAATGGCGAGCGTCCTTATAAGACACTGGCCTGTTTAAAGCAGAGCCACTTGGCTTACAGTTTGTGGCTTCTAACTAGGTTTAATTGAAAATAATGGACTGCTTTTCCTGATGACTGTGTATTATCATCACCAAATTGGCGTTGTCCTTGTAGACGCTACAATATGTACTCGTCTGTCGTTCATTGTTCATGTTCATTCGAAATTGTTGGAAACCTTTATTTTTGGACGAAAACTTTTGAATTTTACAGACAAAAACATTTTGATCAATTGTCGAATAAAACTAGACAAAATTTGTATGAGATTTTTTCGACTAAAACTAGACGAAGATGAACACATTTTGAAATGACTAAATATGACTAAGACCCAAAAAATTTTGAAAATTAAAAGGGCTGTCAAAAACCACACTGGACTTAAGCCATGTCAACACGTAGCAGGGTATTTATCAAAAAAACAAAACCAGGCACAAAAAAAACAACTTTTTCTACAGTCCATCTTACTGCCAAGAAAGAGGAAATGACAATCGGCCAGCCATGACATTTATGTCATCTGCCTTTGCGCTGTGAACCAGGAATCAAATATCTGCTTTCACACACATCGTATCCTGGGTAAGTTCCGAAAAATTATACTACGACGCCACCCGGTTAATGTCCATGTCATCTCCGTGTCAGTCAACCCGGCAAATTGCTTTCACACATACACTGCTGGCCAAAAGTATTTGCACCCCTGCTATTCTGTAAGATAATGCTGAAGGAATTTCTCCCAGAAAATGATTGCAATTACAAATGCTTTGGTAGTAATATCTTCATTTATTTTGCTTGCAATGAAAAAACACAAAAGAGAATGGAAAAAATTAACTCATTATCATTTGACACAAAATTCCAAAAATGGGCCTGACAAAAGTATTGGCACCCTTTGAAAAATCATGTGATACTTCTCTAATTTGTGTCCTGTTATGGCACATAACAGGTGGTGGCAATAACAAAATCACACTTGCAGCCAGTTAAAATGGATTAAAGTTCACTCAACCTCTGTTCTGTGTCCTTGTGTGTACCACATTGAGCATGGAGAAAAGAAAGAAGGCCAAAGAACTGTCTGAGGACGTGAGAAGCAAAAGTGTGAGAAAGCATGGGCAATCTCAAGGCTACGAGTCCATCTCCAAAGACCTGAATGTACCTGTGTCTACCGTGCACAGTATCATCAATAAGTCTAAAGCCCATGGCACTGTGGCTAACCTCCCTAGATGTGATCGGAAAAGAAAAGTTGACAGATTTCAACGAGTGGCGGAATGTGCGGATGGTGGATAAAGAACCTCGACTAACATCCAAACAAGTTCAAGCTGTCCTGCAGTGCGAGGGTACAACAGTGTCAACCATTACTATTCGTCGACATCTGAATGAAAAGGGACTGTATGATAGGATATCCAGGAAGACCCCACTTCTGACCCAAAGACATAAAAAAGCCAGGCTGGAGTTTTTTCAAAACTTACCTGAGAAAGCCAAAAATGTTTTGGAAGAATGTTCTCTGGTTAGATGAGACAAAAGTAGAGCTTTTCGGGAAAAGGCGTCAACATAGAGTTTACAGGGGAAAAAAACGAGGCCTTCAAAGAAAAGAACACGGTACCCACAGTCAAACATGGCGGAGGTTCCCTGATGTTTTGGGGTTGCTTTGTTAACTCTGGCACTGGACTACCAACAAATTTTGCAGCATAATGTAGGGCCCAGTGTGAGAAAGCTGGATCTCCCTCAGAGGTCATGGTCTTCCAGCAGGACAATGACCTAAAACACACTTCAAAAAGCACTAGAAAATAGTTTGAGAGAAAGCACTGGAGACTTCTAAAGTGGCCAGCAATGAGTCCTGACCTGAATACCATAGAACACCTGTGGAGAGATCTAAAAATGGCAGTTTGGAGAAGGCACCGTTCAAATCTCAGCAACCAGGAGCAGTTGGCCAAAGAAAAATGGTCGAAAATTCCAGAAGAGCATTGTAAGAAACTCGTTGAAGGATATCGGAAGCGGTTCTCCGCAGTTATTTTGTCTACAGGTTGTGCTACCAAGTATTAGGCTGAGGGTGCCAATGCTTGTGTCCGGTCTATTTTTGGAGTTTTGTGTAAAATGATAATGATTTAATTTTTTTTCATTCTCTTTCGTGTTTTTTCATTGCATGCAAAATAAATGAAGATAGTACTACCAAAGCATTTGTAATTGTAATCATTTTCTGGGAGAAATTGAGCATTGTCTGACAGAATTACAGAAGTGCCAATACTTTTGGCCAGCAGTGTAAGAGCTACCTTTTTAAATCCCGGGATTTAACCAGAGTTTAGCGTATGTCTGAAAGGGAATATAGTAGGGGTGCAACGGTACACAAAAATCTCGGTTCGGGACGTACCTCGGTTTTGAGGTCACGGTTCAGTTCATTTTCGGTACAGTAAGAAAACAAAATGCAAAATATAAATGTGCTTGTTGTTTATCACACATTTTTGTGCTTTCAACAATAGGAACATTAGCCTATACAAAGCTAGAATTCTGCTCAAAAAGTAGTGGGTATTTAAAGATCATAATCCTTGCCTTTCAGACCCCGCGTATTGGTCAGCTTTCTTTCTGAAAGAAAGAGGAAAAAAGAAGTTCTGTGCTAATGATTTTAACATGTATTTTAAAAATGATCTATGAATTATTTTTTTTTCTTATGAACGATTTTCAAAAGCTTTATTGGTGGATTTTCTCAAGTTAAATCGGCACACAGAAATTAATGAATTTAATTGTGTAAGCAGGATCTGTGTATTATTGTTATTATTTAATTGCAGGTGTTTTAGTTCATTTCAATTTATTTTATTTAAATGGGCTATTATTTATTCTATTATGTGTTTATATTTTACAAATGTTATGTAGTATTCATTTATATTGCATATTTTATGTATAATTTTAGTTCCTATGTGAATATTAGTTCCTACTTGTTTTGTTGTGGTAGGAGGGTTTTGTGTTGAACACGGGGCCGTGTTGGTTATTATTATAGCAGAGAAGACAGCAGTAAATCAACATAGACAAGTCAACTGTGCCCCGATCTACCGCTCAAGAGATCTGATGGACTCAAAAAGTGGGTTACGATTGCATATTAGTTTGAAAATCGACCGGATCCACCGTATTTTTTCACGAGTGACTTCCGGTCTGCCCGATCCTAGCTAGTCGTATCGACGCAGGAGGGCTGCGTCTCGCATCAAATAATAAACTCTGCCGTTCATTTCGCGTGTGTCGCGTTGAGCCGCTTCTGTTACACGCGGCCGTACTGTGACTGGTGTGCATTGGCTGATTGACTTTAACGCCCATGTTTCACTGCGTTCTCGCGGCGGCCACGTTGTCGCGCCGTTGACGTTTCTGGGTTATATACTGTCCATGTTGGTCCTCATAGTAGAGAAGACTGAGTAAATATAATCTACACAAAGAAACTGTAACCCGATCGACTCAGTCTCGAGAAGTAAGGGTTACATTACGTCAGAAAGTAGTTCGGTACGCCTGTTCTGAACCGAGCACCCCGTACCGAAACGGTTCAATACATGTACCGTTACAGCCTTAGAATATAGTGTCAGAGAAATGTAATGACAGCCATACAACTGAAGAAGAAACCTATTTTCTGTTTCATTTACTCAATGGTTTGGTCAAGCGCTGATGGGGGTGGTTCTTAACCAGTCCATGTTCATGCCAGTCACATTCTGCACGGCCGCTATAGCTCCTGCTGAGCTACTGGGTGAAGAGCAAAATGTGTTGTTTTCAAAAACATGTCAGTCACCCGCCGTGACAACACACACACTATACGTGCTGACAGTATAACGAGCAGGTCATGGGTCAGAATCCTTACCCCCAGTGGGAACAAGAACGTGTGTCAGGGCAGGGTGTTCTAAAAAAGAAATCCTATTCCCCACCTCCTCATTTAATTCCTTAAACCTCTGTTGTATTCAACCTGCTTTTGTATTATAACACTATCGTTTCTGTTGTTGCTGGTCGTATTACCTCTCGATATGCAAGAATCCTCAGATCCTCTTTGATAAATGCTGTTTGTAAGGCTCAGCCGACTATTAATCTGCAGTGTAGTTGAACAAAGTATTGATAATTGAAAAGTAAAGCGGGAGTGATTAATTTTTGACAGCATGGTAGTTTTAAAAGAAGAGACTACTCCCAGCAGTTGATGTGAGAAACCCCGGTGAATCAAAGGTCTGGCTGGCCTCTTGGGGTTTCTACCCATCCAACCTCCATCGCTCGGCTGGGTTTTAATGCCCACCTGAGGGACTATAGGGGAGGGAAGCAAGGGGAAACCGAGGTTCTTTGACTCCACGTCGATACTTTTGCTTTCCAGCTGAGCAGAATCACAGCCTCTCTGCTCTTAACTAATCGAAATCTAAAGCCCACCCCCTCCGCTTCTCTCATCTGTTCTTCCTCTCGCTCCACTTTCTCTTCATCCTCACCAACTTTAGGAACAAACTCCATGCTTGTCAGAGCTAAACACACATATAGTCGTCTTTTGATCTCCTTCTCGCCCGGCACTTAACATCGACTTTCTTTCGTATTCGTTTTAAATGTTAACTCACGAGGACTTTGTCCCACGTTTAAGTATGCACGGGTTCTGTTTCAGGATTAAAGAGCACCGAGCAGGTTGAAGGCTGCCATGTTGAGATGTTTCAGGAGGCTCAGCGAATGGCAGATAAGCGCTGCACTTAAAATCGTTTGTACTTATAAAGGTCTGCGTGCAGGCCAATGTGAGGTTTTTAACCTTCAGGCTGAGTCAATTAAAAAAAATAAATAAATAAAAAAAATAAAAAACTTTCCTTCAAACAAACCTTCAATTAGGAACAATTTGGAATTCTACAAATTTACTTTTTTTCAGAATTCTCTTAAAGGGAACCACTGACAGAAAGACTTGTAGTTCTTAAAAGATAAGTGTTAGTATAAATTATAATAATTTGATATTCAAATCCCGCTTAATGTTTTCGTTCTTATAAAATTTGAAAAATTTGTTTAACTAGTAGGTCGCCATTGTTGTTGACAATGCAACGCACTCTGGGCGGTGATGTCACTGGGCAGCGCTGTCGTACTTCCAGTGTCACTCGTTAGCTACATAAATATGTCGTCGGTTCTGCCCTTCCAATTTGAAACAGAGTGGAAAAGTGATGAGCTGGACAGCACTGTCGATACTTCAAAAAACAAGCAGCAAAAGCAATTCAATGAAAGTCTTCAGCGGCACCCGTGAGCAGTTGGGCTGCTTTAACGTCCTAACACATGCGAACAAGTCCGAACACATAACAAAAGGTCCGAACACTTCTGAACGTAGGTCCGAACACTTCCGAACAGGTCCAAATGAGAGTCCCGGACGGGGCAAAATAGAAATCCCTGAATGTGGCAATGAAAGTGACGCTGATGTGCCGTTACCGAAGGAAGAAGTGGCGTCGTCAGAAAGTTTCACGTGTGCAGTGTTTTTCACCGCATAACGCAAAAATCGGGAAAAAAAATTAGATACAAAGGCAAAATACACAAAACGATTGTTTAAAAAAAAAAAAAAAAAAATAGTGACATAAAACTATAAATATTTTGTTTCCACCCTGTCGTCTATGGTTATCCATGGTCTATGGTAGTCCATAAGTTCTCTAAGGGGTATAGTATATTAATTCATTCATCTTAAATATCACAATTAAAAAAATAATGCATAAAGACATCAGTGCTTACATGGTAAAAGACACTTCTTTAAAAAAAAAAAAAAATCATTCAGTAGTAATATTTTTAAATAATAATTTCAAAATGATTTTCACCATTTCAAAGCAAAACCTGACTTCAAACTGTCCTGCTCTTTATTTTTGCCGATGATAAGGACAAGGAAGCCATACAGTTGGGATATCTGCTTCAGATATTTTACTGTGTGTTATAAACAATTAGCAATATAAAAAGAAATCTAAATAATTTATTTTCATTGAGCAGAAATACTTCATGATAAATATTCAACAAGAAAAAAGAGAAGCATTATATACATATATTTTTTTTTACTGTGTGGTAAGATAAATAAACATTTTAATATTTTTATTTGAGCCATGCATAGGTTTCATGTTTTATTTACCTTTGTTTTCTCAATTTGCAATTTTATTCAGAACAATTTTTGTCATTGAGCAGAAATACATAATGAATTAATTAATACTAATTATTTAAACAAGAAAAAAAATCATATAATAGTATAAAATATTTACTTTTTTTCAAACAATGAGAGGATGTATAACGTTAGTCATCTACAGTTAGTTTAACTGTACACTTATTTTTTTGTTTTTGTTTCACGAGCACTGGTAAGTCTCACGTGCTGCGTTGAATCAGGTGGTTCTTAGTTTGAATCCCACAAGAAACATGAAAATTAAAGTAGCAGTATATCAAGTGATGAACTGAGTGTAATCATTGTGGACATAAAGAAAAAAATAGAAATAGTGTAAAATTTCCTCCTTTTCCTTTTCCCCCTTATTCCTCCCACGCAGGCAGTCCACTATGCCCCATTTTCATACGTGCACGTAAACCACAGGACCATACGTTAGTGTGACGTTAGAGTCACGATTTTCCTTATAAAGCAATCGCAACCCACATGCATTGTCTGTCTGTACGGTAAAACCGGAAAGGGAAATGCAACTGAAAAGAAAGCGCTTGACCGTGGAATTAAAAAACACAGCTCACTTCAGACAGCAAGCAGACAACAATAACAAAGGGTTAATTGAACACACAGAAAAAACACACAATCGTGAAAAGGGAGACACAAAGAGGGTCCATGACAGTAGGTCGGGATCAATAAAAAAACAAAATAAAACAAGGCAATAATGCAACTAACAACAAAGGGATATACAAACTTTCAAATGGCAGCAAGTAAATAAGTAAATATCTCGGCAAGCCGCCTAGGATTGCTTTAAAGAAACTGCTGATGAGCTGGAATTGGATGCAGGTACGACCTTGGGAATTCATCCCACATCTCTGTAACAAAACAATCTGACAAGCAGAATAATGTTACAAAACCATGCCAGTCATCATACTAGCTTCGCTTGCTAGCTAGCACAGCTATTCTCCCAGTCCAGGCAACCGCTTCATCACCCCCAGCGTTCATTGCGGGCGTAGAACATGGCGCCCTCCGTAGGTCAAAACATAATTTTGGTGATGGGTCTCATTTTTACATAAACATAAAGTTGCTTATTTTTACACGATGTTCATTATTTATCAGAACAAAATCACACTTTTCAGAATGCCTACTAGTCCTACAACAGTACAAAAAATAATCTAATCATACATATGCAACTATAACCATGTAAACTGCTGTAAACCTTCAACAGCTGTAAGGTAATATCGAGTAAGAGTAAATCCGGCTCTAATCTTTTTATCTCCACCAAAAATTAAATGGAATGCTTAAACATTGGGAATATCAATAATTGAAAAATACACACTCAAAAATAACTTCTTTTGGATTTGAAGTGAAAGCCTGTGGAAAAGAAAAGTTACAAATCTCACAAATTCTTTACGGAGTGCATAAACATGAAGAAAAAAAAAGTCATCTTTTGGTTCTATGCAAAGCACACCTCATTTTGTGCTTGCCAAAAAACGTGCAACGCTTTTCCAGGAGTGTTCTACATGACAGTTCAGTGTGATGAGGAACACTAACCCTGCAACCTTCTTTCATTTAACACCCTTTACAGTCAAGAGCCTACATGTTGTCTACACGCAGTTGTGCTGTTCATTGCATGCCTGCATCATGGACCAGATACACTTATGTACTAATCAATATTATGTTGACACTCTACTGCACACAAATGTTAAGCCTTCAACTAAAGTATAATGGAGACCCACAGTACCTGTATACTGTTTCAATTTATATATACTTTTCCAGTACATTTTGACTTATTTGATCTCCAGTTTATTTCAGGTGTTCATAATACAGTGCCGGCTAAAAGCTGGCACCCCTGCAATTCTGTCAGATATTGCTCAATTTCTCCCAGAAAATGATTGCAATTACAAATGCTTCGGTCGTAATATCTTCATTTATTTAGCTTGCAATGAAAAAACACAAAAGAGAATGGGGAATTTTTTTAAAAAATCATTTACATTTTACACAAAACTCCAAAAATGGGCTGGACAAAAGTATTGGCCCGCTCAGCCTAATATTTGGTTGCACAACCCAATAACTGCGAACAACTGCTTGCGGTATCCATCAATGATTTTCTTACAATGCTCTGCTGGAATTTTAGACCATTCTTCTTTGGCCAACTGCTCCAGGTCTCTGAGATTTGAAGGGTGCCTTCTCCAAACTACCATTTTCAGATATCTCCACAGGTGTTATATGAGATTCGGATCTGGACTCATTGCTGGCCACATTAGAAGTCTCCAGTGCTTTCACTGAGACGATTTTCTAGTGCTTTTTGAAATGCGTTTTGGGTCATTGTCCCACTGGAAGACCCATAATCTCTGAGGGAGACCCAGTTTTCTAAATTATGCTGCAAAATTTGTTGGTAGTCTTCATACTTCATAATGCCATGCACACAGTCAAGCAGTCCAGTGCAGAGGTAGCAAAGCAACCCCAAAACATCAGGGAAGTCTCCAGTGCTTTCTCTCAAACCATTTTCTAGTGCTTTTTGAAGTGTGTTTTGGGTCATTGTCCCGCTGGAAGACCCATAACCTCTGAGGGAGACCCAGTTTTATAAATTATGCTGCAAAATTTGTTGGTAGTCTTCATACTTCATAATGGCATGCTCACGGTCAAGCAGCCCAGTGCCAGAGACTGCAAAGCAACCCCACAACAACAAGGAACCTCCACCATGTTTGATTGTGGGGACCGTGTTCTTTTCTTTGAAGGCCTGTTTTTTTCCATAGTAAACTCTATGCTGATGCCTTTTCCAAAAAAGCTCTAGTTTCGTCTCATCTGACAAGAGAACATTCTTCTAAAACATTTTTGGCTTTCTCAGGTAAGTTTTGGCAAACTCCAGCCTGGCTTATTTATGTCTCTGGGTCAGAAGTGGGGTCTTCCTGGGTATTCTACCATAGAGTCCCTTTTCATTGACGCTGACAGATACTACGGGTTGACACTGTTGTACCCTCGGACTGCATGACAGCTTGAACTTGTTTGGATGTTAGGCGATGTTCTTTTTTTTCCACCATCCCCACAATCTTTTGTTGAAATCTCATGTCAATTTTTGTTTTCTGTCCACATCTAGGGAGGTTAGCGACAGTGCCATTGGCTTTACATTTATTGATGACACTGCACACGGTAGTCACAGGAACATTCAGGTCTTTGGAGATGAACTTGTGGCCTTGAGATTTCCTATGCTTCTTTACCATTTTCTTCTCAAGTCCTCAGCCAGTACTTTGGTCTTCTTTCTTTTCTCCACGCTCAATGTGGTACACACATGGACAGAGGACAGAGGTTGAGTCAACTTTAATCCATTTTAACTGGCTGCAAGTGTGATTTAGTTATTGCCACCTCCTGTTATGTGCCACAGGTAAGTAGTTAACCTGTAAGCACCTGTAAGTAATTAACAGGTGCTGTTGATTACACGATTTAGAGACTCATCACGATTTTTCCAAAGGGTGCCAATACTTTTGTCTGACCCATTTTTGGAGTTTTGTGTAAAATGATGATTTAAAAAATTTTCCCATTGTCTTTTGTGTTTTTTCATTGCTAGCAAAATGAAATTGAGCATTATCTGACAGAATTGCAGGGGTGCCAATACTTTTGGCCAGCACTGTACATATGACATAATTTTCGGACTATTAAGTCACTACTTTTTTCACTGTTTTAACCCTACCAGTTTGTATTTCAGTGCGTTTCATTCATGGATTTTTCTAAGCTAATCAACTGTATGCCGTTCATAGTCCAGTGAGGCTTATATATGAACAAATTGTTTCCTTGTAACATTTGGTGGGTGCGGCTTATAGTCAGGTGCATCTTATTGTAAAGAAGAAAAAAAATCTAGTAAGTTAACCTTCATATTGTGCTCTGGTTAAAATTGATCTGTTAATATATCAAGTTTTGGTATGCAAAAATGAATGGTGAAAACAGGTCATGCAAGCATAACAGAATATACGCCTGGTTGGGTGTGAGGCCTAACAACTAGCGATGGATAACGACTGATGGCTAGGATGACCAAATGTCCTCTTTTGCTCGGGTATGTCGAATTTTTACATGCTGTCCGGGGTGTCTAGCAGGGTTTTATAAATTTATGAAAATGTCCGGTTTTCATCATTTTTCACAGGACCAATTAGCATGTGTTTAAATTGACTGACACTTTGCATAGAATACTGTGCTTCCTGTGACGTGTTCTCAGAGAGCCTGCCCACTGGTTGGTTCTGCTGTGATCAGTAACAGAGAAAACAGATGTCAGAGTCAGTTGTTCGATTATCTTAGGCATAATAAAGCCTGTTGAGTAATAATGAACATTTGAATTTGTCTCCTAAGTTATATAGCTAGCATTTTGTTATACAGCTGAATTTTCTGTCCAGACGAAGGAGGCACTTTAAATACAGTGTATCACAAAAATGAGTACACCCCTCGCATTTCTGCAGATATTTAAGTATATCTTTTCATGGGACAACACTGACAAAATGACACTTTGACACAATGAAAAGTGGTCAGTGTACAGCTTAAATAATAGAGTTCCTTTATTTTCCCCTCAAAACAACTCAAAATATAGCCATTAATATCTAAACTTCTGGCAACAAAAGTGAGTACACCCCTATGAAAAAATGCACATCCCTAAATGTCCAAATTGAGTACTGCTTGTCATTTTCCATACGCCGCACTGGCTGTCAGCGCAGGAGGAAGCCTCTTCTAAAGACGGTACACAAGAAAGCCCGCAAACAGTTTGCGAAGACATGTCAACAAAGCACATGGATTACTGGAACAATGTCCTATGGTCTGATGGGACTACGGATGGAACTACGTAAACCCCTAAATGTCCAAATTGAGTACTGCTTGTCATTTTCCCTCCAAAATGTCATGTGACTCGTTACAGGAGTGCTGCCAGCACAGGTGGGGGGGGGGGGGGGGGGGTCATTCCACCACCATGCTTGACTGTAGGCATAGCTTTGTACTCCTCACCTGGTTGCCGCCACACATGCTTGAGACCATCGGAACCAAACAAATTAATCTTCGTCTCATTAGACCATAAGACATGGCTCCAGTAATACATGTGCTTTTTTGACATGTCTTCAGCAAACTGTTTGTGGGCTTTCTTGTGTACCGTCTTCAGACGAGGCTTCCCCCTGGGGTGACAGCCATGCACACCAATTTGATGTAGAGTGCGGCGTATGGTCTGAGCACTAACAGGCGACCCACCACCTCTTCAATCTCTGCAGCCATACTGACAGCACTCCTGTAACGAGTCACATGACATTTTGGAGGGAAAATGACAAGCAGTACTCAATTTGGACATTTAGGGATGTCCATTTTTTCATAGGGGTGTACTCACTTTTGTTGCCAGGGGTTTAGATATTAATGGCTATATTTTGAGTTATTTTGAGGAGAAAATAAATTAACTATTATATAAGCTGTACAAAGACTTCTTTTCGTTGTGTCAATGTTTCATTTTGTCAGTATTGTCCCATGAAAAGATAAACTTAAATATCTGCAGAAATGTGAGGAGTGTACCGTATTTTTTGGACTATAAGTTGCACCTGAGTATAAGTCGCACCAACTATAAAACGTCCAACAAAGAGGAAAAAAACATATATAAGTCGCACAGGAGTATTAAGTCGCATTTTTGGGGGAAATTTACTTGATAAAATCCAACACATAGAACAGATATGTCATCTTGAAAGGCAATTTAAAATAAAAAAATATTCAAAATACAATAGAGAACAACATGCTGAATCAGTGTACAGTATGATAATGTTACATGATGCATGAACAACTAAATGCGAACGTGGCCGGTATGTTAACGTAAAATAGCTATTAAGAGTTATTCAGATAACTATAGCATAAAGACCAAACCATAAGTGTCACTCAAAAACACCAAAATAACACGTGAAATTATAAAATAATGTGTTAATAATTTCACAGATAATTCGCTCCCGAGTATAAGTCGCACCCCCAGCCAAACTATGAAAAAAACTGCGACTTATAGTCCGAAAAATACGGTACTCACTTTTGTGATACACTGTATATTAAAGCGATAAGGCATCTTTGATTGAACATCAAGTAAAATTTAAGTAACATGAGACCCGGCCGAGTATCCCATTTTCTAGAAATCAAAATACGGCCACCCTACTATTGACCTCTCATTTTAATAGTAAATGGGCAATAACTAATCGTAGTGTAATAAACTTGGCCCTCTTTGAACCATTTACAAAACTGAATCGGTGCTTCTTTTTCCATCCAAACGATAGCAGGTAACTTGATGAGTTTGATGCTCCTTTGTGATAGAGACTGAGACCCTCAGAAAAAATGAAATGCATCCATCCATGAAAGTGATGCACAAACAAGTTCCGCCTTTCCTCCATCTTTATTAGTCACATATTCAAAACAAGAAGTTTACCACTACACATTAATTTGATGCACATTGAATTCAAAGTGTGTAACAGAGGTCACACACATGCACTACACACACAAGATAATATCCTTACAGCACATAAACACAATATACACTTAGAAACCACTTGACAGGGTATGGTACAGTAAATGCCACCAGTATGAATCCTCACTTTACACATCTTAACTAGAGCTTATGGTGAAAAATCTGCTATACAGAGAAAGAAGTTGCTAAAATGGACTTAAAATGATTATTTTTTTAAGGGGATGAAAATTTTCCATCACAATCTAGTTGAGTGGTAAAATGATGATGTTATATCACGTTGTAACCCTGAAGCTTTCCACGACATTGCATCATACCACTTAAGCTTCTTCGGTTCACTTCCTTCACCAGAGAATGTTTTCATTTTTTTGGATGACTGATCTCGCTCACTTGTTACTTACTCTTCAGCTCTTCCTCTTTGCCTCTGTTTTCTCACCTTCTCTCCCCCTGAGAGGCTGACAAAAACAGCTTTTTTCCAAACCCTTGAGCATGCGCGAGAGAAAATCTAAGATGAAGATCTCAATGCTCTCTGGAGCTACAGCGGATATAAAAAGTTGACACACCCCTGTTCAAATGCTGTATTTTTGGGATAGCAAAAAATGAGATGAAGATGAATATTTCAGAGGTATTTGTCACATGCACATAACGGCTAGTACTGGGCAGAAAATCTGCATCCTTTGCACCCTCTCTAAACTTTTATTTTTATCACTTTTGACTGGACTGTCCTTGTCCAGTTCTGGGAATTGACATAGTTGTGAAATATTTTTTCTATTTGAAGGTGTATTAAATTGTTAATTCTTGGTACTCTGCAGTTGGCACCTATGAACAATAAGATTCTTGACATGGTTGCTGTCTATTTACATTACAAAAAAGCCTAACATTTGAACAGGAGTGCAGACATTTTATTCACCGTACTGATCTCAAGGACAGTCTGATGAGCTCCCAGATGACTTTTTTCCCTCTCCTCTAAATTGAGAAGAATCTCGTGAAAAGCTTTGACACTTGTCTTTACAGGTGTGTATCACTGTTAGAAGCTTTCTGACAGCACCAATGAAACCAGCCAAGACATCGAGGGAGGAGCCAAGGACGCAAGGGAGACTGGAAGGGTACTTAAATGAGATTGCAATTTAAAACCTATTCACAAACACTTTAGTAATATCATGGTATTCACGAATATACTCATCTTAGTGCATAAAACGGTATGAAACAAAAAATGCTGAGACAAAATTTCCGTATTATGAGGATTATTTGCAAAAAGAAAAACCACCATAGTGCTGGGTTGATCTTGTAGCCAGAAATAGCAATGAAGTCATTGCATGTGATGCGAACGTGTCACAGGATTATGGCAAGCATTAATCAAAGGCCTTTTAGCTTCTTTTATGTGCTTCCTTATGCCAGAAAAGATGGGAAGGCCTAGAGTAGGAGCAATGTGTGTGGATAGCAGTCCTTCAAATCTATGTTATTCTCACTATCGATGCGTAACTAAAATGTACTTGTAATTATGGAGAGAAGTTAGTAAATTTGTTTTAACTCAGAAACTCAACACAACTCAGTACCAGGTAGGCATTCAGGCAGTCACATGCATCACAAGAGACAAGATAGGGCAAGATATTAGCCTTACACAAATGCATTGATATAAATACTGAACATCTCAGGATTTTTTTCTACCACTCAGACTAAAAGCAAGTGGAATGAAGTGAAGTGGTAACTAGGGAAGCATGATAAAACTGAGCATCTGAACATATATTTCCATGACAGGAACTTAAGCAGACTCCACTGCTCATAATTGCGTTTAAGTGAGGGCTGTTAATTTGAAGAGTACTCAAATCTATAGGTGGGAAGGGTTATGTATTCACTGATCTGTGCGTTCATCACATACAATGACAATGTCAATTCATGCTCGCAAGGACTCGAGAGTTATATTTTGTCTATAATTGGACACTGCCATGGAGGAAAATTTAACAACTCCTTTTTACATTAATGTGCCCTAATAAGTGCCACTAAGCTTTAATATTTTTCTTAAGGATTGATGACCTTTGTGATAAGGACTGACCAAGTTGTCCCATTCAACTCCATATCAGAAGGAGCAATAGGAGCCAAAGGAATGGCAGACGGCATGGAGTAAATATGTTTGGAAGAGGATCAGGGCCACTGAAGAAAGAAAAAAAGGTGAAAATTCTGACTTTAAAGTCAGAATTCTGCAATTAAATGTTGAATTTTCAAAATTCTGACTTTAAAGTGAGAATTCTGACTTTATTCTCAGAATTCTGACTTTATTCACAGAAGTCTCACTTATTATTCTGACTTTACAGTGAGAACACAGCACTCTTACTTAGACTTCTGTGAATAGTCAGTTCTTTATTCTCATAATACTGACTTTATTCACAGAATTCTCACTTTAAAGCAGAATACTAAGTCAGAATTCTGAGAATAAAGTCAGAATACATACTTTATTCTCATAATTCTTACTTTCTTCACAGAATTCTCACTTTGAAGTCAGAATTCTAAGTGAGAATTCTGTGAAGAAAGTCAGAATTCTGAGAATAAAGTCAGAATTCTCACTTTAAAGTCAGAATCTTGACCATCTTATTTTTTTCCTTCAGTGTCCCTAATCCCTTTTCGTAAATATGGAATTAAACGACAACTTTTTAACAGCAGTCGCTAACAAGTATATTCACAGATGTCAATCGAAATGATATAGCTAGAAATAAAAAGAAAAGTATCCTAAAATTTCAACACAATGAACAAAACCTAATTTGCCGGCATAATAAAGGCTAACATATAATAAACTGCATAAATAGCAATGCATGCTGGGACCACTAATGGCACCAACTCTGACAAAGGAGGTAAACAAACAATTAGGAATGACTAGAAGTTACAAATATCAAATTAAAATGACTACGAAGGAAATTAGAATGTAAACCTTGTGTTTCAGGCAATAAATATATAATCAAGCAAGTTCCTTCATAAGTATCACTGTGGGAGATAAAATAACATTTTATACACTTAGAAACTTAAATTTAAAGTTTGTTCTGTTGTAACATCTGATCGCTTCTAAAAATGATTTGGTTGCTTATAAGTCTTTAATCTAAGCCTCATTCTACATAATTTTTGAAATAAAACTTGCCCACAGTGATTGCTTCTTAACAGTGGATCCATACTAATCAAGTAGATGGACGTTAAAGTGATCTATGCAAAAAAATATAGGGCTTGGTAGTACTGATCCCATTCAAACCATAAAGCGGTGCTCCTTGCCATCATGCGCCATTAGGATAATATTCCGGTTGGAGGTCCAGATGAGGCGCGCAAGCTTCAAGTGGTTCTGGGAGCCAGGAGATGCTGGCTGGACTGGAGGCACCTGGTAGGTCTTAATGCAACGAAGCTGTGGGGCCGAGTTCAACATCCCGATACTGCCCAGCAGACTGGTGTTCATCTAAATAGGGCAATTTCACAAGATTATCTACTAAAATCTACCATTTTTCTGTCCACCTGCCTCAATAGTTGAAGGTTTGTGTATATTTTGTGTGCATTTTTATTACACTAGTAAAAGAAAGAAAGCCTTACAAAAAAAAAAAAAAAAAAATTAAAATAATCTTTTTGTATCCAATCTTGGCTATTTTAGCTGAATTATTGTTCATTTTAATTCTTATTTTAATCTAAAGTTGGTTAAAACTATTAAACCTATAGCCAGGCTAACTATATAATGTTTAAGTTGAAAACACATTTAGTAAAATATGCTATATAATAGGGATGTCCTGATCCGATCACGTGATCGGAAATAGGGCTGATCGTGCCATGTTTTAGAAGAACGGAATAAGGTGAAAAGGATCGAGTTTCCAATTAGAAAAATATATTTATGTTTTTCTGCTTCATGCTCGTACAGCCTCTCACTCTCCCTCCTGCTGCATTAATTGGTCAGCAGTGCCCTGGAGTTGGCTATTTAAAGTTAACGATGATGGACAGGGGTGTAGCTTTGATCTTGCCAGAGAAACTTGGTACCTTTACCATCAAAGGCGACATGTGTCAATCATCATTTAACTTGTTAAATACTAGCAGTAGTGTGCTGTGGCAACACATTGTGTTATTGAGAGGCAGCATGGATTTGAGTGGTCTCAATGAAGCATTTAATAAAGACAAGCATTTTTCTACGTTATTCTTGTTTAAAAATGATTCACATTATGAAGGTGGCAGTAACGTGTTTAAGGTACTTTTTTTTTTTAAACAACACTTTTGTCAGTATGAGATCAGGACTCGGTATCGGCAGATTCTCAAAATCAGGTGACTCGGACTCAGGTGCAAAAATATGCAATCGGGACATCCCTATTATATATACTGTGGTTTGAAAAAGTATCGGAACCTTTAAGATTTCTCACATTTCTGCATAAAATCTCCATCAAATGTGATCTGATCTAAATCACACAGATGAAAAAAAATGCTTTAACTAAAACCACCTAAACATTTATAGGTTTTCATATTTTAATGAGAATGGAATGCAAAAAATGACAGAAGGGGGAAAAATAAGTAAGTGAACAATCACATTTAATATTTTGTGGCTCCCCCTTTGGCAGCAATAACTTCACCCAGACGCTTCCTGTAGCTGCAGATCAGTCGGGCACATCGATCAGGACTAATCTTGGCCCATTCTTGTCTACAAAACTGCTGTAGTTCACTTAGATTACTGGGATGTCTGGCATGCATCGTTGTCTTTAGATCATGCCACAGCATCTCAATCGGGTTCAAGTCTGGACTTTGACTTGTCCACTTCAGAGCATGTATTTTTTTCTTCTGAAACCATTCTGAAGATGATTTACTTCTGTGTTTTGGATCATTGTCATGTTGCAGCATCCATCATCTTTTTAGCTTCAACTGTCTGACAGACGACTTCAGGTTTTCCTGCGAAACATCCCGATAAACCTTTTAATTCATTCTTCCATTAATGATTGCAAGTAGTCAGGGTACTGAGGCAGCAAAACAGCTCCAAATCATGATGCTCCCTCCACAATGCTTCACGGTGGGGATGAGGTGTCAATGTTGGTGAGCTGTTCCATTTTTCCTCCACACATGATGTTGTGTGTTACTCCCAAACAATTCAACTTCTGTTTCATCAGTCCACAAAATATTTTGCCAAAACTTCTGTGGAGTGTCCTAGTGCCTTTTTGCAAACACTAAACGAAGAACAATGTTTTTTTTTTTAGACAGCAGTGGCTTCCTCCGTGGAGTCCTCCCAAGAACAGCATTCTTGGTGATAATTTTACATATAGTTGATGTGTGCAAAGACATATTGGACTGTGCCAATGATTTCTGTGAGTCTTTAGCAGACACTCTTGGCTTCTCTTTTACACCTCTGAGTATTCTGCGCTGATCTCTTGGCGTCAACTTTGGTGGACGGCCACTCCTTGGGGGAGAAGCAACAGTGCCAACCTCTCTGCATTTGTAGACAACTTCTCTGACTGTCGATTGATGCACATCCAGACTTTTAGAGATGGTTTTATATCCTTTCCCAGCTTTATAGAAATCAACAATCCATGATCGCAGGTCTTCAGACAGCTATTTTGACCGAGCCATGATGCACATCAGATAATGCTTCTCATCAAGAAGATTCTTACAAGGTGTGTGTTTATAGTGGGCAGGGCAGCTTTAAACCTTTCATCAGTGATTGGGCACACACCTGACTTAAATTGTTTGGTAAAAATTGGTTTCAATTGCTCTTTAAGTCTCCTTAGGCGGAGGGTTCACTTACTTCTGTCATTGTTTACATGCTAGCCTCATCAAAATATAAAAAACCTATAAATGTTTGGGTGGTTTTAAGTTAAAGCAGACACTGTTTTTACATCTGTGTGGTTTTGACAAAGATCAGATCACATTTGATAGTGATTTAATGCAGAAATGTGAGAAATTCCAAAAGGTTCAGATACTTTTTCATACCACTGTAGATGTCAACTATATTGGAGGCTTTTATTAGTTGACTTTTTGTCACAACATAAAACTAAATTATTTTTACAGTGAATAACAGAAATATTCCTGTTTTTTGTCATATATATAAATTTATACAATACAAAATGTTTTATAAACAGCTTTCAGAGATCTAATTTTTGGGCATTCGTTCAATTATTTGACCTTTTTCTCTGCGGGTAGAGAATTAGAAAACTATGTGTGCACACTCTTTACCTGCCAAAAGGAGATATGACTGTCAGCATTCGAATACGTTGCCAGATACCGGCCATCAGGGGCAAATGAGACTGCTGTGATTGGGCCCTTATGACCATGAATGTTCTAGATTAAAAAAAAAAAAAATAGAGAACAAGTCACGGTTAGGAATGTTATGATAAAACAGATGTGTTAACCAAATTCTATCACATTCCCAAAAATACTCTTATATTAGGGCGGGACCTATTTGTTCCATAGTTCCACTGTTCCATAGTCAAAGTGTCAAATTGCCAAATTTCTACAATACTCTGAATTGTAACAAAAAATTCTCATTAATTTCTTTGGGTTTTGGATGCTGTCACACCATGTTAAGGTCACAGTTGAATAAATTCCATTTTGTGATAATAAAGATGAAACAGTGTTGGTCCTTGTTGAAATTTCATTGAAACGAAGCAGAAAATCTCAGGCATTTCTCTTGACAGTAAGTGTTTGGTTGAAGCAAGGTAATTCCATCAGGTGAGAGCTAGCTTCAGGTCCAACAGATGCTCCCGTCGCCACCAAAATTTACAGGAAAGAATAATAGAAAAGCTGCACTGTGTGTAACCAAATAAAGTGTGCCACCAGATGAAGGGTGCATAACACAATAAAAGGCCCCGCAGAAATCTCTATCCCCACCCTGCCTGTTACTGGGATTAGAAACGCTCACCACTAGATGAGATTAAGGCATGTCGCCTCTGGCGCCCAAAACCCTGAAATTATAGCCCATCTGTGGCTATTACAGAATAGAATATAATACCATGATGAAATGAAAATCTTATATTTTTACTTGGTTCTCCCCCTCATATTAGATCCCAGTCAAGTTGGCGGCATTATTTGATTCCTACCCCCCAACCTTCCAAACCAGTTTTGTTCATACCAAACACCCTTAACCACAGCCCCCCTATCTTTTCATGTTTCAGTCCTAGATTTCACAATAATTGTTAAAATAATGGTTTGGATAAATAAATCAGACAATCAAAAGAGTAGTCCAAAAAATGTCAAGCCATTTGCAGCACTTTGTACTTCAATGCACCTGACAAATGTGTGTGTGTCTCCAACCGTAGCTAGCGAGTCACTGCATTGCCATCTGCCACCACTTTGATGAGCTTCTGTGACCAGGCTTTTGTCAGCTCCGTTACTCTGCATTTTGTGTGCATGTTTGTGTCCGGCTGCTGCTTTAAAAGATTAATCCAAGTTTATTTCCTGTGCTTTCTCTCTTTCAGCATGTTTTTGCTGGGGAAAAAAAGCCTTCCTTATAGTTAGCCCCTCTGTGAGGTGTTTCAGGATAATTGCTAAGCATTGTCATTCACACTAAAATGACACCAGGTTCAATAGACGGATCGAAGAGGAACATTAGGTCCTTCAGAACAATGTTATTTTTTTAGCCTTTTTTAGAATGACAGTTTCGCCGGAATCCTTGATCTATCATTGGATGAGAATTATTACTATTTATAGGTCTTTAATGATTATTGTCATCGTCTTCAAATAATTGTGTGATGGACAAGCTTTTTTTTTTAAATACAGTGGTAACTCTACATACCAAGTTTATTCGTTCCAGGACCTTGTTTGTAAATTGAAATGGTTCTATGTCGAGCAGGATTTTCCCATAAGAATACATTATAATTCCATTGATTTGTTCCACAGCCCGAAAACCTACACTAAATCCTTAAAATATGTTGCTGGTACTATAGCAGATAGCAATTACACAGAGCAAAACAAATAAATTATGAATACAAATTGAAGTAATAATATAATAATACTTGTAATAATGTAGGAATCGGGTTCTTATGTGGCGAATGTGTTTTGCGTAGTATACCTGAGCGTGCAGCATGGCTGACTTGGCAAAGTGGAAAAGGACATTTTACTTTCACTTTGTTCAGCTGTGGCAGACTGTAGGCATGCTGTGTTGCACAAGTTCTGAAATGCTAAAAAACCTGACGTAGCTGGCGATTTTTTTGGCGATTTCTTGCTACAATAATAATTGTCATCTAAACTTATAATGACTGGCGAACGGAGGTCAGAGGAGGACCGTCGAGATCGTGGACATTCTACGGCCGTATTGTCGAGCCAGTTCATAAAGGTAATAAAAAAAAATAAGTATTTGGTCACCTACAAACAAGCAAGATTTCTGGCTGTCAAAGAGGTCTAACTTCTTCTAACGAGGTCTAACGAGGCTCCACTCGAGTGGCCTAGCCAGTCTCAAGATCTCAACTCCATAGAAAATCTTTGGAGGGAGTTGAAAGTCTGTGTTGCCCAACGACAGCCCCAAAACATCACTGCTCTAGAGGAGATCTGCATGGAGGAATGGGCCAAAATACCAGCAACAGTGTGTGAAAAGCTTGTGAAGAGTTACAGAAAACGTTTGGCCTCCGTTATTGCCAACAAAGGCTACATAACAAAGTATTGAGATGAACTTTTGGTATTGACCAACTACTTATTTTCCACCATGATTTGCAAATAAATTCTTTAAAAATTAAAAACAATGTGATTTTCTGTTTTTTTTCTCTCCCATATTCTGTCTCTCATGGTTGAGGTTTACCCATGTTGACAATTACAGGCCTCTCTAATATTTTCAAGTGGGAGAACTTGCACAATTACTGGTTGACTAAATACTTATTTGCCCCACTGTATACAGAGGTGGGTAGAGAAGCCAAAAATTGTACTCAAGAGTGGCGTCACTTCAAAATAATATTACTCAAGTACAAGTAAAAGTAGTTAAAAAAAAAAAAAAATGCACTCATGTACAAGTAAAATTATGAATCGATGAAAAAAACAACTCAAGTACGGAATAATTCTTCTCATCTTATTTACATCTTAATTTTAAAATGATAGCACTTTTCCCCCTCAGCATCACGTCATCTCAATAAACTGTTTTTATTATTATACTATAACCTATTAGATGACCATATTAGGCCAAAAATATGCCAGAATCATCAAAGTCCGACTGAAAAAATAGAAATGAAAATCACCCATCCCAAGCGCATGACAGTCCTCTGGTGGATAAAAACATGTCTCTCCATGAAACTAAAACTCGCTGTGCTTTTCCTTGGTCCATTGGTGCCAAATAAAAACTAGGTGAGAGTTTGAAATCTGCACTTTTATTTTTGACGGCAGCAGTGTTGTTTTCGTCAAAGATGACAACAACGAAAATATTTCGTCAACAACCACTTTTTTTCATGACGATGACGAGATGATAACAAGCGAAAAACGTGTTTTGGGAGACTAAAACATAACGAGACACATGCCAATTTTCGTCTGACGAGATGAAAATAAGCAGTAGTTTCCGTCACATGTTTGACACAATGTGTGACATTTTATATGTAGTTCGCCTGCATCTTAGCAGTATCTGGTTGTGTCACTCATGATGTGCTGTGCACCGCAACCCTTTCCCGACTCACCAGTGTGTTGTCTCCAGTTTCCATGAAGGCTTGCACACACGGTAAGATTTGTTTTCTTCGCGAGACAGAATGTGCAATATGGCTTTAACCTTTAAAGGTCTGTGCTGAGTAATCATCACATACTAAATGTAACTCGTAGCGTTAGCGTAGTATTTGCATTCATAATAGACTAACGCTAAAGGCGAGCATCTTCTTAAACTGAAATATTTTTTTTTTTACATACAGTTCGCGGCATCCAGGTAGGTATAATAAATTGAAAATACTGTAATGTAGTTTTTCCAGCTGAGAATGTTGTTCTTTTAGATAGACGTTACAATATGTGCTTGTCTGTCAGTGTTCATTCAAAATAGTTGGAACAACTTATTTTTGTGGTAAATGTTTTTAATTTTACAGAAACAAACATTTTTAATGAACGTCTGCTAAAACTAGACTTAACTATTCTTGAGTTGTCGTGATCAAAAACTAGACCAAGACACATTTTGAGAAGACTAAAATATGACTAAGACTAATAAGTATTATTATCCAAGAGACAAAAAATAAAAGGGCTTCCAAAAACAACACTGGATGGCAGCGCTCTATCTGAAATACTTTAATTTTACTTTTACGTTTTAATGACGCCATTTGTTGTGATATTAAAACACCGACGTGACCATAAGACTGGACAGAAAAGCTTGTCTTGTGCGTGGTGATGTATCTGTATTGTTACGTCTAATTGGTAAAACAGTCATGTGATTATTGTTGCTGCACCTGATTGGTGAGACTGGGGGAGCCACTGTGCTGGTAAAAATAAAGAGAGAAAAAAAAGTAGCGACTCTCGTGTCGCCCTAAGTAGCGGAACAAGTGTCGCGTTTCTTCTTCACAAATCCACTCGGGTAAAAGTAAAACGTATATCATAGAAACTTACCGTAATGTTCACACTATGAGGTGCACCTGACTATATGCCGCTACTCACCAAATTTGGCACGAAAACGGCATTTGTTCATAGATAACCCGCAGCTGTCCTCACTGTATTTCGGGATATTTACAACCAAATATATTAACCGGTAACACTTTATTTGACAGCGGCATCATACTACTGTCATAAGACCAAATGAACCACCATGAAGCGTTTAACCAACGGGCTGCAAAGCTTCATTGCTTCAAGAAGCTTCATTTGGCCATCAAAGCTCCCTTGGGGGAGACAGTCAACCTCTGCTGTCAACACCACTGTTGTCCAACATGCCTCCTAGCATGCATTGCAGCGCTACAGATGTAAATAACAATCAATATTCATGTTCTGTGCTCAGTATTTCTTCAGTTACTGTTCCAGTTGTTTTATCAATTGCTAGTTATGGTATTTGGTAACACTTGATTTGACAGTGGTGCCATATATCTGTCATTAGACAATCATAGTTATTGTTAGGAATCCTGCCTCCTGAGCCCTGCTCCTCCTTGTGTGTGTGTGTGGGTGCGTGTCTTGATTGCAGTTTTGGACAGATGGGTGAGCCTGGGACCAGGTGCAGGTGATCGTCGTTAACAGCCTACTTAAACCAGTGCCTGGCCTCACCTCATCGCCAGATCAACAACTCAGCTCAAAGAGTTGGTGACTCCAGCCTCAGTCAAAAGACCTGAAAAATACTATTAAGCAAATTTTTCTTTTATTCCCTAGATCCTGTGATACTTGCCTGCCTGAACACCTGCTTGCCCGTCTGCTCATCTATCGCAAAGACTCACCTGACTATTTCAACACCTTCTGCCAAACCTGCCAATAAAGTGTTGTCACTGCCAGTTTTGCCTGTCATCTCTGCGCTTGGGTCCCCTGCTCAATCAGAACCACAACAGTTATGACATGACACTGTCACGTGCATTTATGAATGCTTATAACAGATGTAATTTAGTGCTATCAAGCAAATTATCTCACTTTTGAATGGATGTAAAAGATCCATGCTGGACATACAGTGGGGCAAATAAGTATTTAGTCAACCACCATTTGTGCACGTTCTCCTACTTGAAAAGATTAAAAAGGCCTGTAATTGTCAACATGGGTAAACCTCAACTATGAGAGAATGTGGAAAAAAACAGAAAATCACATTATTTGATTGTTAAAGAATTTATGTCAAAATCAGAGTGGAAAATAAGTATTTGGTCACCTACAAACAAGCAAGATTTCTGGCTGTCAAAGAGGTCTAACTTCTTCTAATGAGTCTAACGAGGTCTAACGAGGCTCCACTCGTTACCTGTATTAATGGCACCTGTTTTAATTCTTTATCGGTATGAAAGACACCTGTCCACAACCTCAGTCAGTCACACTACAAATTACACTGTGGCCAAGACCAAAGAGCTGTCGAAGGATACCAGAGACAAAATTGTAGACCTGCACCAGGCTGGGAAGACTGAATCTGCAATAGGTAAAACGCTTGGTGTAAAGAAATCAACTGTGGGAGCAATTATTAGAAAATGGAAGAGATACAAGACCACTGATAATCTCCCTCGATCTGGGGCTGCATGCAAGATCTCACCCAGTGGCGTCAAAATGATTATGGTCAGATAAAACCAAAATAGAACTTTTTGGTAGAAACACAGGTTCTCGTGTTTGGAAGAGAAAGAATACTGAATTGCATCCGAAGAACACCATACCCACTGTGAAGCATGGGGGTGGAAACATCATGCTTTGGGGCTGTGTTTCTGCAAAGGGACAAGGACGACTGATCTGTGTAAAGGAAAGAATGAATGGGGCCATGTATCGAGAGATTTTGAGTGAAAATCTCCTTCCATCAGCAAGGGTATTGAAGATGAGACGTGGCTGGGTCTTTCAGCATGACAATGATCCCAAACACACAGCCAGGGCAACAAAGGAGTGGCCTTGTAAGAAGCATTTCAAGGTCCTGGAGTGGCCTACCCAGTCTCCAGATCTCAACCCCATAGAAAATCTGTGGAGGGAGTTGAAAGTCTGTGTTGCCCAACGACAGCCCCAAAACATCACTGATCTAGAGGAGATCTGCATGGAGGAATGGGCCAAAATACCAGCAACAGTGTGTGAAAAGCTTGTGAAGAGTTAGAGAAAATGTTTGGCCTCCGTTATTGCCAACAAAGGGTACATAACAAAGTATTGAGATGAACTTTTGGTATTGACCAAGTACTTATTTTCCACCATGATTTGCAAATAAATTCTTTAAAAATCAAACAATGTGATTTTCTGGGTTGTTTTTCCGCACTCTGTCTCTCATGGTTGAGGTTTACCCATGTTGACAATTACAGGCCTCTCTAATATTTTCAAGTGGGAGAACTTGCACAATTAGTGGTTAACTAAATACTTATATGCTCTACTGTAAATGGAGTTAGTGACATAATTTGCCGGATGACACTCAATGACATAAGCATTCAGTTATGCCCATGATAGTGTAATGTCATAATTATAACTGTCTTATTTCAGTTATGACGCCGCTGTCTAATAAAGTGTTACCTATTAATTCAAATAAATCAACAAATAAGCCGCACTGTACTACAAGCCGCAGGATTCACAATGAAGGAAAAAAGTAGCGACTTATAGTCTAAAAATTACAGTACTCTAATCAATGTAATGGAGTAAATGTAATGTGTTACTACCCAACTCTGAAAATATGTCACCATTTTATAAAGGAACTAACGGGGTTGGAACCAAAAATTTCCACCACACCAATCCACTAGAATAGTGTCTATGTTAATCCAATGGCTGCCATTGAGGACAGTCGACTTTCAATTCATTTTGACAGAGACAAGGTCCAATGAACATGTCAGAGTCAAAATGATCTGGACGTCTATCATTGTCAATGGCAGGCAATGATTTAAGAACGATACTTATTTGTTTAAAAGAATGTTACAATAAGATAGTGTCGCTGTATATCTTTAAAGAAATGTCACAGTCTGTGACAGTGCAGAAATTAACATTGTATATTATTCCTTTTAAAAATAGCTTGTTTTTCTCTTTAATAGTTGCATCATAGAATATTGTAATTGATTTCCTGACCCATGTATTGAGAATCACTATATTGTGAGATGATCGTTATCATAAGCGTAGTTTGCGTATCGTATCAAGAGGTTCCCACGGCTCCTTTCAAATGTACCTGACATTTTGCAGTGCGAACATCGTAGAGGGCCACTGAACCTTGACGAGCTCCGACAGCAATGCGATGACTACGGTCACAGTAACCCACCATGTAGAACCTGAAGACCAATAATATTACATGAACACTCTGGAAGTGACATTAAATTTCATATGTAGGAGTTAGTTTACTCCAATACCATCTTACTTGCAAATAGCAGGAAAACACTCTTGCAGTCCTTTCTTCTTTACCAGAGAACCTTCAATACAGTACATGATGATATCCATCACCTAGTGGTGAGAATACAATGTCAGGTATAATACTTTTTTTGGATGAGCTTTGTGCTTTTCTATAATAGAATATCTATAAAATTGGATATAGTCCTTAACCTTGAACTACAATCAAGTCATTTTAAGATGAATATCAAGGTTTAAAAATTGGAAACTTAACATGACTGACTGATTACCTCGACAAGCAAATCTACAACGTCTCCAGGCATCTTCTCAATTAAAATGTCAATCACTCTCAATATTTCAGTCTTTGCTCGGGCAAGAGTGGTTGTGTGAACGTTTTGTTGTGATTGAGAGTTAGCCTGGGCAGCATTGTATCGATGGACCTGCGAAGTTAATAAAATAAAAATAAAATGTCTTTGAACAGAATAACATATTATGACATTGCAGAAAGAGAAGCGATCTCTAATCCAAGGCTAATAATAAGTACTGATAATTTATAATTCTGTTATATATTTTTTTTTCAAAAATGAACATATTTCTGTGAAAATATTCAGCTATTTTGGAAACATTTGGTCTCACCTCTCTTGCAATGGTGGTGATGAACGCAGGTGGCCGGGCAGTTGCAATAAGCGAGAGGGCGTGTCGAGCTGAGCGAGCTGAATCAGCTGGTGGGTTGAGTGGCAATCCCATAGTAATACTGCAGATGGCACGCAAGAAGAACAGAAGTTTTGTTGAAAGTATTAGTACTGTAGTATTATCAGTAGTATCAGAATTCATTTTTATCGTTGAGATTCAGCAGACGAAAGGCAAACACACTAGTGTTGCACAGATCTTTTTTTTTTTTTTTTTTTTTTAGCTCCCAATACCGATTCAGACAACCAACCATGCTGATGCTGTATTAATCTTTTTATTATTTTTTTATTTTTTATTTTTTTTAATGTACAGTCGTTCTTTTTGTTTTTATTTTTCAACTAAATTACTGCAAACTCACTTAATACAGTACAGTAATTGCTATTATGGCTTGGTCAAACACTGCTTAACTCATTGTCTGCCAATAACGGCGCAACGCGTCCAATCAATTTGAAGTGTTCGCTGCCACACTCCCACTACGAATGTATTGGACATTTACTAGTGAAAAAATCATGGAAATCCCCAGCAGAAGGATGCTCGGATGCTACACGACTGGACATCTATTATCATCTTGGGAAGGTCGACAAGTGCACCTTCTTTTAATGCAATGTTCATAACTGGTGGCCATCTTGGGTAAAGCCACCAGTGGTTGGAAACTAGATCTATAAAAGTAAATATTGCACAACATCGGCATGTTATTTCTTAGTACTTTTTTTTAGTGCAAGGTCTTAAGACCACTCAACATTGTCCGTCTGAATAACTTATCAAATATACATAATTGAGAAAACGTCTTCGTCTGGGGAAAAACAAAAATAAAAAACGGAGCCTTCCTACAGGTAAAACATTACTGTTTTTGTCCACAAGCACAGCTAAAGTCAACAAAAAAAAAAAAATTTTTACCTGGACTATTATTAATGTATGATTATCAAAAAATATCTGCATAGGCTGCAAATAAAAGTATTTTTAAATAAATAACGTAGAAATAAAATCAATACATTTTAAATAAATGCAAGTCATCAACCAATCAAACATGCATTTGACTGGAAAAATGGACAAGCACATTCAGCAACAGGAAAGACACGATGAGACGAGACTTAAAAAAAAAAAAAACGGTGTTCTGCCAAAATGTGCTACACCAGTGAAACGTGGGGCAAATTTGACACCCAAAGTACCACCGTGCGCTTGCAGCGTGTTTTGTTTAGTAGCATACAGACAGAACACACTAAAGATGCCTGAAGAAGATACTTAAACGTAGTAATATCAAGTAAGGGTGGTTTAAATATGCTACGTGACTAATGTGTTCAACAGATCACCAATCTGCTTTAAAGCTACTACAAGAAAACACAATGCTTACAAGTATGAGAGGGAAACGCATGCAAAAAGTATTTTGAGGCAATGAAAAGGTAATAAGGACTCAATAAAAACACAAATAGTTAGTAGGACGTCTTGCTGCATAGAAGGAATTGGAGTAACCCGGTAGTGTTCGTCTAGTGACAGTGACAATCTACGCTGAGCTTCTATTGCGTGCATAAAACACGGCGCCCTTCGTAGGTCAAAACATGTACTAAATTATAAGGATTTTTAAATCAATGGCAATATTTTATGTGTTTCTAATAAATCATTTTAGTAAAAAGAGAACAATTGCTGCCTATAAGAGCCTATAAGTCCCTAAGTCAGAGGTTCCCTTTAAAAGCTGGTGGGGACAATTTGAGCATCCTGAAAAGTTAGATAGTTACGTCCCTGCCGTCCTTATGCAAACCTACACCCTTGCTTTATTGCCATATATAACCCTACCCCAAAATAGAGAATAAGAAATGACAAGAGAAGCTAAAGTGAGCGAGAGAGAGAGTGCAAGAGAGAGCGAGAGACTTACAAATATATGAAGTGAAGAGATTAGTGAACAGCTTATAATGTCAAGGCTGAGTCAATGGAAGCCATTCACCAGACAACAGCATAATGGACTCCCACAATGCAACAGGAGTTAGACACACACAACACATGCGGACACTCTTACAGCTGGCCCCTCACTCCTGCAAGTGTATATGTGTGACAGAGGGAGGGCGAGCAAGGCCACCTTGTTAACAAATGAGTAAGGGAGGAGAGAACGTGCGCCAGCGAAAGAAAGAGGGAGGAGGGGGTGACTTGCATGATTCATCTCCTCTGATTACAAATCACAGCCACAGATTAACACGGGTAATATATTAGCAATAAATCAGCAATCCTGAAATGTTTCATTTCATTTATAGTGTCGGCTGTAATTGGAAACAGTCACAACGTTGATATAAGGCAGCAGTTCAAGGAGCTAATTGCACTGAAAACCAATGAGGTTAATGACCAACATTAGGTACATGTAATTGAATAATCTGAATTATTGGCATTATTGGTAATCACCTCCCACATACACATACACACACTTAATGTCGATTTCATTATGACTTTAGTCTAAGCCATTTAATTCTTTAGTAATTTTCAAATGTCAGTGTGTTTCATATTTCTGTTTAGTCTGTTTTACACCTTTACCTTACACTTTCTCGAAAGTTTTTTATAAAAAAAAAAAAAAAAATTTAACAAACACATTGGGTAAAGTGGCAGTGTGTAGACCAGTGGCCTGGTATTGAAAATGTGTAAAATGTGCAAGTCTTTGACAACGGGGGCTTTTCCCATTCTGTAAGTATTGAAAAAAGGATTATCACTCTCACTCACACACTCACACAAGATGCTCTGTAAAGAGTGTATTGATGACTAGTAGTGTGCAACAGGGACAAAGAGCCTCACTGTGATTCAGCTGCATGGAAATACAAGCTTCGGTGCGCACGTGCACTTTCTTTCAGCCAGTTGTACATTCAACTCCTGATACATTGCCTTCTCCTTTCCCCAACTTAAACTGCAGGGATGGTGACAGTAATTAAAGCGGGTACACTCGGAACAGGTGGCAAGTGCCCACATGATTAGGGATGTCCCGATCGCATGTTTTTGCACCCGAGTCAGAGTCACCTGATTTTGAGAATCTGCCGATACAGTCCCGATCCAATACCGAAAAATGTTCCAAACCTGTTACTGTCCCACTGTGCCGTCTTCATAATGTGAATTATTTTTAAAGAAGGATAACGTAGAAAAATTCTTGTCTTTATTAAATGCCTCATTGAGCGAGTCTACTTGGATACACTTATGGCTTGACGTTCATGCTGCTGAGAACAGCTGCTCACTTACACAATGAGTTGCCACAGCACAATTATGCAAGTTTAACATAACATTTAACTTTGATTGTAGAGCCACCATGCTTCTCTGGCAAGATCAAAGCTACTAACCTGTCAATCATCGTGAATTTTAAGTACCAAACGCAAGCTGGACAGTTTGGCTGCACTGCTTAGCAGGAGGGAGCGTGAAAGGCTGTCGCGCTGTACGAGCATGAACCAGAGAAAACAAATATTAGGGCTGTCTTTTACTTTTTTTAAAAAAAAACTAATCTTGCTATCAAGGCCAGATAAATAAATTAAAAAAAAAGAACGGGATTAAAGTTGTAATATTGCTATGAGAAAAAAAAAAGGTGCATTATTAAATAGGGGTAAAGTAGCTGTGAGCCGCTACGCATTTTACATACATGTACCTTCGCTGGGAGCTATGACGAAGCATTAGTACAAATTCTTCTATTGATTATAATTTGTTGCAGATGAGGCACACTATTAAGGATTGTAATCGGTTATTTGGATAACCAATTCTAAAACACAAGATGCACTCAATATTTTTGATTTTAACGGAGGCGGCAATGCGCCAAGTAAAGTACGTAGCTGCTTATTCAGCTAAATTAGCCCCTAATACGCTGTCGTACGACCCACATAAGGGCAACTTCAATAAAAAAATGTTGTTTTATGGACTTAAGATCCGCCAGCTTATTGTCTCCTGTCGTCTTCCAAAATTATACTTGGGTGACGGCGCTTCAGGTGTTCATTCACGGCCGACGTGCTGCTGTGGTATGCAAGCTTGGTGTACAGTGTACCCTCCCTTGTTTCGTTGAAATAAATCCATGCTTTGGTCACTCTTGTGCCGCTTTCCCACTTGAATCCCGAGCATCCGCCATTCCCAACTTTCCACGCATATGCAATATTTTCTTTTAACTCTTTTTTAACCATCGACAGGATGGTGTGCCCTCCAATGCATCTATGTCATCGATGACGTCCACTACATCGACTAGTCAGGACAGCTCTAATAATTATGATTTTTTTTTTAAAATTAAAAACCTGATCCTTTTAACCCGATCCAGATCCTCTGAAAAATGGCGCGATTGGCCCAATTCCGATCACGTGATCAGCTCGGGAAATCCCTACACATGATCCTGTTTAAGGGATAAATACAGCATTCCACAGTTTTTTTTATGAAACACAAATAGTGGGAAGTGGATGCATCATTTTGTTTAATTGAACAAATACTTTTGACTCATTCTTAATCCATTTCCCTGAGAATGATGGTGTAGATTTCCTCCCAGGTTCTCTACAAGTATGAGTGTAAATGGTTGTTTGTCTCTGTGATCTCGCCCTGTCATTGATTGGCAACAGTTCGGGGTAAAACAGAACTCTCATCCAATGATAAATCCAGGATTCCAGCAAAACTGTCATCCTAACAAAGCTAAAAATTTGTTAGAAAATAAGCACCACTAAATGGACAAAGAATCATCTACAAATAGTATTGCAATGGTATAATTAAAAAAATGCATACCAACACACCTGTTTATTTGTTCACATCCTGACTTTTTAAGGTGTCATCACTTTGAAATGTGATCGATAAATTGAATTGTTTCTGCACACACACACAACCCTGCACACCCACACTAGCTCACACCCAACAGGCAGCAGACATATCCATACTCATTAAACCAGACAAGTGCGTCTCGGGTTTCCAGCCCTAACAAAATCAGTTCTTGAAGAACGACGCATTTTCTGACAAACTTAGTTTTTTCATGTATGATGCATAACACATAAAAGGACATCAGCCCTGCGAACAGTTTTTCTTCCCTAACTGAAAATGTCATTCATTTCACCATTTCTTATCATTTATCCTGTTTGGGGTTGATGTGAAGTGGAGCCCAGAAGGAGAAAACCAGAATACCTGGAGAAACCTGCTTTCTTTCAACCATTAATAAATTGACACCTCAACCCTACCTGTAAAAAAGGAATAGTTAAGTAAAAGTGTGCTAGGACTCACTTGGCCAGCTGCTTCTCTGCATCAGCACAAAGCTCCAGCAGTCCCATAAGCACTGCGGACACATCCATGTAGGGCTCCCACACGGTGAAACCTCGGCCGATCAGATCGATGGCAGTGCGGCGGATTGTACTGTGTGGTGGCAGCTTTGGGCTGGGGGGCTGCAGCAGCAGGAAGGTCAGAGCCTTACCTAAGATAATGGAATAAAATGTATTTTACTGTTATTTCACCACTGAATCTTGCAATAAAGGCAGCGACTAATTATACATGACTTCTGTAAAAACACGTCCGCCTCAAAGTAAGGAGGTTCTGGTGAGATTCTTGATTCCGGCTTCCCTGCGTAGTTCATATCATCTCCCCTGCTCGTGGGTTTTCTCCTCATAGTGGTTATATGCATATTGAGCTACTTGAACACAAGTGACGTGCATTCAGGGGAGGCAGAGCCTCACCTGTCAGTCATGAAAAAATAAAAATGTAATATATAGTACATTTTTAATTTTTGTCATCTTGTATGTATTAATAAACAGTACCGTATTTTTCGGACTACAAGTCGCACCGGAGTATAAGTCGCACCAGCCATAAAATGCCCAACGAAGAGAAAAAAAAAATATATAAGTCGCACCGGAGTATAAATCACATTTTTGGGGGAAATTTACTTAAATCCAATACATAGAACAGACATGTCATTTTGAAGGGCAATTTAATATAAAAATACAATAGAGAACAACATGCTGAATAAGTGTACAGTGCACAGTGCATGAACAACGAAATCCGAATATACTGTCCTCACCAGGACACTACGGCTCGGTCCTGGCTATTCAGCGGGCTAAACTCCCAAATGACGATGCTGGACGTCCGTATAATTTGATGAATCGATTTCGTCCTCGATACCAAACAGGTTCGCATCGACGTAAATTAATGATGATTAGGTGACATGACACAAACAGTTAGCATGCGTTCACTAGCATTAGCGCATCGTTCAAACAACCACACAACTGGCTCTAAGCGTCTGATCGCGGGTGGAAAACACACAACAACAACAGAAAAGATGATACACACAGGCGTTGCCTCTGTAGAGATATTTTACAAGCATAAACAATGAACGTAGGTTCGCAGCCGTGTTTTTCTCTCGCTAACTCGCCCACTCAGTCAGAGCTACGTAGCTGTCCATCTTCTTCTGGCGTGTGAGCGCTCCTCTTCACGTAAACAAGTGCAAGTGCGCCCTCACGTGGGCGTGAAAGCGCCACAAACTAAAAGCATGCATTTCAATATAAAAAAGTCTATAGTACCATTGAACACACATTGCCAAAGGCAGAACGCGAACGTGGCCATAGCTGTTAAGTTATTCAGATAACTATAGCATAAAGAACATGCTAACAAGTTTACCAAACCTTCAGTGTCACTCCAAAACACCAAAATAACATGTGAAATTATATCATAATGTGTTAATGATTTCACACATAATAAATAATAAATAGTGTGTTCCTGTCCCTCGATATACTGGACTGTCTCAGGAAATTAGAATACACAATATTCTAATTTCCTGAGACAGTCAGGAAATTAGAATATTGTGTATTCTAATTTCCTGAGACAGTCAGGAAATTAGAATATTGTGTATTCTAATTTCCTGAGACAGTCAGGAAATTAGAATATTGTGTATTCTAATTTCCTGAGACAGTCCTGTATATATACACAGGACTGTCTCAAAAAATTAGAATATTGTGTATTCTAATTTTCTGAGACAGTCCAGTATAACAAAACACTCTGACAATAGGCCTTGTATTTCCATAATCTGGTTAATGTATGAAATGTTTTTCTGAAATGTTTTTAAATCTTGTGGATTAATTATAAAACGGCTGTAAATAATTCACTCTGTGAGGCAAAAAATACGCCTGACTCACAGCAGAGGGCGCTTTTCATGGGCGTAATATGAGCCTGTGAACTAATGCACTCTTCTTCGATCTCTAACTTGCTTGTATTATATTTACAATCGTTCAAAGAGGAAGATTATATTTCCAACTCCAATATATTTGCCAATCTGGATTTTTAATCAAAGCAAGAGGTTATTATTAAAGGAACGGCAACACCGGAGCTGCGAGGTGTACTTCTCTCGCTCTTTTCATGTGTTACACGCGAAAAAACTGTAGGTGTTCTGCGGGAAACTTTTCTGCTTCCCCTGTCTTCTGTTTTCAACGAGTGGCAGTGTCTGGACACAAAAAAATTAAAACACACCGTTGGAAGAGGTCTACTCTAGGACAGTGTTTATCCTGGGCAATGATCTTTGTTGAGACAGACTTTTAACCCACTGTGAAGTATGGGGGTGGGTCAGTGATGCTGTGGGGCTGTTTCGCTTCCAAAGGCCCAGGGAACCTGGCATCATGAATGCTTTGAAATACAAGGACATTTTAAATCAAAATCTGTTGCCCTCTGCCCGAAAGCTGAAGATGGGTCGTCACTGGGTCATTCAGCAAGACAATGACCCTAAACATATGGCCAAATCTACACAGAAATGGTTCACCAGACACAAAATCAAGCTCCTCCCATGGCCATCTTAGTCCCCAGACCTCAACCCCATTGAAAACCTGTCGTGTGAGCTGAAGAGGAGACTACAGAGGAGCGGTCCCAGGTCTCTGGATGATTTAGAGATTCTGCAAAGCGGAATGGCTGAAGATCCCTCTTTCTGTCTTTTTATCTTTATTTATTTTTTGAGTAAAAGTGTTATTTTACAGATGAAAACATCTTTAGTAAACGTTGACTAAAGACGAAATTCATCTTGAGTATTCGTCAACAAAAACTACATGAAGACAAACACATTTTGAGATGACTAATAAGTTTTATGATCCAAAAGACAAAGACGAAAATTAACAGGGCTGCCAAAAAGAAAATGAAAAAAAAAAAGGGCGGGGGCTGCAAAAAACAACACTGGCTCCAGGTTAAATTGCGATTGCAACATTTTTTTCTGAAAACTGAGGTTGTTGTACAGAAAAAAAAAAAATCATCAGTCATTTTCAAACAACCATGTAATTTACCTAAAAAAGATGTAACATGGCAATTAGCAATAAAACAACAAAATCATTTTGGATTAAAATCATTCTCATCTCTCCTTCTTCTATTAAGGGTTAGCAAATGAGAGATACACAGGATTTGCATGTCTGTTTTTCCCCTGTATTCCCTTCATAAGACAACCATTTCATTAATCAAAGCTTGGAACGCTACATATCTTTGATGGTTTGATGATGGGTCACTACAGGCAACAGTATGTACTTTACGATTACACTGAATTCTGAAATGAACACTATTCATTTATAATTGAAAATGACAAATTTCTAAAGATTGAGACATAAGCAGAAATACAATAGGCTCACAAGGAATGAAACAACTGAGTAAGATAGGGGTTATTTCATAGCTGACCTGACATTTGAGCCTGCCTCTGAGGGGACACACTGACCATTAAGGTTCCAAAAAATATCCCCCAGCCCTCAATAACGTCCCCCTTCTCCAGTCACACACAACCCATCCCCTTGGCTATCTCCCATGTGACTGACTGTCAATTTTGCCCAATGGAGCCCCGAGACTCGGCCAAGTGATATAAGAGGGAATGCAGACAAAACGAGACTGCTCAAACACCAGAACCTGGTTTTATAGTGCTGGTAAATGTTAACAGAAAGCAGGAGTAAAATACCAATATAAAAAAACCTGTCCAACTTGAGATGGCAAGATAATTCCATAGGGAGCAAATGCCAAAGTAGCTATCATCTTTAAGATAGTAATTTGACAGCTGTTGAAGCAAACCTTATAACTTTACAATACACTATAAGTGTCTGAAAAGCTCTATCATCTTAGCAGATGATATTCTGCTCTACTCAGGGGCCTTGTACAAGTGAAAATGAGTTTCAGTGTATCTGCAGTTCATTTTTATATTTTTTTTACTGTTTTGACTAGAGATGGGAATTTTGAGCTATTTCCCTGCCCACTAGTCTCAGATTTTATTTGCGACTAGTCGTCTATAAGCGAGAAAACTTTTTAACAAACAATTTAACACTCATATTGAATAAAAAGGTTAAAATGCAAAAGGTTTGTGTAATTACGAGCTATTTTAGCCCAAACATTCAGGTTTCAGTTGGATTCAAGTTGTTTCTGTACATTCTATTGATGTAACAAAAATTGAATATAGGTAAACAATTGAAAGAGAAATACATCTGACATACATTTCTCTCCCTGGCTGCTCAGCCTGTTTACAAAGAGGCAGAGGCGCGAAGACCAAAGCCCCTTTCAGACTTACTATGTCCTGCTAAATTCCCGTGTAATGTGATGCGGCGTTTACCCGTGTCATGGCTTTCTGATATGGGGAGAAACCATAAAACCCGGGTTGGACACTTTCAGACTTTTCCGGTGTCGGCGGCTTGGACCTGGACATTACGTCATTTTTAATCTGCATTGGCTGTCACATTCTGTTGGTCAGATCATGTTTTGGTTTGTTGTCGGAGCGTTCCCGACGTTGTAACTGCAGCCAATTCAAGCTCATCAAGACTGTATAGAAGTCCAGGCGATCCAAGAGAGGGGGGCTGAGATATTAACTTGCTGGGCGCCATTCCATACATTGTACCCTCAAATTTTGTGGATTTGCTACCTTGTTCATCTGCCGCCCTTGTTATGAAATCCCCTACGTTGTGCTGGTACTTGAGTGAATTTTTATTGTTGTTTCTCTGCCTACCGTTTAGTTAGTATTATTGATCAACGTTGACCTACTGTCACAGACCCACTGTGTTATTCCCCCTATTTCCGCGAACGCGTGTATTTTTGTTTGTATTTAATAAACCCTTGAACACTTCCCCCCGTTGTTTTATGCTTTGAGGTACAACCTTGTTTCCGCAGTTGCGGACCCTAACATCAGCAACAAAATTAACCACACATTTCCAAAGATGGAAGATCGACTCTTTTCCCCGGCTCTATGATGCAGTAGCAATTAAATTTTATTTTCAGTTTAATTTAGCTATTTCCAGCTTGCTATGTTGATAATTGTGATGTTTGTTTACCGCTTTTTGTCTTACTGTGAAGAAAGAGGAAGTGACGATCGGCCCGCCATGATATTAACGTCATCAACCGTTGTGCCGTGACCCAGCAATTTAACACTTGCTTTCACGCACACCGCTTCCCGGGAAAGTCTAGGAAATTATACTAAGACATGACCCGTTAAATGTCTGCGTAATCTCCGTGTCAGTTGACCAGGGAAATTGCTTTCACATACAAGGGCTGCTCGTTTAAATCCCGTGATTTGAACCAGGTTCAGGTGTATGTGAAAGGGGCATAAGAGATTGTGAAATTGGGCTTTAATAATGCGTTGAAATTTCTAGATTGCTGACCAGATAGATGCAAAAGTATTTGTACATATCAACAAACAGATATTCCCGTAATTTTCGGACTATAAGACCCCATTTTTTCCTTCATTTTGAATCCTGCGGCTTATAGTCCAGAGCGGCTTATTTGTGAATTTATTCGGCTTAATAGGTAACACTTTATTTGACAGCGGCGTCATAAGACTGTCATAAGACATTATATATATGACATGAAACTATCATGAGCATTGCTGAATGCTTATGACAGATGTCATTAACTCATTCACTCCCAGCCATTTTCACTGGAGCAACCCCCTTTGCTCCCAGCCGTTTTATTGGATTTTGACTGATTTTGCAAGGCTCATAGAAAATCCTATTCTATTGCTATATAAACATGGGACCCACCAAAAGAAAGATTAGACTCTCTTCTTTCAGCAGGAAAAAAAAAGTTCATATCTTTTTCCATTCTTTAGATATCAGCATTAGAAAATAGCTTAGTTTGAGCAATTTTCCAATTTCTGATGAAAAAACTGAGAAATTGAGCTTTTTGTAAAAGCACACATTTCAAATCATAACTTTGACTTCAACACAGTTATTTTTAGCTTTTGTAACATCCCAAACATCTGACTGATGTTTTCCTTCTACAAAATAACAAACAACAAGACAAATAGAGCTTTTAATAGCAAAGTAACAATTTATTTACACATTTGAACTGAGAGATGACGCTGTTGTGGCCGCGGCAGCCGGGGTAAACTTTTCCCTCATCACTGTTTGTCTCATCAAGATGGATTTTTTTGAGTCTTTCTTGTGTGGTAACCACTGCCTCGTGGCGGAGTTCACCTGGGGAACCTGTGTTCCTGGGGGGGGACTGGTTTGGCCGTGCGCGTTTCCGGCTGAGTCGCGGGACACTGGAGGGTGCGGGGGACAGGAGTGGCCGAGCATGGCGGCGCGGGCTCTGCTCGGCGAGCAGCACGGACTCAACGGCATCGTCCGTTGCACTGGTGGTCCCGGTCGTTCTGCTCGGTCGTCCAGCGCCTGGCATCCCGAGCGTCCTTCCGGTTGTTCTGCTCGGTTGTCCACCACCTGGCATCCTGGACGTCCATTCGGTCGTCTTCCGCTGGTGCCCCAACCATGCGGCCAGGGTGTTCTTCAGGTTGCGGGTTTTACAAAATGCGCTACTGCCCTCCAGTGGCCAGTTTTATTGCTTTAAAATGGATTTTCAGCATTGTGCTTTGGAGCTAAGTTGCATCAGAATCTAGAGATTTCTCTTGTGAAAAAAAACGTAACCCTAACCTTAAGACGTATAAATACATCTTTGGTACACTGACAGTCTTGTGCTAAAGAGAGAAGCAATCCCAATGACAAAGATTTTAACATGTATTTTACAAATGAAATGCCTCAATGAAACATTTTTTTTCTTATGAACGGTTTTCAAAAGCTTTATTGGTGGATTTTCTCAAGTTAACGCGCCACACAGAAATTAATAAATTTAATTGTGTAAGCAGGATGTGTGTATTATTCTTATTATTTAATTACAGGTGTTTTAGCTAATTTCAATGTATTTTATTTAAATGGCCTATTATTTATTTTATTATGTGTTTATATTTTACAAATGTGATGTATTATTCATTTATATTGTATATTTTATGTTGTATAACTTTAGTTCCTATGTGAATATCAGTTCCTTCTTGTTTTGTTGTGGTAGGAGGGTTTTGTATTGAACACGGGGCCGTGTTGGTTATTATTATAGCAGAGAAGACAGCAGTAAATCAACAAAGACAAGTCAACTGTGCCCCGATCTACCACTCAAGAGATCTGATGGACTCAAAAAGTAGGTTACGATTGCATATTAGTTTGAAAATCGACCGGATCCACCGTATTTTTACACGAGTGACTTCTGGCCCGATCCTAACTACCGGTAGTAGTATTGACACAGGAGGGCCGCGTCTAGCGTCAAATAATAAACTCTGCCGTTCTTTTCACATGCGTGTCGCGTTGAGGCGCTTCTGGAACGCATCTAACATGCGGCAGCACTGTGACTGGTGTGCATTGGCTGATTGACTCTAACGCCCGCGTTTCACTGCGTTCTCGCGGCGGCCACGTTGTCGCGCCGTTGATGTTTCTGGGTTATACTGTCCTACTGTGTTGGTCTTATAGTAGAGAAGACGGAGTAAATATAATCTATACAAAGAAACTGTAACCCGATCGACTCACAGCCTCGAAAAGTAAGGGTTACATTACGTCAAACTCGTTCGGTACGCGTCCGTTCCGAACCGAGCACCACGTACCGAAACGGTTCAATAAATGTACGGTTACACCCTTACCGGTTAATATCTTTTAGTGTACATATCCCATAATACAGTGAGGACAGCTGCGGCTTATAGTCCAGTGCGGCTTATCTATGAACAATTGCCGGTTTTGTGTCTAATTTGGTGGGTGGCGGCTTATGTTGTCAGGTGCGCCTTATAGTCCGAAAATTAAAGTAATAAGTAAAAGACCCTAATCTATCAATTAATTATTAAATATACGAAACTACCAAACAAAACTAATAAGCTCTATTATAAAACATGCCATTTTGTTGAATTTCTTTGTGGTGTGCGTGTAAAATATGCAAACATTCATTTGCTAACTTAATTGTCCTCCTGCTTCTGACAGTAAATCAATGTGAGCTCCAGAGAGAGATTAGTTTCACATAAACTGATAACCAGTATATGAACTGGATGGGTGACTGTGTGGGAGGCCTTGGGGGAGGGGTGTGATGTGGAGGTCATGGGGCAAAAGATCACTGCTCAAAGTCAAATCCTTTACATGAATATGTATGCAGAAACTCGGAACACCACAACATGGCACCATAAACATAAAGGAGCCAGAGGTCATTATATGTCTGATGAAGGTCTATTTTTTATCTACCTGTGTAGACTTTGTGTGTACTTAACTTGTTAAAATTGCAATCTCTGTAGCGTTATTTTTTTGCTTTGAAACACAATTAAAGAAGACCACAGACTTCAGGAAAGGCAAGGCAAGTCCTGACAATAGTGAAGAAAAAGTGGGAAGTCTACACCGAGGTCCATTTCTCTCAGCAGACATCTTTATTTAAAGGGAAGCTCTAGATTCAAATGACTCAATATCTATTGACAAAGCATCAGTCGGCCATAATGGGCTGTTCGTTAAAGCAGTAAACATGTCACATTAACACGGAGAGGATAATTAGAGCCGGAATTTGGTAGGAGAAAATGGAAAAAGAGAGTGAGGAGGGAGCAAAAGAAAGGGTGTGAAATAGCAGCAAATTCCTACTTTAATTTACAGAGCCAACTCAAATACCTACATAACAGGGGTTTTACTTACTTTGCGCCGGCTGCCACCCTTTCTTCGTCTGTTTCACTTGAATGAAGGTAAATCAATATTAAAGACTTAGTGAATAAAGGCTTGATCAGAATGAGTGAAAAGAGTGAAGGTCTTGTCTTTTTATGTATACCGCATCATCTAATATGGAATACACCTAATGATAAAGTGACGAATACTCTTTGAAAATGTCTTTTCACCATGATCAAGTTTCAAATGACCACAATAACACTACATCAGCTGAAACAGAATTTCAGTTATGTTTTACAAAATTGTAAAATGATTAAATTTACATGCAAAACTGTATTGTGCACAGTTCAATAACCAAACAAAAAACTCAAATTCCAATCAGCTCTCATGAATTTTTCAAAATGCCACCATTCATGATGAATGGACCCCTGTAGGGACTTGCAGTATTTTGACATTTACGGCCAAGATAATTGTCCAGAGAAAGAACACGATGGACAGTTTGTCTCTTTTATACCATCCAACTATTCCTTTGTCATCATCTGTCCGTCATTCCCTCTGTCCTAGGCTCAATTTCCACCTCTATTCTCTACATTTCTTCTCTCACCATATGAAAACATAAATCTATAGACTATGTTGGAGACTCCTATACTTGCCTTCTCTCTGGGTAGACAGCTCTCATTTATCTCACACACACAGTTCTGTATGCCAACAACACCAATCCATCTTTCAATTTCATGACAGAGACAGGTGAAGTAGGAGATGGGGTGGACAGAGAGAAAAACAATATACTGAATGAGAATAAACTGAAGGACAGACCGCAAGAATGAGACCTGCAGGAAAATGTAGAGCCACCATTTCATATGATTGTACAGACTTCATACTATGTTTGAGGGGAATTTACTCAGATTTGATTGAAAACAGGGACATTCATAGTAGTATGTAGTTACTCAAGGTTGTACAGACTAGTCAACTTTACAGCTCTAAAATATGGCTGCACCATAGACTTCTTATTGATATTGACGGGACATGAGCCGCGGGGCCGAGTAGTAGGGGGCCTGCATTGTTGGCGTGGCCATCAAAGCTGACCGAGTGGAATTACAAAGAGCTTTTTTAGTTGAAAATTCTTTTGAATAAATGCTTAAATCCCTGAATTCTTGATAGATATGGACAGAAAACAGTCTCGATTCTTGGTTAAAAGCCAATAAAAAAAACAACAACTTGCAGTTAGCATTTATTTTACGTAAATACTGTATATCAAAGCACGATGCTAGTCTGTCAGTCAGTGTGGCGGCCGGCATATGTAAACAGAGCTTTTCCGGTAAAAATTCATATGAATAAATGCTTAAATCCCTGAATTATTTTCTAGAAATCGAGACTGTTTTACGCCTATTCTTGGTTAAAAGCAAAAATAACCGTGCAGTTAGCATTTATTTTACGTAAATATGTCGAACTACGATGCTATTCTGTCAGTCAATTTAGCGGCCGGCATATGTAAATAGAGCTTTTCCGGTGAAAATTCTTGCGATTAAATGCATAAATCCCTGAATTCTTTATAGATATGGACGTGAAACAGTCTTGATTTTTGATTAAAAGCAAAAAAAAAAAAAAAAAAAAAAAAAACCACAAAAAAAAAACCAAACGTGCAGTTAGCATTTATTTTACGTGAATATGTCAAAGTACGATGGTAGTCTGTCAGTCGATGTCCCGGCCGCCATACATAAACAAAGCTTTTTCGTTGAAAATTCTTGTGAATGCTAAATCCCTGAATTCTTTATAGATATGGACGTAAAACAGTCTTGATTCTTGGTTAAAAGCAAAAAAACAAAAACAAAAAAAAAAACCAAAAAAAAAAAACCGTGGAGTTAGCATTTATTTTAAATATGTTGAAGTACGATGCCATTCTATTAGTCTGTGTGGCGGCCGCCTTATGTAAACAAAGCTTTTCCGGTGAAATTTCACCAGAGCAATAAATGTATTCAACAATAAATCAGAAAACCATAGAAAATAATAATAAATGGGGATCGAAGTACAAAAAAAGAACATATGGCTAACTTTCATAGCAAAAGTCCGCTAGCTAGTATGCTAACTTCATTTTTTTTTTTTTTTTTTTTTTAAACAATGCTGTTAACAAATCATCCAATCACATATTCTCACAAAAGACTGCTAAATGTACCTCTAAACTAAATTACAAATGCAGAAACAATCATATTAGCTCAAACAAAAACTTGAAACCTTATGTTGGTCTTAACAGGGAGCAGCTGGATTCAGCCATGTTAGAGGAGTTATGTCATATTCGCTGTTGCCACCAGAGGGCATTGCATCCCCAAAAATTATTCAAACTAAATGCAAACAATCTAACCAAATCCTCGAAGCAGCAAACTTTGAGTTGAAGCTTTTTTTCCAATCGTATTACTCGAATTAATCAATTAATCATTGCAGCACTACTGTAAAATGACATATAGAGCGTGACATTGACTTGACTGGTGTTAAACACATCCTATTTTGGCTTGGGAAAGGCAGCTGGCTGGCAGCCATTGATGAGTGAACCAGGTGAAATTAGTCAATCACTATCACTAGGCAAACTTTTCATTTTTGCTGTAGATTCTCTGCATTGGTTTTGGGACACTTTGAAAAATCACATGACCTTCCACTTCCAAGAGTCCAAATCACCTATCTGTGCGTGTATGATGTGCACTGCCACTCACGGAGTACCAGAATTAACAACGGAATGACAAACAGATGGTAAACGTGGCTTCCATATTCACCTTTATTGATTTTAACTGACTGTTTTGTATGTGTGGCTTTCGTGAGAACCAGAGATAGGTGTGGAGAGGGATATGTTAAACACATGAGCATATTTGATGAACAATTAAAATTTGTGAGTTAAGTGTTTCCCGCACATTCAACAGACATCATTTGACAGCTGAGGGTGTGTCATCAAAGCCTTATTTTCTATACGTATATGACAGATTTTTCATTCATTAAAATTTGGCAGGCTTATTAGCAATGTTGTTTTTGGTGGCACTTGTCATTTTTGTTTTAGTCTTAGTCTTTTGGACGAAAATACTTAGTCTTAGTAATATTTTAGTCATTTCAAAAATCTGCTCGTCTTCATCTAGTTTTAGTCGACATAGTCTCATACAAATTTCATCTAGTTTTAGTTGATAGTTACTGAAAATGTTTTCTTTTGTAAAATTCAGGTTTTAATCCAAAAATAAAAAAGGTTTCCAACAATTTCAAATGAACATAGACAGACGCACATATACATTGGTGTGAAAAAGTGTCTGAACCTTTTGGAATTTCTCACATTTCTGCATAAAATCACCATCAAATGGGACCGGAATTTTATCAAAATCACACAGATATAAAAAAAAGTGTCTGCTTTAACTAAAACCACCCAAAAATGTATTGGTTTCCATATTTTCATGAGGATAGTATGCAAACAATGACAGAACGGGGAAAAATAAGTAAGTGAACCATCACATTTAAAATTTTGTGCTCCCAACCCCGTTTTTTGGCAGCAATAACTTCAACCAGACACTTCCTGTAACTGCAGATCAGTCTGGCACATCGATCAGGACTAATCTTGGCCCTTCTTCTCTACAAAACTGCTATAGTTCAATCAGATTCCTGGGATGTCTGGCATTAATCACAGCCTTTATGTCATGCCATAGCATTTCAAAGGGGTTCAAGTCTGGACTTTGACTTAGCCGCTCCAGAACGTGTATTTTTTTCTTCTGAAACCATTCAGAAAGTGATTTACTTCTGTGTTCTGTGGCAGCTTTAAACCACTCATCAGTGATTGGGCACAAACCTGACTTAAAATGTTCGGTAAAAATTGGTTTCAATTGCTCTTTAGGTCTCCTTAGGAAGAGGGTTTACTTACTTATTTTCCCCCTTCTGTCATTGTTTGCATGCTATCACTAAAATATTAAAAAACCTATAAATGTTTGGGTAGTTTTAGTTAAAGCAGACACTGTATTTTCATCTGTGTGGTTTTGACAAAGATCAGATCACATTTGATGGCGATTTTATGCTGAAATGTGAGAAATTCCGAAAGGTTCAGATACTTTTTCATACCACTGTACTGTAGCATCTACGAAGACAACGCCAACTTGGTGATGATAATACACTTTCAGCAGGAAAAGCAGTCATTTTCAATTAAACCTACCTGGAAGCCACGAACTGTACGTTAATAAAAAATGTCTGAGCGTTTGACACTGGGAAGTCTGGGAGTTTTGTTGTTGCTTTTTTTAAGAGTCTCGGCAGAAGTTGCAAGCAATCGGTATTTCCCAGTAATTGCTCATTTACCAAACAAAACAGCTCAAGGGGGCTATTAGCTAAATGCCATTTCGCCAACTGTCTATCCTCTAGATTTACTGACCAGAAAAGCCAAGTGGCTCTGCTTTAGACTGGCCAGTGTTTTAAGAGGACGTGTGCCATTCTGAAGCTAATGCTAACACAGAGAGTTACTGTACATTTAGTGTCTGATGATCACTCAGCATAGACCTTGAAAGGTTAAAGCAGCATTGCATATTCTCTCTTGCCAAAATAAGAAAACAAATCTTACAGTGTTTCCAAACAAGTGAAATGGAGCACAGCCTAGCTTTAGACACATCCTAAATTCCGGTGAAGAAAGTGAGGGAGAGGTGCAACACATCTCACATGAGTGAGACGACCTAAACACTGCAACGATGCAAACTGACGTACTCCACATCCAATATGAAAATGTCACACATTGTGAACATGACAGAAACTATGTTGCATTTTCGTCTCGTTGTAGTCTCGTCAGATGAAAACTGACATGTCTTTTTATGTTCTAATCTCCCAACTAACCACGTTTTTAGCTCGTCATCGTGACATCATCGTCATGAAAAAATTGTTCGTCAAAGACATATTTTTGTTATTGTCATTGTTAATGAAAACAGCGCTGCTTTCTAACGAGAACAGCGCCGCTTATTAACAATACTCAGGCACATTTACAGGACAATTTTATCTTCAGTTGGAATATGGAATTACAAAAACACAAAAAATCTGAAGTAACCAATGGTAAATGATGAATACTTATGTAGCACTTTAAAAACACAATCACAGTGCTTAAAGCGCTTTACAGTGGCTAACATTCATCCAATCAGGTGCTGCTCTCATGCAAGGCACTGCCATGCCCACCAGGAGCAAATTGAGATTCAGTGTCTTGCACGGTGGACAGTTAAGTCATTCATTCTTATTTTTAATTAATGAGCTACTATCATTTAATGGTTATTCTGTATTTTCCCAACATAAATGCCAGTTGTTTCGGAAAAACTGTCTTTCAAGAACCTAACGTAATTTTCGGACGATAAGGCCCACCTCACTATAAGCCGCCACCCTCCAAAATGGACACAAAAACTGCATTTGTTCATAGGTAAATCACACTGGACTATAAGCCACATGGGATATTTACACCAAAAGATATTAACCGGTAACACTTTATTTGACAGCGGCATGATAGGACTATCATAAGACCAAATGAACCACTATGAAGCTTAGAACCAATTGGTTGCAAAGCTTCATTGCTTCAAGAAGCTTCATTTGGCCATCACTGCTCCCATAGGGGAGACAGTCAACCTCTGCTGCCACCTGCTGTCAACACTGTTGTTGTCAAACATGCCTCCTAGCATGCATTGCACCGCTAGAGATGTAAATAATTAGAATTCATGTTCTGGGCTAATTATTTTTTCAGTTACTGTTTCGGTTGTTTCATTAATTGCTAGTTATGGTATTTGGTAACACTTAATTTGACAGCGGCACCATAAGACTGTCATAAGACCATCATAATTATGACATGACACTGCCATGTGCATTAATAAATGCTTATGACAGATGTTATTAAGTGCCATCCGGCAAATTATGTCACTAACTCCATTTATGTCCAGCTCGGATCTTTTAAATGCATTCAAAATTGTGATATTTTGTCGGATGACACAAAACGACATCTGTCATAAGCATTCATTAATGCTTATGATAGTGTCATGTCATAATTATGACAGTCTTATGACACCGCTGTCAAATAAAGTGCTACCTATTAACCCAAATAAATCTACAAATAAGCCGCACTGGACTATAAGCCGCAGGTTTCCAAATGAGTGAAAAAAGTAGAGGTGTATAGTCTGAAAATGATGGTATATGGTCTGGAAGACAAGTCAACAAAAACAAAGGAACAAGAATGCAACTGACAATAGACTGAACTTGGAATACACTGAACTATACTTAATATACTGTATATCAAATACAATTTCTAGGGCTTTAGGAAAGTATTGAGTCCATTGAGGTGAGCTAAACTAACCACTGTGTCCAGACGAAATTTATCATGGATCACAGTCTATCAGTAAGTAGACAGGCTCCATCTCTGGGTTGATGCCCCCAGAGACGACCAATCAGAGCTCAGAAGTAGTAGGATGGAAGAGCAGCTCTGCTTAGTGCAGGTTTGATGCCTGCTGAGGCCCAAGCGCTGTAGACACAGTGTGGCACAGTCTCAGATCAATCAGTGTGGGTATGTGCGTGTGTAAATTTGTGTAAAGGTGTGTGTGTGGGTGTGTGTGTGTGTGTGTGTGTGTGTGCGTGCGTATGTGTAAGTGTTGAGTGCCAAGATCTTTAAAGAGTCAAGCATGGCAGATTAAAATCAATCTTTTCTCTCCCCCTCACACTTAATCCATCTGTGAGTTTGTTGCATTAGTTCTCTGGTTCAAACAAAACATTATTGTATTCTATAAAAGCAGCTGTTCAAAGTTCGACCGGCATCGCAAAACGGATTAAGGGCAAATTTTGTGGTACGGCATTAATTAATGATCTACTAAGCCCAGGAAAGAGCAGTGTTTGACATACACGTGTCCCAAATGAGTTAAAATGTGAGATGAAGATGAGGTTTGAATTTGAACTACATTAAATTTTAACTGCTGTGGAACTGAATCTTTGCTCAATTTATCAAAGGAACAAGGTCCATTTTAGCCCATAATTCATGTTTGACGCACCAAGGTCCAATGTAATATACTGGACTGTCTCAGAAAATTAGAATACACAATATTCTAATTTTTTGAGACAGTCCTGTGTATATATACAGGACTGTCTCAGGAAATTAGAATACACAATATTCTAATTTCCTGACTGTCTCAGGAAATTAGAATATTGTGTATTCTAATTTCCTGAGACAGTCCTGTATATATACACAGGACTGTCTCAAAAAATTAGAATATTGTGTATTCTAATTTTCTGAGACAGTCCAGTAAACCCCTTAAAATTGTGTCTGAAATTATAATTCATGTATTAAACAGCTTTATAAGAACAGTAACTTTCAGGTAGAGAAACAGCAACATTTCGTCATTTCGGCAACATCTCAGTTACTTACATGTGTGTCTTGCCAGGGAATAATTTGAGGAACTGCCACTTGTTGGTCCAAAGCCTTCAGGGACCTGCCCGCCAAGTCGTGTACGTGCCGCACCTTTTGGAGGTTCAATTTCGGCCCCAAACTCAGCACCGATTACACCCAGCAACACAATGGCGGTGGCTTGTTTGCGGCGCTCCTCATACGAATTGGAAATCTTCTTGGCATTTGGTGGAAGATTCGAGAGGCAGCCTTGTACAAAGAGACAAAAAGAACTCCATTGTAGTCTTTGTTAAAATTTAATAGACCTCAAACGATCTTTTAGATGCTTTGACCTCACTTGATGCAAGGGGATAGTTTTTGCATTCAAACAAAATGATAAAATAAAAAAGTACTTTTATGATCTGAATAATTTTCATGGGGGTCAAAGTGGGGTGAATTTTGAGCGGTTTAGTTTTTGACACATGCAATATCAGACACTTTTGTGTTGACCAAACAACTACCAAATAACCTTGAATAATGTGTACGGCAAATGACTGATCCTGGACAGCCCACTAAAGAAAAATGTGTGCACGGTAGAAGCACAGTGGGAGATGAACTCTCCTGACACAAGTGGTGTAAATACTCAAAAGCCAATTATGGCAATTTTGGGGGGGGGGGGGGGGGGGGGGGTGCATGTACTGCAGATAGTGCGTGTGTATGCACTTGCTCATTATCACAAACACATCTGGTTTCCATTTAGATTTGGTTTCTCTTTAGAGGTAAGGATACCATTACTAGGAATTTGTATTGCAAGGAACAAAGCGCTTGCTAACCACACCCACACTCACCAATCCCCCCTCCCACACTGTCAGCAGGGGGTTGTAAAATGAATATAGTACATACAGAGAGGCAGCCAATCAATTTGTTAATGATGCATGATTATGGCAACTATCTATTACAGCTAGGGCTGCAACTAACGATTATTTCCAATTAACTCATTCACTCCCAGCCATTTTCACCAGAGCAGGGCCCTTCGCTTCCGGCCGTTTTTCTGGATTTTGACTGATTTTGCAAGGCCCACAAAAAATTCTGTTCTATTGCTATATAAACATGGAACCCACCAAAAGAAAGATTACACGCTTCTTTCAGCAGAAAAAAAAGTGTTCATATGTTTTTCCATTCCTTAGAAATCAGCATTACAAAATAGCTTAGTTTGAGCAATTTTCCAATTTCTGATGAAAAAACTGAGAAAATTAGCTTTTTGTAAACGCATACATTTCAAACATAACTGACTTTAACAAAGCTATTTTTGCATTAGTTACCTCCCAAACATCTGAATAATGTTTTCCTTTTACAAAATACCATGAACAACCAGACAAATGGAGCTTTTGATAGCAAAGTAACAATTTATTCACACATGACTACTGAGAGATGACGGTTTGTCGCCGAGATGACGCCGTTGTCGCCACGTCAGCCGTGTTAACTTTTCCCTCATCGTTGTCTGTCCCACAGAGATGGATTATTTTTGCGTTTCTGCGGGGTCTGCTCAGCGAGCCGCTGCACTCGGGGTCCTACTCGTTTTGCTCTGTCGTCCAGCGTCTGGCCTCCCAGGCGTCCTCTCGGCTGTTTTGTTCGGTCAGCGCGCCGCCTGGCATCATGCCGCCAGCGCTCCGACCATGCTGCCTGGCCGTTCATTGCTTTTGAATCGGGTTGCCTGGTCTTAAAAAATGTGCTACTGCCCTCCAGTGGCCAGTTTTATTGTTTTAAAATGGGTTTGGAGCTTTGTTCTTTGTTTCTCAGAGCGGAAGCTATAGACCCTACCCACGTGACGTCACAACTCCGCTCTCCTGAATGGTACCGCCCACTTGTCCGTCAAAACATAGTGTTAACCTGTTACGGCTACGTACATTTCTCCTATTTACGGCGTGTTTTTCTGCTCCTTAACATTAATAATCAAAATGGTGAAGGCGTGTGTGGCTGTTGGTTGCACTAACAGAGAAGATGGAAGGAGAGACTTGAAGTTTTACCGTATTCCGAGGGATCCAAAGAGGAGAGCGAAATGGACGGTTGCAATTCGACGTGAAAACTGGGCACCAAAAAATCACCACAGACTATGTAGTAGTCATTTTATATCCGGTAAGATGCATTTAAGATATACTTAGAGGGTTTTGGGCTGACAAATAACCACAATTAAGATCATTGCGAGGCTAATCGCCGACAACATACGACGTAGTACGACATAGTTTCAAATTCAAGATGTTTGTGACTTCCCTTTCTTCCACCATCGTTATTTTTTGAATAATATTTAGCTGGTACCAAGTGAAAGAAACTGGCCTCGTCTACGGGGCTGACAAATAACCACAATTAAGATCATTGCGAGGCTAATCGCCGACAACATACGACGTAGTACGACATAGTTTCAAATTCAAGATGTTTGTGACTTCCCTTTCTTCCACCATCGTTATTTTTTGAATAATATTTAGCTGGTACCAAGTGAAAGAAACTGGCCTCGTCTACGGGGCTGACAAATAACCACAATTAAGATCATTGCTAGGCTAATCGCCGACAACATACACGTATGTATGTAGTGAGAGTGCTATCGCTAAACCATATAAACATTAAAAGCCTTAACTCCATTGACAAATGACATGAAATACATTAGACTTGACAGTGGATGTTAGCAATAACAAAAGATTTTTAATTGAAAATTTCGTAACTCACCTTTCCAAGCACAAGATTCCTGCCGAATTTTCGTGGACGAGGACCTGTTTCACCCAACCAGCAACAAAGTATTTATAAGCCTCCAAGCTCTTGAAGTTTTTCAAATTTTCGTGAGAATAGGCTGATTTTGTGTGGACAAGATAATTGTAAATATCAGCGTAGCAGATGTCAGGCAGACAGGGCGAAGACAGTGGGTCGAAAAACATCGATTTGGGCATCAAATATGGATCTGGCGACTGTATAAAACGAAGCTTTTCCACATAACGCCTTTTATGCAACACATCCAGTGAGTTTACGGCATCAGAAAGCACCGGGTCTTCCATGAAGTGCATTTTAAATTCCTCGATCAATTGAAAACAATGCTAATACAGAGACAAAATGACGGACAAGTGGGCGGATCCACACAGCGAGCACGTGGTTTTGTGACGTCGGTGGGTAGGGTATATATATGCTTCTTAGAAAAACAGAAAAAAAACGCAAAAGACGTATAAATACATTTTTGGGACAATGAAGCATTTAAAAATAGAACGTATTCATACGTTTCTGGAAGCAAATTAGTTAATCAGACCATTAATTAAACGATTAATCGGACGAATGTCACTTTTTTAAAGTACTTTTAAAATTTTAACTTGAAGCTGTTTTGTTGGCATGTTGTAGGTAACAATGAAGACAAAATTGATGACTATTTCCTTCAAGAATAATATTTTATTACAGCTTCCTGACTTAACTGTGGTCTTCAGCTGTATTGTTTTAAGTACATAACACTTCTGAGGTTCTGGGTATGAAACATAAAATAATTTCTCAGTACACACATCAGACAAAAGTTCAGTTCATTCAAATAAAAAAAAAGTGATACTGAATGATATTTATTTCTTGTGCAATGATTGTGTCAATGACTCATTTGTTTTCTTGAAACAAACTAAACAACAAAATTGAATAAGGAGGATGTAGAATAAATCAGTTTTATTGATCAAACAGTTCATAAATACAATCCAAATCCAAATTTCAAATCCACTCTGTTGTATTATATTTTACAGTTAGTGTTAGAAGGAGACTGTTATGTGCAGGTTTATGTTTGTGGTTTCTTTATAAAAAGAACTGAGACAACTTTAATATCTAACAATAACTCAAGTGCTAATATGCTTCTTCAAAACACAATAACAACGGACACTTAAGACACTGATTCGCATAATTGCTAACTAGCTTAGCACTCCGCCCTAAGTAGTAATGTCTCATCAACAAAGAATACAAACAATACAATTGGCTTCATTTACTCAACTCTGACGGAGGCACGCTGTATTTAACAACACACACGACTCAAGACAATCTAACTCTCGAGAAAATATTTTTAATTTAGCAACTAAACCAGCTGTAGCAGTGAACTCACATTACACACAAACAGGGACCCAAACGGAACTACTCATAGCTGCCGATGCTGTCGATGGCAACTAATTTATTAATAGATTTTAATCGATTTAATCAATTAGTTGTTGCAGCTTTAATTACAGCTAATATACAGTATCAAAATAACCTGATTACTGGTATTTCCTAGTTTGTTTCGTCACATTGACATATAAAAACACTTTTGTTTCCAAAAAACTTGGGTTTGTGGTCTTGACTTTGAAATTCTATTTTCCACTTTTCGTTACTGTTTTACTTTTTTATGCTTTTATATATATATATATATATATATATATATATATATATATGTCTATATTTTCCTCCTTATTTTATAGACTTAATTTGAACTGAAACACCAAGAAATGACTGAAAAATATTTTCTGCATAATGAAAATTTGACTATAGCCTTCAATTTTAGCAAAACCAAACGTTTACCTTTTTCGTGGCACTTTTGATTTAGTTTGGACACAAGCAACACAAATAAAATGATTACGAGCTAGGAATATATATTTTTCTGTAACATGTTGTTTTTTAATCATAATTATGTAAAATAAAATAAATATAAATATATAATATATATAATATAAATACATATATATATATAAATATAAAAATACAAGCAAAACAGCACAACAAATTCAACACAGTGATCCCTCGTTTTTCGCCATTAATGGGGACCAGAACCCGCCACGATACGTGAAAAACCGCGAAGTAGAGCCCCCGCCCCCCAAAATATTGTTCAATGTATTTAATTACATTTAGCATAGAAAAGATATATATATATATACATATATATATATATATACATATATATATATATATATATATATATATATATAAGATATCAAAAAATGTGTACACACACACACACATATATATATATATATATATATATATAGGGCTGTCAAAATTATTGCGTTAACGGGCGTTAATTAATTTTTTAAATTAATCACGTCAAAATATTTAACGCAATTAACGCATGCGCGGAACGACCCACTCATGCATTGCCGCGAATAGACTAGAATGGCGCCATTTAATGTGTATTGAGAGCTCAGTTGCAGAGACAAACTGGCAAAGGCATTCATTGGAGCCTCGCTATCAATTGGTATAAGCTTTGTCGCCTCTTCCACAACAATCAAGAGTATTGTGGAGAGCAATGTGGGGAAGCATGACAGGAGATGATCATTTTCTTAACACCCTGTATTGAACACAACACAGGGAAGATATACCGTTGACAGCCACCACTCAAAGTCATGGTTGCACAACTTCGCATCATGCATTTGTGCAGTTAAGAACGGTTAAGTCGCTACAGTATCATTTAGTGAAATCACAACAAAAATAATATTCCTATCTCTCATTAAAAAAAAAAAAATAATGTTCACAAAAAGAAAAGCGCTCAATGCAAAGAGAACTGGCATTACCTATCAAAATAGTTGTGCAAAATAATAATCAAGAGTCATTCAATCCAAACATTTAGTTTCGCTCAACAAATACACTAGATGGCAATATTTAGTCACAATATACTGTACAAATTATCAAAATTACTATAACTTGTACTCACATTTATCTTTTAAGAATTACAAGTCTTTCTATCTGTGGACCTCTTTCACAGAAAGAATGTTTATAATGTTAATGCCATCTTGTGGCTTTATTGTTATAATAAACAAATACAGTACTTATGTGCAGTATGTTGAATGTATACATCCGTCTTATCTTTCCATTCCAACAATAATTTACAGAAAAATATGGCATATTTTGGAGATGGTTTGAATTGCGATTAAATACGATTAATTAATTTTTAAGCTGTGATTAACTCGATTAAAAATTTTAATCATTTGACAGCACATATATATGTATTATATATATACACATATACAGTGGGGCAAATAAGTATTTAGTCAACCATTAATTGTGCAAGTTCTCCCACTTGAAAATATTAGAGAGGCCTGTAATTGTCTAAATGGGTAAACCTCAACCATGAGAGACAGAATGTGGAAAAAAAAACAACAGAAAATCACATTGTTTGATTTTTAAAGAATTTTATTTGCAAATCATGGTGGAAAATAAGTATTTGGTCAATACCAAAAGTTCATCTCAATTAGGCCTGAACGATATATCGTTTAAACATCGCCATCGCGATGTGCGCATGCGCAATAGTCCCATCGCAAGGACGTGCGATAGTTTTTTCATTTCATTTTTTTAAATCCACAAACGTTTGTTTTGAGGAAGGAGCGCGAAGGAGAGCGCACAGCCTCTCATCTCATTCCCTCCAACTCGCAGTCATCGGCTCCTCCCCCTCCCCTGCTAGAGCGGAGTGGAGGGAGGAGGGGCCGAACAGCAGAGCGGAGGGAGGAGGGGCCGTTTTCAAAGTGAAAGCAAGCAACACGTTGAATAGGGAAGACTGTCTCCAAAAGGAGTTTTGGAAGTATTTTGGCTATCGACAAGAATATAAGGAACAAAAAACAGCCCTGTTGACAGTGCCTCGCCATGGTTGCCTCAACAAGAAGTAATCCGTCGAACATGTGGGACCATTTAAAACGCAGGTATCTATGCATTCCTGCTACGAGCTTCCCATCAGAGGCTTTTTAGTACAGGTGGGAACATTGTTACGTGCCAACGTTGTTGTCTCAAGCCTGCAATGGTGGATAAACTAGTAGTCTTGGCCAAAAACCTATGAGACCCAGTTGAGAATTGCTGAGCAAGGAAGGTGGACGATATGCAGACAAATACATAACACAGCTGCAGGAATGTCTTTTCTTCTTTTTATTCATGTGACAGCTATCAGGAAGGCAGGAAATTTGGGAGTTAAAATGGTTCTGTTATTCATCAGTTATTTGCTGTTATTCAGTTCAATTATTTACAAGTTCAATTGAGTTTCTGTTTCTTTTATATTTAAATTAATTGTAAATCGTATTTTTCAAATAACTATAGTACAGCTGCACATAAAGTTTTGATACTTAATATTTTTAAAATATTTTTACAACTTTGTTGCAGTTTTGCAGTTTTATATTGTTATATTTTGTGTAAACAACTCAGGGGACTAATGCACTTGCACTTTTATTTGACAGATTTAATATTTAAGTTCAAATATGTTGACAACTTTATTGTTTTACTGAGGTTTTTATTTATTGTTATAGTTTGTGAACAACTCTTTTTTGTCATATTTAATATTTTTGTTCAACTATGTTTACAACTTTGTTGTTATTTTACAGAAGTTTTTATTTATTGTTATATTTTGTCAAAAACTTAGGGGACGAATGCACCTGCTCTTTTATTTGTCATTTAATGTATTTGCTGCTGTTGAAGTGTCAAATATTGTGTTCAATAAATTATCTATTTTGTGCAGACATTGCTTCCTGGATCCCTTCATAATAATACAGCAATCTTAATCATTCACAAATGAAACGGTATTATATGAATACACTGTGGTCACGGTGTGTCATGCAAAGTATTTCCAAACAGCTATTCAAGTCATCTAGTGAAAATTTCTTTAAAAAAAAAAAAAAAAAAAAAAAAAATATATATATATATATATATATATATATATTTTTTTTTTTTACTATCGCAATATAATATCGCAATATATTGCACACCTCAAAAAAATCGCAACAATAGTTTTTTCCAATATCGTTCAGGCCTAATCTCAATACTTTGTTATGTACCCTTTGTTGGCAATAACGGAGGCCAAACATTTTCTGTAACTCTTCACAAGCTTTTCACACACTGTTGCTGGTATTTTGGCCCATTCCTCCATGCAGATCTCCTCTACAGCAGTGATGTTTTGGGGCTGTCGTTGGGCAACACAGACTTTTAACTCCCTCCACAGATTTTCTATGGGGTAGAGATCTGGAGACTGGCTAGGCCACTCCAGGACCTTGAAATGTTTTTTACGAAGCAACTCCTTTGTTGCCCTGGCTGTGTGTTTGGGATCACTGTCATGCTGAAAGACCCAGCCACGTCTCATCTTCAATGCCCTTGCTGATGGAAGGAGATTTTCACTCAAAATCTCTCGATACATGGCCCCATTCATTCTTTCCTTTACACAGATCAGTCGCCCTGGTCCCTTTGCAGAAAAACAGCCCCAAAGCATGATGTTTCCACCCCCATGCTTCACAGTGGGTATGGTGTTTTTCGGATGCAATTCAGTATTCATTCTCCTCCAAACACGAGAACCTGTGTTTCTACCTAAAAGTTCTATTTTGGTTTCATCTGACCATAACACATTCTCAGAGTCCTCTTCTGGATCATCCAAATGCTCTCTAGAGAACAGCAGACGGGCCTGGATGTGTACTTTCTTCAGCAGGGGGACACGTCTGGCAGTGCAGGATTTAAGTCCCTGGCGGCGCATTGTGTTACGGATAGTAGCCTTTGTTACTGGGGTCCCAGCTCTCTGTAGGTCATTCACTAGGTACCCCCATGTGGTTCTGGGATTTTTGCTCACAGTTCTTGTTATCATTCTGACGCCACGAGGTGAGATCTTGCATGGAGCCCCAGATCGTGGGAGATGACCAGTGGTCTTGTATGTCTTCCATTTTCTAATAATTGCTCCCACAGTTGATTTCTTTACACCAAGCGTTTTACCTATTGCAGATTCAGTCTTCCCAGCCTGGTGCAGGTATACAATTTTGTCTCTGGTGTCCTTCAACAGCTCTTTCGTCTTGGCCAGAGTGGAGTTTGGAGTGTGACTGACTGAACTTGTGGACAGGTGTCTTTTATACCGATAATGAGTTAAAACAGGTGCCATTAATGCAGGTAACGAGTGGAGCCTCGTTAGACCTCGTGAGAAGAAGTTAGACCTCTTTGAAAGCCAGAAATCTTGCTTGTTTTTAGGTGACCAAATACCTACTTTCCACTCTAATTTGGTAATATATATATTTTTTTAAATCTAACGATTTTCTTTTTTTTTTTCTTCCACATTCTGTCTCTCATGGTTGAGGTTTACCCATGTTGACAATTACAGGCCCCTCTAATCTTTTCAAGTAGGAAAACTTGCACAATTTGTGTTTGACTAAATACTTATTTTCCCCATTGTATACACTAGTTTATGTGTATGTGTATATTTTTTGACAAAAGGTTTTTAAGCACTTCAAATGTAATAATTATGATAAGTTTTAAACATGTTACTGTCCCACCGAATTATTTTTAAACAAGAATAAAGCAGAAAAATGCTTGGCTTTATTAAATGCTTCATTGAGTGAGTCCACTCAAATCTGATCAAGCTGCTCACTTATACACAATGAATTGCCACAGCAACTGTTTAACAAGTTAAATGATGATTGACGCATGCTGCGTTTTTGAAGTTCGCTTCTCTGGCAAGATCAAACATCATTGTCTGTCAATCATTGTTAACTTTAATACGGAACTCCAGTGCACTCACTGCCTGACCAACAAAGAGCAGGGAGAGGGAAGGAGGGAAGGAGAGTTGGACTGCGCGATCTGCTCGGGACATCTCATCTGTCTTTTACTTTTTTTCTTTTTTTTTTAATTGAAAAAAAAAATCCGCGATAGGCTGAGGGTGTGAAGTAGCAAGGAATCACTGTATTCAGAATTGTACAGAGGCCTATGTCCTATTTTCCTGAGAAAAACTAAAAAATCAGTTCAAATGACAAATGATGTAGAATATTAAACCAAAGCTATTTGTGTAGGCAAACTGAAGAACATAATAAAAAATATCCCGCAGTACCTACCTACAGAAAAGTGCTGCAATTCTTCTAAATGTTTTACTGTTTTTTCAGTTGCTCAATTTTCCTTAAAAAAAACCCATCCCCCATATTTTCATACTATATCCAAGTGCTCTTTATAATGAGATTGCTAAAGGCCAGCTGTCATTTGGAAGAAGGCCCAGCGGCTGGGTCTGATAAATGGATTACAGATGGCATCCATTCCTTGGGCCAGACTGGGCCAGTAGATAACAGAATTAGAGATGGACTTCCAACCAGAATCACAAAAAAGTTATGATTTACCCAGAGGAGAAAAGTTAAGGCAACATTAGGAATTAAAATCAGACAATATTGAATTAGAAGTATGGTGATAGAACAATATATTTTATTTTATTGTATTCTAAATTAAAAAAAAAATCTTCTGAAAATATCAGGCATTAGCTTGATTAGATATACCTCAGTTGTGGTCAGCTGAAAAAAAAATATATGGTAACTTGCACAATATTATCAATGACTTGATGTGACATCCATTCCTAATATGGCGGCGCAGATGAACATGACCATGAACATGAACCAGGAGAAAAAACTTGGCAAAGACAAGACCTGACACAAATATTCTAACACCAGATATTTATCAAACTCTACAATATTGGTACGGGCACCAATCATATTTTTTCAACAGAACACAGGAGGTACACGTTAAGTCAGTTTGTAATTCAATTAATAAAATATATTCGACCAAGTTGTTCCATTATGAATTGTTTAAACTCACTCATAAAAACGTCCTGTGGCTGAACAGTTGGAAAGCTGATTTCATCAAAGTTTTCTAATGCAATCCAAATAAAATTTGTAGTTGATGCCGCTTCATTGGTAGATTGTGGTTTCTATTTTTAAAACTTCTATGAGATTGACACTTTACAACCGTGCCAAACGTTACAGTAAGTTGTAAGACATTGAAAATAAAACTTTTTTTTTTTCTTATATTGTAATTGCTTTTTAAGACAATGAACGAATGCTCTGAACATTATTTATGAAAATGCTTTTTCTGCAGACAGTCATTGGAAGAAGCACATCCCTACCTGCGGCCTTTTGGTCTGTGTGGAAGGAATGATTGATTTTTGAAGCCCATCGATCTTCTTCCTTCATGACCAAAAGATCTATTATAATAACATTGTATATAAATCCTATTTGTTGGTCAACCTGCTCCCAAACATAACCCAATAAAGTAGAGAGGGGCACGAACAAGCTTTCCTCCCCACTAGCCCTACATTTGGCTAAATTGTTGACGAGAGATGGACTGGAATTTTTAAAAAAAAGCGCTCTCTCCAAATAACATTATGCTTAAGAGAAAGAAAATGATTTAATGCAACAATATTTTTTAAAGGTCAGACAGACAGATAATTTGAGGGAGACAAAGCAAGGAATGGTTTATTTGATGGATGGATGTGAATTCAGGACAGACGGTCATGGGAGGAGCAGCAGCTAAGATGTGGGAGATATTTTGTACGGTCAGTCTCTCCAGCATCCTATTGGTTTTCCTATGGTTCCTCTCCCTGTGGGATGTGCATTCAACATCTAACAAGGGAGTTTTCCAGGAGGAAGCAAATTTTGGCCCACTGCATCCATGACCTGAATCTGACCTTTTAGAGCCAGACCGCCAGAATCACGCCAGCCGAACCGCCGGACCTGCGCTGGCGCAGCTCCAACGACCCGGGCCGGCGAGACCCAACAATCCAGCCAGAAGGCCAAACTCCGCGCGTTGACCTTAGCCTTAACCCTTTGTACTGACTCCATTTTGAAAGGTTTAAAGAAGGCTCACCGAAAACAAGTTGACAATTTATTCAGGTCGACAGCGATCAAAAGGGCAAGGCGAAATAGGAACACTCAGGCAGGGAAGCAGGATCACCCTAACACACGTCAACAAAAGGTTCCCGAAAAAAATGACAATGCTTAGTTAAACATTTAGTTTTTTGAAGGCTCTCACGGGCCGGGCCATGGGGAGGAAGAAGGGTGTGTTTGGGATTATTGTCTGTTTGTGGATTGGACAAGAGGATTCGGGAGTTACTGTTGTCAGGGCACTGAGGGTGTGGATTTTGCCACCTCAGCGTCAAAGGGGCTCTTGGAGTCTTATCAGTCGTGTTTATCCATTGGATATCGGGAGTTCTCCGGTGTTCCTTGTGTTGGGACAGGGTGTCCTGCCATTTGTTCTGGACTGTCCGGGAGAACTGATAGCGAGAGTTGGTGGTGCAGGCGTGGGCTTGTCAGCATCAATCTTGCTCATGACGCACACGTTGGGCTTCAGTGATAAGAAGGCGTCGTGTATCTTTTATGCTCTATATTCTGCTTGTTTTCCTTAAACTATGGTATAAGTGCTCTTTATTTTATATGGGGTGTGTAATACAAACAGTCGAACAGTAAATATGAGAAACGATACTATTCCCTGATTGATTATATTAAGTGTGTTAAAATAATGCAAACCGTTAGACGGTGCCTACGAGAAAAGGTACCATCTCTTTCACTCTCCACATCAGTGGTCAATTCCCATAACATACACTAATGTTGATGTACTCCTTCCCTCTTTCCTAAAACTCTGGATTGTGGACAACAATGTCCTTAAAGCCCTCCTAAAGTCATTCTCTATTGCTGCACTTAACAACTCCCACACTTTTGAGTTTTTGTCTCAGCAACCAGCGATGTTTCATTCCAAATGGCGTATGGTCTGAGCACTAACAGGCTCACTCCCCACCTCTTCAATCTCTGCAGCAATGCTGACAGCACTCCTGTAACGAGTCACATGACATTTTGGAGGGAAAATGACAAGCAGTACTCAATTTGGACATTTAGGGATGTACGTTTTTTCAAAGGGGTGTACTCACTTTTGTTGGCAGGGGTTCAGAAATTAATGGCTATATTTTAAGTTATTTTGAGGGGAAAATAAATTAACTGTATTATATAAGCTGCACAAAGACTACTTTTCATTGCGTCAAAGTGTCATTTTATCAATGTTGTCCCATGAAAAGATATACTTAAATATCTGCAGAAATGTGAGGGGTGTACTCACTGTTGTGATACACTGTATATAAGAGCGTAAAAGTATACAAACTTGAACTTTCAAATGCTGAGAGAAAAAAAGCCTTTTTCTTGTTGTACTGAACCGTGACTTGTGTGTACCATAGCACCCCTAATATATATATATATATTTCCCAATATGCAGTTGATGCTTGAATCTCTTTCCTCTTCTATCTTTGCTCTAGTTGTTTTGATTAAATCACACACGGCTTATGGATACGTCATTCAAAAAAAGTTTAAGGCAAGTGACAATTTTGGGTAACAAAAAAAACAACAACAAATTATTATATTGCAGCATCTACAAGGACAACCCCCACTTGGTGATGAAAATGCACACTGAACAGGAAAACAGTCTATTACCGTATTGGCCCGAATATAAGACGGCCCAGATTACAAGACGACCCCCTCTTTTTCAAGACTCAAGTTTGAAAAAAGACTTTTTAAACAACAAATTAATTTTTACACAGAAAGTAATTACAGTACATCTGAAACAAATAATTATAACAATATATTTGAGAGAAAAAGCATGTTATTTTGCCTCATTCAAATCTTAATATCTGAACATTTAAATATGTAGACTAAAGTGCAATCACATTCGTATATGAATGGCTTCTGGTTTTTGAAATGTATATAAACCAATCTATTGTGATAAAACAACAAAATTGCAATTACTGCATTAAAGTGCTTGTGACACGAAAAAGCATGTTTATTTCATAATACACGCAGTATTTTATGCTCCTGAATGATATGGACCACTTGGATGTGTGTGGAAGCGATCGCTATATTTATTTAGTTTTTTGAATCCCGCGCCAGGAAAATGAGTGACTTCCGGCTTCGGTCTCGCATTGAGGAGGAGGGCGCTGTGACGTGTACGGTAGAAGACGTCCTCTTCACGCTACAGTGTACTGTTGTGTATGAGGACGAAGGATTCAGCTGATTTTGCGGATTAATACTTTTATTTTTTGCATCACGCCAGCCAAACGGCTGCAGAAAAATCATTCTGTATGCGGGAGAGGCGTATGCGCCTTTTTGGAGTTTCAAAAGGTTCCCATTCACCGTGGATATTTACTGTGGGACCATTGGACTTACAAGGAAGTGAGTAAACATCTTGTTTTGTATTATGTCAAATACGAATACAGTGATTACAAAGTAAACACTATAAAATTCCTTTAAATAAAGGACTACTTAACGTTTGATCATTGATAGGCATGTAAAAAGCTATCCTCACGCTCATTAGCAGTTAGCTGTTAGCACGTTAGCTACACAACAATTCCAGCCACCCTCCTCCAGGGAACGAACTGTAAATTGCTCTCCGCCGGGCGGTTTGCCGATCCACAAAGAAACTCGACAACCGGGTCGTCATGTCAAATAATCCAGGCTAGTTATGTGTGATTTTCCACTTCGAAGACTTTGAAACATCCCTCGGTTCGGGTTAGCATGTCGGCTAGCTGTCACTCCTTCTGGTCTGTTTACATTCTCCGAAGCCGGGGAAGGGAAATGACATATGTCCGATTTAGGTGTCATAAAATATCGTTCGGCAGGTGTGACAGTAAAGGTAAAGTCGACTGTTTTGACCATTATGGAGTAATTTTGCCATGTCGTCTTGAATAAATGGATTTTTATTATTTTATATTCCATTTAGCACAAGTTATTTGTCATGACCATGCCATTTATTTAGCAATTGGGGAAAGTACTTGGGTAAAAAGAACAGTGTTGTTAATAACGGCGTTACAATATAACGGCGTTACTAACGGCGTTATTTTTTTCAGTAGTGGGTAATCTAATTAATTACTTTTCTCATCTTGGCAACGCCGTTACCGTTACTGAGGATGGAAAGGCATGCGTTACTATGCGTTACTATATTGGTCGAAAAGTCTGAGGGAGACGGACTCACCGAGACGACAGAGCAGAGCAGTAGCGGGGAGAAGGCAAGAAAGTTGTGACGCCGAGCAAACGCGATGCTAGGTAGCTCCAATAATACATGTTGTAGCCGACAGCCGGACAAACTACGCCCGCATGTTATGGTAGATATGGTAGACATAGTAGATATCACATGTACTGTATATAGATATAACTAGATGCAAAATGACAGCCGCCATCTTAAAGCAGCTTTTTAGGACGGCTCTGTTGTAGAGAACCTTCCTCGCGAACCTAAGTATCTTTTTATCTAAAATACTTCTAAATCGGCAAAATCTTGACTTGAATCTATCTTTAAATGATGAAACAGTTTTAAAACTTTCATATGTCGAAAGTAGAGAGAAGGGAACTAATGCAATAATGGGAGCAATTTTAACAACTTTTAACAGTTGATTCAGGGTAAAGAAATGGGCTCGGGCCAATTGTACCAAAAACCTCCACAAAAAACTTCACATAGTGTGGCCAATGTTTTTTTTTTTTTGTTTTTGAGGGAAAAAAAAAAAAAAAGTAATTATCACCAATTACTTTGCCAAGTAACTGATTACTCTTACATTCAGGTAATTGAGTTAGTAACGCAATTACTTTTTGGGAGAAGTAATTTGTAACTATAATTAATTACTTTTTTTCAGTAAGATTAACAACACTGAAAAAGAATATCCTGTAAAAATATTGAAGTAAAGAGACAGAAACAATGACATTTTGCCGCTCTCTTCGTCGCGTTTTCCTCATTGTGAATAGTTCCCCCTCGACGGGCTGACTCGTCCTTCTCAAGCCATTTATATAGCTATTGGGGAAAATACTTGGATAAAAAGAATATCCTGTAAAAATATTGGGAGTAGAGAGACTGAAACAATGACATTTTGCAGCTCTCTTCGTCTCGTTTTCCTCGTTCTGAACAATTCCCCCTCAATGGGCTGAATAGTAAAACTGATGAGCCTAGTCTACCGCTGACGTCATCCACCTGTTGGGGACGCTAAAGCCCTATAATTGTAGGCGTGGCTAACCGGCAGATTAAAAGACTAATTTCTCGTCATCTGCGCTTTGCTAAATTGTTGTATATGGTCGAATCGTCTCAAAATATGATTGTAATTCACATAATAATGCCATTTAAGACTTTTTTTCTGGTGTCGTATGCTCTTTAACCATCAAAATGAAGTCTAACTGTAGTCTTGAAACAAAACTGAATAAGGAAAAACATTGCAGTAAAAAACTGCAAACTGGTTAAACTTAAGAGAAGCTGAGATCTGTCATGACAGAACATCGCTTCAATGATATCTAGCGTCATGAATGGGGAGAGTAGCTGAGATGTGTCATGACCAGGGGTCGCATTAACCGAATATTTTCCGTCGTTGACCGGTTTTTTAATACGGTGACGGAAAAAACTGAAGTCCGTCCGTCTTTTTGACAGGTTGCAATTCACACCCCAGACCACAGGGTAGCGAGTGAGCATATCGAGCTATTGTCTCTCTTAATGCATGACGTCGTTGGCTATTCTGTCAGAATATTGTAGCGTCACCGGGGTATGGCGGCAGCACCGTGATTGACACATCAACGCGAGGTTCTTATTGGTGCACCCGGTGTGCCAGCGCGTCATCCAATTGGTGGACTAGATTGCCGCCTGTGTATAGACAAGTTTTCGAGGTACTTCCGGTTTACTTCCTTATGTCTTCCTTCTCCTTCCGTTTCCTTCTGTTTACCATTGAAGTCAATGGCGGTGGAATCGAAGTTGGAAGGTCTTGATACAAGATCCCGGGAATGTTATTTTGATGTAGGCGGGTGGAGAACCAAGCCAAGGCCTCCATGCTTCGTACCATGTCGATTTCCAAACCATGGGTGCTCGTACTCGTCATACAGGAGGGAGGGAAGGAGATGTACAAAACTGACAGCTCCTGCAGTCATGCCCCCGCTGTTATGGAAGGTAATGTGCTCTAAAAATACGAAACCTAAAATCTGGCGCATGAAACGACTTGTTGCCTTTGCTATTGATATTACGATGATGATTGTAATTACGAAGTTTAATCATTTTTACAACAACTAGCTTCTGCTACTGCTGCTAGCCGCCTGTTGCTAATCGTGTTTGAATGCACCGCATAAATCCAAGTGTTACAAGTTTTTATTCGTTTGTTTACAGCTGGGAAACGCTGTTATAAAAGGGAAGACAACTTGACTTGTATGTTGATGGACATATATCGAACATATATCGTTTGAGTTCCACAATGATGATGACAGCTCGACTCCCGGGAGAGGCCGAGAGAGAGGCAGGAATTGTGAGGCGGTGGTTCGCCAAGATCGCCGTGATCCAACTACGAACTTGTGAACGGCAGCATCTTTAAATATATGCTATTGGAGCTGGAATTACCGAGGACGGGAAAAAAGCACATCTAAATGCCGCCGAGGGCCTCCGTGATGTCGCTATTTGTTCACGAGGCTCCGGAGCTCTGTGGTCTGATATCACATTCTCGTATGCTATTTTTGCAATACTTTTATAAATGTGATTTATTGACCTGTTTTGGAGTGCACCAATCGTTTAAAAAAAAAAACAAGACATGGAATCATGTCTAAATGTTTTATTGCGATCAATGCCTGCAATAAAAAAAAGAATGACATACTATTTGTGTTAACATCATATGTACATAACCTTGTAGCATTTCCTTGTAACAAAACAATCCATGTCAGCCCTTCTGCAGTCGGCAAATGTAATATGACTTGTAATTTCACCACATTTTGGTCACTAATGGCCGTAGTATCAATCCATTCCTCACGTTAACACAGGCTGACCGTTGTTAATAATTTTGTCCACGAATGATCAACGAAGTGACACGAACTGCCATCCAATCTCATTTACATGTCATCTAGGTCGTGCTGAATCAATTTTTGAAGATTCCATGGGTTGCTCTGGCTTGGTTTCGTAGTTTTATCGTCGTCAATACACTGCTAATACACTGCTACTCAACCGGACCGGAAGTGCGAAGCAGACATTTTCCAAGATGGCGGCGCCCATATTTTGCTCAGGAAACTTGTCTATAGACCCCAATCACATGACGTCACAACTCCGCCCCCTGACTGGAGCAGCCATATTGTCCGTCAGCTCGTCGTGTTTACACATTACCGCTACGTACATGCTTCCTATTACGGCGTGTTTTTCTGCTCGTTAACATTAATAATCAAAATGGCGAAGGCGTGTGTGGCGGTCGGTTGCAGTAACAGAGAAGATAGACGGAGAGACTTGAAGTTCTACCGTATTCTGAGAGACCCGAAGAGGAGAGCGAGATGGACTGCTGTAATTCGACAAGAAATCTGGGTACCAAACGATCACCACAGACTATGTAGTAGTCATTTTATATCTGGTAAGATGCATTTAATATACATTTAGAAGATTTTGGGCTGACAACCACAATTAAGATCATTGTGTGACGTTGGTGATTGGGGTCTATATAGTTGCCTCTTTTTCTTTGGGAGTGGAGTTGTTTTGTTGGTGTTGTTGGCGGTAAGCAGAGTAAAAAGAGGGAGAAAAATACAACTTCCGTGTCTAATTTTTTGCCGCCAAGCAAGCGTTACAAAATTAAAAATGAATGAAAACTGAATACTATTGAATATGTCATCATTATCATTTTAAAAATTTAAGTGACTGGTAAAAATGGATTATGACCGGATTTTTTTGACCCTGTCAGTCAGAATGACAGACAACGAAAAGGTCTAGCGCAACCTCTGGTCATGACAGAACACTGCTTCAATGATATCTGGCGCCATCTAGCGTCGTGAATGGGTATAATGTGTAGACCGCTAATGTAAGATGACCCCCTCTTTTTCAGTCTTATTTCAATGCTAAAAACACCGTCTTATATTTGGGCCAATACGGTATTTTCAATTAATTGTACCTACCTAAACGCCTACAACTGTACAACTGTAAAAAGTTTCCCGAGCGTTTAACATGACACGAGCCACGCTAAAAGTTAATGCTAGCAAGAATGCAAATGCTATGCTAATGCTCCGAGCCACCAAACATCGCGTTTGCAACGGCGTCACAGCCCCCTTCCCCTCCTCGCCTCTCCCACTCTTCTCTCTCCGAGTCTCTCAGACATCTCTCGTCATTCAACCAAAATATAGAAACGCATGCCTTCACGTCCTCAGTAACGGTAACGGCTTTGCACAGATGGAAAAAATAATTAATTAGAATACTCACTGCTGGAAAAAAAAAACGCTCTTGGTCACGCCATTATACTCTCACGCCGTTTTTAACAACACTGCTCACAGGTGATTTGTCGATCAATAATCCGTTGCTGTTGTAGTGCCAGGTGACAGCGACAGAAATAGAACAAAATTCCCATGATTACCTAATTTCTAAGCTGTATACTGGTTGATGTTAAAACTGATAGAGACTGAAATATAGATATACAATTTTGTAGTTTTATGCATTTATTATGAAAGTAGTTATCGGTTAACCTTGAAAATTGTCAATTTACAGGGTGCGTCCCTGAATCTTCTGCTTGCACGCATAACATTTTAAGTTAGGGGCCACTGTGCTCCTCATAAAAAATGTTAGTCTGGAGCAATGAATTGCCTCTATCTGTCTCAAAATATCATGAGTGTCCATCCTCAGGTTAAGGTTATACCACTATAACATGCAACCAAGCAAATTACAGCCAGAGCTTTAAATTGCTTCGACAATAGAGGCAAACTGTGGGTCACCTGCCTCAGCAATTGAGACACACTCAAGCTAAATGTCTCCTGAATTCCTCACAATGAGGTCCAAATTCTTCTAGATATAACTATTAAACTTCTAATATACCTAGCCAGAACCTCAAGCACACGAGCTCAGGCTCCCACCCTTCCAGATAAGTGATATTTCACATTCCTAGCCCTTTTATAGCCAGGGGTTAGCCAACAAAGTATATAAGTTCATCCACCACCCAGTTAGACTTGCACACAGCAGTGTTGTTTTCGTCAACGATGACGATAACGAAAATATTTCGTCAACGAACACTTTTTTCATGACGATGACGAGACGATAACGAGCTAAAAACGTGTTTTGGGAGACAAAACATAACAATCTTAATAGCAATTTTCGTCTGACGAATCGAGAACGAGACGAAAACACGCTATAATTTCCGTCACATATTAACATTGTGTGCCATTTTATGGGGAGTTAGCCTACATCGTAGCACTGTCTGGTTGTGTCACTCATGTGATGTGCTGCACCCCCCCACTCACCATTTCAGTGTCCTTTCTAGTCTCATGGCTTGCACACACAGGAAGATTTGTTTTATTAACATGGCCAGAGAGATTATGCAATGTTGCTTTAGCCTTTAAATGTCTGTGCGGAGTGATCATCACACACTAAATGTAACTCATAGCATAAGCATAGCATTCGGGTTCGCATTCGTCTAATGCTAACGCGGGAATCCTTTTAAACTCTCGGACAACTGTTTTTGCATACAGTTCGTAGGGTCCAGGTGGCTATAATTAATGGAAAATAAAGTACTTTTTTCCTCCTGAGTGTGTATTATCACCAAGTTGTGTTCATCTGTCAATGTCCATTCGAAATAGGTGGAAACCTTTATTAATTAATCCATTTTTGGATGAAATTTTATTTAAATTTACATGCCAAAACATTTTTAGTAAACGCGGATTGAAACTAGACTAAATTAGTCTTAGTCTTCGTCTACAAAAACTAGACGAAGACAAACACATTTTGAGATGACTAAAATATGACTAAGACTTATAGGTATTATCGTCCAAAAGATGAAGACTAAGACAAAAATTAAAAGAGCCACAAAAATCACACTGGCACACAGGTGGCATATCTATGGGAAGAGTTTCTGAGCTGTGCCCGACTGGGCCCGTTGGAGGCAAGGCAGAACATTAGCCACTTGACAGCAAGCCCCACCTCCAAGCCTTGCGCCAGATGGGGGTGAAAACAGTCCACTTTTGGATAGTCATCAAAGTGGGTTCTGAGATGTGCTTTGTTAAGCAACTTTTGCCCAGTAACATTGGGAGGGGCAAAGCTCCCTACAAGGGTAAGGTAAAAATATCCATGTAATGTTATGTATTCTAAATCTGGGGTAGAAAACAATATAGATAAATAATAAATGGACATGTTAAAAACTAAAATATCTTCCTTTTTGGGGAACCCTGAAGGTGAACCTGTGCTAACAAGCTTCCCAAACCCCACTTCAAAAGCAGTAACCCTATCAACCTCCAATCCTACACCACGGCTTTGCAGGTATTGATTATCAATAGAAGGCTGGTAAAACTTCATCACTCGAGATTCAGGGAAAGGGATCAATATAAGCAGAAACTGATGTGAGAACGAAAGCAGATAGAAGAAGAAAGTCAGGTGCAGACAGAAAAATACGTGGAAAATATGTAAAAGAAAATACGATCAAGAAAAAGAAATCCTTTAGTACAAGTGCACTTGCGCAATGGAATAAATGGGTGGTCAAGGATACACTCTGCCCTTAGATTGAATGTCATGGGACAGTAAAGCTTGGACAATAATTGAAAACACAATTAAGATGATGAAGAAATGAGCCACGGGAAAAACAAAAGGAAATTATGAAATGGCTACTGCCCTTCGAACCTGCCTAAGTCAGTCTAAAGGTTAAATGCATTGTATTGTCTTAGGACACACAGACAAGAATTTGTGCTTACAAGAAAGAAAGTACGATGGGAAGAGATGGGGTTCAATTGTCATGTAGGTCCATGGGGGCATTGAAATATACTGAACACACCAGTAATTATCTTGTTAATAAAGGAGACATATAAACCTTTAAACCTTCTAATCTAGTGTGGCTAGAATAAGGCGTTAATATTTGTTCCAACTGTAATAATTAAAAACATTACTGCGTTATTAGTAGTATAAGTAACATAATTATTGTTAAGTACCTGGAAAAGCCCATGCGTACAATCACACGCAGAGAAGCCTCTGTTTCAACTGAAAATTATGTAAACAATTCCTGCACTCGGTCCATCGCAGATTTTTTTCAATTTAAAACAAAAACTATTTTATTACAAAAAATATGTATGTGTATATATATATATATATATATATATATATATATATATATATATATATATATATATATATATATATATATATAAGCATGTATAGATGTACAAATCATTGTTTTCCTTTAAATCATAATTACATTTGCAGTGCCTAAAAAACATTTATCAAAATACACATTGATTTTTTTTCTTTTTCTTTTGTAATTATACTTTGGGGACAAAACATGTCTTATATGTATCTCGTTCCAATGCTGTTAAATCTGAATAAATATATTTAACACACACACATTTTTTTTTTAATGGACTTTATTTTCCACACTATAAGGCACACCTAAAAGCTTTCCATTTTCTCAAAAGCCGATAGTGCGCCTTATAATCAGATGCGCCTAATATATGGATCAATATTGGTTAATCATAACATGACATAGCTTTAACGTAGCTTCGTTTAGTAGATACATAACGTTACTACAACAACAACAGGGTGACCCAATAACAACTTTTTAACAATCCAGTAAAACCAAGAGATGGCAGAAAAATATTTAATTTATAGTAATTGGAACATTAAAACATGCCATCTAAGAAACAATTATGGAATTTTCATTTAAAAATCATGTCCTTTAAATGACTCCTCCTGCATGAATGCATTCTTGAAATCTGCTGTTGACCGCTTTAAAAAAAAAAAAAAAAAAAAAAAAAAAAAAAAGGGGGGGGGGGGGCGGGATTTTTGCTTATTGGCAGACATGAGCAGGTGGAAGCACTGCAAGACAGTGACCTTGAGCAAGTAAACAATGTGCCATTCTCGTGACTATGGTGAATTCAGAATGAAATTCTCAGTATTCCAGCTCAGATAAGGAATCAATGAGGAATCTCAACAGCAGATTTCAAGAATGCATTCATACAGGAGGACGCCATTTAAATAACGTCATTTGTTAAAAAGTGAAAATTCCATCAATGTTTCTAAATTGGCATATTTTAATATTTCATTTATTATAAATGAAATATGTTTTCCTCCATCACGCTTGGTTTTATTGGATTGTTAAAAAGTTCCCTTTTTGGGGGCGGGGGTCACCCTGTATATGGACCAATATTGGTTGCTCATGGCATGACATTCCCTTTAGCGCAGCTCCATCAAGTGGATGCATCACGCAACCCCAACCACTACTACGCCTTATAATGCTGTGCGCCCTATATAAGAAAAGTTTTAAAATAGGCCATTCATTGTGAGTGAGTCTTATACTCCGATGCGCCTTATAGTGATGAAAATACGGTAAATAAGCTCCGCCTCTATATTGCGGATTTTTTTTAAATTTTCGCGGGGGTGGGTGTCCCCATTAACCGCGAAAAACGAGGGATCACTATATACCAGTTATACGTCAGAAATAATATGCAACATACTGCACACCTAAATACTTCACTTATGTTACTGCATTTTGAATGTTAGTTTAAAAAAAAGCCCTACACACTGACAAATAACTTTTTAAGAACAATAATTCCAATACAAAATATAATAAGTTCCCCATAAAGCAGAGATGTCCATGAATGTGCAAAAACTATGCAAACCAAATCACCACAAACAATAACAGGGGTATAATATCACTACTCAGAACATTTGCCTCCCATACATTCAGTCTGTGCTGAAGAGAAATGTGAGCTGACCCAAATAGCCTTCAGGCTCTGATATTAGATTAGCAGGGAAGGTTAGCATTTCGACTAACCAAATCACAACTGGGCTAATGACACAGAGGTGAGGGTCAGTCTGACCTTTCACCTCTGACCTCTATCTGTGCTGCTACAAACCCTCTCAAGGGGTGAAAGGTGCAAAAAGGGAAAATGAAAGGATGAGTTGATAAAATAATTTTAAAATTTTTCCTTCCCTTGTTTTGATGGTTATGGCTTGATGTAGAATTAATGTGTTATTACCTCAATATAATCATATATTTTTAAGTATTCGTTCATATACAGTATTTAATATTGAATGGTTCTATATGTGTTAGGTTGACCAAAATATAAAAATCTGAATTATCTAAATAACATAGGCATCATTTAAGTAGAGGAAAATGAAGGTGTGTTTTTATTTTTTCCCATGTCCTAGTGATTAAGAGAAGGGGTGATGAGGGCTTGTGTATGGTGGAGACCTTTGACCTCCCTGTGGTAACACCCATCAAAGAGAAGACAATGCCCACTTGGTTTTTGGAAGCAGTGTTTTTACTAATGGGGATGCAATTGTGCTGATAATATGAGGTTATAAATTAGGCTAAAACGTTATATAAAAGAAATCAATTAAATCAAAGATAAAAAAAAAAAAAAATAACAATAATAATAATAAATCACAAAACAGTGACGTATCCCAGCTGGAAAGGCAGCATAAAGAGGTTGGTGTTTGACAGCTTGCTTAAGGGAAACCTGACAGTTATCAGAAAGCACGGCCATTTGACCAACAGCTCGTCTAATTTGTAATATGCACATAAATTTTTAATGCATGATTATGGTATGTACCGCGAAAAAGTTGATACTTAATGGCACTAAATGCATGCATCTGAAAGCCTGCAACGATGCAATGGCATCTAATTACATCCCTTGATACTGTGGGTGACAACTACGGCGCAAAGACAAGACAGCAGTGTCGGTGTGTCTGGGGGATGGCAACGGAGACTCCTTTACCTTGGTAACAGCCCCACGCCAAGTGATTCTGTAGCTGTCAATATCATTCTTCCTTTACCCTCTTCTCTTCCTGTTTCACTTGCTGCTGCATGTGCTTTTTGCTCTCCTTGTCCTTTTAAAAAGTCCTGCCCAGCTCATCTAGTCTTATCCTTTGCATCACTGCCTTTCTCGACTTTAAAGCTTTCTTACATGTATTGTTCCATTAAAAGTAACATTAGTATTATCAAAAGTGAATAGGACAGTTTTAATTTTCATAACTGTCCCCAACAAAAGATTTGGCTATGCTGGGTGTGTGAAGAATTTCAATTCTGCACCAAAAATGAAAAATCCTATTGTCAATACAAGACAAAAAAATAGGGCCGCATGAAATGACAAATTGTGTGCTGTGTATATAATATTGATTGGTTGTGGAGAAGGATGGGGAGAAATGGAAGAAGGAAGGAACCTGGCAGAGTTAAGGTATCAAATCATTTTTTTAAATAACTTAATAAGGGTATATATGAGGTTATTATTGTTCCAGTATTGCTAGAAAACTGGAAATGTGTGGAAAGTTACAACTGTGTGTGTGTCTAAAACTTATAAGTCAATAATCAAAAAGTGATATGGTTTAGAACAGTCGACAGTACAATGCATCATGCAGTTAGCACAACTGTCTCACATTCAGTCAGAGGTTTACCATTTATATCTAGAGATGTGGAATTAGCACAGTTTTAGGCTACGTCTACACTAGGACGGATAATGGCATTAAACGTGTAATTAGTTAGACTATATGGCATGTCGGCTACACTAACGTACCTCTTATCCAGATATGTTCTTACACAGAGAAGGTAGGAGGGTAATATTACCCACCACTCTCTTCGTATAACAATAGGATAATAAAGAAATGATGTCATGGAGCGTGCCATCGCCATTTTTAGTGCGGGCTGACAGCATGTAAACAATGGAGGCAGACAATCAAGACGTGGCATTCCTGCTCCTCTTTTCTTTTCCCCCAGTCATTGTTTACAGTTTATCATCTAGAGTGTAGAACACGTGTCAGGAACCTATGTCTCGCGAGTCATTTCTGACTCTTTTGATGAGTGCATCTGCCTCTCCGCCAACCCATAATTTTAAATGTGGTACCTGCCAGCTCTCTAGACTTTAATGAGCTGATAATGCATTCACACATTTGTCTTGAACCTTCAAACGTACGTTGCAATAATTTGCCTCAATTCAGTGCTCATTTGTGGTCCTTCCATCGCTGATTACATGGAAATGAGCGTTTTATTACAGAGCATCTCCCGTGTTAAGTCTCCGATCAGCCAGCGCAGGGCTGGACCCTCCCAGTTCAATGCTGACCGATCTGGAGTATATAAAAATGCGTAGAGTAAAATTAAACCCCGAAAAGTCAACTGCGTCACAGAGGCGCTAGATCAGTTTCATTTTGATGACATTTACGCCTGTCAAAACTGTCGGCACTTTCAGGAGCGCTACTGTTATGCACAAGCACTCCTGGTTGCGGTTTCCACTTCCAGGAAATAAATGCAGAACCATATGTTTCTATTTGTTATTTTCCAAGTGGTGAGTGTGCAACTGAGCATCGATTGTAACATCCCAAGTAACGATGTGAGGCTTCCGTTGTTTTCTAAAGATTTATTTCAATCACAACTCGGTGACTGCTTGTAAAAGCTGAGTGTGCCCTCCCTTCACTCTCGCTCCCACGTGACGCGTTCACTTGTGTTCACGAAAAAAATCAGTGATCACAAAGCGGAGTTCCTGACCCCTGGTCTAGAAGGTGTAGTATTTTGAAATTTCCCGCCAGCGAGTAACGAGTTTCCGGTTCAGAGGTAAACCGCGCGGACGTTGACGTAACAGACGAGGCTGCTCCTTTCTACGCATGAGTAGTTTGCGCAAATTCGGCGTACCTCGCAGAAGCCGGGGGCCCTTAAACGTAGTGCGGACAGGTATGAAAATAGTCAACAAAATACCCCAGAGAAAATTATCTGTCCTAGTGTAGACATAGCCTTAGCAAAGATATATTGACCATATGAAAAACTACGACCACTTTACGAAATTAAACTAAAATACTCTGGAGATAAAAACATGATAAATTGATAAGCCTTATGTTTAAATTATGGCGGGCAGCCTCAACCTTATGCAACATCGTTAAAAAAAATAGAAGCATTAAAAGATATGTATGCAGCATTTTTCAGGTGTAGCGGAAAATACCATTTTCAGGGTTTCTACAGAAATTAGCGAATCTCATTTAATGCTTTTTAATGCCCCTTTTATTGCCACTTAATACTAATTTAATGTCCATGCCCAAATGCAGATAGTTTCACACACACAAACTGTAAGTAGAGTTTTCCGATAATGACTTTTTAACCGATAACTGATATTGTCCTGAATGGTCGTACACTGAACATATTATGGCTAATTGTATTGCGATGCCCCAATGGATACTTTAATAATGATAAATGTAACAACTTCAAGTTTTTCCAATAAACAATCTGTGAAAAATAAGAGAACAACTTTAACTGAAGCTATTTATTGTTGTAATCAAAATGATGCAACATCAGTTTTTGGATTGCAAGGGCAAAGTTCCAATAAGGCACTGCCTTATCACATATGGCTCACACAGTGCTTCTGGGTGAAAATAACAACAAAGGCATACAGCTTCAGTACAGTGAATGAGGTATGTAATGAGTTTATAATTCATTATTTTTCAGTCATTTATTGTTAATTTAATTTTTGCACCATGAACGCAAATGATCTGCTCACATAACAAATCCCAAGCATCTTAGTTTGGAGACATCTAATGGTCAATAAGCATAACTGCTGTGTGAAGCTGTGACCAGCCCTTGTACAAAGGCAGAAGGCTTCCACATTCACTTTTAATGCAACATGCATATTGGCCGAAAACAAATATAGATATTATCCAATATCATTTTAAAATGCTTCTTTTAGCCGATATTATTGGCTACCTGATAAATATCAGACAATTCTAATAAATTTTGTAAAAAAAAAAAAAAGTTTTGGTTTTTTTTCACCATTAACTACATAATTTTTGATGCCTTGAACATTTGGTTAAATGCTTTTTAAGGCCTGAATTTTAGAATAATCCATTTAATGACTTTTAATGCTTTTTTACGGAACGGCAAAAACCCTGATTTAAAACAAAAAAAAGTTACATTGTTTATTACCTGCATATTATATTTATACAGTATGTTTAATCTATATAATTTGACTTACTTTCTAAGAGACTGAAAAATACCCCCAAAAATCAGCTATTTCTATCCACCTGCCCATGAGACTGAATCATGTGACAAAGAGGAAATGTGTGTACATTTTTAACCTGGGCTGCAGTTGTCTGAAGAATTGCCTATCAGTCGAGAAAAGGAGCTATTCTGGTCATGTGTACCCTGATAATGAGGATTCTCCATTCAAATACAGGTGCATCTCAATAAATGTGAGTACTGTATAAAAGTTCAAAACTGTATAAAAGCTCAGTAGTCTTAAGGCTCCAAAATGCCAGCGACCCATGTGAGGATGAGCAGTACAGATAATAGTCTATTCGAGTAGATTCTGAGACTATTTTAAAGCCAAACCTTTTTTGATTCAAGATCTTCCTTTTATTTTGATACAGAGTAATAGTAATGATGTAATGTATTAAGACAGTGTATATGAAATAAATTTTCTGAGAAAATAGAAATCTGGTCACAAAGCTTGTGTATGCCTCATGTGCTGTAAATAGGATCGCAATCAAATGTGTAAAACAGACATGTCAAAAGTCCGGCCCGGGGGCCAAATGCGGCCCGTGGTCAAATTTCATCCGGCCCCCAGCCTCTGTCATAAAATCAATAATGTCTGGCCCGCACACAGACCTAATAAATTGGTTAGCAGCACATATAGCAGCATATGAAGTAGCCTACACACTAAATGCTGCTCCTCATTTACCCACTAAAAGTCAGCAGCACTTTAAGCAACATTACCCTGTGTGACCTTTCCAATTTTCTAAAATGGTGACAATCAACAAAAAAAAAATGTTGACTGTGACAGCCGACGCTTCAAGGATAGGTGGAAATTGGACTATTTCTTCACTAAAATACACAACAACTGTGTCTGCCTTATTTGCAAAGAGACAGTTGCTGTTTTTAAAGAGTTCGATGTGAGGCGATATTACCCAACAAGACACTCTGACACGTACAAGATTACAGGGAAGATACGCAGTGAGAAATTGAAGCTTGTTTAGTTTCACACCTGCAGTATTTCGCAAGAGCCTGACAGTCAAAAGAGAATGCCACAAAGGCTAGTTATGAGATTGTTGACATTCTGAATTAAAAAAAAATAATAAAGCAAATGTGACTCACAGAATGGCTTGCTAAAATTTGCTTAAATATATTGTTCTACGTAAAGGACGTCAGCCAAGGTCGGCCCCCCACATTTTTACCACACCAAATCCTTTGCAAAAAGTTTGGACACCCCTGGTGTAAAGTAAAATTTAAAAAAAAAAAAAAAAAAAAAAGCGTGTGCACCGAGTATGTTACCAATGATGTTGTCTGGTAATTTTTGTAAATGCATCATTATTAGTACCTGCAGTGATATCATCGTCAGTGACGTCCATTTCTTCCTCAGGTGCCTTGACCTCAAGTGGTTGAGCTTCAGCAGGTGGCGGGAGTGGAACTGAGGGTTCTGCGGATGTGCCAGCTGTAAGAAAGAAACACACTCAATTAAAATCTATGGGTCTGTATTGTCAAGAGTTTGTGTCGCTGTTAGTATTCTCATCACAACAGGTTTTGCATTGATTCCTATTGTCCTGGTTAAGTAGCTAATAAAGGTTTATTGGACTGCCTTGTTATCAAGAGAATTAATAGAAACACACACCAACAAAAACACACGTGCTACACTTAGTGCCTTCATTAAATCCTTATCGCTCCATTGCCAATTAACATTGCTTTTCATTAGACTGGCTACTGAATGATTATTCCCTAATGAATGGAGTGACAAAAGGTAATGGAACCGATGCTGGGCTAATCTCTGGTTAAACAGATTAATTAATGAAACCCAGGCATTCATAACCAACTACGCAAGGAAACAATCGTCATTGCTGTATGTTAATTTGAGTAAAATGAGATCAACAAAACAGATAAGTAAGAATAATTTGAAAATTCAAAACAATCCTGTTATCTCACCTAACAGAAAACAACAATTATAATTAGAATTTGAGAAAATGCCAGCAATAATATGACTACAACACATCTCATTATACACGTTAATAGAAAAAAAAAATAATTAAACTTTTTAATTACAGTGATTTATCCGAGTAATCCGAGATTCTGCTTCATGTTCCTTTTAGGCTGAATATGCACCGTTTTCATTACGAATGCAAAGCTTTAAACTAGAAACATGGACACAGATTGACGGAAAACTGATACACGACCTTTGATGCTTACATTAAAGTAATAAAAATGTAATTGGACTTAATTAAAACAATTTCTTCAGTGTGATTATATGAAGGCAGTGCAATGTATTTGCATTCAGAGGGCGGTCGCTGAACCCAATTGCAATATTTTTGGCCTACATGCTAAACTCTACCTTTTGAACCCTGGGGCTTTAAATTGAGACTGCTAATCTATGGATTTTTATGGGCTAACAAGCATCATGCTTTGTTGGCACTAGCAGTGGTTTCATTCATTTTGACTGACGGCTAGAACTGTCAATGACATCGAGAGCTTCCATAAAATGCTTGTTACAAAGCTATATTGTATCCAATAATTTGGAAAAATACTCGCAAACCTTGAACTTTCCAACAGTTTGTCGCGTTACAAACAGAGATCAGAATTCTATTTGGGGGGGGGGGAGCAATTCAAGTGTACTAATACCAAGTAGCGTATTATTGTGAAGTCTAAGGAAACTGATTTTCAAAATGTGAGGATCCATTTAAAAAATTTCAACCATACCAAGGCACAAAACCATAACGGGTGGTCCATTGAACAACTTTGTCAAACAATGTTCTAAATACACATGCAGTCATGTGCAAAAATTAGGACACCCCATTATTCAGTTCTTTATTAAGAAATTTTCACATATCAATGCCTGATGTTGTTGTTCTCTCTGGAAAAGAAAGGGATTTAATTGCAGGTAAACATAAAAAGTTAACATTATTTGGTTTAATGAGTAGAACATATTAAAGGGTATGAAAACACTAAGGGGCTGTGAGATATCAATAGAACCGTTATGTGGCAAGATAAGAAATATTAATAAAGTTAACAAAAAAATAAATCGCTTTCAAGAGCAATTATCGAAAATAGATCGAAAATTACGAACATTTCCGAAAGTATTCCGGAAACAGCCGAATGGGGCGGAGACGTCATAACAAGGAAACAAAAGGTCGAGGCAGGTGCCATCGTTTTTTATTGACGAGAGAGTTGCGTTCGTGTTTTATCAAAAAATCGCTAAAATGGTTCAAACCTGTCATGCTATGTAGTTTACAAATAGCCATTTGTCACAATGTAGTACCCATGAGTTCCCGATCGCGAGAAAAAGAGCTGGACTACGCAGACAATGAGTAAAGTTCGTCAGTGCTAAGAGGGCTAATTTTGCAGACCCATCCTCCGGCACGGTTTTGTGTAGTGCACATTTTACACCTGAAAGCTATACGAACTATGGACAAATGAAATCAGGTTTTGCTAAGAAATTGTTGCTGAAAGCAGATGCGGTGCCCACCTACACGCGCAGCCACCTAAATGTCCCGAGATAACAAGAAAGAGGACAATGACTGGCTCTGATGAGACCACCCCGCCACCCCAGGCAAAGCAAAGGAGGGAAATGGCCAGAGTGAGTACTCTTTTATAATAAAAAACATATCACGCATTGGATATAGGACTGGTCACGTGTATAAATTATCGCTCGTAAAATATATAAAACAAATTCTCTAATCCCATTCATATTTGTGTCGGTTGGCAGAGCGAAAACCGATGATAGCACATTAAATGATAATTATTCTACACATTATTTTGCGGTCACGGTGTATCAGCTTCATAAAAAGAAATGCAAAACAAACCATTCGGTGTTTCTGTTGCCGCCGGTGTTTCATCAGCATGATTGCTCCCCTCAATGATCCTTTCATTAGGTTGCATTGGCTTTCGTTTGGGCTCAAATTGATAACCCAAAACACCAAAGAAAGGTTCTTCAAAACTCAAAAAAGAATGTTCGTTACGTCGGATTCGTCGCTGCAACTAGAAACAAAATTGTACGCCATCATCGCCACCATTCAGTACAAAGCACTGAGCCGGTTGTTTCCTTATAGTAACGTCACGCACACAATATGCTAGATTTCCGGCATCTCAGGGGCGGGTCGTTTTAGTTTGACAACCGACCTAATTTCTATCATTTTCTTGGTGTTGCGATGTGTGAAAATACACAAAGTGGTATGATATGAATTCAAAAGGCATGCGTTGATGGATAAATGATGGAATATTAGCATTTCCCCAGGTGTTGTCATACCCTTTAATACAAATGCACATTCTAACTGAGGAAAAAGTTAGGACACCCAACCACCTAATAGCTAGTGTTACCCCCTTTGGCTGTAATATCTTCAGTGAGACGCTTTTTGTAACCACCTACCATTCTTTGACATCGGTCTGAAGAAAAATTGCCCCACTCCTCAACACAGAACACTTTCAGCTGTGAGATATTTGAGGATTTTCTTGCATGTACAGCCCATTTCAAGCAGCCCCACAGCATCTCGATGGAATTAAGATCTGGGCTTTGATTCGGCCATTCCAGGACTCTCCATTTCTCCATGTTGCAGGGTCCAGTTTCGCTTCAGCTTTAATTTTTTCACAAATTATCTCTCATGTTCCTCAAGCATCCTCTGATGATAGAATTCATGGTGGATTCTATGATGGTGAGATAGCCAGGTCCTGCTGTAGCAAAGCATCCCCAAACCATGACACTTCTACCTCCATGCTTCACAGGTTCTTTTCCTGGACTGCTGAATTGGGTTTACGCCAAACAACTTCTCTGTTGTGGTGTACAAATAATTCAATATTAGATTAATTTGTCCAAAGAATATTATTCCAGAAGTCATGGTCATTGCCTATATTCACTCTGGCAAACTTCAGTCTGGCCTTCATGTTCTTCTTGGAGAGCAAAGGTTTCTCCTTGCACACCTCCCATGAAGGTTAAACTTGTGAAGTCTCTTCTGATTGTAGAGCCATGAACTTTCACATCAGCAGTAGCAAGACCCTGCTGTAGATCCCGTGATGACATTTTAGGGTTTTGGGAGACTTCTTTTTGCATCTTGCGGTCTGCTCTCGGGGTGTACTTGCTTGGACGGCCAGACCTGGGCATGTTGGCAGTTGTTTTGAATGTCCTCCACTTGTAGAGTATTTTCCTGACAGTGGAATGGATGATTTCATATTCTTTGGAGACCTTTTGAAATCCCTTACCAGGCTCATAAGTAGCTCCCGATGCTCCCAAAATCGTTTGAATTTTTTTATTTCGATTCCTTGTTTCGATGCCCTGACCGCCTAGCGGAAAAAAATTGCTCGAGTTTAAAGAATGATATTTATATACAAGTTATAATTAGCTCTGTGAGAGGTTCATTTAATTAAAAAAAAAAACGTCGTCTAATATAAACGACGCAATTTTTTGGACCCTGCATTTTTTTTTTTAAGTTATTTTTTTTACCCCGCCTCTTAAAAGAATTGGAATCGGGAATCGTTCGGAACTGGAATCGAAACGTGGAATCGGAATAGGAACCGGAATCGTTCAATTTCAAACGATGCCCAACCTTACTCAGAAGCGTCTACAATCTTCTTTCTGAAGGCCTCTGACAGCTCCTTTGATCTCACGATGGTGTTCTCACTCACTTCAACAGTCAGGGGCACACCAAACCAAATGTCAGATTTAAATAAGGCAAGCCTCCTTCAAAACATGTTCTAATCATGTGCACCTGATGTGATACCCCTGTGTGTTATTTTAGCTATTTTAAGTGGGATTGAATGTGTACAGAAATTGCATTTATTAAAAATACATTTTACTAAATTATAAAAAAAAATAATAATAACAATAATCTTTTTTTCAGTTTTAATTGTTTAGTCATATTGAAAATTGATATTAAATATCCATTTGACCAAATATGTTAGAAAACACACAGGCTTCCATAGGGTGTCCTATTTTTTCACATTACTGTATATACAGTGGGGCAAATAAGTATTTAGTCAACCACCAATTGTGCAAGTTCTCCTACTTGAAAAGATTAGAGAGGCCTGTAATTGTCAATATGGGTAAACTTCAACCACAAGAGACAGAATGTGGAAAATAAAAACAGAAAATCATATTGTTTGATTTTTAAAGAATTTATTTCCAAAGTGGAAAATAAGTATTTGGTCACCTACAAACAAACAAGATTACTGGCTGTCAAAGAGGTCTAACTTCTTCTAACGAGGTCTAACGAGGCCCCACTCGTTACTTGTATTAATGGCACCTGTTTTAACTCATTATCGGTATAAAAGACATCTGTCCACAACCTCAGTCAGTCACACACCAAACTTCACTATGGCCAAGACCAAAGAGCTGTCGAAGGACACCAGCGACAAAATTGTAGACCTGCACCAGGCTGGGAAGACTGAATCTGCAATAGGTATAACGCTTGGTGTATAGAAATCAACTGTGGGTGCAATTATTAGAAAATGGAAGACATACAAGACCACTGATAATCTCCCTCGACCTGGGACTCCATGCAAGATCTCACCCCGTGGCGTCAAAATGATAACAAGAACAGTGAGCAAAAATCACAGAACCACATGAGGGGATCTAGTGAATGACCTGCAGAAAGCTGGGACCACAGTAACAAAGGCTACTATCCGTAACACAATGCGCCGCCAGGGACTCAAATCCTGCACTGCCAGACGTGTCCCCCTGCTGAAAAAAGTACACATCCAGGCCCGTCTGCGGTTCGCTAGAGAGCATTTGGATGATCCAGAAGAGGACTGGGAGAATGTGTTATGGTCAGATGAAACCAAAATAGAACTTTTTGGTAGAAACACAGGTTCTCGTGTTTGGAGGAGAAAGAATACTGAATTGCACCATACCCACTGTGAAGCATGGGGGTGGAAACATCATGCTTTGGGGCTGTTTTTCTGCAAAGGGACCAGGACGACTGATCTGTGTAAAGGAAAGAATGAATGGGGCCATGTATCGAGAGATTTTGAGTGAAAATCTCCTTCCATCAGCAAGAGCATTGAAGAGACGTGGCTGGGTCTTTCAGCATGGCAATGATCCCAAACACACAGCCAAGGCAACAAAGGAGTGGCTTCGTAAGAAGCATTTCAATGTCCTGGAGTGGCCTAGCCAGTCTCCAGTTCTCAACCCCATAGAAAATCTGTGGAGGGAGTTGAAAGTCCGTGTTGCCCACCGACAGCCGCAAAACATCACTGCTCTAAAGGAGATGTGCATGGAGGAATGGGCCAAAATACCAGCAACAGTGTGTGAAAAGCTTGTGAAGAGTTACAGAAAACGTTTGGCCTCCATTGTTGCCAACAAAGGGTACATAACAAAGTATTGAGATGAACTTTTGGTATTGACCAAATACTTATTTTCCACCATGATTTGCAAATAAATTCTTTAAAAAATAAAAAAATGTGATTTTCTGTCTTTTGTGGTTAAGGTTTACACATGTTGACAATTACAGGCCTCTCTAATATTTTCAAGTGGGAGAACTTGCAAAATTAGTGGTTGACTAAAGACTTATTTAGCCCCACTGTACATACATACAGTGGGGAGAACAAGTATTTGATACACTGCCAATGGGAAAACCCATTGGCAGCGTATCAAATACTTGTTGTCCCCACTGTATATATATAAACACACACACAGTGGTACCGCTACATACCAATTTAATTTGTTCCCGGACCTGTTTTTTTTTTTTCAATCAAAATGGTCCTTTGTCGAGCAGGATTTTCCCATAAGAACACATTATATTTCCACTAATTGGTTCCACAGCCCGAAAACCAAAACTATATCCTTACAATTACTGGTACAATTACAAATAGCAATTACGTATAGCAAAACAAATAAATGCAACAAATCCGGCTCTAATATGGCATTTGTGTTTTGCATGCTGTTCCTGAACACACCGTGTGACTGTAGAGAGAGATGCGAAAGAATGGGAAGTTTTTAATGTCTTTTTACATGTTCTGTTGTTGTTGGCGTCGGCTACCTTGGACAATAGTCGTGTTGTGTTGCACAAGTTGTGATATAAATTATTAAAAACAGGACAGGGCTTCCTCGCCGATGTTGCAATAAAATAAATTGTCAACTTAACTTACAAAGACTGGCAAACACAGGTCGGAGGGGGACCGTCGAGATCGTGGATATATTCCGGGCGTATTGTCAAGCCAGCTCACTGACGCGCACATTACGTTCATATTTTTCTATCGTTTCCATCTTAATTTCAAAGCGTCACTTGTTTCCTTTTTTACCACCTGCACAAACCTTCTTGGGACCCATGTTGATTTCTCTCACATGAAATCCGCCGTGCTGCAGTCTTGAGGGAAAATAAATTGTGACACTATCGTAAACCGTCGTATTTCGAGCATATCGTCATGTGTCGAGAAAAATGACGAGTCAAATTTTACGTCGGATGTCGAAAGGATCGTGTGTCGATGCGCTCATATGTCAAGGTACCTCCAGCTATTTAGTCTGATATAGAGAACCATTTGGGACTTACACACCATTACTTTTCACATTGTTACAAAATGCAACCAACCAGGCCTATGATCTCTAAGTCAGCTGCTGTAAAATGAAAGAGTTGCAACCCGCTGTGGGAGTAAGAGAAGAAGGGGGGCGTTTGGTAGAACCAAGGATTGAAGGTAGGAGGGGCTACATTGGATGGGAGAGGGGAGAGAGAGAAAAAGGTATTCTAGCCTGCTCCAAGGTCAAGCTTGTCATGTCAGCCATGACACATAGCTCCCAGTATGCCTTGTTAACCTTCTGGACCTTTTCCTTCTACTCTATTGTGTCTTTTGGTCTCTTCCTCTATTCGAAACACATACTTCCTTTCCTGGAAAATTATAGAGAACAAATTCCTCTTATTTTGTTAGTATAGCTAGTTAGTGCTGGTAAACACAGATTTATGTGTTCTGGCCAACCTTGTGTGTGGTAAAATAAAATAATCTACAATTAAAACCACAAGTTCTGTTCCACCAACGTTCTCAAAACAAGAGCTCAGGGACAAAAACCTCTGTGGTTTTTCATGAATCCATGATCTTACAAAAACTAAAGAACACCATTCACTGCAGCATGTATATTGTTGCTAAAGGTTCTCTAGTGTTTCCAAAAGGACACACAGTTCATAGCAGACTTTGTTCTTTCTCACAGTTTTTCTCTGATTTGCAAAATGTCATTCCATGTCACAGTTCACAGAGCCGTGACGTCGGTTTTCCCACACAACTTTGATTTTTTTGGTCGTAAATATTGAACGCCTTTATTATTTATGATGGTCGACCTCAACACCTTATCGCCTCTAATTTAGTTTTAACAAATCTCTGACCACTGGGAAATCTTATACTTGATTACTCTTATAATGTTATACTTGCTGTATTTGATCGGCAAGGGACAAAATAGGGACAAAAATCGCCTGATTATCTCAATGGGTGAAGTGGCCTCATTTAACCTCACTCACCTTATTGCTGCAATTCCTATATTTTTAACCAATAAACACAATTCCAACCACTAAAACTACTGGACTTATATGAACAAAGACAAGTTGAGCAAAGATTCAACAAAATGGGGTAAAAATAATGTGGACGATTATAATGAAAAAGCGAGGTGATTACTATTCAGTGATCAAAGAACAGCTGGTCCACACAGTTTTAAGGGATTAACTGTGTTGTGTGTGTGAGAGTGTGTAAGTGTGAATATTGCTGCTGATTTTACTTAATGAAGAGTGAGATTTTTGGTGATTACTTAAGGTTAACGCTTTCCCCTGTTCCACCTATCCAGGGCTACTATTCCCCCTCACTCAATTCCACCCCCTGCATTGCTAGAAGCTCCTTTGTTTCAGAATTTCTTGAGGTCTCAACATGATGTCTGGCTCTTTCTCACGTCACTGTATTTAAAATGATGTTAAAATGAAAAGTAGACCTCGATTGATAGATACTATAAATATTATCACTGGCCGGAAGTTTTAGGTGACGGCTAGGCACAAAGCCAAGTAGAACAGGTAAGGTACTAATTTATAGATTAAAAATGCTTCATTATTTAAAAAAAAAAGTGGAAGTTTGTGTGCCAAGGCAAAACTAGACTTCCTTACAATGACCTATGATTTCCAGGACCAGAAGATTTGAAGACTTATTTGTCTTTTTTAGTCTTGTTGTGGTGTGCATAGATCAAATTCAATGACCCCATAACCTCACTCTATCTCGCCCTCTGTGTTCCCTCCCCCATCTGTCCTCCCTCTTCCCCTGGGGTCATCTGTCCATCACTTCCCTTCCTCCCACGCCTGTGGTACTTCTGTGGTAACACAACACTGACTGGTACCCATCTCCATAGCAACTGTTCCCCTGAGTACCCCCCAGCATCCTCAGCTACTGCAAGGCAACTTCTGAAAACAGATACACATATAGACATGGGCTTATAGAGGGCTGTTTCTGGTAAAATAAAGTGAAGATTATCCTTTCTTCCCTTCATAAAGTAAGAAACACGGACAGTGAGACAAGACAGAAGGGCAATGTCAGAGGCCTTTTGCTGTAGTCATTGATCTTGATCAAACTTGATGAATACGGTCTTAGTACTAGGCACTCGAGATATTTAGAAATTTGACGTATATCAGTATCAGCATTTTTTTTTCTTTCTTTTAAATCCTACCGGCCGATATGAAAAAAATCAATTGAAAACGTGGTTATTTCGGCTCAGATGCAGCCGCGCCTCGCTCTCCTGCCTGCTGTCTCCTGCACTAGTATTCAACCCATCTTCTGATTGGTTAAATGGCCATGGTAAATGGAGTTACACTTGTATTGCGCCTTTTCCACCTTTTTGAGGCCCTCAAATAGCTTATCACCTACTTACACTATATCCTCATCTACCTAATGGTGACGCAGCATTAAGAGCAACATGGGGTTGAGTATCTTGCTCAAGGATACTTAGACGAGGTTATCAGCAGAGGTGGGTAGTAATGCGTTACACGTACTCAGTTACATTTACTTGAGTAACTTTATCAGAAAAATACTTCTAAGAGTAGTTTTACGAAGCTTTACTTTTTACTTGATTTGTGAAGAAAAAAACGCTACTCTTACTCAGCTACTTTGGGCTACACAAGAGTCGTTATATTTTCCCTCTTTATTCTACATATTAGTTTTATAATTTTTTTCCAGCGATGCCAAGAGTAGCTCTACCAATTTCACCAATGAGACGTCACAACAATATTCACAAGACTCCATTATACCAATCAGACGCAAACTTGCCGTTCTATATTCACGCCAGCCTGTTCAATCATGTGGTGTTTTTAAAGCACTGTAAAATATGAAGTATTTGACATAGAGCGCTGCCCTCAACATGATTCGAAAGTGCAGGTTTTAACCTCTTTCCCAGTTTTTATTTGGCACTGATTGACCACGGAAAACCAGAGATATGATCTAATATATGATATCAGATATAAGATATATATAAGATATGATATAATTTCATAAAAGTAATTCTGAAGGAACTAGTCACTATTCAAACTAGGAGCTTTTTTCTCCACAAGAGGGCACTAATGCTCTTTGGAAGAATAATGCTTCATTTATGTAATGGAATTCATTGTTGCTTTTTTGTATTTCTTTGGCTTAATGTTGTTATGTAATAGGTTCTTGTACAGTATAATTATAACATTTCCTATAGATAACTAAGCTCATTAAAAAAAAAAGCATTTTTTAAAACAATTTTAAAAAATCATAAATGTAAGCAGTTACAATGTTACTCATTACTTGAGTATTCTTTTCATCAAATACTTTTTTACTTGTACTTGAGTACATTTTTTGGAAGACTACTTTTACTTGAGTATTATTATTTTGAAGTAACGCTACTCTTACTTCAGCAACATTTTTGGCTACTCTACCCATCTTTGGTCATGAGGGCGGAGAATTCAGGGAGCTATTGGCTATTATAAGTTTTTATTTGACTTTACAAGAGGTGCTGGTGAGCTTGAGAACTCACTGTATTTTGTTGTATATTCTGTGGAAAAAAAATCAGAGCTTTTTATTTAACCTTTATAATTAAGTTTATGTTTCTGAGTCCAGGAAATTCAGGCACTTATGGAGCTATTTTTCCTTTTTGTGTAATTCAATAAACATGCTGCAAGCATTTCAATTAAGTTCAGTGTTTGCATTTTTTAAAATTTTTATGCCAATTTTTACACTTTTACTGCAAATGAATGTGCTCAAAAATCGGTTATCGGCCCTCTAACTAGTAATAACTGTTATGTTGAAAAATATAAAAGCAATCTCAAGAAAATTGGAAAAATTACATTGTACATATAAAACTAAATGAAAAAAATCCACACCTGTTCACGAGTGAGGGTAGAGAGCGAGAGATCGACAGGCGGATCGGTGATGCTGACTCTGCACCGGGCCGTTGTGGTGAAGACGGAACTGTGCCGAAAAGCGAAGCTCTCGATTTACCGGTCGATCTACGTTCCTACCCTCACCTATGGTCACGAGCTGTGGATCGTGACCGAAAGAACAAGATCCTGGATACAAGCGGCCGAAATGAGTTTCCTCCGCAGGGTGTCCTTAGAGATAGGGTGAGAAGCTCGGTCACCCGGGAGGGACTGTGTGGAGCCGCTCCTCCTCCACGTTGAGAGGAGCCAGTTGAGGTGGCTCGGGCATCTGGTTCGGATACCTCCTGGATGCCCCCCTGGAGAGGTGTTCCGGGCATGTAACACTGGCGGGAGGCCCCGGGGACGACCCAGCACACACTGGAGAGACCATGTCTCTCGGCTGGCCTGGGAACGCCATGGGATCCCGCCGCAGGAGCTGGTTGAAGTGGCTGGGGAGAGGGAAATCTGGGCTTTCCTGCTAAAGCTGCTGCCCCCGCGACCCGACTAAATGGAATCAACATTTAAGTGTAATTGATTAACAGTTTATAATTATGCGAATAGATGTTTCCAGAAAAAGGTAATACCAATTACAACTGTCTTTTATTAATTTTCTATCCATTAGATTGCTTTTTATTTCCTTCACATCCAAATCCTGACACAAGCGCACTAAGTTACACTGCTGAAGCAGGTGAAAAGAGTACTGAGATGGTTTGATATTTTGAGACCCTTTACCATGATGCTATCATAGTTAAAACATATATTACAGTGCATGAGTGCGCTAAAATGGTCACATATGCTAGCAATTTTTCAGTTCATGCGAGTTCAACACACCCTCGAACTCTATCTCTAAATGAGTTCAATGTCACCCTCAATTTCACTGCTATGGTCAATCTCCTCCATCTGCACGCTCTTCTGTTTTGAAGAAAAAACACCAGCCGTTTCATATTATGAATGGTCAACAACTGCATGACCAGCGCGAGGTTCCCTCGCCCCAAGAGAGCCAAAGGTGGAAGAGCAGTCGCAGCTGGGGAAACTCAATGCTTGCGTATGACAGCTCAACGTAGGCACATTCGCCTTGATAAGTTCTGCAGACTGCCCCATTCTATTGATGCTTTTTCCCTCTGGATTGAACTTCTCAAAAACTAGCCAGATCTGAACACCTTAAAATACTGCTAAAACCAAACTTTTAAAACTAATGTTTTTACATTTCTTTTTTTTTTTTTTTTTAATTCATTACACTTTAGGCAGTTACAAAACAAAACAAGACAAAAATGCCTGGAAGGGGGTGGGGCGAAGAAAACTTATTACAGTATTTTTCGGACTATAAGGCGCACCTGAGTATAAGTCGCACCAGCCATAAAATGCCCAACGAAGAGGAAAAAAACATATATAAGTCGCACCACAGTATAAGTCGCATTTTGGGGGGAATTTACTTGACAAAAATTGACACATAGAACAGATGTCATCATGAAAGGCAATTTAAATTAAATATACAATAGAGAACAATATGCTGAATAAGTGTACAGTATGATAATGTTCCATGATGCATGAACAACGAAATGCGAACGTGGCCGGTTTGTTAACGTAACATAGCTATTAAGAGTAACTATAGCATAAAGAAGATGCTAACAAGTCTACCAAACCATCAGTGTCACTCCAAAACACCAAAATAACATGTGAAATGATATAATAATGTGTTAATAATTTCACACATACAGTGGGGCAAATAAGTATTTAGTGGACCACTAATTGTGCAAGTTCTCCACTTGAAAATATTAGAGAGGCCTGTAATTGCCAACATGGGTAAACCTCAACCATGAGAGACAGAATGTGGGAAAAAAAAACGGAAAATCATATTGTTTGATTTTTAAAGAATTTATTTGCAAATGATGGTGGAAAATAAGTATTTGGTCTATACCAAAAGTTCATCTCAATACTTTGTTATGTACCCTTTGTTGGCAATAACGGAGGCCAAACGTTTTCTGTAACTCTTCACAAGCTTTTCACACACTGTTGCTGGTATTTTGGCCCATTCCTCCATGCAGATCTCCTCTAGAGCAGTGATGTTTTGGGGCTGTCGTTGGGCAACACGGACTTTCAACTCCCTCCGTAGATTTCCTATGGGGTTGAGACCTGGAGACTGGCTAGGCCACTCCAGGACCTCGACTTGACGTGGTTGACTAAATACTTATTTGCCCCACTTCAAGTCGCACCTCCATCCAAACTATGAAAAAAAACTGCAACTTATAGTCCGAAAAATACGGTAAATCTCACCCTGAATTCTCATTTAAATTGCACATAAAAAATATTTTCCTGAAACCTATTTTTGCTTTTGTTAGTTATATAGTAGACAATGGCAATTTCTTCTGTCAGCAATGAGAAAATATATATACAGGACTGTCTCAGGAAATTAGAATATTGTGATAAAGTTCTTTACTCTCTGTAATGCAATTAAAAAAACAAAAATGTCATACATTCTGGATTCATTACACATCAACTGAACTATTTCAAGCCTTTTATTATTTGAATATTGCTGATTTTGGCTTACAGCTTAAGAAACCTCAAAAATCCTATATCAAAAAATTAGAATACTTGCTCAGACCAAGTAAAAAAATTATTTTATAACAGCAAAACTAAATCAAACATTTGAAAATGTCCATTGATGCACTCAGTACTTGGTTGGGAATCCTTTTGCACGGATTACTGCATCAATCCGGCGTGGCATGGAGGCAATCAGCCTGTGGCATTGCTGAGGTGTTATTGATGCCCAGGATGCTTCGATAGCGGCCTTCAGCTCATTTGCATTTGTAGGTCTGGTGTCTTTCATCTTCTTCTTAACTATACCCCACAAATTCTCGATGGGGTTCAGGTCAGGGGAATTAGCAGGCCAATCAAGGACAGTGATGCCATGGTCAGTGCACCAGTTACTGGTGGTTTTGGCACTGTGGGCAGGTGCCAGATCATGCTGGAAAATGAAATCCTCATCTCCATAGAGCTTTTCAGCAGATGGAAGCATGTAGTGCTCTAAAATCTCTTGGTACACAGTTGCATTTACTCTGGACTTGATGAAACACAGTGGACCAACACCAGCAGCTGACATGGCTCCCCAAACCATTGCTGACTGTGGGAACTTCACACTGGATTTCAAGCAACTTGGATTTTGCTCCTCTCCAGCCTTTCTCCAGACTCTGGCGCCTTGACTTCCAAATGAAATGCAAAACTTGCTTTCGTCTGAAAAGAGGACTTTGGACCACTCTGCAACTGTCCAGTGCTTCTTCTCCATAGCCCAAGTCAGACGCTTCTTCCGTTGTCTTGAGTTCAGAAGTGGCTTGACCATGGGAATACGGCTATTGCAGCCCATTTCCCGGACACGTCTGTGAACTGTGGCTTTTGATACCTGGACTCCAGCTTCAGCCCACTGTCTTTGAAGCTCCCCCAAATTCTGGAAGCGGCTCTTCTTCACAATTTTGTTAAGGCTGCGGTCATCTCTCTTGGTTGTGCAGCGTTTCCGGCCACATTTTTCCCTTCCAACAGACTTTTTGTGGATATGCTTTGAAACTGCACTCTGTGAACAGCCTGCTCTTTGAGAAATTTCTTTTTGTGTCTTACCCTCCTGATGGAGGGTATCAATGATGGTCCTCTGGACAGCAGTCAGATCAGCAGTCTTCCCCATACTTGTGATTTAGTTTACTGAACCAAGCTGAGTGTTTTTAAGGCTCAGGAAACCCTCGCAGGTGTTTCGAGTTAATTAGATGATTCAGGTGATTAGTTGAATAGCCTACTTGTATACTTTTTCATGATATTCTAATATTTTGAGATAGGATTTTTGAGTTTTCTTAAGCTGTAAGCCAAATTCAGCAATATTAAAATAATAAAAGGCTTGAAATAGTTCAGTTGATGTGTAATGAATCCAGAATGTATGACATTTTTGTTTTTTTAATTGCATTACAGAAAGTAAAGAACTTTATCACAATATCCTAATTATCTGAGACAGTCCTGTATATATTACATATATACATACCAGCAATGGTATTAGGACTACAAACACACAGTTAACGGTAACATAGAACACTGATCTACATTTAAGACCCTCCCTGAATACATTGTGACAGTTTAAATATGTGAATATTTTTTACATTGTTTTAGTTATAAACTCTGTTTTTTTGTTATATAAATTCACGCCGCATTCACACACACAAAAGCTTGTGCGAGTTGTTCGAAATTTAGGACGTGAGAACTCCCCTTAACCTCTTAATTTATGAGCTCTTTCTCGAATGGTAAAATTTTTTTGTAAATTTGCAGGTAACATTGTTAAAAGTTTTATACAGAACTATAGAAGTGTTATAATCGACAAGGTCTTGAAGTTTAAGCAATTTAGATTGAACAAATAGTTCATTGGTGTGATCCAGAAACTCAGTCTTATGAATGATGTGAACTGCTCATTTCTGTACTATGACTAAGGGATTTGTTACTCCTCCGTGAGTCATCACCTTATCGTGGTGGAGGGGTTTGCGTGTCCCAATGATCCTAGGAGCTATGTTGTCTGGGGCTTTAAGCCCTTGGCAGGGTCACCCATGGCAAACAGGTCCTAGGTGAGGGGCCAGACAAAGCATGACTCACAAGACCCCTTATGATGAATAATATTAATGGACTCAGGTTTCCCTTGCCCGGATGCGGGTTACCGGGGCCCCCCTCTGGAGCCAGGCCTGGAGGTGGGGCTTGAAAGCAAGCGTCTGGTGGCCGGGCCTGTCCCCATGGGGCCCGGCCGGGCACAGCCCGAAAAGGCAACATGGGTTCCCCTCCCCATGGGCTCACCACCTGTGGGAGGGGCCAAAGGGGTCGGGTGCGCAGAGAGTTGGGCAGCAGCCAAAGGCGGGGGCCTTGGCGGTCCAACCCCCAGCTGCAGAAGCTAACTATTGGGACATGGAATGTCACCTCTCTGGCAGGGAAGGAGCCTGAGCTGGTGTGTGAGGCAGAGAAGTTCCGACTAGATATAGTCGGACTCTCCTCCACACACAGCTTGGGTTCTGGTACCAATCCTCTCGAGAGGGGTTGGACTCTCTTCCACTCTGGAGTTGCCCACGTTGAGAGACGCCGAGCAGGTGTGGGCATACTTATTGCCCCCCGGCTTGGTGTCTGTACGTTGGGGTTTACCCCGGTAGACGAGAGGGTAGCCTCCCTCCACCTTCGGGTGGGGGGACGGGTTCTGACTGTTGTTTGCGCTTATGCACCAAACAGCAGTTCAGAATACCCACCCTTTTTGGAGTCCTTGGAGGGTGTGCTGGAAAGCGCCCCCTCTGGGGACTCCCTCGTTCTACTGGGGGACTTCAACGCTCACGTGGGCAATGACAGTGAGACCTGGAGGGGCGTGATTGGGAGGAACGGCCCCCCCGATCAGAACCCGAGTGGTGTTCTGTTATTGGACTTCTGTGCTCGTCACGGTTTGTCCATAACGAACACCATGTTCTAACATAGGGATGTCCATATGTGCACTTGGCACCAGGACACCCTAGGCCGCAGTTCAATGATCGACTTTGTAATCGTGTCATCGGACTTGCGGCCACATGTTTTGGACACTCGGGTGAAGAGAGGGGCGGAGCTGTCAATTGATCACCACCTGGTGGTGTGTTGGCTCCGATGGCGGGGGAAGTTGCTGGCCAGACCTGGCAGGCCCAAACGTATTGTGAGGGTCTGCTGAGAACGTCTGGCAGAATCCCCTGTCAGAAAGAGTTTCAACACCCACCTCCGGCAGAACTTCTCCCTTGTCCCGGGGGAGGTGGGGGACATTGAGTCCGAGTGGGCCATGTTCCGCACCTCCATTGTTGAGGCGGCCGATCGGAGCTGTGGCCATAAGGTGGTTGGTGCCTGTCGTGGCGGCAATCCCCGAACCCGCCGGTGGACACCAGCGGTAAGGGATGCCGTCAAGCTGAAGAAGGAGGCCTATGGGCCTTTTTGGCCTGTGGGACTCCGGAGGCAGCTGACAGGTACCGGCTGGCCAAGCGGACTGCGGCTTCGGCGGTCGCCGAGGCAAAAACTCGGACATGGGAGGAGTTCGGTGAGGCCATGGAAAACGACTTCCGGACGGCTTCGAGGAAATTCTGGTCCACCATCCGGCGTCTGAGGAGAGGAAAGCAGTGCACTATTAACACTGTGTATAGTGAAGATTGTGTACTGCTGACCTCGACTCAGGACGTCGTGAGTCGGTGGAGAGGATACTTCGATGCCCTCCTCAATTCCACCGACACGCCTTCCTTTGAGGAAGCAGAGTCTGGGGACACTGAGGTGGGCTCTTCGATCTCTGGGGTTGAAGTCACTGAGGCGGTTGGTAAGCTCCTCGGTGGCAAGGCCCCGGGGGTGGATGAGATCCGCCCGGAGTTCCTAAAGGCTCTGGATGTTGTAGGGCTGTCATGGCTGACACGCCTCTACAACATCGCGTGGACATCGGGGACAGTGCCTCTTGATTGGCAGACCGGGGTGGTGGTCCCCCTTTTTAAAAAGGGGGACCGGAGGGTGTGTTCCAATTATAGAGGAATCACACTCCTCAGCCTCCCCGGTAAAGTCTGGGGTTCTGGAGAGGAGGGTCCATCGGGAAGTCGAATCTCGGATTCAGGAGGAGCAGTGTGGTTTTCGTCCTGGCCGTGGAACAGTGGACCAGCTCTACACCCTCAGCAGGTTCCTCGAGGGTGCATGGGAGTTCGCCCAACCAGTCTACATGTGTTTTGTGGATTTGGAGAAGGCGTTCGACCGTGTGCCTAGGGGAATCCTGTGGAGGGTGCTCCGGGAGTACGGGGTACCGAGCCCCTTGGTAAGGGCTGTTCGGTCCCTGTACGACCGGTGTCAGAGTCTGGTCCGCATTGCCGGCAGTAAGTCGAATTCGTTCCCAGTGAGGACTGGACTCCGCCAAGGCTGCCCTTTGTCACCGATTCTGTTCATAATTTTTATGGACAGAATTTCTAGGCGCAGCCGAAGCGTTGAGGGTTTCCAGTTTGGTGACCTCAGCATTGCATCTCTGCTTTTTGCAGATGATGTGGTGCTGTTGGCTTCATCAAGCCATGACCTCCAACTCTCACTTGGAAGGTTCGCAGCCGGGTGTGAAGCGGTTGGGATGAAGATCAGCACCTCCAAATCCGAGACCATGGTCCTCAGCCGGAAAAGGGTGGCATGCCCTCTCCGGGTCGGGGATGAGATCCTGCCCCAAGTGGAGGAGTTCAAGTATCTTGGGGTCTTGTTCACGAGTGAGGGTGGGAGGGAGCGGGAGATTGACAGGCGGATCGGTGCAGCGTCTGCAGTGATGCGGACTCTGCACCAGTCCGTTGTGGTGAAGAAGGAGCTGAGCCAAAAGGCGAAGCTCTCGATTTACCAGTCGATCTACGTTCCTACCCTCACCTATGGTCACGAGCTGTGGGTCGTGACCGAAAGAACAAGATCCCGGATACAAGCGGCCGAAATGAGTGTCCTCCGCAGGGTGTCCGGGTTCTCCCTTAGAGATAGGGTGAGAAGCTCGGTCATCCGGGAGGGGCTTGGTGTCGAGCCGCCACTCCTCCGCGTTGAGAGGAGCCAGTTGAGGTGGCTCGGGCATCTGGTTCGGATGCCTCCTGGACGCCTCCCTAGAGAGGTGTTCCGGGCATGTCCCACCGGCAGGAGGCCCCGGGGTCGACCCAGGACACGCTGGAGACACTATGTCACTCGGCTGGCCTGGGAACGCCTTGGAATCCCGCCGGAGGAGCTGGCTGAAGTGGCTGGGGAGAGGGAAGTCCGGGCTTCCCTGCTAAAGCTGCTGCCCCTGCGACCCGACCCCGGACTAAGCGGAAGATAATGGATGGACTAAGGGATTTGTTGTATTATGATAGGTATTTCCCCACACAGTATGTAAAATATGGAAGAATCAAAGTACAGTAGAGTTGAAACGATTACTCGAATAATTTGAGTAACTCGATTTTAAAAATTGATCGAGGCATTGTCTCCGCCTCGAGTAACAGCTTAATTTTGCTAGCTCAAAGCAAGACGTTTTGCCCAAACTACTTTTAATGTGGCACAACGCGCTGACGTCACGTGCGTAGAGGAAGAAGCAATAATACGCCGCTACAAACTACGCCAACGTTGCTACAAACTAAGCCCACATGATGCTACGGTGGTAGCGTCCGATGCGTCCCATAGATATCACTTGTATATACAACCAGATAAGAAATGACAGACTTGACGGCGTTAGCACATGTATACAGAAATAGATGCGAAATTACAGACTCGCTGGCGTTAGTAAACAGCCGCCATCTTAAATCCGAAGACTTCTCAGCGCTAATAAATAACATTAACGTACCACTGTACCTTGCTAACGTAACGTAACTGTCGATGCGTGGCTAATGTGTCTTACATACAGGCTTTATTTAATCTAAAAACAGCGCTATAGAGTGATGAGGGTGTAAAATAAAAACATAATAAAGCTAACTGTCAGTTTTAGCTTGGTCGTCATTGCTGGATAAAACACCAAGTAGCACTGGTGCCTAATGTGCTCCAATACAGCAGCAGCTAGAACTTAAATATAGGTTGACACAAATGTAAATTCGATTGAAACACGTAGGAAAAGCACTTAACTTTTAAGTGATGTGTGTTACCAAGCGTAACGACATTTTTAGGTAAGAAATTCGAATGTCTTTTATAAGATCTAGAAGTTTTTTTGAGTGAAAGCAGTGAATTTTTTGTTCTATTTTTCTAGTCACATCTGAGATGCAATTGTTGGCTGTTTTCAGCAATGTACAGTTGTGGTCAAAAGTTTACATACACTTGTGAAGAACATAATGTCATGGCTCTCTTGAGTTTCCAGTTATTTCTACAACTCTGATTTTTCTCTGATAGAGTGATTGGAACAGATACTTCTTTGTCACAAAAAACATTCATGAAGTTTGGTTCTTTTATGACTTTATTATGGGTGAACAGAAAAAAGTGATCAAATCTGCTGGGTCAAAAATATACATACAGCAGCGCTAATATTTGCTAACATGTCCCTTGGCCATTTTCACTTCAATTAGGCGCTTTTGGTAGCCATCCACAAGCTTCTGGCAAGCTTCTGGTTGAATCTTTGACCACTCCTCTTGACAGAATTGGTGCAGTTCAGTTAAATTTGCTGGCTTTCTGACATGGACTTGTTTCTTCAGCATTGTCCACAAGTTCTCAATGGGGTTTAAGCCAGGACTTTGGGAAGGCCATTCGAAAACCTTAATTTTAGCCTGATTTTTCCATTACCACTTTTGATGTGTGTTTGGGGTCATTGTCCTGTTGGAACACCCAACTGCGCCCAAGACCCAATCTTCGGGCTGATGACGTTAGGTTATCTTGAAGAATTTGAAGGTAATCCTCCTTCTTCATTATCCCATTTACTCCCTGTAAAGCACCAGTTCCATTGGCAGCTAAACAGCCCCACAGCATAATACTACCACCACCGTGCTTGACGGTAGGCATGGTGTACTTGGGGTTAAAGGCCTCACCTTTTCTCCTTTAAACATATTGCTGGGCATTGTGGCCAAACAGCTCGATTTTTGTTTCGTCTGACCACAGAACTTTCCTCCAAAAGGTCTTATGTTTGTCCATGTGATCAGCAGCAAACTTCAGTCGAGCCTTAAGGTGCCGCTTTTGGAGCAAGGGCTTCCTTCTTGCACGGCAGCCTCTCAGTCCATGGAGATGCAAAACACGCTTGACTGTGGACACTGACACCTGTGTTCCAGCAGCTTCTAATTCTTGGCAGATCTGCTTTTTGGTGATTCTCGGTTGAATCTTCATCCTCCTCACCAATTTTCTCTCAGCAGCAGGTGATAGCTTGCGTTTTCTTCCTGATCGTGGCAGTGACAAAACAGTGTATACTTACAAACAATTGTTTGCACTGTTACTCTTGGGACCTGCAGCTGCTTTGAAATGGCTCCAAGTGACTTTCCTGGCTTGTTCAAGTCAATGATTCACTTTTTCAGATCCATGTATGTATATTTTTGACCCAGCAGATTTGATCACTTTCTCTATTAACCCATAATAAAGTCATAAAAGAACCAAACTTCATGAATGTTTTTTGTGACAAAGAAGTATCTGTTCCAATCACTCTATCGGAGAAAAATCAGAGTTGTAGAAATAACTGGAAACTCAAGAGAGCCATGACATTATGTTCCTCACAAGTGTATGTAAACTTTTGACCACAACTGTATATCTAAATATATTGTCTAAAAATAGTTCAATATTAAGTGAATTGTCCTATTTTCTCATGTATATTTATGATTGCTCTTTACCTAAAAAAATGTTTTATCCGATTACTTGATTAATGGATGGAATTTTCAGTAGAATATTTAATTACTGAAATAATTGATAGCTGCACCCTTAGTTAGGGATGGGAATCGAAATCCAATTCCAATTCGGAACCGGTTCCGAGTGTTTCGAGGCCTCGACATCACAATGAAAAAGCCTTAACGATCCCTTTAACGATTCCTAAAGACGCGTATTGCGTCGTGACGTGTCTTGTTGTCCAGACGCATCAAACTAGCATGGCGCCAAGAACCACTCGCTCCAAAGTTTGACTACACTTCACCAGGAAAGAGTGTGAAAATGAAAGGTTACGACGGGTAAGCACGAGCATTGCAGCCATAAACATAACAATGACAGCACGTAGGTTCAAACGCTCGAAAGTGTGTCTTCACTTCATGAGGAAAAATTACAACAAAGCGACTTGCAGTCATTGCATGGTGGAGATAACTGCATCGGGAGGGAATACGACTGCGCTGTCCTCACAGAGAGGCTAAGGCTCAGTCCTGGCTATACAGCTAGCTAAACTCCCAAATGACGATGCAGAAGACGTTGGTATAATTTGCTGACTTTATTCAACCATCACTTGAAGAGTGAAACTAAGAATAGAAATGAAACAAATCAATTTCGTCCCCAATAATGAACAGGTTTGCATCAACGTAAATCAGCGATGATTAGCTGCTAATAACAGTAATAACAAATGATTAGCATTCGTTCGCTAGCATTAGCACATCGTTCAAACCACTACACAACTGGATTTAAGTGTCCGATCGCGAGTGGAAACACAACAACAACAACACAAAAGAGGATACATACAGGCGTTGCCTCTGTAGATATTAACATTAACAAAGAATGTAGGCTCGTAGAAGTGTTTCCCTCTCTCACTAACTCGCTCACTCGCTTGGATGCGGCATTTCTTCTTCGGGTGTAAGCGCGCTCTTCTTCACGTGAGCGCGTTCTTCTTCGCGTGAGGAAGCGCAAGGGTGCCCCCACCTGAGCGTGTAAGCGCCACAAAAACTAAAAGGCATGCATTTCAATGTAATGGTAAATAATACATGTTAACCCAGTGGTCCTTAAACTGCGGCCCGCGGCCCAAATACGGCCCGCCTCCACATTTGGTCCGGCCATTTTGATTTTTTTTTTCTTTTCCTCAATCGTGTTATTTATTTCCTGGCCTTTTCCTTGAAGATTTCAGAGAGGGTCATTTGGTTATTATCTAGTTAATTAATAGTGTTTTTATTATTAATTATCATTATTATTATTATATTATATTATTATTTTTATTTTATTTACTTTCATTCCGTGAAGAATCCAGAAAGGGTTATTTGAATGTGGCTTTCTGAAAAACAATAATTTTTTACATTTATGCACTTCTGCAATCGTCACACTTTTTCTGTTACAAACTGACCCCGGCCCCTCATCATAGAAGGGAAAAGTTATGTGGCCCTCACAGGAAAAGTTTGGGGACCCTTGCTTTAACACATATTGCCAAAGGCAGAACAACAACCTATCTGCCAATATATACCAATATTTTTTTATTTCTTTTAGATAAATGTTTCAGTAAAATGTTACACATTCTTGTGTATTTGCCACTTATTGCCACAGTTAACATTGAGGCTTTGGGCCTCTTTTGATCTCGTTGTGAGTTTGTAAGGTTGTGACTTCTGATTAAACAAACTCGATGCCAATCAAAACGCTTGTTCTTCTTTTTCCCCAAATTAGAATCGATAAGAGAATCGATAAAGAATCGAATCGTTAAGCAATATCGATAATGGAATCGGAATCGTAAAAATCCTATCAATTCCCATCCCTACCCTTAGTACAGAGTAAGGAGTGCATTCTGATCGAGATGTATTTTACCTTTATTCCAAATTGAAAGGCTTTTTGAATTGTTGGTTTTTATGTGTCTGACGTGGGTTTTTCAGGACACCTTGTTCGCAATTATGACCCCTAAAAATTTGGTCTTAACAACATTTTCAATTTGTACACCTTCAATATTAAATGATAATTCAGTATCAGTTTTTAAATTCCCAAAAATCATTGCTTTAGTTTTACTCGTATTGAATGTAGGGCTGTCAAACGATTAAAAGTTTATACATACAGCATACATACATTTTATACACAGCTTAAAAATTAATTAATCGTAATTAATTGCAATTCAAACAATCTCTAAATTATGCCATATCTTTCTGTAAATTATTGTAGGAATGGAAAGACACAAGACGGATATATACATTCAACATACTGTACATAAGTACTGTATTTGTTTATTATAACAATAAATCCACAAGAAGGCATTAACATTATAATATAACATATTATAATAAAAAAAATCCATGCCGTTCTTCCACAGTGTCTTTAACTACGTAGGATAGTGATTGAAATACACCGCAAGGTGTCAATGGCGAGTTTTAAATCACTTAGAAATCAAGCCAATGAGTGTGTTTCGTCCGTCGACTGACGCCTTAGTTCCCTCTTTCCATAGTACTTCACAGTCATTTGAGTGCTGGCTTCACACCGTACGAGACCTCTGATAGTTTGTATATTGTGACTAAATATTGCCATCCAGCGTATTTTATTGAGCTAAACGAAATGTTTGAATAGAGTTTGACTAAAGTCTGAGTGAGTTTTATGTGTATTTTGCATATCTATTTTGATTGGGAATGAACTTTTTTTTTTTAGAGATAGGAATATTATTTTTGTTGTGCTTTCACTGAATGATACTTATGTTTGTTGTGAAGGCGTTGCTGAAGCTTATGCCAATAAACGGTGCAGTCCGATGAATGCGAGTGTCCACTCGCCTTTCTCTGCCTCTTAGCTCTCAATGTGCAAAAAACAGCGTCATTGTGATCTGTTTGAGGCAATGCATCAGCGGGTCATTCCGCGCATGCGTTAAATACGTCAAATATTTTAACGTGATTGATTTGAAAAATTAATTACCGCCTGTTAACGCGATAAATCTGACGGCACTAATTGAATGATTATTTATATCCAACCATTCTTTAAGGAAGATTAGTTCCTTGTTCACAGTAGTTACAAGTTCAGTGTAACTGTCACTACTGTAAAAAATATTAGTGTCATCTGTGAGCAGACTGAGTTTCATTCCTTGCAATACATTAAAAACATCATTTATACATAGAGAAAAGTTTAGGCCCCAACACTGACCCCTGGTCAGTTAATTTTCTATTTTTACAATCTGTTTTGATGCAATCTATTAGAGCTCTGAAAAGCTCTATATGAATAAAATATTTTATTACTTGTAATATTTGAGTACTTACGGGAGCTGACTGTGTCCACGTATTGAGGCAGATAAGGTGCCCATAAATCAATTGTGTCCTTACGACCTGATTGGCCGATTCTTCTCAACTCTGCCAACAATAAAGCTTGTGCTGCTTCCCGCACCTATATCAAAATACAGTGATTTCAGTTAGTATGGAGAATGGTTTTATGGTTCATGCATATTATAAAGGTTTCTTGTGATAGAACTGACTGTTTTACCTCAAGACAGCGGTCCTGCCATCTCCTTGCCAGCATCTCTAATAGCGGAGGTCTAAACTTATCCAGGCCCAAAAGGTCAGGGAGCATAACACAGTGCATTGCCGCAAGCTGGCTCCAACCTGCAAATACACACAGAGTAATTTCATAGAATATTTACTTTTTAAGAAAAAAATATTACATAAAAAAATAAAAAAAAAACACACTTTCGTTCACAAAAAGACCACAGTACTTCATGCATTTTCAGTTTTTGATATTGCGCTAGTGTCAGACAAGATGGATGTTAGACCGGCTGAATCCTTGGAAACACCAAGCATAATTACATTCTGATTGAAAATGTAATTATGTCAACATTACTGGAACATCCCCACATGAATGTAAAAAAAAATTGTCTAATTTTAAAGTTCTCCCTTCGAAACAACACTTTTTTTTCAACGTGGTGGTAATACTCCAAACATCTTTTTAGATGAATATTAATATTTTACTTCTACCATCAAAATCAGGAAGAGCTGAGCAGATCGTATTTGAAAGAGCTCTAAGCAATTCTTTGTGGAATGTTTTGCTGTTTTTTTTTTTTTTTTTTTTTTTAAATGTACAGACAAGAAAAAATATATGCATCACTAACTACGACTGGAGTTTCTCAAGGACAGCGGTACCTTTACATACGAATTTAATTCGTTGCACCACCTGGTTTTTAAGTCGAGATGGTCGTATGCTGAGGAGGATTTTCCCTTAAGAATACATTATTGCTCAATTCGTTCCACAGGCCAACAACCTACGCTAAATCCTTAATAAATACTGCTGGCACAATTACAAGTAGTAATAACAATAATAATAATGTAAAAAAATCGGGCTCCAATGGGGCCGTTGTGTTTTGCATGCTGTTCCTGAACGCACGAATGACTGACGAGAGACAGAGAGAGACAGAGAGGGATGCTTTTTTTCATGTTGTTGTCAACTACAGAGGACAGAAGCCATGTTGTGTTGCACAAGTTCGTAAATAAATGATTAAAATCCTGACAAATCTGGCGGCTTCCTTGCCGTTGTTACAATAATAATAATGATAAATTGGAAACAAAAAAAACAACATTTTGATTGTCACCTTAACTCAGGGGTCTGCAAATCCGGTCCTAGATAGCTGCTATTCAGCTTGTTTTCCATGTCTCCCTCCTTTAACACACCTGAATGAAATGATCAGCTAATCAGCAAGCTCTGCAGGGGCCTGATAACGATCCTGATAATATGATTCAGGTGTGTTAAATGAGGGAGACATGGGAAAAAAAGCTGGATAGTGGCTCTCGAAGACCAGACTTGCAGACCCCTGCCTTAACTTATAGGGACTGGCAAAACTGTCAACAGTTCAGTCACACGTACACTAAGCTCATATTTTTTTTATCATTTCCTTCTTAATTTCAATCGTAAGCGTCACTTTTTTTTCACCACCTGCACTAATCATCTTTGGACCCATGTTGATTTCTCTCACAAGAAAATCCGCCGTGCGTTTGTCTTGCGGGAAAAACAATGAAATTGTGACGCTGTCGGAAATGGTTGGGTTTAAAGCCAGTCATAAATGACGACTCAAATTTTACGTCAGATGTCGAAAGGATCGTATGTCGATGCTATCGTGTGTCAAGGTACCACTGGACTTGAAAAGGGAAACCACTACAATTGAAGAAGTGGAGGTCTTAATCAAATCGGAATCCAATCTAAACCTCCAAAACTAACCATATCCTACACATTTAATAAGCCAGAACACTAAAGGAAAGGCACTGACACTGAACATAAACAAAGCACCTAGTTCATGCACATAATATTTTTCCATGTGGATTCTGGTGAAACGCTGTATACAAATATTCTTGTTTGATGTGAATGTTGAATGACTCCAACAAACGATTAGGGAGCATATACGTGAATGCAAACTTACCTCTACCACATACATAGACACATATACCGCACTAAAATGCTGGTAGAAAACTATACCTTCTGTGAGACATGGAGAATATGCAATTTGTTAAAAAAAAAAAAAAAACGTATCGATGGTTTAACAGAGTTGAATGTTTGTTTCAGGGCAAAAATGCCAATACCCACCTGTCGACAAACAATTTTGCATTAATAAATAAAATACATTCATTTAAATCAGATACATTAGCTCAAATAAAGGAATAGACCACTTTGAAGTTATTGAACAGCAATAAATTTCATTTGATCGCTTGAGGACAAAATCAGCTTTGATGGGACCAAACAATACTTGGTTGTGTAAGTAATCACAGTGAATTTGGTAGCTTGGTAGGGTAACAGTCAAGAAAAAAATGTACTCAAACCTTTGTCAGTGTAAACGTGGAATGTATGAATATTACACTTTCAGCAATGTCTATAGTTTATTGTCATTGTATGGTAACTGTGTATATGTGATGATTCACATGTGTCTGATGACTGAAATTATACACACAAATCATCATATGTGTGTCGTGTACACTGCTGGCCAAAAGTATTGGCACCCCTGCAATTCTGTCAGATAATGCTCAATTTCTCCCAGAAAATGATTGCAATTATAAATTCTTTGGTATGAATATCTTCATTGATTTTGCTTGCAATGAAAAAACACAAAAGAGAATGGGGAAAAAATGTAATCATTATCATTTTACAAAAAAAACTTTAAAAATGGGCCGGACAAAAGTATTGGCCCGCTCTGCCTAATACTTGGTCCCACAACCTTTAGACATAGTAACTGCGAACAACCGCTTGCGGTATCCATCAATGAGTTTCTTACAATGCTCTGCTAGAATTTTAGACCATTCTTCTTTGGCCAACTGCTCCAGGTCTCTGAGATTTGAAGGGTGCCATTTTCAGATCTCTCTACAGGTGTCCTATGGGATTCAGGTCTGGACTCATTTCTGGCCATTCTAGAAGTCTCCAGTGCTTTCGCTCAAACCATTTTCTAGTGCTTTTAAAAAGTGCGGTCAAGCAGTCCAGTGCCAGAGACAGCAAAGCAACCCAAAAACATCAGGGAACCTCCGCCATGTTTGACTGTGGGGACCGGGTTCTTTTCTTTGAAGGCCTCGTTTTTTTCCCTATAAGTCTATATTGATGCCTTTTCCCAAAAAGCTCTACTTTTGTCTAATCTGATCAGAGAAAATTCTTCCAAAACGTTTTTGGCTTTCTCAGGTAAGTTTTGGCGAATTCCAGCCTGGCTTTTTAATGTCTCTGGGTCAGAAGTGGGGTCTTCCTGGGTATCCTACCATAGAGTCACTTTTCATTCAGACGCCGACGGATAGTATGGGTTGACACTGTTGTACCCTCGGATTGCAGGACAGCTTAAACTTGTTTGAATGTTAGCCGAGGTTCTTTATCCACCATCCGCACAATCTTTCGTTGAAATCTCTCATTAATTTTTCTTTTCTGTCCACATCTAGGGAGGTTAGCCACAGAGCCATGGAATTTACACTTATTGATGACAATGTGCACGGTAGACACATGAACATTCAGGACTTTGGAGATGGACTTGTAGCCTTGAGATTGCCCATGCTTCCTCACAATTTTGCTTCTCAAGTCCTCGGACAGTTCTTTGTTTTGTTTTCTTTTTCATGCTCAATGTGGTGCACACAAGGACACAGGACAGAGGTTGAGTCAACTTTAATCCATTTTAGCTGTCTGCAAGTGTGAATTAGTTATTGCCACCACCTGTTATGTGCCAAGTAGCAGGTGCTGTTAATTACACAAATTAGAGAAGCATGACATGATTTTTCAAAGGTGCCAATACTTTTGTTCAGCCCATTTTGGGAGTTTTGTGTAATATGATAATGATTAAAAAAAAAAAAAAAAAACATTCTCTTTTGTGCTTTTTCATTGCAAGATATTACTACCAAAGCATTTGTAATTGCAATCATTTTCTGTGAGAAACTGAGCATTATCTGACAGAATTGTAGGGGTGCCAATAGTTTTGGCCAGCAGTGTATCTTCTGAACCAAATCGAAATTCTTTGGTGATTGGTTGTTAGAAACACTATATGTATATGTTGACTGTTGGCGTGTTAATAAAACATCTTCCGTGCAATAGAGCTATGAACACGAATAGACACAGTAGACTGGGTTAACAGCTGATTGCCTACATGTACTGAGATTTGGAAATTAGACATTACTTACATTACTTACTTAAAAACAACAACAATACTTAAATGCCAATGAAAAATGTTCATGGCGTTCATTGGTAAGATCACGGTGCATTCTGGCCAAATCGAATAACACCTATATTGGAAAATGTACGCTCAACAGCTCAAATTGCAAAGTACATCTACAATGAGTCAGTTACTTCTGCTGACACTGTCAAGTAAATTTAACATGCATGCAAACAAGCAAAAAACTGAAAACTTCCACATGCAACAGACATAGAAAACTGCTGGACTGCACATGAACAACTATAGACAAAACTACAGTCAATAGACAATGGTCAATGCACTCTCAAATGAAGCATTCTAAGACAGTTTTGATTGTTTGCAACTTCCACAATCCTGGGAATTTGAAAACAATAGCCTACACACAGTTAAATTCTTCATTATTACTTCATCTTAAACACTGACTGAGAGGACTGAAAGTGAATTGAACACATCAATGACAGACAAACACAGATAGACATAAAGTGTTGTACACCAAAAATGGACAAAGACAAGGAAAGAAAATGCATAGATGGACACTCAGGAACAGCGAAAGTAGAATGGAAGCGTTTAGACTGAGGCCTGAGGCAAGAGAAGCAAAAAGGTGAACAGCAACGGAGAGATGGACATGGATTTGGGGGATACCAATATGTAACGGGCTAAGGACATAAAAGTCTAAATCAAGTGTACTAAAATATGCCGTCAGTTTCATTTGAGGAGACTGCAACTATCATATAAGGAACAGAAGGAAGGGGATAGCATAGGACGGGAGGAAGAGGATCTCCAAAGGTTAGTGGGTGAATAAAGAACAGGGCAGTAAGATTCCTGTAAGCTGAACCCATTAGTTCAGTCAGTACCTTCATTGACTGAGGGGATGCTATGAGAAGCAGGACCAGGGCCAGGGGGCCTCTGAGGAAGTACCCCAGGGGCCCCTAGGGGCCCAGCAGTTGTAGCGGTAGCAGAAACGTTGGTGCTGGCTGTGGTGGCTACCGCAGCTTGTAAGAGGAAGAAAAGGAGAAAAATAGTGAAGAGCGAACGAAGATGTTAGAAGCTGTTAACTGTATACATACATTGACAAAACAGAAGGAGAGAAGCAGTCAAGTAGCAAGGACAAATATTTTACATTAAAAAAAAAAAAAAACTTAATGACTTAAAACATGCATTTAGAGTATAATAAATTGGAAAAAATCGTAAAAACAGTCAACAAAGCAAGGTATGGAGAAGTCAGGTTCCATGAACTGTAATGATAGTAATATAAAATATACAAAAACATCTTCTTATACAGGAATTAAACGGGTAAACATCAATATAATACAAAAAAATGTTCTAGTTTTGTATGTACATACTATACATAATACAATACTATCAAGCTAAAAAAGTTATTTTGCAAAAGAAGTTAAAATAAACTAATTAAAAAGAATCATTGTATTGCACTGTTAAATCACTGAGGAAGCAAATTCTATGGGAGCTTTTGGATTTCATGACAAACGTGTTTTCCGAAAATTTGCTGGAAATGTGACAAATTCTGTGTTTCTCACTGACATAGTCAAACTGAAAACTTGACACATTGAGTTCAAAATTTGAACGTGCATGAAACTCACTCAATTCATGAGGAAAAAAATGATTAGTATATAAATTAAAATACTACCGTATTTTTCGGACTACAAGTCGCACCTGAGTATAAGTCGTATCAGCCATAAAATGCCCAACGAAAAGAAAAAAAAAACATATATTAAGTTGCATTGGAGTAAAAGTCGCATCTTTGGGGGAAATTTATTTGATAAAATCCAACACATAGAACAGACGTGTCATCTTCAAAGGCAATTTAATATAAAATTACAATAGAGAACAACATGCTGAATAAGTGTACAGTGTACAGTGCATGAACAACGAAATGCGAATATAGGTCTACTGTCCTCACCAGGACGCTACGGCGGGCTAAACTCCCAAATGAAGATGCTGGACGTCCGTATAATTTGCTGAATCAATTTCGTCCTCGATACCAAACAAGTTCGCATCAACGTAAATAAATGATAATTAGGTGCTTTTACAGCAATGACAAAAACTGTTAGCATCCATTTGATAGCATTAGCATATCGTTCAAACAACAACACAACTGGCTCTAAGTGTCCGATCGCGGGTGGAAAACACACAACAACAACAGAAAAGATGATACACACAGGCGTTTCCTCTGTAGAGATATTTTACAAGCATAAACAATGAACGTAGCTTCGCAGCCGTGTTTCTCTCTCGCTGACTCGCCCACTCACTCACAGCTACGTAGCTGTGCGTCTTCTTCTGGCGTGTGAGCGCACTTCTTCATGTAAACAAGTGCGAGTGCGCCCCCACGTGGGCGTGAAAGCACCGCAAACTAAAAGCATGCATTTCAATATTAAAGAAGTCAATAACACAATTGAACACACATTGCCAAAGGCAGAACGCGAACGTGGCCATAGCTATTAAGACTTATTCAGATAACTATAGCATAAAGAACATGCTAACAAGTTTACCAAACCATCAGTGTCACCCCAAAACACCAAAATAACATGTGAAATGATATCATAATGTGTTAATAATTTCACACATAAGTCGCTCCTGAGTATAACCAGCCAAACTATGAAAAAAACTGCGACTTACAGTCCGAAAAATACGGTATTAGCAGTGACTGATCTTCAAAATTTGTAAAAAATAATAAAAACTATAACACAAAACCACGGGATAAAGTTTCCTATGTAAGAGCTCAGTAAAAAGTACAAGGACTGTAACATCACAGAAAACAGAAGGAAAATGACATTACTGTATACACTTAGACAACGTCTACACCAGGGGTGGGCAAACCGGTCCTCGAGGGCCGCAGTGGGTCCTGGTCTTTGTTCCAACTGATCCAGCACCGAGCTTTTAACCAATGAGGTTTCAATGGAAACAAGAAGCACCTGACTGCAATCAATTGATTGCACTTATAACACGCCAGATTGGTGAAAAGCTGTCCTCTTGATGGGTTGAAGCAAAAACCCGCACCCACAGCGGCCCTTTGTGGAATAGTTTGCCCAACCCTGGTCTACACCTAGCAGGGTGTTTTTTTTTTTTAAACGAGGATCCTAATATGTCGGGAAAAAATTACGTCCACACCAGTACGTTTGTAGGGAAAAAAGCTTCCACACCCAGCCGCGTTCATTCATTTTTAAGTACGTTCATAACAATGTGCGAAAAATTATTGTCCATAATACCCCCATCCTACGCATGTATTCTTCAATATGAAGCATTGCAAGAGTTTGTAAATAAATGGAAGCAAAAAAGCACTTGTCTAATTTACTCCAACTGTAAACATTGGACTCATGTGTGACGTAGGGACAGTTAGTTGCAGTCAATGACGTTTCCAGAGTTAAATCTTTGGTTATCAGTGTCCACATGATGGCGCCACAAACGCTGAATTCACCGATCTTCTATTTGGACGGTGGTTTTAAGAACCCTCGTTTAAATGTGTGCGTGGATGATAGGCCGAACCGTAGAAAAAGTTATTATTTTTTCCAAATGCCCTCTGACGTGTAGACATGGCCTTAGTTAAGAGATAAAAATTCATGTGTTTACTTTGGATATCAAGACTGACAAAATCAGCTCAAACCAAGGCCTGCAAATATTTAAGCGATAAGAGGACAAGAGTATCAGAATGGCACTACCACTTCCTTGTATCAAAGTGAATAAGTGAATCAAATTACATTCACACCCATAATTTGAAAAAAATATATGAAAATATATTAAATGTCGGACAACTGTTCCAGTAAAGTGCACACTTTGGGTGTTCAACCTGTCCTTGGCTGGATTCCAGAAACTTGGTAATTAATTGCATAATTCCTACATATATTCTGATAAAATTCAACATTTTAAATGAAAATTATTTTATTTTGAAGTTATTAAGTACATAGGGTAATATGTTTGGGCAATTTTGTCCAGTATATGTACACTAACTTTGCTTTAAAACAACTTAAGACGTTTGATTGTTATTAGTTGTTACATTGCTCAAGAAAAGATCTTTTATGTTCACATTTCCGAGGACCAGTTGACCTAGGTAATTTATGCAATAATTAGACATCTGTGAAGTAGGGCCCCCCATCAGACGCAAATTTATATAAAATTTATATCAATCTTGTGTTTGGTTGTGCTGTAAAAGTTTTGTTTGTACTGCTATAGTATTTAAGATACCGTACTATTTACAATTTTTTATAGGTCAATCTGAGGTAAACCTGACCCCCATTTTTTATTAAAAATGGCTAAAAATTGTGTCAATCGTTCATGCTTCGTTTGTGTTGTAAAAAGTCTCGTTTGAGTATCCTTTTTGAGATATTGAGATATTAATTTCGAGTAATGACTTTAGTACATACGCAGCATAAACAATTGACACAATTTTTAGCCATTTTTAATCAGAAGGGGGGGCTGGTTGACCTCAGAGTGAACGATTAAATAATTGTAAATATCTTAAAAACAATAGCAGCACAAACAAAACTTTTTACAGCACAAACGATTGACATCTTTTTTATATAAATTTGCCAACTTCACAGAGGTCATTTTTAGGAACAGTTGTCCAAGGACCTGCCTACAACTTTCGTAAACTCACCTATGATATCGAATGACAGTAATGTAATGTGACATTTTAATGCAGTTAGAAATAACCTACAGACAGCGTGCTTAAAACGAAAATGCAACAGGTTTTGTGAACCTCCCATCGCTACAATACACAGTAGAGGAGGCAGAAACTAAACAGAAAACAGTTACTGTAACATTCATTGTTGTTTGAGATAAAACAAGAAAACACAGAGCAAAGACTGAAAGTTGTAAGTAATAGCATTAAAAGATCAAATGAGAGTGAGTGCAGGAAATAAAACACTAGAGGCTGTAGTTCTCATGGTGCATTTTTTTCACCCTTCAGCACAAGCAGCAGGCTGAAGCCATGCAGGAGAAGGTGAAAATACAGGGGAAATTAACAAATAAACAAAGACAATGAAACAAACCAACAAATATAGTAAGGGCACCTAAAATAGGGGTCAGCAGTTTGCCAGCAAAAATTTGGGGAAAAATCTATTCATTTATTGTGAAAAAACCATAAATATAACTATATCATGTTTTTAACAGTTATAATAGAATCAACAAAAGCAACGGTTGCCTAATAATGCAGGATATTGTACTTTTTTTTTTTTCTTCAAAGAGAGACTATTAGCAGTCATTAGTACACAACACACACACCTAGTTAAAGTAGACTGAACAGAGGTCATGTCCAAGTAACCCCTCTGAATGAATGCACATGAATAGGAGTGTGGTGCGAATCAGTCCATGCGCTTGTCACGCTTCACCCCATTAGAAAATGACAATAGTACAAAACCACAATCCTTCCTCCCAAAAACACAAATGTACCATGCAAGGCTTGTGTGTGTGTGCACGTGTCTGCATGTGTGTGTATAAACAAATGTTCAGGTATTGTGCTTGACGAGTGTGCGCGTCTGTTTGCCAGATGGTGACAGATGGTTACAATGTCACCTACAGTGCATCAAAACAAGTTTCAACACTTTTGATTTAATTGTAAAATGATAACACTGACACTAATTTCTCAATTTGTGTTTATATTTGTGACAGACTTGGGTCGTTCATGATTATATGAATAATTATTTGCAGATGTAAACTTTAAAAATGAAATAATTGTCATGGCCAGTAAGAGTTTGATGAATAAAAATATTTTTTTTAAACAAAAGATTAATAAAAACATGTAGTGTTCAAGCAGATTAAGCTAATTTTTAGCAGTTTGTGATACAATTATTTTTCGAACAAAATAAAAGCTTTTGAAACTCAAAAGGCTTTGTCAGTAGTAATTAATTTTTAAGAGGGTTGAACTCCAGCTGTTAGACCTGTAATGTCAAAAATGACAAAAGAGTCCTTTTAAAAAAGCCACTGAACAAGAAAACACCAGCAGCTTCGTTCTATGAGCGTTTTTTTAAAAGTCTCTGTGGTATTTATTGCCAGTAGACTACATTCTGAGCCAATGTCCCCGCAGGGCCCCATGGGTGTGTGAAGCGTGCGCCCCCTCCTTTTGTAGTTACCTTGTTTGATCTGGGCTTGTAGCATGGGGTTGGAGTGCTGAGGGGGTGTGGCTGGCATCCTACGAGGAGTCTCCGGGGTTCCTCCTGGTCTGGGAGGCCTGCAGGAGGATCACAAAGACAAGGCATGAAATATTAAAAGAACAGGCAGGAGAAAGGTGGAAGAGCACACCAAAAAAAAAAATGGCACACATACCATCCACACAAAAGGGCATTGTGTGCGGAGGCTATTGAATTTTTAAAGGCAAAATCCTGCACCTGAACATTGCGGAGGAGACTAACTTTTAGAGACACAAATTACCAGAATGACAATCGACAAACATGATTGCACAGATACTGTATCAATGCATAGGAGATTGACGCAATTAAAATTTATTTTGGGGTGGGAACTTGGGCTGAACGATATTGGAAAAACCTTACACTGCAACTTTTTGGGGGTTTGCGATATGTATTGCAATATTAAAACTAGAAGAATTTCCACCAGATGACTTGAATAGAATCTGTTTGGGAAAATTATGGTTGGCTCTAGTGCTGCAACAATTAATTGATTAACTCGAGTATTCGATAAGAAAAAAAGATTCAAACTACATTTTGCTGCTTCGAGTATTCGTTTGATTAAAGTGGCGTCGTAATGGTTTATTTTGAAAGTGTTTGCATTCAGTTTTATTGATTTGGGTCGATACACTGCCCTCTAGTATGCCTCATTTCACATGGCTGAATCCCGCTGCTCTATGTTAAGACCAACATAAGCCAAGTTTTTGTTTGCGCTAATGTTTTTTTTTTTTTAAAATGCATTCATATTGTAGTTATAGTGGGAATGTGTCTGAACCATTTGTTTAGAGCGTTGAAAAAAAAGAAAAACATAGCGTTTTATAGCATTTAAGCTAGCGGGCTTTTGCTATGCAATTTAGCCGATTGTTTTTTTTTTTTTTTTTTAAATAAATCCTTATTTATTTATTTATTTTTATATCGTTTGAGGCTCAGCTCAGACATTTTAAATTTTTCGTGTTCTACATCCGATTACTAGATTGTTCGAAGTAACTAGTTCATCGATTAAACGACTACTAAAATAATCGATAGCTGCAGCCCTGGTTGGCTCACCATGTTTTTGTATTAGTGTATTGCATTCAGTATTTTATTACATTGTTTTTCCTGAGTTTCCCATTTGTTTTTCTCATTTTTCCTTGTATTCCTAATTTTTTTCTCTTTATTTTATATTCTTTAACAATTTATCATTTTCTTCATAATAAAAACTTTATCTTAGTTGCTGTAATTTTTTATTGCTGCATTACAGATTTAAGGTGCTTCAAATTTAATTGTATTTATTAATTAATTTATTTAAGAACTGAAAGTGCAAAAAATTGAAAAACCACGATATACGATTGTATTCATATAATACCGCTTAATCCAGGCCAAGGGGGGTTTATCTGTGAATAATGAAGATTGCTGCATATAAAAGGCATGAAGCCATGTCTCAGCACATTTGCTGCTTTTAATAAGTTGGGGGTCGGCCTCCCGTGTTTTGAGAGCCGCATGTGGCTCTTTAGGGCTGCCCTAGTGGCTCCCTGGAGCATTTTCAAAAATGTTTGAAAATGGACAAAGATGGTTGAGGGAAATTTATTTTTTGTTTTGATATGGTTTCTGTAGGAGGACAAAAATGACACAAACATTCTTAACGTTTTCCAATGCAGCAAAAATGTGTAGAATAAATGTTAAATTAGGCTAGGTTCATATCGCAGGTCTTAATGCACGAATCCGATTTTTTTGTGTTTTTCCGACTCGAGTGACAGTCGCATAGAAGTGGACCATTTCAAATCCGATCTCGGTCACTTTCGTATGTGGTTTAAATCCGATCTGGGCCACATTTTTCCAGAATGTGGTGGGCGGTCTCAACTGTCAAATCTCCCGAATTGGAATACATGCAGCAATTACGTCAGCAAAGAGCGAGAAAGACTGGGCACTACGGTAGCGGTGCAGCTGTACGTTAGCGCCTAGCTTGCCTTGAACACGGCTTTTGAGGAAGGGTCGGGCTTGGTAACAGTCATAAAAAAATTAATTAATTAAAAAAAATGGGCTCAGAATAAGCCTGAGAATGCTCGGTTTTTCTTTCTGCTTTATATGAGCAATATTTCAAGATTGCTTACACGGCTGAGAGTCGCAAACTGTCCGTATGTGTGTGTTTCATGCACGGACAGTGCGTGCATGCTATCGATCCATATAAACTTTGAATATGTGACTAAACAGGGATTATTTATGTCTGTTATTTGTGCCCTCTTATTGAAAATCAAAATATGATCACCAATGAATGATGTTGTGCCAGCAAGTGTGGTGATTTGTTTTGATGAAAATAAACATTAAATCATGAAGACTCATTATGTATTTTTAGCCGACTCAATCATTTTGATAGTAGGCTAATATATATAGACATATATATTTGGTTTTTTGGCCCAATATGGCTCTTTCAACATTTTGGGTTGCCAACCCCTGTTTTAAGTGTTCAAAAATAATAACAATCGCAGATCCTGCGGTTGGACTATTGGGCATACGCACATCGCGATGGCGATATTTAAACAATATATCGCGCAGGCCTAGTGATGGCTCTACTACACTACCACTATGGATTTAAAATGAAATGAACAAGACCTCATTGTGGCGCTGATTTTTTTTCTTTTTTAACATAACGTAAACATTTGAGGAAAAATGTACTGTTTTTTAAGTGGTTGTAACTCGTAGACATAGCTTACAGACTAGCCACTGACTGTGATTAGTCCTGTTATGGTGGGAGGGATGGGCCATAAGCCCGGATGTAAAAATGAGTAAAATCATGTCACTAAAAAAGTAATCTAAGATCACCACAAAAACTCCTCCCTGCTGAGGAGGTGCAAAGGATTTTTTGCCATAACTCAGCATTCAGCAAAAAAAAAAAAAAAAAATTCTCAATCTTTGTGCATATTTTCAGCACTTCGCAGTACATGTATTTAGAAACAAAACATCAGCATGAGGGATCATGCTAACTCAATACATTCTGTATTTGTTACCTGGCTGGTGCCTTCTTCATGTGTTCTCCAACAAAGGTGGCATTAGTCATGCCCATCAGAGTGTTGGCCAGAGAGATGACGGACAAGAGGTGCTGTGTAGTGACCGCCCTTGACACACCGTATGTCCCCTTGCCAACAATGTCTGACAATGTCAGTTTCCGTCCTGTAGCAAGGGACAACTGTCGCAGCAAAGATTCCTGAAAAACAGAGGATGATAAATAAATCATATAAAGGCAGGTGATGGTGAAAAAAAATCAAAGGTCACGTTTTTTAAGTTTTTTTAAACAAAAGTTCCAAACATATTACTGTCCTACCATGCCGCCTTCATAATTTGAATTATTTTTAAACAAGAATAACGTTAAAAAAATGCTTGTCTTTATCAAATGCTTCATTGAGTCCAATCACGCTTTGACACTCACGCTGCAGAGAACAGCCTCTCACTTACATAATGAGTTGCCACAGCACACTTATGCAAGTTTCACAATGATTGACAGATTTGTGCCTTTGAGATCCAAGCTACAAACTTGTCACTCAACGTTGACTTTAAGTACCAAACGCACTGCTTACCAGGAGCAATGGTGAGAGGCTGTGGCGCTGTACGAGCATGAAGCAGAAAAACATGAATATATTTTTTAAAATTAAAAACCCGATCTTTTTCACCCGTTTTCGATCCGATGAAAAATGGCGCGATCGGCCCGATTTCCAATCACATGATTGGATTGAGACATCCCTACTCATTATAACATAAGACTAGGGACACATCATTATGTATTATTATGATCTTTGCAATTTGAAAAGTTAACATTTTCATTCCAAGTAGGAAACATTTAAGTAAAATAAAAAATACTGGGTATAGTAGCTTGGATTATACCTCATTCAGAAAGTATGTACACATTTTTTGCAATATACTGTATATATATATATATATATATATATATATATATATATATATATATATGTATATATATATATATATATATATATATTTTTTTTTTTTTTTTAATTTACGACACAGCACTGTGGCCGAGGGGTCAGCAAATCCAGGCTATGTTCTTTTCTTGTGTAGTTAGTAGGTTATTGGAGTTTTGTCAGGGTCATGTGGCTTCCTAGAACTGTGAATAATAGTGATTTATTGAGGAATCTAAATTGTCATTAAGTGAATTTTTAATGTTTGTCTATGCGTCTTGCGATTTGATGGTGACCAATCTAGGATGCACGCCACCTCTCGTCTAAGTAACCTGGGATTGAATACAGCTCAACCATGACACTGATGAAAATACACATTATAGAATCTAGCATTGATCACTGATCTCTGTATTGATCAAGCAAGTGTTAGTAGTGCTGCAGCTATTAATTGATTAACTTGAGTAATTCGATTAGATAAAAGACTCGACTTAAATTTTGCTGCTTTGAGTATTCGTTTAATTAAAGTGGCGTTGTCATGGTTTGTTTTGAAATTGTTTGCATTTAGTTTTATTGATTTGGGTGGATACACTGCCCTCTAGTGGCAAGAGTGAATATAACTCATTTCACATGGCTTACTCCATCTGCTCCCTGTTTAGACCAACATAAACTAAGCTTTTGTTTGAGCTAATGTTTTTTTTTTTTTATGCATTCATAATTTAGTTCATAGGTATATTCAGCCATTTTTTGTGGTAACGATTTGTTAAATGCATTGTTTAAAAAAAAAAAATTAGCATTTTATAGCATTTAAGCTAGCGGACTTTTGCTATGTAAATTAGCCATTTCTTCTTTTGTTGTACTTAGAGTCTCGCATAGTTACTTTTTTATACAATTTGAGGCACAGCTCAGTTATGTTGATTTTTTATGTTCCTTATCCGATTACTCGATTATTCGAACTAACTAACAATGATTAATCGACAACTGAAATGATCGATAGCTGCAAGGATATGGCTGAAATTAAGTGATTGGTTTTGGAATAAATTTAAGCGCACTACTTGGTTGCATAAATGAGAGTCAACTATGAGAAATTCCTCAATTCTAGTAGCATTATTCTGCTCAGTATACTAGCATTTTTTATTTTTTTTTAATTACATAAAAAATTTAATTCTTTGATTGTTATATTTTCCTGTAATTGATCAAAAATATTCAGTCAATAATGTAACCAACGTAAAAGTCCACCCCAAACAAAAAATAAATAATCAAGCCAGAAAAGCAGTTCATGTAAATTTGGGTTGGCTGCAATTGTGAAATCTTGGAATAACTAACAAATCTGCCTGATTGGTCCATACCTTGAAGGTGGGTAGCATCAAGGACATGTGACCCCCTCTTGAAATCAGGCCAAACGAGATGGGGCAGTGTGGCCTGAGCATACCAAGTCTGTCCAGACAGATACCATCCAGCTGCTCGTTGAGGCCCCAAGCATGCAAGCAGGACATGAAGAGTTTCGCCGTGTCCATTGTCAGGTTATATTCCAGAAGACTCAGAGACTTTGACTTCTCCTCGCGCCTCCTCATCTCCTCTTCTTCTTCCTCATCTTCGTCCAGTAGATGCTCCTTGATGGTCTCCTTCATTGTTTCCTTAACCTAATTTGAAAAGGAGATGTTAATATAAGGGATTAAAAACAAGTCTTTAAGTAGTTTTTTTTTTATGTTCATTGGACGTGATGTGATATTTGACCTCGATCGTCATCAGATTCGGACTTTTGAATGTAAAAATACAAACATAAAATGTAATATTTAATGTTATTGGCAATTTCGGATGATTGTGTGTCTATTCCTGACCTGCTTAAAGATCTTGTTGGCCAGGAAAGAGCCTCCCTTGTCAGCCCCAGCCTGGCTTTTTTGCAGGGTCTCAGGGGACACCAACATGGGATTTGGCCTCTGAGCTTCTTCTGTCAACAACTGGATGATCACCGCTTCCACGTCAAAGAATAGGACATGCATGTCTGGGTCTGTGAGGTTGGTCTTCATTGCTTGGACCACTAGTGCGTTGTGAGAGTATTTGGGCAAGTTTCCCTATTGAGGAGAAGGAACATTTAAAAAAAAAAAAAAAAAAAAAAAAAAAAAAGTCAATAAACGTCTAGTCACGCTAAAACACACAAATATATGTCAAAGAAGAAAACTTTCTAAATCTCATTTTAAGTAGAAGCCGTTGTCTGCTATGCATAATCATTACAACAATTCATTTTAAATCAATCTCACAAAAACAGTTATTTTAAGAGGAAAAATTATAAAATTATTCTTGGCCAGGTACCAGTGTTAATGGCGCTGTGTTTTACTGGATGAACATTGCCATCTAAAGGCTAAGGGCTACATTGCACTCAAGTATGACTAATGAACATGAAACACACTGCTTAGGCTCTTGTGATTTTTTTTAAATTTATGTATACATTCATGTATTAGGGCTATAAAATTTTAGGGGAAAAAAACAAACTTTCTGTATTCATTCATCAATATTTTTCTGACAAATATTGCAATCCAATTTGCGTTTTTTATATTTCATACTTTTAAATATATCAAACCACAATTCTGAATGAAGTAATTACTTTAACAGCAGTCTTAAGTTTTTATTTATTATTATTTTATCATTTCTGATTGGCCACCAAAGTCAGCAACGTAAGGTCGACATTGATTGGCGAATAGGTTTGTCACTCCAGTCACTCAAATGCGAGATTGGTAAAATTAAAAATAAATTAATACAAACTTCGCTTCATGCGGTTAGATTAGTCACAACCTCAATGTCAATTAAATGTACGTAACTCGTTCAGCTAAAAATTGAAACAAAAACAATTGTGTACAGGCTTCTTACAATGGTATGAAAAAAGTATGTGAACCTTTTGGAATTTCTAACATTTCTGCATAAAATCACCATCAAATGTGCTCTGATTGTCAAAATAACACAGATGAAAAAACAGTATCTGCTTTAACTAAAACTACCCAAAACATTTAAAGGTTTTTTTATTTTAATGAGGATAGCCTGCAAACAATGACAAAAGGGGGAAAAAATAAGTAAGTGAACCCTCTGCCTAAGGAAAATTAAAGAGCAATCGAAACCAATTTTTACCAAACATTTTAAGTCAGGTGTGAGCCCAAACACAGAGTTGTGGTTTAAAGCTGCCCTGCCCACTATAAAACACACACCCGGTAAGAATTGTATTGATGAAAAGCATTGTCTGATTTGCATCATGGCTCAGTCAAAACAGCTGTCTGAAGACCTGTGATCAAGGATTGTTGATTTGTATAAAGCTTGGAAAGGATAGAAAACCATCTCTAAAAGTCTGGATGTTCATCAATTGACAATCAGAGAAGTTGTCTACAAATGGACTTTGGCACTGTTGGTTCTCTGCCAAGAAAAGATGACACCAAGCGTTCACGCAGAATACTCAGATAAAAAAAGAACCTTAGAGTATCTGCTAAGGGCAGAGAAATCACTGGCAGATTCAGAAATCAATGTGCACACATCAACTACCGTAATTTCCTGAATATAACGCGCACTTTTTTTCCCCAAAATCAACTTGTAAAATCATGGTGCGCATTATAAACGGGTACATGGATGGAGACAGAAATATATATATATTACATATATATATATAAACCGATTTTTTTTTTTATTGACACGGCCACATTGTGTTGAAGAAACATATGCGGTGACCCGTTGCCGACCATTACGGTACGTGACGTCACAATTTTGTTTCGGTAATGCTTCACTCTAATCAGCCGAATGATTTCGTCTGTGTTAAATTCTGCTTTTTTTTCCCACTCTTCATAAAGCACAGAATTTAGTTTCTTGAACTCATTAGAGTCGACATTTATTGCAGCTCCGCAACTCGGACCATAACAAACGTAACAACAGACTTCCTGTGTGTGTCCGTCAACTATATCTGTCCCTCGGGGAACTCAAACCCAAATAACAATAGTTCCTATTGTTACTGTCGTGTTGACAGCGATGCGCTCTCACGGATTTCCGACTTACGTTCTCACTTTCATTTTACCGTATCAATCCATGGAAGAAACATTTATTCATCATGGTGAAACGAGCAACTTATACAGCAGCCTTTAAAAGAAAAGTCACATCTGTTTTGTTTTCTCCTAGATTCTGATAAGTTGGAGAAGTTGTCAAATCATATTATTACCGTACATATTGTCAGTTTATGGTAAAGTTTTGAACTACCAATGTCCTATGCTTCTGCTGTGTTTCACCAGTCAGTAAAATGACATTTCTGTATCTGTACACGAGCTCTGTTTTCTTGTATTCTTCTATTTATTGGTGCTAAAATTAGGGTGCGCGTTATAAACGGGTACAATAATTTTCCCTAGATTTTACAAGTAAATTTGGGGTGCGCATTATACACGGCTGCGCCTTTTATTCGGGAAATTACGGTATATGTAAAACTATGGCCAAGAATGGTGCTCATGGGAGGACCCCACAGAGGAAGCAATGCTGTCTAAAAAAAAATTGTTGCTCGTGTAAATGTTTGCAAAAAGGCCCTTGGGCACTCCACAGCAGTTTTTGCAAAATATTTTTTGGACTGATTAAACCAAAGTTGAATTGTTTGAGAGTAACACACAACATCATGTGTGGAGGAAAAATGCAACAGCTCCCAAACATCTCATCATCTTATCCCCACCGTGAAGCATGGTGGAGGGAGCATCATGATTTAGGGTTTTGCTGCCTCAGGGCCTGGGCAAGGTGCAATCATTAATGGAAGAATAATTTCAAGTTTATCAGGATGTTTTGCAGGAAAACCTTATGCCGTCTGTCAGACAGTTGAAGCTAAAAAGAGGATGGACGCTGCAACAAGACAATGATCCAAAACACAGAAGTAAATCAACTTCATAATGGTTACAGAAGAACAAAATACACGTTCTGGAGTGGCCAAGTCAAGCCATTGAAATGCTGTGGCATGACGTTAAGACAGCGCTTCATGCCAGACATCCTAGGAAGTGTCTGGTTGAAGTTATTGCTGTAATAGAGGGGGGCTACACAATATTAAATGTGATGGTTCACTTAAGATATTTTCCCCCTTCTGTCATTGTTTGCATCCTATCCTCATTAAAATATTAAAACCTATAAATGTTTGGGTGGTTTTAGTTAAAGCAGACACCTTTTTCATCTGTGTGATTTTGACAAAGATCAGATCACATTTGATTGTGATTTGATGCAGAAATGTGAGAAATTCCAAAAGGTTCAGATACTTTTTCATACCACTGTATATCAACGCTATACGATAACTCTGGAGTAAATTTACTCTTTTACAATTTTAAGATTCCGCATGACTCTTCAAAGACCAACAACTGCACGTTATCAATTGGTAATCGCTTTTCCACTCTGGCCATATTATTTACCTAAGAAAACAAAAGCCCAGTTCAGCAAAATGCCAGAGGACAAATACAAAGTCACATATTGACTTTCTTACAATTGACTAAAAGCTGTAACTGTAAACACAGATGATGGCTTGTAGTTGACTGGACCTAGTATTTGTGCAGAGTGAGAGCATGACATTTCATGGTCATTATCTTTCATCACAGACGGCAGGGGAGAACGCACGGCCACTCACACGGGATGGTGAATGGTTTTGACCCATGATGTTTATAGTTATTTGAGAAAAATGACCCTGGGGTGGGTCGCAACAACAACAATAAATTTGATGTATTTTTGATATAGCAAGGTACGAAAAATGCAGCTGTTGTGTGGTGGCCTTTTCAAAAAAGAACTGTAATTATGAGGGCTTATGAGAGGAAAATCCTGGGAGACATCTCCAATAAACAAACATGGGAAAGAATACAACAAAAACTATCTCGTAAAAGTAACATAAAAGCAGGGTAATATTATAAAAATATACAGCTAATTCATGTGGCTGCTATCGGTTTTGTGATAAGCACATCTCACTCATGGATGATTGAGTCAGAATTTGCAGCTTGAAAACCTAATCTCTCAACTCTGAACATTGTGAGCAAACCCATTTTGTTCTGTTAAAGAGTAAAGATTTTCAATGTTTGGAGGTTTGCAACAAAACTAAAAGATTTGAGTCCCAGCATCTACACAATTAGATGAACGATACCAGCACCAGTCTAATCACTTTTCAGTAAAACAATTTCTATTTCCGACTCCGTTGCAGTACCTTATTGAACTTCATTGAAATAAGACTGTACCTTGTCAGCGTTGTCTGCCGCCAGCAGATTGGTGGCAAGTGTTTGCAGTTTGTGCTGAGCCATGTTCTTTAGTGCCGCCAGGCTCCGGCGAGTCATTGCTTGCTTCAGGTTCACTGCCGAATGGCTCAAGGCATCCACTGTGGCAGGAGCCAGCTCATCACAGGCATTGAGTATTTCTACAGCAGTTATACCCATTACACAACGGTCCAAGGCCCCTGCAGACATCAAGTTGGATTTAATGGCATTAAATTAAGTAAAAAAAAAAAAAAACATGAGAATTATTTGTTTTTACAGGCTCTCTGCAATGTTCAAAGACACATTTATGACTTTTAAATACTTTGAGACCATAATGAATAAAATTTAAGACCCACTTCACATTGATACCTGCAAAAATCTAGATAAGTAAAATTGTCCAAAGGCCCAGTATTACTTACAAAGTACAGTCATGTGAAAAAATATTAGAACACCCTATGGAAGTCTGTGTGTTTTCTAACATATTTGGTCATATGCATATTTAATATCATTTTTACCAATCTTGAGAGATTTAGGTAATAGAACTAAAGAATCAAAACTGAAAAAAATATTTTTTTTTTTAGAACTTTCTGTAAAATGTAATTTTAAATAAATGCAATTTCTGTTGAGAAATAAAGTAGGACACCCCCACATTCAATCCCACTCAAAATGGCTAAAATCACACAAAGCTATATCACATCAGGTGCACATGATTAGAGCATCATAACCCAGTGTTTTGAAGGAGGCTTGCCTTATTTAAACCTCACATTTTGTTTGGTGTACCCCTGACTGTTGAAGTGAGAGAAAACACCACGGTGAGATCAAAGGAGCTGTCTGAGGGCTTCAGAAAGAAGATTGTAGACGCTTATGAGTCTGGTAAGGGATTTCAGAAGATCTAATTAAATAAAATAAAATCATCCATTCCGCTGTCCGGAAAATAGTCTACAAGTGGGGGACATTCAAACCACCTGCCAACATGCCCATGTCTGGCTGTCCAAGCAAGTTCAACCCAAAAGCAGACCGCGAGACGCTAAAAGAAGTCTGCAAAAAAACTAAAATGTCATCACGGGACCTACAGCGGGCTCTTGCTACTGTTGATATGACGGCGCATGCCTCTACAATCAGAAAGAGACTTCACAAGTTGGAGGTGAGCAAGGAGGAAACCTTTGCGCTCCAAGAAGAACATGAAGACCAGACTGAAGTTTGCCAGACTAAATGTAGACAAAGACCAGTACTTCTGGAAATAATGTTCTTTGGACAGATTCATCTAAAATTGAATTATTTCCGACACTAGAACAGAGGACATGTTTGGCGTAAGCCCAATACAGCATTCCAGGAAAAGAACCTCATACCAACTGTGAAGCATGGAGGTGAAAGTGTCATGGTTTGGGGATGCTTGGCTAGAGAATGACCTGGCCAGCTCAACATCATAGAATCTACCATGAATTTTATCGTGTATCAGAGGGTGCTTGAGGAACATGTGAGATCATCTGTGAAAAACAGCAGAACTGGACGCTGCAACATGACAATGACCCAAACCATAGCAGTAAATCCACCAAGGACTGGCTGAAAAGGAAGAAATGGAGAGTCCTGGAATGGCCAAGTCAAAGCCCAGATCTTAATCCCATTGAGATGCTGTGGGGTGACTTACAACGTGCTGTACATGCAAGAAACCCCTCAACATCTCATAGCTGAAAATATTCTGTGTTTTGGAATGGGGCAAACTTTCTTCAGACCAATGTCAAAGACTGGTAGATGGCTACAAAAAGCGTCTCACTGAAGTTATTTCAGCCAAAGGGATTAACACTAGCTATTAGGTGGTATTAGGTATAATAACTTTTTCCTCAGTTAAAATATGCATTTTTGTTGATATATTTGGTTAAATGAGTAAAACAATGCTATTTTTTGTTGTTTGCTTGCAATTAAATAACTTTCTTTTCCGGAGATATAAAAATAAGATCAGACATTGATATGTGAACATTTCTTAATAAAGAACTGAATATGGGTGTCCTCATTTTTTCACATGACTAGATATGAATTTATTCCCAGCTCTTTCACACTATAATACAAAATGCTTAACCTAACCAAAAACAGTACAGCTTTCTCTCTTGTGAACCACAAATGGAGTTTGCTGCTGGCATTTTATGACTGCCTTGTGCTTTTCAGATTTGCAATGGGATTCCAATGCCTTGATACCTAAAGTTCCAATTTTTAAAATGTTCTTGCACAAAGTGGAGAGTGCTTCATATGAGTTTCCCTCCACCGGCTTCAACCATGCGCTGGACTGTACTTAAATTTGCATTTACCCATGGAATAACTGTAAATAGGTTCTGCAAAGATTTCTCCGCTATGACTAAGTTGTCAACATGCAACTGTGCGCGCACAGCAAAACCTGCTTGCGTTCGATTTTGACTGGACAGCACAGGTAGTTCTGCTTTGTAGTTCTGTTATAGCCTCCTCAAAAATTAAAATTTTAAAAATGTGACTGAATTTTATGCATGTTCTAAATTAAAGTAACGTCAATAGGATTTTTAAGACCTTTAAAATTGTTTAATTAGATTTTAGGACAGTTTTAGTCATTTTAAAGCGTTAAATTCAAATTATTGGATTTAAGACTTGCGGATACCCTGTTTTAATCCAGTTATCCAATTTTAGCCATTCAGATTGTCGTTTCTCTTGCCTCATTCCAGTCACAGAGTTGCTTGCTGCAGTTATCCATCATCCCTATTTTTCTATAAATATAAAATTTTCTTTTATCCCCTATACCTCACTGGAGCTCATCATAATGCTCACTAACATCAGTTGTCTTAAATTCGATTCAGGTCACAGTCATCTCTGGCTACAACAATCCCCTGCCCTCACAAAACAGAGGTTTAGAAGAGAACCCATTAGCTGCAGACAAACCTGATATAAGGATTGGCTCTAAGTATTGAGTAAGAAAAGAAGTGGTACCATTAAAGTGTGTTCTGTGTGTTCATGCAATAGTGCCATAGCTCACAGTCTCCGTCTATGTGTATGCCTCTCTCTAGCATGTTTTTTTTCTCACTCACTTTCTCATACACATTCTTTAATTTCACACTCAGTTACCCTGCAATCGCTCAGCACTACAGCTTATTCTGGTTCCAAATACACAAAAACAGAGACATGCAGGCACACACTCAAATGCACAGCTTTTCTCTATGATGTAATTGAATGTTATGTTTATTCTAGCATCTAGTATTTTATAACCAGTCACCTACCGTACTGCCCTACACTAACACGCATCTGTTGAATTGTGCTGACAGCAAAGTTGTATGTTGAACAAAATGTTTTCCATCAGGAAACAAATTAAATCTTAAGAATAATTCCAAATACATTTGTTTAAAGTATTTTACTACCAAAAAAAATGAGGGTTCAACCTTGTGAAATGTGACCTTCCATTTAAAGATGCACCGATACCTATCAGCAAGGGGGGGCCCATCCGACCCGAAATGGTGGTATCAGTATCGGCGAGTACCAACAAAGAGAGCGCCGATACCATTTACCGGTCCAGTATTAAAACACTTGAACGCAGCCTTTTTTTCTCCTGACCCTCACTACACTCTCTGTTGTGTGATGACACGTGATCACTTTGCATGCCAAGAAGCTATCGCTATTGGCCTGCTCCAGACCAATGACAACAGGCCAATAGCCACTCTTAACCAATCCAGGGGCAGCTTTTTCATATGTAGGAAAAACAAACTAAAAGTGGAAAATGTCAGCGGTCTGGACATATTTCAGCTTATAATCTCCGTCGAGTACAAGAACTGCTTGCAAGATTTGAGGCTTGAAAGTTTACAGAGGTGGAGTTAAATCGGCCAAATACCTCGAACCTGATAAAACATTTGAAGATGAAACGTGAACAAACACAAAGAGTTTGAGGCTACAAGAGCAGCAACTGCTACAAAGAGAAAGGTAAACTCACTTCGTTTAGTTTTATTGTATTTTACTGAAAGAAATGCCGCCGTAATTTAAGACCTGTTTCAAAAGTAGGGCTGCCACCTTTCAAAAACAGAAATAAGGGACGCCCCCTCGCGCCCAAAGCCGTACAGGTGACGAAAAAAAAGGGACATCCCCAAAACTCCCAAAATGCATAGGAATATATCTATATACACATATTCCGTATTGGCTCAATACAGAACACAACTTTTAATTCCCAAATTGGAACAATTCTTTATTTCAAAGGACGGGTTGCAAGCCTATCCAAAAGTGCTGTAGAAGTACGCAAAGTAAGCTAAGCTAAGTGGCTAAGAGTGTGTTGCTGCTAGTGCACAGAGATGGAGGCTAATAGAGAGACAGGATGCTGTGGTCAATTATTATTACTTATATAATTTCATAAAAGTTGCACTGTTTGGCCTTTGAGTGCCAAAACTCAGGATTTAAAAAAGTTTATTCGTTATTTATTCATTGTAGTTTTATTGTATTACTGTTAGGCTCGTTCTATACATGTTTTAATTTCACGAATTTTACTATTTTGGCATTTGAGAGCCAAAGGTTTATTTAACTGATGTCACCCATACCAGTTATTCAATAAAAAGTTCTGGACTCAGTTTGTGTAAATATAGATATAAATGTCAAACAAATTGGTATCGGTGCAACACTACTTCCATTATTTATTCCATTCTTATTATAACATGTCACTGAATGACATCTCTTACCTGTATCCATCTGCCAGACATAAACGGAGCCATCAGAACATCCAACAACTAGGTAGTCATCTGCCGGGCGCCACTTGATCACTTGTATTGGGAACAGGTGCCGGGATGCAAGCATGATGCACTTTCTTTCTCTAAGACTGAGCAGGCCAACCGAGTGGTCGCTGGCAACAGAGCATACGCAGTGTTGCACCCTAGTCTACAGAGAAAACATGACCGTAGTTGTTTCAAATGTTGGTAAATTGAGAAGCAAGGGCTTATCTGTTGTGTGTCAGAAAATAAACTGTAGGAGAACTCACGCTGCAGTTTTCTGGTGGGACAATGAGTTGTGTTATCTCTCCTCCATGGACACAGAAAATATGCTTCATTTCTCCGGTGAAAATGTCCCAAACAATGACAGAAAAGTCCACACCACCCGACACCAAAGAGCGCTGATCATAGCGAGGAGATATCTGGTATGGATACAGTACACATGTGACCTTATTCCTGTGACCTCGGAGTGTACGATGGGGTGGCCATCCTGCAGAGAACACAAAGGTTACAAAGGTAGTTTTGTTGCCTTTCTGGCTATAGATTTGCATGTAGCCAATTTTAATATATCAAATTCATAGAGCGCTTTTCAAACAATGTTAAAATGCTTAACAGTAGCGGTCTGCCAACACTTCAATTATTAGATTCGAGATCCGACACGTGACAATTCAAAAACGATTATTTTCCCTAATAACTTAATGACAGCTGCTGCTAGCGGAATGAAATTCTGGACACGTCTGCCGCCGGACACCATAAGGGACGCACAAGGTTAGGATGGCTGCAGTGGAAGTTACTGAGCGAGAGATTTACTCCTGTTCAAAAGATCCAAAAATAAATTTGTGTATAAGACAGGCAGGGACCCGGCGGTTGCACTTTGGGTCCTCTTCTGTGCACAAGTTATTTTTTAGAGCGAGAGGAGAAGAGAGATAGTTTGTTGCTCCTTGCCTTTCAATTGTCCAGCAGTAGGTTCAAGTTGCATTAATTGGAAAATGTCCATAGTGTGTTACTAAATTCAGTGTGTGTCTATAAGAGGTGAGTACACGAACTCTCTTGTACTGTTTAGCCTTTATTGTTGTTTTTGAGATGTTACTAGTTAGCGCCGAGTGCTATGCTAATTAGCTAATTTGCTAACGTGTATTTCCATGTCTTTGTGCGTTGTTTGGTGGTGTACAAAATTTACCCCTGATGCAGAACGTGTAAAACCAGGATTGAGTACAGCGGTAACGCTACAAACATGCGAAATAGTACAGCAATCTGTGAAAATAAAGGATATTGGTTTAAAAAAAAAGTGTTATTTCTGAAAGGCACTTTGTTTCCAGAAAATGTGGACTTCATTCCACCAGTGTTTACTTTATTGTATTGTTGAGAGAAATAAACACTGCCTTTGAAACAGCTAATATTTTTGTACCTTCTTGTAAAAGAGCAGCTTAAGGTCAGCTTTGTGTTGTATAGGCATGTTAGGCGCTTTCGCACTGTTGTAACGATACGCAGTTCCTCGACCCTTTTGGGGGTGGATGACGTCATTTTGTGTGTTCGGATATGTAGGAACCTAGGACGCGGACCTCGTCTTCTGAGCTACATTTTTGCTCCGACTCTGAAGTGAGTACTTTCCGCGGGGCCGCAGGAACGATATTACGTAGCTCTTTGGTGATTCGCTGAAATCAGCGGCAAACATGCCCCTTACTTTTCGCGCATCACGTGAACACTTACATCCTTAGTAAACACGTCAAATACATTGTTTTACACTTACCCGTAGCCTCCTTTGTCTTCTACGGTCGTCTGCTACCCTTTCGGTCTCCACGAAACAAAGAAACATTTCTTGCCTTTGGCTCTGTTGTCTTTTAATGTGCGGTACCAGTCTCGTCGTTAGACGCTGGGATTGCTCGCTGATGGAAACGATTCCCTTCAAACATGCAAGAATTGCTGCGGTGTCTTCAACGGTCTCCATTTCGTTGTCTTCCGTTTAGCTTATGCGCCGCTGCTTGGTGTGGCGACTGGCGAGTAAAAAATGCGTCACTGGCGCAGACTAAAACGTCACAGCAGGTCGTATTGGGCGTAGTACCCCATGTGCGAACACGACTGCTTCGCGAAGGATAGCTCCTCGAACTACAGGAGGGCGGGATAGTTAAAGGAGCCAAGTACTCAAATTCCTACAGTGCGAAAGCGCCCATTATAAGTACTGCCTTTGAAATGGTTAATGTTTTTGGACTTTCTCGTAAAAAAAAAAAATAAATAAAAAAAATAGCAGCTTAAGAGCAGCTTTTTGTTGTATGGGCATGTTTCCATTGTTCCTGTTGAATCATTATGATATTTTAAATAAATAATTGACATGAATTGGTTTGGCTACTTTATTAATTAATGATGTATGATGCATCGATAATTGTGATCATCGTCAATCCGTGATCATCGTTCAATGATCGAATCATAGCACCCTGAATTGTAATCGAATTGAATCACTGGGTGCCTTAGATGGCACACACCCCTACATAACAGGTTAAAATTATCTAGATTCACCACACAATACCGATCAGTCACACAGTCAGTCACTCACTAATTCATTCCAACATAAAAGCTCAACTCACTGGCAGAAATGCTTCTGAAAAAAAATCTCTTTACCTCTTCTAAGCATGTGTTCTCCTTGCAGTAATTGAACAATTGCGGTCTGAGTAGCAGGAACCAAAATAATGCTACCATCCTCTCTTCCACACACTAGTCGACCCTGGGAGGGTATGTAGACACTAGCCGTCACCTGAAAAAAGCAAGCATAATTTTCACGGATAGTAACAGATTATATAGCAGCAGACGTTCAAATTTTAAACTACTGCATAAGAAATACTGTATGTTCTCGCACTGGCTCTAACCTTAATGGGTTCATCTTTGCTAGGTAAGACACTGAGCTGGTCAATGATACCAGAAGACACAGGAATCAATTTGTCAAATGCCTCTTGCAGACTGATGGTGGATGAGACTTGGAGCTCTAGGGATTGAGAGACATACAGCATAATGAGTATAGATATATTTAAATTTGCTGATACAGTTGCATTATGCATACAGCTAATGTTATCAAACTGAGGTCCTCAGGCCATAGCTTTAGAGTCCCCAGAATAAACGTTCAATGCATTATTATTTCGCAATCATGGCCCTGGATGGACGCCTTACGAATAGCCAAATTCAAGTCAGTTTCACCTCAAAACTGAACTCTTCTAGACTTTCATTGGTGTGTGTATGTTTTACAATAGTACGGGAAGAAAAGTAATTTGTTTAAATGAAACAAAAGAGTAAGGAAAAAAAGCACACACATACGCAGTGGACACAATTCGTAGTTTGAGACCAGCAGATTAACTGGCAAATTTGTTCCATTTAATTCCTGCTAACCACCAGAGAGCAGTGATCATTCAGTGCTTTCAGCAACACGCTCTGGCAGTCATACAAGATTCATAGAACCATCGTTGCATTCGTATCATAACATTTTGTTATCAATCATTATTACATACTGTGATTGTTTTTTTAATGTATTTTTGTGTGTGTGTGTGGGGGGGTAACACATGAAAAAATACTTTTTGGTGGGTTATCTGTACATAGGGGTGTAACGGTACACAAAAATCTCGGTTCGGTACATACCTCAGTTTTGAGGTTACGGTTCGGTTCATTTTCGGTACAGTAAGAAAACAAAATGCAAAATATAAATGTTCTAGTTGTTTATTACACACCTTTGTGCTTTCAACAATAGGAACATTAGCCTATACAAAGCTAGAATTGTGCTCAAAAAGTAGCGGGTATTTTGAGATAATCCAACAACAATTTGCCTTTCAGACCCCGTGTATTGGTCAGTTTTCTTTCTGAAAGAAAGAAGAAAAAAGAAGTCCCGAATAAATTTAACTGTGTAAGCAGGATGTGTGCATTCTCATTATTTAATTACAGGTGTTTTAGCTCATTTCAATTTATTTTATTTAAATGGCCTATTATTTATTTTACTATGTGTTTATATTTTACAAATGTGATGTACTATTCATTTATATTTTATATTTTATGTTGTATAACTTTAGGTCCTATGTGAATATTAGTTCCTACTTGTTTTGTTGTGGTAGGAGGGTTTTGTATTGAACACAGGGCTGTGTTGGTTATTATGATAGCAGAGAAAACAGCAATAAATCAACAAAGACAAGTCAACTGTGCCCCGATCTACCACTCAAGAGATTTGATGGACTCAAAAAGTGGGTTACGAGTGCATATTAGTTTGAAAATCGACCGGATCCACCGTATTTTTACACGAGTGACTTCCGGTCTGCCCGATCCTAGCTACCGGTAGTAGTATTGACGCAGGAGGGCCGCGTCTCGCGTCAAATAATAAACTCTGCCGTTCTTTTCGCGTACATCGTGTTGAGCCGCTTCTGGGACGCGTCTAACACGTGGCCGCACTGTGACTGGTGTGCATTGGCTGACTGACTTTAACGCCCACGTTTCACTGCGTTCTCGTGGCAAACACGTTGTCACGCCGTTGACGTTTCTGGGTTATACTGTCCTACCGTGTTGGTCCTCATTATAGTAGAGAAGACGGAGTAAATATAATCTACACAAAGAAACTGTAACCCAATCGACTCACAGCCTCAAAAAGGGTTACATTACGTCAGAAACTCGTTCGGTACGCCTCCGTTCCGAACCGAGCACCACGTACCGAAACGGTTCAATACAAATACATGTACCGTTACTCCCTTATGACCGTACATATTCAAAAATGTTGGTGGTTTTAAAATATGTATATTTTTAATTATATATATTTTTTTAATAATTTGTGAATTTTCACTCAAAACGGTAGAATCCACTACCTATTCAAAGTAAATAGCAAGGGTCCACTGAGTTAATGCAAAAGTTCTCACTTCTAGTAATTTATGCAGATAAAAAATAAATAAATAAATGAACAAATACTAATTTGTAGTGAGCTGCACTTTTGTTTCGTTCTGACAACTAATTTATCCATACCTTTTGGAGCGGACAGTGGCCGTGGAGGCGAAGAGTCTGGGATGCTCCAAAGAGACAGCCTCCCTGCAGAGTCTCCCTGGATCAGTAGCTTGTAGAATGGCTCCCGTCGACCAAAGAAGAAGCGAGTCACAGGAGGACATATCAGGAGCTAGATATGGCAGAATGTGGCGGGACATATGATGCCATGTGTAACCTGACACGTCAAATTATGTAACATGTAAAATGTAAAACAATTGAGCCCTGAAGCAGTTGGATGATGTCCCTCGTATTCAGTTATTGAACATTTTGATACACAAGATTCAAGTCTGAGCTCTTAGGGAAAAAAAAATATCTCACGGGTTGAGAAAGGCAGTGTATTTAGCAGCCAAGCACCCTCGACATTGAATCAGACTGCCTCCTTATAATTTCTGCGGACTATCGGCATTGTAATTATAGTCGACCATCATACACCCGGTGTCACAGCAAAGATGCTTTTTATACAACGTCTATACCAGTGGTTCTTATCCTGGGTTCGATCGAACCCCAGGGGTTCGGTGAGTAAATCTAAGGGGTTCGGCGAAGGCAAAGTAGCTTTTTAGACCAGATTTTGAATTTACAGGTTTAATCCAATTCCTTTAAGTGCTGGTCCTCGATTTGAAGAGAGGAGGTTTGCTCAGTGGGAGGTTGACTCGCACTTGGTAAGAAGGAATACAACACACCAATGGGCAGGTCTTAAATTTTGACCTGGTTATAAAACATGCTTTCAAAATGAGAAGAATTTTGAACAAGAACTTGCTAAATTATTAGCTTACAAGCTTAGATATATCGATTTCTAATTAGGAAAAAAAAAACTTTATCATCTAATCCCGAAGGGTTCGGTGAATCCACATGTGAAACTAATAGGGTTCGGTACCTTTAGCAAAGTTAAGAACCACTGGTCTATACAATGGCATTGAAATCCATTATAATTTATTGTTTAATGAGTCGATGACCTTGAGCAGGTATGAAACAATCATTCAATTATATTCAATAGAAGGCCTCTCCTTCAAGCAGCTGCTGATCTTTAAAAACTAAAATACAGCTCCATGCTTCAAAGTATGTATGATTTTATTTGTGTATTTGGTTACTTTAAAGCAGGGGTGTCCAAACTTTTTGCAAAGTGGGACAGATTTGGTGTGGTAAAAATGTGGGGGGCCAATCTTGGCTGACGTCCTTTACATACAACAATATATTTAAGCAAATTTTAGCAAGCCATTCTGTGTGTCACATTTGCTTTATTATTATTATTTTTTAATTAATATTTTCAACAATCTCGCAAATAGCCTTTGTAGTGTTCTTTCGACTCTCGGGCTCTTGCGAAATACTGCTGCTGTGAAATTGAGCTAGCTTCAAGTTGCTTCAATTTCTCGCTGCGTATCTTCCCAATAATCTTGTCGTACATGTCAGCGTGTCTTGTTTGGTAATATCGCCTCACAATGAACTCGTTAAAAACATCAACTGTCTCTCTGCAAATGAGGGAGACACAGTTGTTGCGTATTTTAGTGAAGAAATAGTCAAATTTCCAAGGGTCGGACGTCGCAGTCAACGTTCTTTTTTTTTGTTGTCTGTCGCCATTTTAGAAAATTGGGAGGACAGGATCACACGGGATAATGTTGCTTAGGGTGCTGCTGCCTTTTAGTGGGTAAATGAGGAGCAACATTTAGTATGTAGGCTACTTCATATGCTGGTTGATTTTTTGACGGAGGCTGGTGGCCGGATGAAATTTGACCAAGGGCCGCATTTGGCCCCCGGGCCGGACTTTGGACATATTTGCTTTAAAGGGATCCAAGGATAGAAAGACATGTAGTTCTAAGAACATAAAAGCTAGTACGAGTTATACTAATTTCATAATAGAACCCCTCCTAATGTTTTCATTTTAATAAAATGTGTAAAATTATTTTAATTAGCAGGTCGCCATTATTGTTGTTGACGTCGCAGCGCAGTGACGTCACATGGGCTCGCTGCCGCACTTCCATAGTGTCACTCGTGAACTACATATCCTGTTGTCCGTTCTGCCCTTCCAATTTGAACCCGAAAGTAATGTTAATGAGAAGGATAGCCCTGTCGATATTTCACAAAACGAGCAGCAAAAGCAAAATGAACATCAAAAATGGGATGAGAGGAGTAGCGTACATGTGTCAAGTTCGTTAGTGACAGCTAGCACTCCTGCTCTAGTGACAGAACCAAAGAGTGATATGAAAAAAATGTTTGCAGATCTTCACGGTAAACTATTGTAGGGCTGCAGCTATCTAATATTTTAGTAATCGAGTAATCGACTGAAAATTCTATCAATTAATCGAGTAATCAGATAAAACATATATTTTTAGGTGAAGAGCAATTATGAAATATACATGAGAAAACAAGACATTTCATCTAATATTCAACCATTTTCAGTCAATCAATGTCTTTATTTTAAAACAGCCAACAATTGCATCTCAGATGTAACTAGAATTAAAAAAAGACATTCACTGCTTTCACTCAAAAAAACTTTTAGATCTTATGAAATATATATATATATTTCTTACCTAAAAATGCCATTACGCTTAATAACACACATCAGTTAAAAGTTAGATGTTTTTTCCCACGTGTTTCAATTGAATTTCTACTTTTGTCAAGCTATTTTTCTAGTTAAGTTTTAAGTTAGTCTAAACTGTAAGTCCTGATAGGATTTTGAGTTTTTGCAGTGTTCAAAATAAATGTATGATACCTGCTGTATTGGAGCACATTAGGGACCAGTGCTACTTGGTGTTTAATCCAGCAAGGACTACTGAACTAAAATTGACAGTTAGAATTATTAAGTTTTTATTTTACACCCTCATTTCTCTACAGCGCTGTTTTCACAGATTAAATATAGCCTGTATGAAAGACACGTTAGCCCCTTATCGACAGTGGTCATAATTAATAGAAACCTAGCCCTCCGCAGGGCTAACGTTACGTGAGCGAGTGACAGTAACGTTAAACTTATTTATTAGCGATTAGAAGTCTACTGCTTTAAGATGGCGGCTGTTTTTACTAATGCCGCTGACTCTGTCATTTTGCATCGAGTTCAACATACATGTGATCTCTATGAGACGCATCAGACGCTATCTGCTACCACTGTAGCATCATGCGGGCTAGTTTTTAGCAACATCGGCGTCGTGTGTAGCGGCTGTCGGCTGCAGTAAGTTTTAAAAAAAAAAAAATTTTTTTTTTTTTTATTGCTTCTTCCTCTACGCACGTGACATCAACGCATTGTCCCGCATTAAAAGGTACTCCGGGCAAAACGTGACGCTTAGAGCTGTTAAAATGAAATGATTACTCGAGGTGAATACAATTACTCGGATCAGTTTTTAAACTCGAGTTACGAGTATTCGTTTCAGTTCTAAACTATTATGTGATTCAATTTATTCCAATATTATTGTAACGTCTACAAAGTGTCACCCGCTTAGTAAAGTTTCAATTCTTTATTTTGTGAACTTATACAACACACGGCTGCTGTCTGCCGCACCTCCGTAAGTCACGCAGTGAATTAAGGAACGCAAGCAAATACCACCAATATAGTATAACCCGATTCTTTACATTATTATGGAGATAGTTAGCATCCAGAGCTGTCGTGTGGATGGCATTAGTACACACACACAGCGGTTTGATTTTTTTGCATCACCTTATTTTTGTCACCTAAATGCGCTGTCCACGTCATCGATGATCATCCTGCCTGTGTCTCAGTTTATCAAATGTTGCTCCCGAAACTCCGGAAGCTTGCTTAAAAATGAATGAATAAATGTTTTAAACTTAGTTCGATTGCTGGCTATTCGCATAATTTTCTGCCCAACAGGTTATAATGACGCCTTATTTTGCACATTGAGATCTAAGAGGACTGTCGTTTACTTAAAGCACGTGAGACACATTGTGAGCAAATGTGATTCTCTTTTCCACTCCTCACTGGCGCTGCAATAAGGGAGCGTTTAAGACCACACACTTTTGGCAACAATCATGAAACGCCACAATGGCCATGTCATTTTTTTCTTCATCGATAGTATGTGTATTGTTTATCAATCAACTGGCTACAATCAGTAACTCAAGTCCTCAAATGAAAAGCAACAAATGGTTCGCGAATGCGGAAGCGAGGCTTGACCACAAATTAAGACAACAAATGCAGAGGGGTTGCGTACAACGGTTTATTGAACACAGACAAAAAACACGCGATCACGAAACGGGAGACAACAGAAAAAAACAGAGGGAAAACAGCGGTGAGAAGCTGTAAAAGTGAGGCGGAAAAAAAATTGTGAACTCAAATAACTGCACATGGCAGAGGATTCAAATAACCAGGGAAGCAGGAATAGCAGGAATATGAAAAAAACCCAGGCAAAGTCGCTTATTACCCGGGAAGCAAGCTTCCGGACACTCGGGAGCAACATCTTATAAACAGAACAGGATGATCATCGACGACGTGGACAGCGCCTTTACGTACAAAAATAAGGTAAGGTGAAGCAAAAACATAATCAAACCGCTGTGTGGATGCCAACAATCTTCATAATAGTATTGGAATAAGTTGGACCGCACAATAGTTTACCGTGAAGATCTGCAAACATGTTTTCACATCATTTTCCTGCTCCGTCACTGGAGCAGGAGTGCTAGCTGTCACTAGCCAACTTGACACATGTAAGCTATTCTCCCATCCAATTTTTGATGTATATTTTGCTTTTGCTGCTCGTTTTGTGAAATATCGACAGGGCTATCCTTCTTATGAATATTACACTCGGGTTTAAATTGGCAGGGCAGAACCGATGACATGTTTATGTAGTTCACGAGTGACACTGTGGAAGCCCGGCAGCGAGCCCATATGACGTAACCACACTGTGACGTCAACAACAATAATGACGACCTACTGGTTAATTTTTTGGCTTAAAATTTTACAAATTTTATTAAAGCGAAAACATTACGAAGGGTTTTAATATCAAATTATTATAACTCGTACTAACATTTATCTTTTAAGAACTACATGTCCTTTTAACCAAGGTTCCCTTTAAAAAAGTAACTGACCTGTTTGTCTGTTAGGTTCTCTATGCTGTAGATCAATGGCGGTATAGAGCCTTCTTTTTTGCCCACATCACTGCGGAAATGTTCACTCGCAGGTAAACAGCTGAAAAGCAAAGATAGTTAAACACACGTTACTGAACATTGTGAGTGTAGTGTACTATGTTTCATGGTATTTTCTCAATTCCACGGATTCACTGACAACCGTCCCATTTACAATGCACATTAGGCATCTAGAATATTCAATGGCAGTGAATGTAACAGCAATGATACCTGGCCGGTAGGTTATAGATATAACTGCAGCCATCTTCAGTCCAAATGATGACTTTGTCTGCGGCAATGAACTCTCCACCAGCCCAGGTCTTGTCATTGTCACTGGGCACTGAGCAGAGCAGTGAATAGTCACCCGCATCAAAAACCTGGAAAAGATAAACATATTTGGATTTCACTGTTAAACTGTGTTACTCTCCACTAACGTGTAAGTACTGTTAACCTGTACAGCAGTACCTCGACAAATTATTGCATCGACATACGACGTAAAATTTGACTCGTCATTTGTCTCGATATATGACAAACATGCTCGAAATTCGACAATTTATGACAGCGTCGCAAGTTCACTGTTTTCCCGCAAGACGGACGCACGGTGGATTTTCTTGTGAGAGAAATCAACATGGGTTCGAAGAAAGTTAGTGAAGGTGGTGGAAAAAAAAGAAAAAAGGTGACACTTACCATTAAAATTAAAAAGGAAATGATAGAAAAATATGAGTGTGGTGTGCGTGTGAGTGAACTGGCTAGACAAAGTGGCTCACCGGTCCCTCCCTCCCACCTACCGGCTGTCTCCTCCCTCTGACCTCCGTTTGCTAGTAAGTTAAGGTGACATAAAAACGCTTTTGTTATTTCTTATTTTTTTTATAATCTATTTGTTTTACATGTCTTATTTAATGCATTTGTTAAATTAGACAGAGCACGGCTCACCATATCCTGACATGCACCCGCCGTCTCCTGACACTTCTTTCCTGGAAATTAAGCTGACAATAAAAACCCTCTTTTTAATTTTTTTTTTTAATTTTCATCATTATGATAATTAATCTGATTTGTATTTATAATTCAATTGTTTTGCGATGTTTAATTGATACTAGTAATTCTACCTGCAGTATTTATTAAGGATTTAGCATTGTTTTTGGGTTGTGGAACGAAGTAATCGAATTATAATGTATTCTTATGGGAAAATCTCGCTCGACATACGACCATTTCGACTTACAAACCAGGTCCTTGAACAAATTAAATTCGTATGTAGAGGTACCGCTGTACTTGGCTGTTGGACCATCTCTTACCCTCCAGAACTTGGAGCAGACCACCAGCAGGCTGCTCTGAGTAAAAGTACAGAAGGAAATACTCTGACAACCCTGACAATAGATGGGTTTGGACTCCTCTTCAAACACTGGGTCCAAGTCCTAAGAGAATGTGTTTTTTTCTGCATTAATATTTGTGTTGTATGTTTTTGTGTTAAAATAAGGTAAGTGAAAACAATTACCTGCATCCGGTTGACCTCTGCTGTGATGATCCAGACTTTTAAAATCCCAGTCACTGACACTGCCACGACCGTGTCCTCTGGAGAAAAAGACTCATTTATTCATATTGTAGGCTTGGATCTCTAATCATGAAAAAGCTTTGCAACAATATGAATTTAGTAGGGGAAAAAAACAAAGTAAAACTGCTTGCTAAATATAAGAATGTACAAAATTCATGCGACTAGAATATTTGCCAATTTGCACAACTCATTAAATCAGGGTCAAAAAGATCATTATAAGTAAGCAAACAATTAAACCTTGTGTGCGGTGTGATCGGATGATGCTCATGGAGCTGATCCAGTCAGGGGAAATTTTGGACACAAGCGAGTAAAGCACTTCCAGACTGGTAGCATCTACCACAATAACCTCTGGGTAATGGCCATTACAGAGCAAACGACCTTCTCGCTCAGTGCCTATAGTGAACTGGTAAAACTGGAGAATCACAAAGGAAGGTTAACAGGGAAAAGAACCCCAAATTATTATGTGATTAAATTATTCATTCCTAGATTTTCAACACTTTTGTGGTTAATATTACGTTTAGTATATGACAATCAGTATCAATAGCGTCTAATAAGCAACGTAACATTTATAGAAAGATACTTACCTGTATGCCGGTGTGAGCACAAGCCAGTTTGGTAAATTCAATACAGCGGCCATCATTTACATCCCATAAACACATCTCCCTAGAGACACGAAAACATTTTAAGCAACTGTGCGTGCACACACACACACACACACACACCCAGACACAAAATGAAGACGATCCAAATTTAGAAATTTAGTCCTTCTTTATAGCTGATTTTCCATCAATAACCTCAAGGTCCACAAATATTTTCAACTCTTTCAGCAGTGTAAGAAACTCATCAATGGATACCGGAAACGTTTGTTCGCAGTTATTTCATCCAAAGGTTGTGCTACCAAGTATTACCCTGAGGGTGGCAATACTTTTGTCCGGCACATTTTTGGAGTTTTGTGTAAAATGATAACGATTTCATTTTTTTCATTCTGTTTTGTGTTTTTTCATTGCAAGCAAAATAAATGAAGATATTACTACCAAAGTATTTGTAATTGCAATCATTTCTAGAAGAACTTAAGCATTATCTGACAGAATTGCAGGGGTGCCAGTACTTTTGGCCAGCACTGTATGTGGCTATTTCACAGCTATTCCAGATGAACATGCACACTTCACAGTGGATAAGAGGCTCAATGCAAACCCGTTTTACTGATTATTCTCTGGCAGAAAGGCCAAGATTAAACTCACTATACAAAATTATTGTATTGAAGATACAGTATAGTACACTCACCCACTCTCCGATGCACTGACAATGTACTGTTTATCACTGCAGGCGCTAGCTTTAGAAAGGCAGGTGATGGAGGCAGTGTGACCGAATAACATGGCCCTGGGACAAATCTGAGAGAATGGAAACATAAAAACAATTACAGCTGTAAGCAGCAGTGATTGGACCCTGTAACCCTTACGCTGGCAGTGCCAGCGAAGGTCTGGCTTCGTCAAAGAAGACTGCTTGCAAATCTACTCTATTTGAAGATTATTTGAACCGCGAGAGGTAAATTTCAATATTAAGAATTCCATCAAATCACTACCTCCAGCTCCGACGTCATGTCCCAAAGGCAGATCTGTCCATCATGGCAGCCAGTGATGATTGTGCTGAAGTCATCCATCACCAAGAGGCTGCTGATACAGTGGGTTGGAGCAGTGCGGCCCCATAGTACAATGGGTAGAACCAGATTGTTTCCAGACATTTTGCTGATTTGTCTGTTAGGGGTTGAGTTAAATTTAGATGGATGTAAATAATGAACTCCATCAAACATACACGTATTCAAACACTTGTTTTGGGTCAATATCCATTTTTACATTCAGACAACCTCTACTTTTAATTATAATTCACATTTAGGGTTCAGTTAAAGATTTTGCCAGAATTCAGACCAGAATTCAAAATAAAAAAGGGACCATATACACAAACGAAAGCCTGAAACAGCCACATTATTATTTATTTAGGGTTAAGAAGTACATATTCAAAAACTCTGCCAGGTAATTGTATATCTTAACGTAACCAATAGTAATAGCAACCTATTTGCTGCCAGCTATTGTATAATATGCTCACAAACGCAGTATTAATATTGCACACATGAAAATCAAAGGCCATCGATCATGTGCGAATTTGTGCAGAACAAAAGGAATTAGAATTCCCAGGGAATACAACATAACACTAGAGGATTTGTTTCAGCGTATTGGCCTACCATTAGCTAAACTTCAGCTTGCGTTCAGCAGCGTTATTAGAGGGTCTGTTTTTACAAAATGACTGAGATATTAATGTAAAATGATCCTAAGATTGAGGAATTCTGAAATGTCCGCGGTTGTTGGTTTACGTTGATCCAAATTACGTGTGATCACCGAAGTGTCATGCAGCAAAATAGCAAATGCTTGTTAATAGCCCAAATGGCTTCTTAAGTAATTTCCTAAATGTCCATAATCCCGTATGTAGGCTTATAACACAAACAAAAAATGATCGTCAACAAAAATGCTATGCTATACTAAAAACAAACAATTTTGGTGTCGGGACTTCCGGGTTGCTAAAGCAGCTCAAGGATAACAACCTAAAGCTTATGCTTGTGAATACGCACCAACAGCAAGACAACAGCTCACAGAGGCATTTCCTTCCTGTGGTGTGAAGGCAAAATGGGCTCAGCCGGTGATAAATAAAAACGAAAAATATCTGCAATGTTGCAGTTTTGTTTTGAGCTTTTATTCGGGCAAAACGCTGCGTGACTGTCACTAGTCACGAGACACAAGCGAGTCGATGGATAACATAACAGCAAAAGCATCCGGGTGTTTCTTGTCAAAATAAAAGCATACAACTTGTACCCTTTGGGTGGTAATTTGCAGAGGTGGGTAGAGAAGCCAAAAATTTAACTCAAGTAAGAGTAGGTTACTTTAAAATAATAATCAGTCATCCAAAAAATGTACTCAAGTACAAGTAAAGTATCCAGGGACAAGAATACTCAAGTAATGGATAAACTTTGGAGTATCTGCTTAATTTTGTTTGATTTTTTTTTTAAACAATGTTTTTTTGTTTGTTTGTTTGTTTGTTTGTTTTTTTTTTTTTTTTTTTTTTTTTTTTTTTTTAGCACAAAGCATCTATCTATATGAACTGTTGTTATAATGATACAGTACAATAACCCATTGCATAACCACATTAAGCCAAAGATTTTTTTTTTTTAATCATTAAAGAGAGAGAAAAAAAAAAGTGTAATGAAGCATTATTTGTCCAAACAGCATGAGTAGGCATGTGTCGGTTTGAAGGTTTACCGTGGTATGAAAACATCACGGTTACAAAACCACTAAAATTTTTCGTCATATCGTAGTACTGTATTAGATATGTTTTATGTCCCAAAAATGCAGCGAGAAATCCGTTGCTTGGAGTGGCAGCACTCACCTCTCCCCCTTCGGTTGTTGCTCTGTACTGTGTCTGTCACTATGCTGTAGATTAGACACAATGGCTGAAGATGTTGAAACTAAACCTGAAGTTTCCCCTCCTCAAAAAAGACAAAGTCGCTAGTATGGGAGTACTTCGGCTACCGAAAAGAAACAGACGGCGGAAGACAGCAGGACCTTAAACATGATTTAAATTGTGTGATTTCAAAACGTGTCCATCATCTGTCACTTTACACAAAATTTAAGGTAAGTAAACGCTGTCATGAACATTTTATATGAGACTTCACTCCAGCTGGTTTAGTGTGTCTAGTGATGGTAAAACAAATGGTATAATGTAAGCTTGTTAACGAGGCAGATAACATGGCTTGTGAGCACGCCTAACTAGTTTCCTCTCTACCATTAGCCTTTTGTAAAGTCTTACGCCATTGTAAACATCTGTTCAAAATAACATTTTCATAATTCAGCCTGAGGTGTTTCTCTCTGGCGACATTCTATGTTGAGATAGGGTGTGTATAATGTATAAATAATCGTACAAGTCATACACACACTCTGTCTCTTGCTCTCCAGATTCTATTTCAATTTTATTTAAAATATTTCAGTTATTTTGTTTATCTATTTTAACATTATATTCATGTTGATGTTCCAATTTGCAAATATGTTGTGAAAAAAAATCCTGTTCAATGGAAAAAAAGTTTTTAAAAAATTAAAAAAAAATTAAAAAACTCATACATCTCAAAATATCACATTTAAGAGCTATATTTGCAATACCGTGATACTGTGAAACCGCGGTATTTTTGGTTATCATACTGTCAAAATATCATACCAGCACATACCTAAGCATGAGTCCCCTCTAGTGGTGGAAATAGTTCATTGTTTGAGTAGTGAATACTGTAGTTCTTTCACAGTTCCTATTATTAAATTAAAAGGATCATATATCCGGTTTTCGGTGGTCATTCGGTGCCAAATAAAACCTTGGAGTTTTAAATCCACAATTTCGATTCACGTTGAGGGCAGTGCTCTATGTTAAATACTTCATTTGTTACAGCGCTTTAAAAACGCGTGATTGAACATGCTTGCGTGATCACAGAACTGCAAGTTTGCCTCTGGTGTAATGGAGTCATGAGATTATTGTTGCGACATCTCATTGGTGAAATTAGTAGCGCTACTCTTGGAAATAGCATAGCAAGCGAAAAATGTTTATCTGTACTTTGAATATAAATATGATGTGGCTCTTTTTACTTAACAAAATTTCAAAGCACATATCTGTACTTTTTACTCCACTACTTTTCATGTTGTCACCTGTGTTACGCGTTACTTGTTTTCTTTTTTTCCCATTGTGAATTGAGTTTCATTTTCATGGCTCTGGCGCAATCGATGAGCTCTGTGCAACTATACCATAATCGCGCATTAAAGGCATCATCAACACGAATACAAGCAAGATTGGGTGAGTGAAAAAGATGTTGACCAATAAAAATCAAAAGTGAGAGCAGCACGCCTTCAGATAGGTGCTGCACACTCTTGTACAGTAGGTGGCGGTATGCACCTGATAGTTGCTTGCAATCCGCCATAATGCTAAATTTTGGAGCTTTTGAGCTTGTTTACAGTGCAGACAATTTTATTGCTAGTTTTGTCCATTCTGCAATTTTAAATAAAACTGAGAAGTCAATGAATTTTCTGGTTCTTTGAATATTGACTCAGATCCTTGTACGAATGTATTCATGTATACTAAAAAATATACTGTACAAATACAGATATATGTAATACTTTTAAGTTTTAAAGCAAGTAAATGGTAAATGGTGTTATACATATATAGAATTCTGTACTTTTCCTCGAGTAATTTCTTTTTTTTTTTTTTTTTTTTGCTCCTGTATCTTTTCTAACTTTTATGTGAATTCATCCATTTGCTGTACCAAGGTTCCTTCAGCCAGGAATTGACAAAATAAAAAAAGACACACATGCCTTCGAAAAAAGGACTTTTATTTACAGGTTTTTTTTTTTTTTTTTTTTTTTTTTTTGAATTACAATACAAATGATTTATAGACCAAATGCCCCCAGAGACTGATAACTATTTAAATCACAAGTCGAGGAGTGTTTGTGCCTGTGTGTACATGTGTGTAATGTCTGCTTGAAGTGTGGCAGCTTTGGCAAAGGATAATGTCCTTCAATATAGAAGTGGGATCTTTCCCCCATCCGTCCCAACTCAATGACTCTCTCCTTTCTTTCCCACGACCTGTGTAAGCAGACCATCCATTTATTAGTACAAAAAAACATTTTACACATGTGCTGTGTTTGTTGTGACAGTTGCGTACCCTTTTGAAGTCATTCATATTGGTGGCCTGTACTGGGTTACCAATAAATGTCAGGTAGTTAATTTTTGTGGTCTCCTCATCTCCTTGGTTTGATTTGATGAACAACTATTAAATGCAGAAAAAAAAAATCCCTTTGAGTTCATTCAAATGTAGACTCAATTTGTCTCTACTTAGAGACACTATGGCAAAGAAATGCCACGAAAATTCTGATTCTTACAGTTACACTCTGCACATTCTGAAACTTGACGTAGCGCAATGGAATTATTCCATCATCTTTGTAGTCTTCTTCTGCCAGCTCCAAAGTTTGGGTGGCTTCATTTCGCTCTGCATCATCGAAACCCATAGACCTTGGGAGATTGATGAATATCTTCACCACTTTAGGTGCTTGTGCTGTAACATGAACAAGGAATGCAACATTTAGCATGGGTGAAAAGGCTAAACAGGAAAAGAATACTGCTACGAAGAATTGGATTGACTGAAGTTGAGATCAGTGCAAAAAATAAATAAACTCACCAAAGTCTGAACATTGTAGCTTCATAGAGAAGAGCTTCACAGGTTGGTTGAAGGCAATCGTTATCAGCAACTGAAAATGTGATGTAAAATTCACTTTTTAAATGAAGTAGTTTAGTACTAATTCAAAAGTAGTAATTAACTTTTTCAGAAGGGGGAATCAAACAATAAAATGTTTCGTACATTAGTGACAAAAATTGTACAAAAATCCTCTCCGGCTTAAATAAACAACTATTTTACTGTCAAGTTAACAGTTCAAAACAGTAAATAAAATACTCAAGTCCCAATTCTGCATCAGCATCTTTAAACTACATTCAATTAATTTAATGTTTTGAATCAACCGTTTAAGTTGTTAAAATTGCTCACGTTTTTCTATAATTTCCCTTCTGCTTCGACATGTGAAAGTTTTAAAACTGCTTCATCATTTAAAGATGGATTCAAGTCAAGATTTTGCCGGTGTAGGAGTATTTTAGATAAAAAGTTAATTAGGTTCACTCGGAAGGTTTGCTACAACAGCCTTTCAGAGAAGTCTACTGCTTTAAGATGGCGGCTGTTTACTAACGCCGGCAAGTCTGTCATTTCGCATCTAGTTCTCTTAACATGTGCCAACGCCGCCGAGTCCGTCATTTCACATGTAGTTCTATATATATATAAGATATCTACCGTGGCATTATGTGGACGTAGTTTGTAGCAAGGTGGGCGTTGTTTGAAGCTGCTGTCGGTCGCAGTCAGGTATTTTTGTTTTTTTTAATCTAGCGGCACAAGTTGGTCGGTCCGTTCCTCTTTACGTCTCGAAGACCGCGCTGACTGTGTTTTATTTCCACTTAATTTTGCATATTTCAATAATCGGAATTTGGATGTATGTGAATCGTTCTTGAATCTTCCACGACCGAATCGCGAATAATCTAAGAATCGGAAATTTCGCACGCCTCTTATATACTACATATATATATGCGTAGAAAGTGGAGAATGGCGGACACTCGGGATGGAAGCGGGGAAAGCGGTACAAAAGCCCAAAAAGCAGACCAGAGTGGCCACAGCATGAAAGCAGGTATAATTTTGGAAGACGACAGGAGACAACAAGCTGGCGGATCGTAAATCCATATAACGACATTTTTTAAATGAAGTTGCCTTTATGTGCGTTGTACGACAGAGTATTAGGTGGTTATATCGGGCCAATGTCGCCGAATAAGCAACTTTATACTTTATGTGCCGCGTTCCCACTGCCGTTAAAATTAACAATATTGAAAGCATCTTTTGTTTTAGAATCGGTTTTACAAATAAGGAAATCCTTATTATTTTGCTTCATTTACATCAAATTATAATCAATAGAAGCATTTATACTAATGCTTTGTCGTAGCTCCCAGCTAAGGTACATGTATGTAAAGTGCGTAGCGGCTCACAGCTACATTACCCCTAATGCGATAATAATGAAACTTTTTTTTCTAGCGGCAATAGTATGACTTTAATCTCATAGTCATTTTTTAAATGTATTTATTTGGCCCTAATACTCAGTCTTATCAACGTGTATCATTAAGTCTTTTTTAAGTACTTCACTCCAGTGATACGTGACATTTATTTATCTACTCTGCTGGTGCTCAGTCTAATGCTGAAACAATATTGACACACAACAAAAATAGAAAGTAAGAACTGTTTTGAATCCTGTTGGAAAAGTGAAGTCACAGTGTACTGAATCTGTTTACATTCCATTCTTTTGCACTAGTTAATGCCATCAGCATTTGATGTCATTGTTTGTGATTTATTATTGTTACTTATGTGTTTATTTGTACTTTAATAAAGAACTTAAGTATTCCAAAATGTTATTGTGAATTAATAATCATCAACAAGAATTTAATTGCAAGTTTAGATAAAATAAATAAATAAATAAATAAATAAAAGTTAGTTAAAAAAAATTATTAGACTGGTCGACTAATCGTTAAAAAAAGTCTGCACACTAATCGGGAGAAAAATAATCATTAGGGACGACCCCAAATAATGGTATTATTTTATCATTACCATTATTTATTAAATGCATGCTGTTGCGATGTTTTTCCTGCATTAAAAAGAGGATGTAGTTTTTGGGGATTTTTTTTCATGTTTTTTTCCCCAATTCAAAACAAAAAGTTCCAGCTTTATTGCATTTTTCTTTAGTCAAGATCTAAAAATGCCTAATTACAATACTGTTCATTTGCCAAAATCAGACGAAAGCTGCATTACTTTAACAACAAATCTCAAATGCTTAAAATGATATGTAGTCCTGATAACAGTCATAGGAACAAAACTGTTGATTGTTGATAGAAAATGTTGGTTAACATCATATTGCTTACCTGTTCATCACAGTCTGACTCCAGGTAAGAAGAGTCTTTACTTAAGCATTTGTCAAAGCCACAGTCATCACTCTCATTGAGACATTCACAGCCAGCTTTGTTGACGAAAGGCATGAGGTCCATCTGAAAACAAAAGTTTACTGTAGTCCATGATAGCTTGATTTGAAAGTCACCATAAATGCCTAAAATCTAGTTAATCCTGGAACTTTGTACCTGACCAATTTCTACAGTATGCATCACAATGATGCCAACTTACATATCCCTTTGGAATGTCAGCATCCTCGCCACTTCCTAGATCACTCTCTGTGAGTTGTTTGATCTTCTCTTCTAAACCAACAGCATCCACACCTTGATACTGCTCCAACCGCTCCCGGTTCCTGAAGAATAAGAATGTCGGTGTGGCTGATATGTTGTTGGCTGCCTTTGTCGCCTGGGGAAGAGAAAGATAGTTTAGTCAAATAGTCAGCTTGTCCGAGTCAGTCTGTTTTTTCGTGAACTTATTTGAACGCATCACACGGGAGTGAGCATGAGGTCATGCTCGGCTTTTACGAGCATTCGCGGAGTTTGTAATTTAAATAAATCTTGAGAAAACAACAAAACCCAACATCATTGCTTGGGATGTTAAAATCGTTGCTCAGTTGCACACTCACTACTTGGAAAATAACAAATGGAAACATGATGTGGCATTGCGTACATTTTCCTGGCGAGATCTGTAACAACCATCTCAGTGCAATCCGCGACAGGAGGACCACCAATGGGAACCGAATTGAAGATTATTATTGAGACATACTGTGTGTTTGAAGTATCCAAGATAAATGTGTGACCGTACCATCAGCTCATCACAGCTTGTTCATGTCAAGCAAGCCTGTCGGTTCCACATCCAAGATTACGGGTTTGCGGAGAGCCATATGCATTCATCAAAAGAGCCAGATATGGCTCATGAGACATAGGTTTCAGACCCCTGGTCTAAATGGTTGCCTTTTCCAAGCACAAACTGCATGCATATCCAGAGAGTTGCTCAAAAATGCAATATACTATTTGTTCCCAATATCGGTATGTCAGTTTGAAATCTTTGGTCCTCATTTTACAAGAGGCTATTCACATATGGTATGTGACAAACATGATATAATACAATCTCTAAATACATACAGTACCTTGACTAACTCTTGCAGATCTAAGTACACCATTCTTCCATTTACAACACTGCTTATCCTGGTTAGTACAACAGTTCAAGACAACTGACTACACCCTGAACTCATTGTAAATCAAGTGCATTGCTTTTGCCCAGCACATAGTTTGATATTATACTGACCGGACAGACATGGACATCAACTTCAAGGAAGACGGCTTGGGGATACTTGTTACTCAACATGTTGAATGCTGGTGCTATTCTGATACATGGCTGGCATCTGAGAGACAAGAAGAATGTACTAAGAAATTGCTATGGTAGCACTAAAGTGGATACAATATTAGTAAATATTGTCTTCCAAATAGAATTTTTAATATATGTCAACAATTGAATAACCTGACTGACTTTTATAGTAGTTGATTCTCAACATGGAATAGATCAGTGAATTACAGTAGATCTATAATTTGAACATCGTAGAAAAAATATTTCAAAAGTACAAATTCTGGTCAGCATAGGAAAATAAACTTTATTTTACATATATTAGATAGCACTGAAGCGATAATCGAAGACTAAATTCTCATGACTGCCGACCCACCATTGAACTGTACAAACACTGTCCCAATGCCAAGTCAGTGTAATAGTGCTTTGTCATTGTAAGCAACTCTGCTTAAAATGGTAACGCTTGCTAGCTTAACGCTAACCTACAGATACAAACTGTTATTTCATATACAGAGCAACATCGTTATTAGACTTATTTGAAGCAGTACAGGGGGACTACTTGTGACCGTATAATCCCCGTAAAGAGACATAGTTGGTTGTAAGGTGGATCTTACCCGGCCATTGTGAACTTTACCACTGTGAGCCTGGAGCCGGCGGCCGCTAGCTCCGGTAGAAATTCCGAATCACTCCTGATCACTTTAACGCCGACCATGGTAGAATTATAGACAATAGATGCCGCGTGGCCTTGCAACTCCGGATATATTCCCGAAAGAACACTATTACTTAACTACTGTAATGTATATCGTGGAGCTTTGTGTCAAAAGTAGCTAAATTGGCTTTCTATTTGCTAGCCACACGCCAAACGGCAAGTGAATCAACACGTGATATTCTGATTGACCAATAGGAACGCGAAAGGCGCGGTCTGTGTTGTTCAGCAGTCATGTACTTGAAATTTATTTTTACTGCCATCCTATGCATGGGAGTGTAAATTTATCAAGTCAGGACATCTTGGGCTGCGGACTACAGACCCAAATAAACCCCCAAGAATCTCAAAGAGCTTTATAGACACACATTTGACGGACAAATCTTAACCCCCCCCCCCCCCCCCAAAAAAAAAACACCATTAAAATTAAATTACTAATTATAATTAATATTGAAAAAATAAAAATGAATGATTGCATCCCGTACTCTAAACCCCCACAACCACAGCGGAAAAAGTGAAAAACTTCATCGGGGGAAAGGAAGAACCTTGAGCATTGACCACAAATGGCCATGATGGATTCCAACTATAAAGTGAACTTTAACCCTTTAACACCTAAGCCTATTTTGGCCGAATTTGCATGCATTTGATGTTGCCTTTATATTTCAAAGAAATAATTGTTCACAATGGCCAAGTTGGGTCCTTTTTTTAAGGACACCTTGAACTTCATGTCCAAACTGTTGTTTTCTTCACTGACCAATTATAATCCACATTTTGGACCCCAAAAGACAAAAAAATCCCTTTTTTTTTTTTTTTTTCAAAATTTGTAATGTTGATGTCCCATTGACAACCAAACATGCTCGACCAAACGTTTTGAAGCTTGATAATATTTATTCTACTTGTTAGGATAAACATTCAATCGAAAAAAATAAGATTGAATAGTTTTATGTTTGACAATTCAACACAAACAGCAAGTATGGTCATAGGCGTTTTTGGCCTTTACACATACTATGGTCAAGACGGGTTATATACAGTGCAAAATTGTGAGAAAATAAAATAAATAAATGAATTTAAAATATATATATATATATATATATATATATATATATATATATATATATATATATATATATATATATATCATCTAACACAAAAAGGGTTATCTCTTTGAGAAGTTAGGTATTATACCCATCACCTTATCTAAAGTATATACGTACACGCAACCAAGCTTCTCGAACACTCATCTTTATAAAATTTGAAAAGATTATAGTGAAGAAAATATATATATAACATTGGAAAAAAGTATTTTCAAAAATATTGACAAGTAGTTCAGTTCAATTCAAAATTTTCCCCAAGAGTCTGGCTGCAGCCCGCCTCTCTCAGGACCCTGCGCCGCTCGTCTCAGTACCCATCCCGCAGACAGGAAGTGACGCAATATCGCAGCTCTCAGACCGGAAATGACAACATGAAGCCAATAAAGGTTTTTTTTTTTTTTTTTTTTTTTTTTTTTTTTTTTTTTGCGAACTCAATAAAGCTTCTGCATGAACAAGTCACGGAGCTGCGTCACACACAACGTCACACAGCCTACTCTTTCGCCGTTTGCGCGCTGCTGTCAGCCTGTCACTTCTACTCACCGAGACGCCGACTCATCCCAGGAAAACAACGACAAATACGGCTCATCTTCTTCCTTGAGTTAATGAAATAATGCATTAGCTTGCGCTAAATTTAGTTTTAGATTCATTCTGCACGTTTCAAAGTCGCTCGCTCAAACTGGCCGTTGCTTGCTTCAGGATGCCTCTTTTTCCTTAGTTGGCGCCTCGCTCACTTTTTCAGCAACTAGACAATGTGCGTTACTATGTGTTACTACGTTGGTTGAATGACACGAGGAAAGTCAGAGACACGGAGAGAGAAGAGCTGGAGTGGGAAGGAGGAAGTCTTGTGAGGCTGTTGCAAACGCGATGCTAGGCTAGGTGGCTCCAATATTTCCTGACTGTTGCCAACAGCCTACAATCTACGCCCACTTGATGCAACACTAGATATCATATGCATATGCAAAACACTCAGGTGACTTGAAGTTCCGCTCTCAGACCCCCAATTTGGCCAAATTTCAAAATTGTCCAATATGCATGTGTGATACATCATTGGAAAGCTTAAAATCTAAATTTTCTGGTGAAAGAAAAATTTTGAATAGGAGGGCATTTAAAAAAAAAAAAAAAAAAAACATTCTTAAACAGCAAAACCCTACCTATAGTTGAGAGCACGCGAGAGCAGAATTACAGACGCCATGACTTTAACGATATATTATCGTGTACTTACCTTGTTTCGATACAAAAGCTCCATGTATCATGTATCGCTGAGTGTCAAGACACACCTGTGAATGGCCACAGCCGGATTTTTGGCGGATTTTATGGGTGACACATGGTAATATAACAAGGGTCGCGATGCAGAAATCGTAGACGTCAAGGAGTGGTTGAGATGTTTATTTTCATATATTTACTCTTTTAAACTTTTTTCTTTGGATTGATTATTTATCATCTAACATATCCGAGAAAATGCTACAGTAACAAAACAAAACAAAAATACAATTAAGCGATAGTTATGAGGTAGATATCCGTGACTTTTTTACAGACAGCATTTTTTTCATTGTGATGTAATTTGTTTTTTATGCGAGTGAATTTTTTTAAGTCGTTTTTTATTTCTAAACAAAATATTAGACATCAATTAATATTCTAAGCTAAAAACGACAGACGTTTTGAATATTAAATATAATTACTTACCTTGTTTTCATGGCTGGGTTGAAACAAAAATGGTTGTGCGACGTCCGTAAACGGGGGTTTCCAGGGTAAAATGGGCAAATTAAAAATAGTTCAGGGGCTTAATGCGCCATGAATCTGCTATGGCAGCATATAGAGGTGTTGTTCTATCAAACACAACAGTTGTTTTGGCTTAAAATACAGCAGTTTCTTTTAAAGAAGAGTGCAAGAGCAGAAACTGCTTTTTCAGTCTTGGCTGTGTTTTCCGCCATATAGAACTAGATGCGAAATGATAGACTCAGCGGCGTTAGTAAACAACCGCCATCTTAAAGCAATAGACCTCTCATAAGGCTCTGTTGTAGGGAACCTTCATAGCGAACCTTTTTATCTAAAATGCTCCTAAATCGGCAAAATCTTGACTTGAATCTATCTTCAAATAATGAAACAGTTTTAAAACTTTCATATATCGAAGTAGACAGAAGGGAACAAAGGCAAAAACGGGAGCAATTTTAACAACTTTAACGGTTGATTCACAGCATTAAATGACTTCCAAACATAGCAAAGGTTACTATGTTTTTTCTTTTTTTTTTTTTTTTTTTTTTTTTTATGAAAAAAAAACATGAAAGGTCACACCAGTTACTATGCTAAGTAACTAATTACTCTTACATTCAGGCAACTGAGTTACTAAATCAATTACTTTTTGGGAGAAGTATTTTGTAACTGCAATGAATTACTTTTTTAAAAAAAGATTAACAACACTGGTCATAAAGATGCAGTCTGCAGAATGAAAAGTGACAAAAGCGGAGATTTTATTCTGCCAATTTGTTGCCGAACACAATTTGCTCGCAACTATTGCTGATCACTTCTAAGAATTGTCAAAAGAAATGTTCCTTGACTCAAAGATTGCCTCGGCAAGTTAATTTTATCAATTGACCTTTTTAATTTATAATTGGATACATTAACAAACTACCTTCAAGTCAAATTGAATTGCGAGCTGCAGTGAAGCCATCAAAAGACATGATAGAAATTGCCAAAAGTGCTGCATACAAGTATAACAAAAGTCACTGTTAAATTTGAGTAATCATGATGTAGCTGAAGATGTTGATTGTTCTTTGATTGCACCAGGTTATATGTGAAAAATATTACCGATAAATTTATAAAAATTTTGTTTTTTTTTTGTTTTTTTCATATTGTACGCTATATAAAATGTAAGATTAGTCATCAATTTCTAAGCGCATACGTCACTACTTGTAAGATTGCCAACGGCCTCGGGTTGACAGGTATGTTATTCGCATCCCTCCTACTATAACTATATCGCCTACCTAGATTTTTATTTTCTTGTTTGTTTGAAATATTTTTCACTTTCAGGAGAAATTGGGGTTGCTTTATCATTTTGGTTCAGTAAAACTAGTACAAATATATGCTTCTTCATATTTTTCATTTATTTATTTATTTTGTATGGCTTGACTTTGGTAAATCTTTCCAAAATTAAGACATACTGTACTTAAAATGCTTGTAGTGAAATGTGTTATTGCACTACTATAGCTTCTTTTATTCTGTTCGGTTTTATAAATTCTCTAGTTTACTAGAGACATTATACAACATTGATACGCAGTTTAATTGGGTATCTTCTTTTATATAACTAAAGAGAATTTAATCTTTTTCATTGGCATAGAATAATTAACAACACTGTTTGTTGTTGTTATTGTTGGAAATAAATCATGTTTGCCCAAATAAGTGACATTGAATAAAAAAAATCTACCCATCTCCCAAGGCACACTAAGGTTCCATGTCACATTGAGCATAAGTATTAAAATGATCATGTACTGTATGCTTGAAAAACCCTTGTTATGTGTTCATGGTTCTCTCTCTCTCTCTCTCTCTCTCTCTCTCTCTCTCTCTCTCTCTCTCTCTGGCAGTCTCTCTCTTTATTTTTGTAATTGTAACTATTTTTGTTGTTGTCGTTTTCTTGTTCAAGTTCATTCGCCCCTCCCAGTCAAAATGAATTGTACATCTACGCTGTCACCGGCACCGAAAATTGAGCATTCACAGCTATTCGTCCTGGTTCAAATGAATTGGACATTTATTGTTGTCAATGGCAGGCAACCAGTTAAATATTTTGAAAAAAAACAACAACTTTATGATATTACCTGCAGCCGGAACCAGTGTGTATTTCTTTTTTCTTAATTTAATTTTATTAATTTAATTGTTATTGTTATATTCATTTTCGAAACAGTGGTGTTACCAGGATGCCTGGTGTCGGTGGGCATTAGTCTTACCTGGGGGGGCAAAAAAAAAAAAAAGCGACAATAGTCAAGTAGGTCGAAATCCAGCGTAGGGCTACTGCACCTTAAAATATGTTTTGTTTTCTCCCTGAGATAACTGTTGTTGTGATTTGGTCTAAACAAATAAAAGTTGATTTGATTTTATTTGACTTGGAACACATCCATAACTGAACAGTATGGACATGCAGGTGACAATGTTTTTTTTTAGGTAACCTATTGTGGTTCCTCCGTTTTATTATTTTTATTATAGTTATTCTTTGTTCCGCGGTCCCTTTGAGCTTAATTTGACCCCCTTAGAATGCTTCAAAATGCAACAAAATCGGCAGGCAGGTCAAGACAGGTGCAATCTTTGATACCGCGTAAAGACAAATGGCGTACTGCAAGCAGCACGTCACTTCCGTTCATTAATATTCATGACATTAGCTACTGTTGCTAAGTAGGGACAAGCCACCGTTTGTCCCTAATAGAAAATGAATGGAAATCGTGTACGAAGGAGATGTTTACAGAGCTAAACCTACCAATTCTCTCCGAAAATCATGTGCCTGGTGCCAAATTCACTGGCAAAGATGTGGAAGAACATAAAAATGCTCAGTTAAAGAGATGGCTTGAGTGTCGAAGGCTGAAAAAGACGAAAAAAACGAGCCGACCTAAGCATAGCCTTAGATTTTTTATCGACGCGAATGACAATGACATTCTCCTGTTTCAACAAGCTATCCTTTACCATTAGCCCTTCTTTCTTATATATCCTCTGGTTGTCCTACGTCTCTGACCGTTCTTGGGGGTAATTTAGTTAGCTTTGTGTAGCAATCGCAAATGCTACTCAGTGACAGCCAACGAACACTTTAAATTTTTTCATTGATAACAAATCTTAATTCTATAATTTATTTACACTTCCCCCTTACTAAAGTTGTTATACATACATATATATATATACATTCACATTTCATATGCAGTAAACATTTTGTTGGGTTGGCATGGTCTTTCAGAGGACAAAGAGGTAAGCCATTTTTATATTTTTAACTTAATTTTTTAGCGTAACGTTGTGCCGCACTGCTTCTGTCTGACATTAGCCACGTTTACATGCTGACTTTTATTCATACCGATTCAAATCATTCCTAACGGGAATTTCACATCAGCTGTTTACATGTCACTTCATCTATTCCGATCCAGCGTTTACATGTGACTGCCTTTATTCCGAAAGGACGTTTGACAACTGCCGTCTGACATGCGCAGATTAATCAAAACAAAGCGTCACGTTGCAAAACATGGAGCTCGATCGTCAGATCAGCTGCTGTTTTAACTTTTCAAGTGGAAATAAAACTTCAGAATGACACGCCGTTCATTTAAAAAGTTGTGTGGGTGCGCTGTGCGTGTGCTTGGAAGCCATGTTGCAAGTGACGTTACTTACGTCACCAAGTGACGTTACTTACGTCACCAAGTGACGTCACCACGTCAGTACGGAGCATGTGCAGAAAGAACGCAACCAGACACCATTCCGCTTCCCTGTTTACATGATATAATTTTACTTCTAATCGGTTTGGGAAAAGAAATATTCCACCCCTGTGAAACGGAATGAAATTCCATTCGGTTTGAGCCTGTTCATTCCGAATGAGGTGTTTATATGGAACACATTTATTCGGTTTGAACAAATATTCCGATTGTAATTGGAATATTTGGCTCCATGTAAACGTGGCAAATGAATGACCTGAAAAGAATTACAATGGTATCCGACTGGCACTTTGTTTTGATTAATCTGCGCATGTCAGACGGCAGTTGTCAAACGTCCTTTCGGAATAAAGGCAGACACATGTAAACGCTTGATCGGAATAGATGAAGTGACATGTAAACAGCTGATCTGAAATTGCCATTCGGAATGATTTGAATCGGTATGAATAAAAGTCAGCATGTAAACGTGGTTACTGTTTCTGTTTCACTTCCCCCTTACTAAAGTTGTAATTCTTTTCAGGTCATTCATTGTCAGACAGAAGCAGTGCGGCACAACGTTACGCTAAAAAATTAAGTTAAAAATATAAAAATGGCTTACCTCTTTGTCCTCTGAAAGACCATGCCAACCCAACAAAATGTTTACTGCAAATGAAATGTGAATGGATTCACCGAGCTGGTGTTAAAGTCCGCACAAGTTGATTCGGTCTTCACATTTTTTCCTCACGAGTTTTTGGTTTCCGGAAATGTATGAAGAAAACATCCTTCATGTCTCGTAATGTCTAGAGTATTTTCTACAAGTTCTAAAAAAGCAATGTGTGATCGGCATGCTCATTTTTGAAAGATTACCGGCGAAAAGTAGCACAAATTACTTTGGTTCTATGCGAGGGCGGGTCTATAATGTCCCACTTTGGCTTTACTTCCGCTTTACGATGCAACGTCACGGTCTAAAAATAGCATGCGTGCGGTACGCCACTCCAAATACACTATGTAGCGCCCCCTGTCAGTCATTCTTTATCCCGCGGATGCTTTGAGCCCTACTTTGACCCCCTCAGAATGCTTCAAAACTCACCAAACTCAACAGCCAGATGAACACTGGTAAAAACTTTAATAAAATGTTAAGGGAAAAAAAAAAAAAATCAAAATATGCTTAAATGTGTAGCGCCCCCTTGGAACAAAACCAACATTTCATTTTTGTTTTTTTTTTTTTTTATGGTGAAAGAGGAGGTAACAACGCAAAGGGTAAATCTTCGAACACATCAGTACTACATGAATGGGATACCATACGTGGTGCCCAGACTGCCGTTAGTACTACATCCAGTTTTCTTTTCCTAACCCCTTCCACCCCCAGTTCCCCCCCCCCCCCCCATTTTTATACACATAAAAATAGTTTAAAAACATATAATCATTGCAATTTTTTTTTTTTTTTCTTAAATGACCAAAAATAGTCCCTTGCCCTATAAAGGGTCAAAGGTCTTGAAGTATGATAAGTTAAAGGGCTGTCTTTTGACATACTTGACTCTGTTTCGTTTAGAAAATGGTCCTGCACTGTTACCCAGTCAAAATGTGAACATGATTCTCATTTTATTGAAATAAAACGTGTGTCCAAATATTTGAAAAGTTGTCCTCCACCAACAAATTACATCTCATGCCTACCACGTGACCAGGACACCTTGTCATTACCTGCTCAGTGCTCACTTCCGATCAAGTGGGCTGGTCGTGCAGTCCCTGAACGCCACGCTACTTCCACCGCAAGTGTTTAGTGTGTGGAACGTGTCAAACCGGTCGTGTGGGTTAGCAAAGGCCGGGCAGGTAAGGTTGCGGGGGGAGGAGGAAGGGCGGGGTGCCGTGAAGCGTCTGAACAAGCAGGAAGAAGAAGGAAACATGGTGCGGTGACACAGCGGCTGGACACCCACGGAGAGCTGGATTCATCAGTGTTTTAGGTTGCTTCCTTCCTTCAGCAAAGAACACGTTGTAAGTAAAGTTGGATTTTAATTGTAGACATTTTTATTTATCTGGTTTCAATTTCATGTCCAATAGTTGTTTAACCACCTCGAAGGGAGTGTCAATGCCTCACCTGCGCCTACTTTTGCTTCATCTACATTTGTCTTTCACTGTTATGTTATGTTTTTTTTTTTTTTTAATCTATGTTCAACTGAAATAAGTTTATTCTGAATTTAAACTGTGCCCTATCCGTTTTAATTGAGTTAAAAGCAAAGACAAAAACCTTAACTCCAAGTCCTTTATTACCACCAGACAACATCTCACCAACTGTTGCAAACATTACTTGTTTCCCCTCTCACAATAATTGTTGACTGTCCTTTTAGTAAAGGCACTAGAATAGGCCAAATCAAAGATCTCAATGCTCAATTTTGAAATTCATGAATTTGTTTATTATTGTTTGGGCATTTTCTTTAGTTACACAACATAAGGAAATTGTGAGAAATTCTGTAGTTGCAGTTTGACAATGTAATGTTGCACACCAATGCAGAAGATGGCCACAATAACTAATTGAACAAATATTTACAATATGAAACTGCAATATTTAAATTTGGGTGTGGGTGGGTGGTTTCTCATTGGGTAAATGTGAACTTTTTTAAGGTACACTCTTTGAGTCATTGAGTGTCATAATTATTTGTGATTTTCAGGGGTACAAATTAGACATGTGCCGATTACTGGTTTCAAGGTATATCGTGGTATGAAAACGTCAAGGTTTCAAAACCGCAAACATTTTCCATCATACCGTCCCTAAGGTATTACTGTAGCTATTTTTTATGTCCCAAAAATGCATGGAAAAAATCCCTCGCTTGCAGCTGTAAGGCTCAACTGTCATCGCCCGTTCTTGCTCAGTGTCAGTGAGTTAGCTGTGCTCCACGATGGCTGGAGAGGGTGAAACTCCTGAATTTACACCCGCCCCCTGCATCGAAGAAAACAAAATCGCTGGTATGGGAATACTTCGGCTAGATAGGTTACAGACGGCCACAGATTAGAGGAGGATGGCAAACTGACAAGTAAAACATATTTGCTGAGGGTGGCTGCCGAGGAGGCAATACCTCCAATATGATTTCGCATTTATACAAAATGAAAGATTAGTAAACACTGTCATGAACATTTCCCACCAGCTACGAGAGTTAACTCCAACGTGTTTAGTGTGTCTAGGGGTGATAAAAAATGTTTTTTTTCTGACTGGAAACTATCTCTGTTGAGAAAGACTGTGTGTGTTTCATGTAAACATGATACGAGTCATACACATGTGCTTTTTATGGAAAATAATTATTTTTGTTCTGATGTTAATAATGTTGAGCTGTGGCTGTTGATTTATCCTCACCTAAAGGACTATATTTATTTTCATTTTATTTAGAATGTTTTTTTTTTTCATTTAATTTATTTTCACTTAACATTATAGTTATGTTCCAATTTGCTAATATGTTTTGAAAAATAAAAATTCTGTTCAATGGAAAAAGTTTTTTTTTTTTTCTTTAAGTGGTTGAACTTGCAAAATCGCATGTGGTGCAAATACTTCTGCTCCTCACCGGATAGCAGGGGTGGGCAAACCGGTCCTCGAGGGCCGCAGTGGGTCCTGGTCTTTGTTCCAACTGATTCAGCACAGACAGTTTAAAAAAAAATTAAAAATTAAATAAAAACAATATTTTGATTATTACCAAATTGTGTATAATGTCCCTTAAATTGTAAAATAAGGTAAAAGTGTCAATGAACTGTAATGTAAACTTCCAGAAAGCATCTCATCAAAAACACACTGCTGCTAAAATCCTCGCTCAGGCTGAGGTAAAGGCCTTTCATTATGATATCACATTGATTCACAACTTCTGAGTAACTCTAAAAGTGACGCTACCAAATTTTAACGTAGCTAAACAGACTCTACAATCCAGCCAATCGCTTAACTGACTCCGCCTTATGTATTTGATTGACAAAAGACGATTAATTGTGCTGAAAAACGACATTATGAAATAAAAAGACTAGGTATGTTCCGATCCGATCACATTTTCTAAAATCAGCCCAGTCGCGCCATTTTTCATAGGGTCGGAATCGAGTGAAAAAGATCGGGTTTTTAATTTAAAACTTCTCAAAAAATTTGCATATTGTGATGAAGTTCATTATTTTCTGTAATGTACTGATAAACATTAGACTTTCATATGTTTTAGATTCATTACACACAACTGAAGTAGTTCAAGCCTTTTATTGTTTTAATATTGATGATTTTGGCAAAAAAGTCAAGAAAAAACAAAAATCCCTATCTCAAAAAATTCACATATTTTATACAACCAATACAAAAAAGTGTTTTTTAATACAAAATAGGTCAACCTTCAATTAATTATATCAGCTATGCACTCAATACTTGCTTGGGAATCCTTTTGCAGAAATGACTGCTTCAATGCGGCGTGGCATGGAAGCAATCAGCCTGTGGCACTGCTGAGGTGTTATGGAGGCCCAGGATGCTTCGATAGCGGCCTTAAGCTCATCCACAGTGTTGGGTCTGATGTCTCTCAACTTCCTCTTCACAATATCCCACGAATTCTCTATTGGGTTCAGGTCAGGAGAGTTTGCAGGCCAATTGAGCACAGTAATGCCACGGTCAGTAAACCATTTACCAGTGGTTTTGGCACTATGAGCAGGTGCCAGGTTGTGCTGAAAAATGAAATCTTCATCTCCATAAGGCTTTTCAGCAAATGGAAGCATGAAGTGCTCCAAAATCTCCTGATAGCTAGCTGCATTGACCCTGCCCTTGATAAAACACAGTAGACCAACACCAGCAGCTGACATGGCACCCCAGACCATCACTGACTGTGGGTACTTGACACTGGACTTCAGGCATTTTGGCATTTCCTTCTCCTCAGTCTTTCTCAGGGTGTGGTCACCTCTTCTGGTTGTGCAGCGTTTCCTGCCACACTTTTTCCTTCCCACACAGGTGCCTTGAAACACCACTCTGGGAACAGCCTATTCGCTCAGAAATTTCTTTCTGTGTCTTAGCCTTTTGCTTGAGGCTGTCAATGATGGCGTTCTGGACAGCAGTCAGGTCGGCAGTCTTGCCCATGATTGCATTTTTGAGTAATGAACCAGGCTAGGAGTTTTTAAAAGCCTCAGGAATCTTTCGCAGGGGTTTTGAGTTAATTTGTTGATTTAGATGATTAGGTTAGTTGCTTCTTTAGAGTACCTTTTCATGATATGCTATTTTTTTGTGATGGGGATTTTTGATTTTTCATGACTTTTTTGCCAAAATCATCAATATTAATATAATAAAAGGCTTGAACTACTTCAGTTGTGTGTAATGAATCTAAAATATACAGTATGAAAGTCTAATGTTTATCAGTACATTACAGAAAATAATGAACTTTATCGCAATATGCTAATTTTTTTAGAAGAACTAGTATGTTTTTCTGCTTCAAGCTTGTACAGCCTTTCAGCCTCCTTCCTCCTGCTTTTCTTGGTCAGCAGTGCCCTGGAGTTAGCTATTTAAAGTTAACGATGATTGACAAGGGTGTAGCTTTGATCTTGCCGGAGAAGCTTGGTAGCTCTACCACCAAAAGCCCCAAATGTGCAATAATTGTTAAGCTTGTTAAACACTAGCGATAGTGTGCTATGGCAACTCATTGTGCGAGAGGCTGTTCTCAGCAGCGTGAGTGGATTTGAGTGGACTCACTCAGTGATGCATTTGATAAAGACGAGCATTTTCCTACGTTATTTTATAAAAAAAATAATTGACATTACGAAGGCGGCACGGTGTGACAGTAACATGTTTCGAACTTTTTTTGAACAACATTTTTGTTCGGTATCGGTTTGGGACTCCGTAATGGCAGATTCTCAAAATCAGGTGACTCGGATGCAAAAATATGCAGTCAGGACTAGGGATGTGCGCGATTAAGTTTAATCATTTAACCGCCTATTCATAATTAAACGTTTCGTATTTTACTAGTTGATTAAAAGCAGCATCATGTATGTTGGTCATCTTTGCAAACAGGCTGTTAATGTTGTGTGGTTTTGGATCGCCCTGGTAGCGAGTTACCTTTTATTATTTGTTCTGATTTGACACATTTTTGGCCACTAAAAGTTAAGACCTATGTTTATTGAGACAAAATGCTCTCATTATCTAAATGTTGTCTGTGCGTGCATTCGCAAGTAAACACAATAATATGTGGAGTGATTGAAATATTCAAGTTGTTCATATTTTTATATATATGAGCGCCTGCAGTTATATTTGTAACTTTATGTATATCTGCGTAATTAGCCTGATTAGCATAGCACAGATGAAATAAGTACAGCGTGACTTTTTGTTTTTCTGTTTATTTGTATTTTTAGAAACCACATAGACACATATGTAAAGCAATTGTTGTGAAGAGCAAGTTTGGTCAGGTTATTTCGGGACAGGCATCACAATAGTTCTAGCCCGACTATCTGCAGTGGTTATCATTCTCCAGGTCACACCAGCCTAGCGCTATTTTACGCCGGTTGAGCAGCCAGTGGGAGAAATGCCCCCCCGACACACACACGTCGTAGGGGGCAGGGACACAAAGTTTGGGGAAGTTTTGGCGAACATTTAGGGGATATATTTTTCTTTAAATTGTTTACCTTTATTAACTCAGTTTTTGTTACATCAGTAGAATTTAAATAAACAACTTGTCCTGAATGTTTGGGATAAAATAGCTCAAAAATACACAAAACCTTTGCATTTTAAACTTTACATTTCATATGTGTATTAACTTGCAAATTTTCTTGCTTATAGACTAGTTGACTAGTCGCAAATAAAATCTGAGACTAGCCGGCAGGGAAATTAGTCGAAATTCCCATCCCTAATCGGGACATCCCTAAAAAAAGAAAAACACCTTTATCTTGTAAAATCTTTTTCATAATAGCATTACCTTATTCTACTATTTAATATTAATTCCCTATTTCAACACCAGTGACTTGCAACACACGTTCTAAAGGTCCCACAGGCAGTCTCTTAACTTTTATTTACGAACGTCTCTACATACAGAATATTCAGGTTAAGACACGCCTCAATTGGAAAATATTGCCTCTTGTTACGAAGACATTTCAGGAAACGACAGGTAAAAATACAGTATGGCTAGTACTCGCAGCTCCCGAAGTTTACTGAATGTAACATACTCTGCTCTGCCATTGGCTATTGCCTAGCATTCCTGGCATCCAACTGGCTAAGACAGACCTCTAATGAATGTGTGCGTGTGTATCCAAGCGTCCTCTTCATTCGCCCCTCGTGTTCCGATAACTTTACATGAGTGTATTATGTTTTATTCTTTACTCTATTCTTGTTTTTTACATTATGCACAACACAGATTTTATGTTTATTGTGCAATAATCTAATTGTAACATGTATTCGTTACATATTTTGATGCATTTTTATGGATTATAAAAGATTCATGTCTGAATTTTTTTAGGGCTTAGAACAGAGTATGTCATATATATGGAAAACACGTCTCTACTTAAAGAATTTTCAGGTTAAGAAACTACTTCCAGAACAAATTAATTTCGTAAGCAGAGGTACCACTCTATTTAAAAAAAAATACATAAAAAATCCTATATTATGTTTTGGTGTCGCAAAAATATTGTATTGTAACTATTAGCCTTTGATGTCTACCAATACAAACCTTACAGTATTGGATATGAATTTGGAGCAAACAAAAAAGTTTAATTGTTTTGCCAAAGTCTTAGTTAGTCACAACACGACAGGGTAATCAGCTATCATAATCTCTTAAGTCACCACACACAAGAAATGGCTTTGGAGTATCCACTTTGAAATAGTAATCTTCACTTGTTGAACCACGTTAATGCTGAAAGGTCGAGGAGTTTATTGTGTCTTAACACAATGAGAAGGATTACAAACCTGCCTCTTTATTTACCTTAAACAAGCAATGAGCCAATGTTTTGATTAGGGAAATACGTCTGTCTTCATGGAAAGTGCTGATGTTAATGTTGATGCAATGACATACTGTAAACAAGAGTTAACAATTATTTTCATGCCATTTAAAATAAAAATAAATCAATAATACTGTACAATAAATTGAAAGTTCATCAAGAGCTATTTATCATAGGTAATCAGCATTGCTTTTCACATTCAGAAAAATATTTTCTGACTAGTCCTATTTGAACCCTTATGCAAATAGTGCTACAATGTAAGTGATTGCCAATGTGACTACATGATTGATTACGTTTGAAACTGGAAATAATCGTCTCTGTGAATACAGGAGTGCCCCTTCCACAGCTGATATGAAAATGCATCATAATTTATCAGCTCCATGGAGGGGAGATCAGGCAGCATGAGGTCTCTGTGGACTGACATTAAGTGGATTTCATTACTTGAATTCCTGCTGTGAGAAGTACTAGCGAGTCTTATTTAGGACTTGGCTCAAAGTAAATAGCCTTCTTTAGACACAATAAATTGATTTAAAGCCACCTTGTGTATCGTCATACTAAATGGTGAAACTTTTTAAAACATAGGCAAGTTGGCAATACTGAACGTGATGTAACTTATTCAGTGAAACCTTATACGAATATTACATAATATATATTGTACATTCTGACTGAAATGAGAAAATCGAAATTTTCATTAGCTAAACTGCTCAATTTTTTCAGTTGTTCTGAATACTTTGGAAAGGGACTGATTCCCCCAGGATGTTTTTTATACTCTAAGATATCTTGCATGAAAAAAATATGAAGACTAAAACATCATTTTAGGTCTTAACCATTCTCCATCCGTTGCTAAATAATTATTGTTTCATTAACTCATTCATTGACAAAGACACATAGTTGAGTTAATCACCTGACACTTGTTCTGTCATGTAACTTCTATGTCTTAAATTTTAGACATGCTTATAAGTACAAAAGACAAAGTTTGAAGGTGTAAAAGAAGCGTTCCTTGTCGAGGATGAAAAACGGAGGTGGAAGCTTACACAAACGGAGTATTCGCAGTGCAATTCCATCAAAACAATTGTCCTCTGAATGCAGAACCCCCGTTAAGAGCAAAACCATTATTGATTTAGGTGGATTTACACAACAATACTCCGACTGGAACTGTCCTTTTTATATCATGACTTGAAGAAGCCTAACTGAATAGAAGGCAAAGGGTCTTCTCCTGTCAACCAGAACAGTCCAGTTGCAATCAATTCAATATGAGAAGTTGCCATCATTTTTCTTGAGTTACACAATACTAGAGGTTGACCGATATGCCAACATCTAGAAGAGAAAATTTCAGCCGATTGCCGATATTTAAAACCGATTTTTTTTTTATTTTTTGAAATGGACGTAGATTAAGAAAATTGCTTCAAAAGCTTCAAATTTACAATGATGACCTGAGACTTAAAGGATTAATTCGGTCCAGTGCTACCAAACTAACGAGCGCAGCACTTCTTTTTATGTTTATACGGACTCCGAAAGAACAGTACATTATTTACAATTAATTAAACCCACCAGGGCGTCACGACCATGTGTAAACAAGTGAGCGTTTCAGAGGATGATCACCATGCCAAAGCAAATCCTAACGCGAATGCTACGCTGATGCTACGAGTTACATTTCGAGTTTAAACATCGCTCAGTAAACACCTTAAAAGGCAACACTGTATTATCTCTCATGAAAGATAAAACTAAATCATATATATCAATATATCTTGTATATTAATATTTAGAAAAAAGGAAAGCCTAAAGCTTCCTGTAGCTGCCTGTCTTTCAGGGTCCTTCTGGGGTCCTACCATCATTCAGCGGCTGCCACAGTTGCCCACACAGATGGCTGATCAAAATCCTTTATCGGTTTACTCGTTTTGTTAATCAGCCATTTTCTGATGTTGGAAAACAAGTCTTATATCGGCCGGCTGATATATTGGTCGACCTCAACACAATACATATTCATCCCCCAGTGTCAATAGTTGTTGGACAAAATTTTTAATCTCCACTAAAGATGTCCCCGATCACGTCATTTTCAAAGTATCGGAATCGGCAAAAAAATATCGGACATGCCTTTTTTTAATATATATGTTTTTTTTTTATTAAATCGTTTTCTAATTGTATTTAACGTTACAGACAAAATGTCTTACACTCATCCAGAGTCTTTAGTTTTGGCTTAAAGTAGGGCTATCAAATTTATCGCGTTAAAATATTTACCGCAATTAACGCACGCGCTCCACGACCCACTCACGCATTGTCGCGTTCAATCTATAATGGCCGTTTTACCTACTGTATATATAGAGCTCAAAGGCAGCGAAAAATGAGTAGAGTGAATTTTAGCAGTCTTTGGAGCTTTTCTGTAATTGGCTAAAGCCTTAAAATTCCTCTCTCAACAATTAGAAATATCGTGGGAAGCAATGTGGGGAAGAAAGGTAGTAGTTGATCTTTTTCTTAACACCCTATGTTACTTCCCAACGCAGAGAAGATATATCAATTGGTGCCACTACGCACAGTCATGGTTGCACTTCCCATCATGCATTTGGGCAGAACAGTTAAATGGCTACAGTATCATTTACTAAAAGCTCAACAAATACACCAGATGGCAATATTTAGTCACAATATACAAAGTCACATTCATCCTTTAAGAATTACAAGTCTTTCAATCTGTGGATCCCTCTCACAGAAAGAATATTAATAATGTAAATGCCATCTTGAGGATTTATCGTCATAATAAACAAATACAGTACTTACTGTATGTACTGTATGTTGAATGTATATATTTGTCCGAGTTTTATTCATTTTTTTCTTAATGCATTGCCAAAATGTATATGATCGGGAAAAATTATCGGGAATGATTGGTATTGAATCGGGAGCAAAAAAAAATCAATCTGATCGGGAAATATCGGGATCGGCAGATACTCAAACTAAAACGATCGGGATCGGATCGGGAGCAAAAAAAACATGATCGGAACAACCCTAATCTCCACCATGCACTTAAATGCAAAGACGAGGTGTTGTTTAGATATGTGTTTGTCGACAGCAAAGAGAATGCAGTCTTAAATTACCGTCTCTGATGTTAATCTGAGTATTCATTTTGAGTATAACGAGTTGTGTACAAATCTAGTTATAGGGCCAATAATGTCTTAAGCAAAAGGAATTTATGTGTGTAGTATAAATTATAAGTTATTATAAGTTTTTTTTTTTTTAAATCACCCATGACAAGGGATAAGTGGTCTGTTTTGTGCTGAGTCTCAAAAGAAGTAGCTGTTGTGTCTTTTGTTTTTTCATTATTAATAACATGGCCTTCAGGTGCTGCAGACATGTTCTGTGTCACCTTAACCAACACATTAGTGTCAGTTATCTCTTCCAAGAGGTGTCAGGCAGTCACATACGCATACCATGAAGGCCTTCTAATGTGGAAATAACATAATCACATAAGAAATTGAGTAATATTGTGTCGTGTTTTAGGATTCAATTAATGTAGAATAATTAATTGGTAACATTCATTTGAAGTGCTAACTTAGGTTTGTGTCTTTTTTTTTCATAAATACTGTGTCCTATACAGCCTGTATTATACATGCAGCTGGAAAACTATTAATTTTGCTTTTATTTCTTCACCGATTGGCGTCTTTGCATGTGTGGGTGTCACGCCTTGTGTGACATTCAATTTTTCTGCTCTTCAGCTCTTACCTGTCTGAACAAGAGAAGAGACACCCCCCTCATTCTCAGGTTTCACTGTCGTCACTACGGTATGCTCTCCTCTGCCTCATATGGCAGATCACTTACCCCGCCTCCCCTTATTGTTGCCATAGTTATGTCCTGGAGCTAGATACCACAAAACCTGTTTTCTGAGTTAGGTGATGTCACTGATGAAGTTTTATTTTGCATTAGATGTTCTCTAAACTTATTTTGTAACAGTAAGCAACAGATGCAAGCAATAATTGAATTGAGTGTAATAAGAGTAATAACGAAATTAACTTTATATATTGGCCAAACGAAACCAACCTCATGTTGCTTCCTGCTTTTTTTTTCAACTGCAAGGTGTTTTTGCATTGTCACGCTGGGAAGGGCAAAGTATAATAAAGACTGTAGACAGACCAAACATAAAAACACGCAACATAAAATGAATGCCATTAAGTTTATTTGTTCTGTTTTTTTTTTTTTCTTTTTTTTTTTTTTTTATCACGTCAAGATTAAAATCTGTGGTGATAATGTTAGGGTAAAATAAAATTTAAACACTAAATTTCCAACATAAGTATGATTTTACTGATGCCTAAAATTGTACAACAGAATGAAAAGGTTCCTGAGTCCTAATATGGTATGTTGTTGAACTGGATGATGACGGGGGTTGCATTTAAAAATAACCTTTTATTTTCAGATTACAACAATGCATGCAGGTTGTTTTGCCCTGTAATGAAAACAGGTCATGCTTTTTCCCTAGTTCAATAGTCCAATTATAACACTGATGTAAATTACTGTTTGCTACGTGTTGAGCAGTGCTTATCACTAACACTAAGTCTAGTCTGTAGGAATACAGACCAAACCAACAAAATGTCAACAAAGCTATGATCTGTATTTGTAAAGTTTTCTCTTTTAAATTAATAATCAGTTAATGTTTCACAATAGTTGTACCCTTGTAATGATGAAAGCGACAGGTTATTCTTAGGTCTGTCTACGAGACATGCCCATTACCCTAGTTGAGCCGGCAACCCAAAATGTTGGAAGAGCCATATTGGACCAAAAAACAAAAAACAAATATGTCTAGACCCGCAAAAAATGAAAGCCTTATAATGAAGGCAACACATGCTGTATGTATCTACATATATTAGCTACCTGTAATGAACCAAAAATGACTACCGGTAAGTTGTCCACAAATATATTATGAGCCTTCATGATTACCGTATTTTCCGCACTATAAGGCGCACTGCATTATAAGGCGCACCTTCAATGAATGGCCTGTTTTGAAACTTTTTTCATATATAAAGCGCACTTCATTATAAGGCCCATAGAATAGACAGTACAGTAGAGGCTGGGTTTATGTTATGCATCCATGCGCTCAGAGTTGCTGTGAGACTTTTTGCGGCTCAATATTGATTCATACATAAGGCTCACCGCATTATAAGGCGCACTGTCGGCTTTTGAGAAAATGTAAGGCTTTCAGATGCGACTTAAGGTGCGGAAAATATGGTTTTATTTTCCCTGCATTGCATCCTATAAGAATGACACGCCGTGTGACAACTCTGTTGTGGGATGCCGCCCCAACTTCATTAGAATATCAATGAATTAGAATCAAGTCTAGGGCAGCGCTAAAGAGCCGTTTGTGGCTCCAGAGCCGTGGGTTGCTGACCCCTGCTCTAGTAGTCCCAACCTACTTGTTGATGGGACGTTTACCTGTTACAGCTTTGTGCTTTTTCTTGTTTGAAGAATATCAATGTTTTTTTCCCTTTCTCTCCAAGATACCTGCAGTTTCAAAATGAGTATGCGCCGTGTGGGCACCCACACATCTGAGGGGCCCAACGATGAGGTCATGCCATACAGTGATGATGAGACAGACGATGAGCTGGCTGCCAGTACAGAAGACGAAGAAGAGGTGATGCCAGGAGCCCCACAACCTCCTGTAGATATTAGACCTACTGGTGAGTAAGCGATTGTTATAATCCATTTTTCTTTTCTGCATGTCACATTACGCTTAAGAAGAAGTTGACGCCTGTTCCAGCAATTGTGAAAGCACTGGCACATTGATTGATAGAGATTCAGTAATGGCTGAAGTTATGTTTTTGTTTTACTTTTCAGAAATTGGCTGGAAAGTGAAAGCCAATGACCGAGCTTACCACAACTTGCCAGAATTTAAAAAAAAAAAATTCCTTTGCATCAAGAAGAACAGATACTCTGTAAGTAAAAGAAGCCATATATCATTAATCTGATATAGTCACACAATTTGCACTATTTGTCAAATGTCCCACATTAGTATTGGTTTATGATACCCAAACAATGTTGTCTTGTTTACTGTAAGTCATAAAAAAATGATGCTAACAATTAACAATCATTTCCTCATTCTCGCTTTGTGCTCATCATCGTTCGTCATTCTTGCAGGGGAATGCCATCAAGACGTACAAATACAATTTCTTCACATTCATTCCCCTAAACTTGATTGATCAGTTTAAGAGAGTTGCCAACATCTACTTCCTGGCCCTGCTCATCCTACAGGTACATATCCTAAGCAATCACATGAAGGGCGTAGGTGTGGTCTCAACATTGTTAGGGACGATAGAACAGAATAACCGGCATGTACACTTTTTGCTGGCAATGGAACATTATTAAGACCAAAAAGATTGGGTGAACGGGGCTCAGGGCTACATTTCTCACAAATATGAACCTAATTAATTGACAAGCTAAATCAGGGATCGGGAACCTTTTTGACCAAGAGAATCAAAACACCCAACATATTTGAAAATGGGATTCCACGAGAGCCATACTGTGTGTGTTTTGTCAGCACTGTTTTTTGTGAACGCATTTGAACGCCGCACATGCTGAGCTTTTACGAGCAGTTGTCGATTTGTGATTTGAATAAATATTGAGAGAACAACAACGAAAGCCTGTGATGTGTGACTTTATTTCACAGTTCATGTCAGTATCCACCTGAATGGACCCATTCTTGGATAGCTCCCAGTTTTTGTCTTTTTAAACCGTCATGCACATAATGCAAGCAATGATCCAAATGACGGACTGCCAGCTTCACTTTGTTTTTTGTTGTGGAGGCTGGCCTGACCGCAGTAGTTTTCCAGGTTACTGTTCACACAGTTTAATGTCATGCTAACTCTGATGCAGGTTGGACTTTCAGTAGCAAAATAAGTGGGGTTTCCCCCAACTCCACAACATTGACCTCTTTGTACATTAATTACATTAGTTGCTGCTGGCCCCAAAAAAAACTTCTAATATCCCTCGTCTTCGAAGGGGGTGGAGGACGCGGCAAGTTGTCGACATCAATCTGTCGGGGCCCTGTGAGTGTGCGTGTTTCTCTGTGTGGCGAAGGGGTGTAGGGGTTGGTGGGGAAGGGGGGTCAATAATCAGCCAGTCAAACATGCGTTTGTAAGTATGCATGCAAATAAGGTTACTTAAAAGTTTGTGGGGACAATTTGAGCATCCTGAAAAGTTGGTAGTGTTATGTCCCTACTGTCCCTATGCAAACCTACGCCCTTGAATCACATATCAGGAAAGTGTTAACAAGAAAGATAAAAAACATACATATTAGAACTGTACCGAAAATTGCAATGCATTTTTAGTTAATTTTCGGCCAATGGTTTTTGAATTTTGAATGTAATGTTAGATACATTTGTTGTTTTCCTAGCTTATTCCAGCTATTTCAACTCTGCCATGGTACACCACTCTGATTCCTCTGGTTGTGGTCCTGGGAGTAACTGCTATCAAAGACCTGGTGGACGATCTTGTAAGAAAAGCAACTTTCTGACAACAGTTCCAACTAAGAAAACTTAGAAGTCACAACCTGTCTGTGATTACATATCAAAAAAATATTGATGTACCTTGCCATTTGATATTTAGTATTCAGATTAAGTGTGAAACAGCAGCATGTGTAATTTTGGGGGGACTGAGATTAATTATGCTATATTTAGACTTATTAATACATTTTCTTAAGTTGAAAATCTAGTCATTCTGTTTAATACTGACATTCTCTTGTCATGTTTTGTCTATTAGGCTCGACATAGGATGGACAAGGCGATTAATAACAGAAAATGTGAGGTCCTTCTCGATGGCAGGTCAGAACAGAATTTGTTTACATTAACTTAACATGAACTATTTTAAGTTTTAGATGTATTCACTGTGTTTATACCACCCCCTCCCCCCAAAAAAATGCATTTGTGAAGACTACCAGTATCATTCCTCTTAAAACATGTTTGTATTCCCTGTAAAGTTGTTTATTCATATGACAAAATGCTGCAACATTCTGTTCCTTTCATATTCATTGGCTCAGGTTTCAAGAGTCAAAGTGGAGACACATCCAGGTTGGAGATGTGGTGCGTCTAAAGAAAAATGACTTCATTCCGGTACGTGTACATTGACCGTAAGCATAAATGTGTGTTTGAGACTGGCAACTGTGGCCTATACTACGAAGTTCAAGCTCCCCAGAAGTAATCCTGCTTACCAGCGGGTAACCGGAGTTGACAAAACCTGGTTTTCTAGTTTGTGGTCAGTCCCTGCTACGATGTTGATTAGTCGAACCTGTGTCAACCTAGTCAGAGTTACTGTGCGTTCACATAAAAGGGGGCAGAGACAAGAGTCAAACACTACTTTTGACAATGGCACGGGCACCTTACTTCACGGAAGAGGAATGCGCGATAATCATGCGGAGTTATGAGGAATTAAAATCCACCCTCACCGCAAAATCCAACACCGCTTCAGCGAGTAGAGCGCGACTCGTCTGTTGGCAGTGAATTACAGATCGTGTGATTTGTGAATGCGTCAATATGCCAGTTTACTCATGTCCATGAAAAGAAATGAAGCCTGCTGTCAGGACAATAAAATAAGATTTGGTACGTTAACTGTAAGAAATAATTTATCGTGCATCACCACATGAAGAAGGATGATTGTATGTTTAGTCCCATTGACTGTATGAACATGTATGTCCTTTGAACATCTTCAGAGTAGAGGTTAGATTGTGCCTAAAAAAATCCAGCCTGACAAGCCAGAGCCGATCAATTAACTTGATTTGCAGGTCCGAGCCCGAAATCCCCCCTAAATTTTATGTTATATTTGTGAGGACTCAGTTGAAGAAGGAGATGCGGGGATGCGATGCGTGGTTGCGTTTTGTGTAATTACATTTTTGACGATTCCTGTTGCATAATGTTAAAAAAAAATAAAGCCCGTTTTTTGTAACGAATTCCCACAGTTAAACAAGACTGTAAGATGCATATTCAATAAACATTTATCTTTTATATTTGTGTGTCTGTTCTATCAGTGGATTTGACATTTATTTTAATCTCTTCGAGTTGGCAGAAAAAAGTTTTCTCAATGTTTATATAGTCTACATATTTTTATGATTATTATAAATGCATTTAAACAACGAAATAACGATGGAAAAGTTTATTAAATATATTGTATGAGAGCAAAGCTCCAGATTCGTTTACATTCAGCGAAGCTGACACAGGTTTCTGTATAGCATTTTCCTCAATCAATTTGACAATTTGAAGCGTTTCCATACCCCACTCCGAATCGCACAGCATACAGTGTTCTTACTCAGATGTTCAGTATCACCGTTGAAATACATGAATTGTCCACTGGCGAAAGAGCGCAGGCACACAATCTGCGCGGTTGTGAGAGCCTGACTTCGGCGGGTTGCATTAGTGATGTCCGCATTGATCAGCTGGCACAGGTAACATATTCCCTCAGCTGAAAATCTATATCTTTCATGGAGATTATTTTATGTAATGAACTGATAAACATTAGACTTTCATATGATTCATTACACACAACTGAAATAGTTCAAGCCTTTTATTTTATTATTGATGATTTCGGCAAAAAAGTAAAAAAAAACCAAAAATATCTAAAAAAAAAAAAAATTTGCATATTTCATCTGACAATGCAAAAAAGTTTTTTTTATTTTTTTTTTATTTATTTATTTTTTTTTTAAATACAAAAAAAGTGAACCTTCAATTGATTATATCAGCTGTGCACTCAATACTTGGTCTGGAATCATTTTGCAGAAATGACTGCTTCAATGCGGCGTGGCATGGAGGCAATCAGCCTGTGGCACCGCTGAGGTGTTATGGAGGCCCAGGATGCTTTGCTTAAGCTCATCCACAGTGTTGGGACTGGTGTCTCTCAACTTCCTCTTCACAATATCCCACAGATTCTCTATGGGGTTCAGGTCCGGAGATTTGGCAGGCCAATTGAGCACAGTAATGCCATGGTCAGTAAACCATTTACCAGTGGTTTTGGCACTGTGAGCAGGTGCCAGGTCGTGCTGAAAAATGAAATCTTCATCTCCATAAAGCTTTTCAGCAGATGGAAGCAAGAAGTGCTCCAAAATCTGCTGATAGCTAGCTGCACTGACTCTGCCCTTGATAAAACACAGTAGACCAACACTAGCAGCTGACATGGCACCCCAGACCATCACTGACTGTGGGTACTTGACACTGGACTTCAGGCATTTTGGCATTTCCTTCTCCCCAGTCTTCCTCCAAACTCTGGCACATTGATTTCAGAATGACACGCAAAATTTGCTTTCATCTGAAAAAAGTATTTTGGACCACTGAGCAGCTGTCCAGTGCTGCTTCTCTTTAGCCCAAGTCAGGCGCTTCTGCTGCTGTTTCACACACGCCTGTGCACGGTGGCTCTGGATGTTTCTACTACAGACTCTGTCCACTGTTTCTGCAGGTCCCCCAAGGTCTGGAATCGGCCCTTCTCCACAATCTTTCTCAGGGTACGGTCACCTCTTCTGGTTGCACAGTGTTTCGTGCCACACTTTTTCCTTCCCACAGACTTCCCACTGAGGTGTCTTGATACACCACTCTGGGAACAGCCTATTCGCTCAGAAATTTCTTTGTTTCTTAGCCTCTTGCTTGAGGGTGTCAATGATGGCCTTCTGGACAGCAGTCAGGTAGGCAGTGCCCGTGATTGCGTTTTTGAGTAATGAACCAGGCTAGGAGTTTTTAAAAGCCTCAGGAATCTTTCGCAGGGTTTTGAGTTAATTTGTTGGTTCAGATGATTAGGTTAGTAGCTTCTTTAGAGTACCTTTTCATGATATGCTAATTTTTTTGGGGATAGGGATTTTTGGTTTTTCTTGACTTTTTTGCCAAAATCATCAGTATTAAAACAATAAAAGGCTTGAACTACTTCAGTTGTGTGTAATGTACCTAAAATATATGAAAGTCTAATGTTTATCAGTACATTACATAAAATAATGAACTTTATCACAATATGCACATTTTTTGAGAAGGACTATAGTACTGTGATATACATTACCGGATGTCCCGATCCGGTCACATGATTGGAATTTGGGCTGATTGCGCCATTTTTCAGAGGATCAGAATTGAGTGAAAAGGATCCAGTTTTTAATTAAAAAAAGTTTTGTTTTTTTCTGCTTCAAGCTCAGACAGCGCCACAGCCTCTCACCTTCCCTTCCTGCTAAACAGTGCGGCCAAACTCTCCAGCTTGGGTTTGGTGTTTAAAGTTAACGATGATTGACAGGTTTGTAGATTTCATCTTGCCATGGAAGCTTGATAGCTCTACAATCAAAGGCACAAATGTGTCAATCATCATTCAACTTGCATAAGTGTGCTGTGGCAACCTATTGTGTAAGTGAGCGGATTTGAGTGGACTCCATGAAGCATTTATTAAAGACAAGCATTTTTCCACCTTATTCTTTTTTATATAATAATTCACCTGATGAAGGCATCACGGTGGGACGGTAACATGTTTGGAACTTATGTTAAAAAAAACTACAACAACAAAAAAATTTATTTTTGGTATCTAATCGGGACGCTGTATCGGTAAATTTTCAAAATCAGGTGACCTGGACTCTGGTGCAAAAATATGCGCTCGGGACATCTCTAACTGTGACTACTACTACTGTACTGTTTTCTCATTTGTTCAAAAAATATTATGTAGCAATAGATGTTTTCTGATGTAAAGATGAGACACGATGTATGTTTTGGATTCCCTTTGACAATCGTGTTACCCTGTCTTACATTAACAGGCTTTGACAACAAGCTAATTTGTACACGTATGTTGGTTCAACTTTTCCATTGTCAAATTGGATTTTCTGGTTTTGTTTTTCAGGCTGACCTGTTGCTGTTATCTAGCTCAAACCCAAACAGCCTGTGCTATGTTGAAACAGCAGAGCTTGATGGGTAAACTGAATTTATATTTTCATATTTAAAAAAAAAATACTTTACATATTGCACTGAAAACACTTAATTTAAAATTGCAAGAACAGCTGCCACATGACATTTGATTAATGAAGCAAGTGCTTTGTTATTGCCTTTTAACTTTGCTTTGTCAGCATGCCACACCCACGACTTTTTAATGAAAAGGGAATGAGTCAAACAATTGTCGTCCATTCGATTTTATCTAATTCAAGAAGGTCTGCTGTAATTCAAAATTTCTGCTTTGGAGCAGTTTGTATTTATATTGCAAGTTTAGTAATATCCCCCCCCCCCCCCCCCCCCCCCCCCACCCAGAGAAACCAACCTGAAGTTCAAGATGGGACTGAGAATAACCGATGAAAGACTACAAGAAGAACGTCAGTTGGCACAGTTTGATGGTAACTACTGCACATTTTTACAAGGGTGTGGTTTACAAGTACTGTATCGCTGTGACACTGTTATGAATTTCATCAAGTCGAACGTCAATTAGTAATGTAAGGTGGCTGACTGCTTAGCATGTTGACCAACCTCCCTCCCCTCGATGCTTTTTGTTAAAAAGTGTCTGATTGCCCCCATTTGTTTTGAAGCGCTGATTGAATGCGAGGAACCCAACAACCGTCTGGATAAGTTCACAGGGGTGATGCATTGGAAGGGTCAGCGCTATCCCTTGGACCTGGACAACACGCTCCTCCGAGGTTGCAAGATCAAAAATACTGAAATATGTCACGGGCTCGTCATCTTTGCAGGTCTGAATGCATGTCCATGATAATTCTACTACGATTTGAACTTTTAATTCGATGAGCATTTCTGATCCTGTACAGCAGTGTTGTTTTTGGCAGCCCCTTTTATTTTTGTCTTAATCTTTTGAACAAAAATACTCATTAGTCGTTGCGTACTTTTCTTTTTAAAATGTTTGTCTTTGTATAGTTTTAGTCGACGAAATCTCATACAAATTTCGACTAGTTTTAGTCGACAGTTACTCATAATGTTTTCATCTATAAAATTCAAAGGTTTTTGTCCAAAAATAAATCAAGGTGTCCAACAATTTTGAATGAACATAGACTAACGAGCATATATTGCAGCGTCTGCAAGACACCATTTACAGAGACAATACCAACAGTGATGGTAATACAGTACACACTCAGCACGAAAAGCAGTACGTCATTTTCAGTTAAACCCACCTGGAAGCTACGAACTGAGTGTTTAACACTGGGAAGTCTGGTATTTCTTTTGTAATTCTTAGTCTAGCCAGAAGTCGCAAGCAATCAGTATTTCCCAGTAATTGCTCATTTACCAACCAAAACAGTTGAAGTGGGCTACTAGCTAAATGCCATTTCACCAAGTGGCTTTTCTCTAGACTTACTGACCAGAAAAGCCAAGTGTTTCTGCTTTAGACTGGCCAGTGTTTTAAGAGGACGCTTGCCATTTTGAAGCTAATGCTAACAGAAATGCTACGCTAACACTAGGAGTTACATTTGAGCATCTGATGATCACTCTAATATATTGACTGGACTCGGGACGCAGGGCCTATTCATAGGGGGCCCATCTACGTCAAAGCTGACCGAGTGGAAACAGAGCTTTTTACGTTGAAAATGTTTATGAATAAATGCTTAAATCCCTGAATTCTTTATAGATATGAACGTAAAACAGTCTCGATTCTTGGTTAAAAGCAAAAAAAACGGGCGATTAGCATTTATTTTACGTAAATATGTCTAATGTGGTGCTAATCTTTAATCCACTGTGGCGCAGCCTTATCACCACAAAGAGCTTTTTACGTTGAAAATTCATGTGAATAAATGCTTACATTCCCAAATTCTTTACAGATATGGACGTAAAACAGTCTCGAAACTTGGTTAAAGGCAAAAAAAACCAAAAAAAAACGGGCAATTAGCATTAGGTAAATATGTCGACTACGCCGCTAGTCTTTAATCCACTGTGGCGCCGCCTTATCACCACAAACAGCTATTTCCATTGAAAATTGGTGTGAATAAATGCTTACATTCCTGAATTGTTTATAGATATGTACGAAAAACAATCTCGATTCTTGGTTAAAAGCAAAAAAAATGGTAGTTAGCATTTATTTTACGTAAATATGGCGAATTATGATGCCAATGCCATAGCGGTTAATTTTCCCATTGATTTTCTTTTTTCACAACGTTTCAAAATGCATGCATGGTATAAAAAATATAATAATTACTGTACCTTGAATCCATGAACAAATCACTCCTGAGACAATCCTTCCTGTTTGTATGCGGTACAGCTTTCGTACTTTTTCAACCTAAATTTGGCATTGCATCTCTGCATGTGTTTGAGAATAACTGCGACCGACTTCGACTGACTGAAGCGTAGTCTGGGACAGCCCCCTACTTGAAGGCATGGCGCAGTGTCTGGGGAATGTGTCCCGTCAATATCATTATGAAGTCTATGATGCAGCACAGAAGTTTAGAGGCTAAAAACAGCATTACATATTCTCTCTTGCCAAGAAAACAAATCTTACCATGTTTCCAAACAAGCAAGAGGGAGCGAAGCCTAGCTCTAGGCACAATCCAAACTCTGGTGAGGAGAGCGAGGGAGAGGCGCAGTACATCTCAAATGAGTGACACGACCCAAACACTGCCTAGATGCAAGCTGATGTACTCCACGTACAACGTGAAAATGTCATGCATTGTGAACATATGAGAGAAACTGTCGCATTTTCGTCATGTCATCTCGTCTGACGAAAAGTGACGTTCGTCTCGTTATGTTCCAGGCTGCCAAGGCACATTTTTTTTGCTCATCATCATGAAAAAATTGTTTGTTGATGAAATATTTTTGTTATCGTCATTGTTGACGAAAACAACAATGCTGTGCAGTACACACAGCTTCAAATTCAGGTTCTGCTGAAAAGTAAACATTTTTATTACCTCTTCCTGAAGGTGCTGACACAAAAATCATGAGAAATGGTGGGAAGACAAGGTTCAAGAGGACAAAGATTGACGAACTGATGAACTATATGGTCTACACTGTGAGTTTGATATAATCATTACTATTTGAATGATTGATACGCTGTCACTTAGGCTACGTCTACACTAGGACACATAATTTTCTCTAGAGTATTTTGCCGACTATTTTTATACCTGTCCACACTTCGTTTAAGGTGCGTTTAAGGGTCTCCCCGCTTCTGCAAGGTATGCCTGCATTTGCGCAAACTACGCATGCGTAAAAAGGAGAAGCGTCATGTGTTACGTCATCGCCCGCGCGGATTACCCCTGAAACGGAAACTCATTCCTAGACAGCGGCAAATTTCGAAATTACTACACTAGGGCTGCAGCTATCGATTATTTTGGTAGTCGATTAATCGATGAACTCGTTAATTCGAATAATCGAGTAATCAGATAAGAAACATGAAAAATTAAAATACCTGAGCTGAGCCACAAATGGTATAAAACAATTTAAAAAATAAATAAATAAAATAAGGATCTATGTACAACAAAGAACAAATGGCTAACTTACAGAGCAAAAGTCAGCTAGCTTAAATGCTATAAAACGCTAACGTTTTTTTTTTTTTCAATGCTCCTAACAAATGGTTCAGACACATATTCCCACAAAAAATGGCTAAATATACCTATAAACTAAATTACGAATGCATTAAAAAACATGAGCTCAAACAAAAACTTAGCTTACGTTGGTCTGAATGGGGAGCAGTTGGATTCAGCCATGTGAAATGAGGCAGACCAGAGGGTAGTGTATCCACCCTAATCAATAAAACGAAATGCAAACACTTTCAAAATAAACCATTAGAACGTCAATTTTAATTAAACGAATACTTGAAGCAACAAAATTTAATTCGAATATTTTTTTCTAATCGAATACTCAAGTTAATCGATTAATCATTGCAGCACTATACTACACCTTCTAGACTGTCATTATTTTGTGATCACTTTTTTTTGTGATCGCAATTAAACGCATTACACAGGAGCGAGAGTGGAAGGGAGAGCACGCTCTGCTTTCACAAGCAGGCGCCATATTGTGACTCAAATAAATCTTTATAAGATAACGGAAGCCTGACGTCATTACTTGGGAAGTTACAATTGATGCTCAGTTTCACTCTCACCACTTGGAAAATAACAAATAGAAGCATATGGTGTGGCGCTGAGTATATTTCCTGGAAGCAGCAACCAGGACTGCTTGTGCATAAAAGTGGCGATCCTGGAAGTGGTAATAGTTTGGACAGGCAGAAATGTCATGGAAAAAAACTGATCGCGCACCTCTTTGACTGGGGGTACCACGCAGGTCACTTTTCGGGGTTTAATTTTCCTCCTCACATTTTTATATACAGTGCTCATGTTCGGTCGGCATTGAGTTGGGAGAGGCCAGCTCAGCAGCTGGCTGATCGGAGACTACTCGGGAGACGAGCTCTGTAAAAAACGCTAATCTCCACCTCATCCGCGATGGGAGGACCACAAATGGGCACTGAATTTAAGCATATTATTGAGACATAGTTTGCAGGTTCAAGAAAAATGTGTGGAAAAGAAAAGAGCAGGAATGCCACATCGTGATCGGCCACCTACATTGTTTACGATGCTGTCATGCCGCACTAAAAACAGTGACGGCATGACGTCCCGACAGCAGTCCATATTAGGCGGCGCATAGGCTGCGGGTATCATTACCCGCCTACTTTATCCGTCTACCAACTAATCCGGATAATTGGCATACTAGTGTAGCCGACATGCCGTTTAGTCCCACTAATTACATGTTTAAGGCCATTATCTGTCCTAGTGTAGACGTAGCCTTAAAGTGTTGTCCCGAAGCCAAAAATTGTTCCCTGTTGAGTGGTACAGGCTAATGGTCACAATTGAGTGGCATGGTAGACACTGTATGGAGATCGACAACCATTCAGGCTCAAATTCACACTATCACAGAATAAGCATGTGCAGGTATGACATTCTCACGGTAAGCCAAAATATCAGGGTTTCACGGTATTGCAATTGCATCTCTAAAAAGTGTCACTTTGAGATATCTGGGTTTAAATTGTTTTTCTCAATTCCATAGGATTTTTATTTTTTAAAACATATTAGCAAATGGAACATAAGTATCATGTTAATTTAAAATAAAAATTATATTCTAAATAAAATTAATAAATTAATAGATGCAGTCCTTTAGCGGAGCCTAAACCCACAATACAGCTCAACATTATTACATCAGAACAAAAAGATTTGAAATATTTTCCATAAAAAGCATCTGTGTATGATTTGAATCATGTTTACATTATACACACACACTCTTTCTCAACATAGTTGCCAGAGAGAAAAAACCCACACCTTTTTACCACCATTAGACACACTAAACACGCTAGACTTAACTCTCGTAGCTGTTGGGAAACACTCATGACAGTGTTAACTAACCTTTAATTTTGTATAGATGCGAAATCATATTGGCGGTATTGCGTGCTCGGCAGCCACCCTCCGCAAACATGTTTTACAGGTCAGTTTGCCGTAATCCTCTAAGCTGTGGCCGTCTGTAACTTTTGTAAGCGAAGTATTCCCATAACAGTGATTTCGTTTTATTCGCTGGGGGGGAAAAAGTTCAGGAGTTTCACCTCCTCCAGCCATCGTGTAGCACAGCACTGACACTGAGCAACATCTGGTGGAGGAGGGATTTCTCCATGCATTTTTGGGACATAAAATTAGCTTATACCTTAGGGACAGTGTGATAGAAAATATTTGCGGTTTTGAAACCTTGACGTTTTGACACCATGGTATACCTTGAGACTGGTAATCGGCACATGTCTATCACTGAATGGGGAACTATTCAAACTCAGTGACATCTAAGCATACATTCAGTTTTTGAAGGTTTCCCTGAATAAAAAGGGATATCACGCTTCATCATCAATCGATCTTTATTTAGAGTGGAAGTTAAATATGTGATGCTTTTTTTCCCCCTCTTCCTGACAACTCTGTAGATCTTTGCCCTCCTGGTCCTGGCAGCATCAGGACTTGCCATTGGTCACAGCTTTTGGTATGACGAAATCGGGTCCAACGCCTGGTACCTTGACGATGGTAGAAATGATAGTAGGTCCTACAGAGGATTCCTTGCATTCTGGGGTTACCTCATTGTTCTGAACACCATGGTGCCCATTTCCCTCTATGTCAGGTTAGTAAAAAGAAATGCTGAAATAATATAAGCTTAACACAAAATGTAAAACCACGTTTTGTTTTTGTTTGTTTTTTAGTGTGGAGGTGATTCGTCTCGGCCAGAGTAATTTCATCAACTGGGACCTGCAGATGTACTATCCAGAAAAAGATGCACCAGCAAAGGTACGCGTAATGCTGTATTAGCCATTTAAATTAACTTATCAAGAGACTGTTTTCTTACTGTACCGGTAGCCTGAAATATTAGGTTAGGACTCAAATTATGCATATTTGTCAAAGGTGTTGGTTATTTCCCCTCCTGGGCTTCATTAGTTACAATCCCCCCGTCTACTCTTATTTTTCGAAAGGCTCGAACCACCACCCTGAATGAGCAGCTTGGCCAGATTGAATACATCTTCTCAGATAAGACAGGAACACTGACACAAAACATCATGCAGTTCAAAAAGTGCACCATTGCAGGACACAGCTATGGTAACTATAAAAATTCATATATATTCCAAATAATTTGGTCATAAAAATGACATTAGATTGAGAAATTGCCTTAATCCCAACAGGTGAACCAACCACTGCTGAGGGAGTGACTTTGGATCGCGGAAAGGTAACATAATACATAGACTGCATAATATTAAAAACAATTTATAATTTTTTGCTGGTTTCATTTATTAGACACAAATATCCAGCAATAATAATAATAATAATAATTGAGGAATAAACAAAGGTTTTAAATCCCTTCTTTCCTCAAAGCCAGTGGACTGGAGCTGGAATTCAGATGCTGATAAAAAGTTTCAGTTCATGGACAATTCACTGGTTGCCTGTTTGCGATCCAAGAAAGACAAAGATGCAATGGACTTCTTCAGACTCCTCTCCCTTTGTCACACTGTCATGGTGGAGAACAAGGATGGTAAATAATACTTATTATTGATGACTTTTAATTTCAGGCAAAACACTGGAGCCATTATGTTTCTTATTAAAATATATTGTTCCATATTCAGGGGAATTGGTGTACCAAGCAGCATCTCCAGATGAGGGGGCACTTGTTACAGCAGCTCGGAACTTTGGCTTTGTGTTTGTTTCCCGAACTCAGGATACCATCACCATCCGTGAGATGGAACAAGAGAAAACCTATGAGATGTTGGCGTTGCTTGACTTCAACTCTGACCGCAAACGCATGTCAATCATTTGTATGTGTACTAATGCACACGTCATTCTGGTTACTAATATTTTTGTTTGCACACTGCCGAGCAAGATGATTTAATTGGTTCATATCTGACCCTTTCAGTGAAGTTTCCAGATGGTCGTATTCGTCTTTACTGCAAAGGAGCTGATACAGTCATTTACCAACGACTTTCACCCAATTCCAAACACAAGGAGTCCACTCAGACAGCGCTAGATGTAAGCTCATTTTGCGTAACTGTCAATTCGATTAGTGCAATGTGTCTTCTGTAATGACATTGAAACGCATGGAAGTTTTTTTGTTTTGTTTTTTACTATTATGATATTTCTCCTGCAGAAATTTGCCAGGGAGACCCTGCGAACACTGTGCTTATGCTACAAAGACATCACTAGTAGTGAGTATGAAGCCTGGTCCAGGAAACACATGGAGGCCCAGGTGACAATGGTCAACAGAGACGCCGCCCTCGATCAAGTTTATGAGCAGATTGAGAAAAACCTTATGGTGAGTGGAAAATGCTTTTTTTTTTTTTTTTAAGTGAATCCATTGTCTAAATCAGGGGTGTTCATTACGTTGATCGCAACGTGAGTGTGGGTAACATAACCTAAACTATGTACATTTAAAAAAAAAAAAAAAAAAAAAAAAAGAAATTGATTGCGGGAGGTTGTCGCCTTAAAAAGTAGCTCTTGGAGCAAAAAAGTATGAGCACCCCTGGTCTAAAATGGATTCATTGGCTATTTATCAGTAGAGCTACAATTCTATCATCAGCATTGGAGATTCATTTAAGGAAATGGTGTCATAAAAGTCAAAACTAATTTTATTTCCTACATACAGTAGTTCAGAGCTGGCAATTTACGACCGATAAGGGATTTTAAATGATGTTGATACAGATATCTAAAAAATACTATGCAGCCGATTGGTGATATCCTAAGCTGATATTTGTGGCCGATATACTTTTTTTTTTTTAAAGCACGTAGATTATAAAGGCAATTTTTAAAAAATTGCTTCAACAGATTATACTTTTTTTTTTTTAAAGCACGTAGATTATAAAGGCAATTTTTAAAAAATTGCTTCAACAGATTCAAATTTAAAATGATGACCTAAGACTTCCGACCCTAAGATTTTTTCGGTCTAGTACTTCTAAACCAACAAATGTAGCATTTTTATGATTATACACACTCGGCAAGAACAGTACATTTTTTAAAAAAATAATTAAACCCATTAGGACGTCACGACGAAATGTAAACAAGTGAGAGTTTAAGAGGATGCGCGCCATGCTAACGCTATAAGTTACATTTAGAGTAAATGGATAATTTAATAAACACCTTAAAAAGCTAATTCAACATTGCATATTCTCTCATGCAAGATAAAAAAATATCTTACAATATTTATAAAACAGGCAAACCTGAAGCTTCCTGTAGCAGCCTGCCTTCAAGCCACAGTTGCCTACACAGATGCCTGATCAAAATCCTTTTTATATTGGGTTAATATTTTGTGTGCTAATCAAAGGATATTTTTTATTAATCGGCTGATGTCCGATGTTGGAAAAAGTCTATATATCGGCTGGCCGACATATCAGGCATCCTTTTATCTACTACAGTATGTAGTGAACTAAAAAAAAAAAAAAAAAAAAAAAAAAATCAATGACTATCTTCCTGTCCAGCTAATTGGAGCGACAGCCATTGAAGACAAACTACAGGATGGAGTACCAGAAACAATCGCCCAACTAGCCAAAGCTGAAATCAAGATATGGGTCTTGACTGGAGATAAGAAAGGTTTGCCTCCCCTGCAATGAAAACTAATACACTGATTAGACTTTCAAATGTGTTTTTCATATATTTATTTATTTTATTTTTTTCTGTATAGAAACGGCAGAGAACATCGGATTTTCATGCTCTCTTTTGACAGAAGACATGCAAATTCACTATGGAGAAGATGTTAAGTGAGTTGACTATAAATGAAATCATCTAGATGCATTTCTCAAGCTTTGCCTGTTAAATACAAAATTTGGAAATGGTATGAATTAATATAGTGTGTAAATACATAATTTGTATACCAACGTATCAATGATGTCAAGACAGCATCTCAGACTAATCACTGTTCTGGATTTTTTTTATTTTAATCTTCAGTGAGAAGCTGAGCCTCCGTCAAGCTAAGAGGAGACATGAGCCTATTACTGACAGTCGCGGAAGAAAGAAACCTTCAGAGCCATTTTTCCCTGAACCGGGCAAAAATGCACTCATTATCACTGGTGGATGGCTGGTGATTATTTGTTATATTACTATTGTGTTAATTTGGTTTTTATACATTGTCTGTTCTTTGTGAATGTAAATATTCCTGACAGTTTTTCCCCCTCTCCTGAGGGTTTAGAGGTTGGGTTAATTTGCAGCAGTGTTGTTTTTGGCAGCCCTAATCATTTTCGTCTTAGACTTGTGACAAAAATACTTATTAGTCTTAGTCATTTTAGTCATTTGAAAATGTGTTTGTGTTCGTCTAGTTTTAGTCAACAAAAAAAACTTTCTCATTTTAGTCAACAATTTCTCAAAATGTTTGTTTATTAACTTCAAAAGTTTTAGTCCATGAATAAATAAAAGATTTACAACAATTTCGAATGAGCATTGGCAGACGAGCACATAATTGTAGAGTGTACAAGGACACCACCATCTTTGTGATGATAATACACACTCAGCAGGAAAACGGTACATTATTTTCAGTTAATTAAACTCGCCTGGACGCCACGAACTGAATGTAAAAAGTTTTCCCAAGAGTTTAAGACAACTATCACCACGCTAAATGCTAACGCAAATGCTATGCTAACGCTACAAGTTACTTTTAGTGTGTGATGATCACGCAGCAGATTTTTAAAAGCTAAAACAACATGGCATATCTAGCCAAGATAATAAAACAAAACTTACCAAGCAACACCTGACATGTGGTTCACAAAAATCTGGAGCCTGGAGAGGACTTACGCTTATTCACCAGCTGGTTAGTAAGCTGTGTGTGGGGTGGCGCAGCAAGTCACATTAGTGACACGACCAAACACTGCGTGCTAACTACACATACGATAAGAAATTTGAACTTATGTCAACTTATGACAGAAACTTTGGCCAATTTTTATCTCGTTCTCGTCAGACGAAAACTGGCATCTATTTCATTATGCTTTAGTCTACCAAGACACGTTTTTAGCTCGTCGTCATGAAAAAAAAATTGTTCGTTGACGAAATATTTTCGTTAATCATCGTTGACGAAAACAACACTTGTTTACAGTAAGGCCATGGGAAGTGTTCAAGAAACTAAAGATATACAGAGGATTATCTTTTTGTAAATTAGCTGAATTATTATTTTTATATACAGTTGGGCAAATAAGTATTTAGTCAACCACCAATTGTGCAAGTTCTCCTACTTGAAAAGATTAGAGAGGCCTGTAATTGTCAACATGGATAAACCTCAACCATAAGAGACAGAATATGGGGGAAAAAAAAAGAAAATCAAATTGTTTGATTTTTAAAGAATTTATTGGCAAATCTGGGGCTCCATGCAAGATCTCACCCCATGGCGTCAAAATGATAACAAGAACGGTGAGCAAAAATCCCAGAACCACACGGGGGCACCTAGTGAATGACCTACAGAGAGCTGCGACCACAGCAACAAAGGCTACTATCAGTAAGACAATGCGCCGCCAGGGACTCAAATCCTGCACTGCCAGACGTGTCCCCCTGCTGAAGCCAGTACACATCCAGGCCCGTCTGCGGTTCACTAAATAGCATTTGGATGATCCAGAAGAGGACTGGGAGAATGTGTTAAGGTCAGATGAAACCAAAATAGAACTATTTGGTAGAAACACAGGTTCTCGTGTTTGGGGGAGAAAGAATACTGAATTGCATCCGAAGAACACCATATCCACTGTGAAGCATGGGGGTGGAAACATCATGCTTTGGGGCTGTTTTTCTGCAAAGGGACCAAGACGACTGATCTGTGTAAAGGAAAGAATGAATGGGGCCATGTAGCAAGAGATTTTGAGTGAAAATCTCCTTCCATCAGCAAGGGCATTGAAGATGAGACGTGGCTGGGTCTTTCAGCATGACATTGATCCCAAACACACAGCCAGGGCAACGGAGGAGTGGCTTCGTAAGAAGCATTTCAAAGTCCTGGAGTGGCCTAGCCAGTCTCCAGATCTCAAGCCCATTGAAAATCTGTGGAGGGAGTTGAAAGTCCGTGTTGCCCAACGACAGCCCCAAAACATCACTGCTTTAGAGGAGATCTGCATGGAGGAATGGGCCAAAATACCAGCAACAGTGGGTGAAAAGCTTGTGAAGAGGTACAGAAAACGTTTTGCCTACGTTATTGCCAACAAAGGGTACATAACAAAGTACTGAGATGAACTTTTGGTACTGACCAAATACTTATTTTCCACCATGATTTGCAAGTAAATTCTTTAAAAAATCAAACAATGTAATGTGACTTTCTGGGTTTTTTCCACATTCTGTCTCTCATGGTTGAGGTTTACCCATGTTGACAATTACAGGCTTCTCTAATATTTTCAAGTGGGAGAATTTGCACAATTAGTGGCTGACTAAATACTTATTTGGCCCACTGTATTGTAATTGTACCTGAAGGGACATTGAGTAGTAAGACACCCTGATCACAATACGGCTGAAGAAAGTGTTCTCAACGAAAGTACGGAAAATGTTAGCTGAAAAACGTATTTCATATCACTTTTTGTTTTTCTCAGAATGAAATTTTGTATGAGAAGAAGAAGAAACGCCGCCGTTTACGTCTTCGTCGTCTGGGAAAGCGACCGCCTCCTAGCCCTCAGGAAGGACAGCCAATGAACGAGTGGGAGAAGGAGATGAGACAGGTTTTAAAAAAAGAAAAAGAATAGCAGACAGTTAGGTTTTGAAGGAATGGCATTGCATAACAAACTTCTCTGTTTCCAGATTGATTTCGTGAACATGGCCTGCGAGTGTGAATCTGTGATTTGCTGTCGTGTCACACCAAAACAGAAAGCTAACGTGGTCACTTTGGTGAAGAAGTATAAGAAGGCAGTGACATTGTCCATTGGAGACGGGGCCAATGATGTAAACATGATCAAGAGTATGTATGCTCATATCTACTACAGTGGGCTCTTGTTGTTGAAGGTTCGTAGCAACAGACTATGACTGCTCATAGCAAATTTGTGCGTGTAATTGACACTTCCTTAAGTGATTATAATTGACTAAATAAAAATACAGGTAGTCCCCGGTTTACGACGTACCCCACTTACGCGATTTCAACTTCACAACGCCGGAGTCTCGTCTGCCATTTTGTCTCCAGTTTTTTGTTTTGTTTTTTTTTTAAGTCTCGTAAACAGTACCTAATTGTACCTTACAGTATCCCATTTTTTACTCTATTAATATGACTGTTTTGCCCTTTGGTGAAGTATGTATTTGATTATAATGTTGACTTTTGTTTTCTGATGCATTTTGGCGGAGGAAGCGTAGAACTTCCACGCACGAGGAAGAGTCCGTTTTTTCCCCACGAAGCAGTCGCGCAGCCAAGGGAGAGGGGAAAGATTACAGCTTAGCTGGTTGTCTAGCTAGGACTTAGCTCCAATGTCTTGGCGAGGACAGTACAAGGATATATGATGCATGTTATTGGATAATTATTTTGAGATTTAGGTGGTATTTATGGGTACTTAAAGGATTAATTCCAACCTACGTGGATATTTGGGATATGTCGCCAGCGTAGGAACTGAACACATTCGTAAGCCGGGGACTACCTTTAGTCTTAACCAAAACTATTCAATAAAGACTTATCCAAAAGCACTTCAATAACATTTCAAAGGCGTACAAATGTCCAAAAACTATTTAACACTTAAATAAAAACAATAAGCATTTTACTTTAAGGCTTTAAATCTTGTCTGGCTGCATTTTTGAGATGTGGGACCAAGAACAACTTGTACTTGTTTTTCCTGCTATAATATTTATATAGTGCAATTTTTGCAATCTTTTGAATTGTGTATAAAGGTATTCACACAGAAGGCAAGACCATAGACTTCATAATGTACGGTATTGACGGGACACTTGGCGTGGGGCCGATTCATAGGGGGCCTATCTCCTTTAAAGCATTTATTCACAATTTTCAACGGAAAAAGCTCTTTGTGTTTCCACTCGGTCAGCTTTGATCTCTGAATTCTTTATAGATATGGACGTAAAACAGTCTTGATTCTTGGTTAAAAGCAAAAAAAAAAAAAAAAAAACGTGCAGTTAGCATTTATTTTACATAAATATTACTAACTATGATGCTATTCAGTAGGCAAACTAACGGCCGCCATATCACAAAGAGCTTTTTCCATTGAAAATTCTTGTGAATAAATGCTTAAATCCATGAATTTTTTATACATATGGACTTAAAACAGTCTCAATTCTTGGTTAAAAGCACACCAAAAAAAAAAACATTGTTAGCATTTATTTTATGTAAATATTGCGAACTATGATGCTAGTCAGTAAGCAAATTAGCGGCCGCCATATCACAAACAGCTTTTTCCATTGAAAATTCTTGTGAATAAATGCTTAAGTCCCTGAATCCTTTATGGATATTGATGTAAAACAGTCTCGATTCTTGGCTAAAAGCAAAAAAAAACGTGCAGTTAGCATTTATTTTACGTAAATATTGCGAACTATAATGCTAGTCTGTATGCAAATTAGTGGCCGCCATCTGTAAACAAAGAGCTTTTCCATTGAATTCTTGTGAACAAATGCTTAGATCCCTGAATTCTTTATAAATATGGACGTAAAACAGTGTTGATTTTTGGTTAAAAGCAAAGAAACCGGGCAGTTAGCAGTTATTTTACGTAAATATTGCAAAGTATAATGCCAATTCTGTAACTAATTTCTCCCATTGATTTTTTTTCGTTTGAAAATGGACACATGGTACAAAAATATATAATAATTACCTTGAATCCTCGAACAAATCACTCCTGAGACAATCCTTCCTGTTTTTATGCAGTACAGCTTTCATACTTTTTCAACCTAAATTCGGCGTTAGATCGCTGCACGTGACCGACAGCTAATAAAGGAAGTGGAGTGTGGGACGGCCCCTTTCGTGATGGCGTGACGCAGTGAATGGAGAATGTGTCCTGTCAAATACATTATGAAGTCTATGGCAAGACATATTCCACAATACAAGCTTTTATTTAAGGCAACAATGTACCTTTAGCTCGACTTTAACATCCTCAGGGCAAAACCTGGGGAGTGATGAATTGCAGATTTGAAGGGGTCCACTGTACAAACATTTAATAATACGGTTTCCCCTTGTATCTTCTCACGTTTCCCCTTTTGCTGACCCTCCAGCCGCAGATATTGGTGTTGGCATCAGTGGTCAAGAGGGGATGCAGGCAGTAATGTCCAGTGACTTCTCTTTCGCTCAGTTCCGTTACTTGCAACGACTTCTTCTAGTGCATGGACGTTGGTCCTACATTAGAATGTGCAAGTTCCTTCGGTTCTTCTTCTTCAAGAACTTTGCCTTCACGTTGGTTCATTTTTGGTACTCTTTCTTCAGCGGATACTCGTCACAGGTAAGCAGCTTGTCTCCCTGAAGTCAAAATTTTAATGTTCTGATACACACTGAAATATTTTTGTTTTTTTAGGTTGCCTATGAGGACTGGTTCATCACGCTCTACAATCTTTTCTACAGCAGCTTACCAGTTCTTCTAGTTGGACTCCTCGACCAGGTGAAAACAGCCTTTTTATTTTGCTTTTAGGTATAAATATACACAAGGTCAGCTCGGCACAGTGATACAGTGATCTGAAGGTTCAGCTATTTAATTCTACTTAGTTCTACCACCAAGTGCAAGAGTACACTCTGGAACAATAAACTAATTTACAATTTGGGGTGTGTCACCAAAGTAAATGGTGTGACGAGTACCATGTCACAATAAGATGACTCAGTGAAACGCATCAATGGATTTAAGGTGTGCTATTTGTTTTTTCCACACAATTCCTATTGACGCACAAAAGAAGAAAAAAACCTTTGGTCTACAACAGTAAATCATTGTCTGTGTCTAACCTTTATGTCAGACAAGGGCGTAGGTTTGCATAGGGACGGTAGGGACATAACACTACCAATTTTTCAGTTTGCTCAAATTGTCCCCACCAACTTTTAAGCAACCTTATTTGCAGTATATAATGACTTCAGTTATATATGTGCAGTAATTTAGATTGTCTTCCCATGTACTGTAAGGATAGAATTGACCCTACCATTGTTAAATGAATTATTTTCATGATGTTTAGACTTAATTGTACCCTTTTCACTTGCTGAATGTGCCAGTCCATTTTTTTTCCTCAAACGCACGTTTGATTGGCTGATGAATTGACACACACGCACTCACAGCCCCGACAGAAAAACAACATGCCGCTTCCACCGCCCTCTTCGAAGAGGAGGGATATTAGTTGTTTTTTTTTTTGTTTGTTTGCCAGCAGCAGCCACTGTAGGTAATGTAAAAAGATGTCAGTGTTGTGGAGGTAGGGTACACGCCACTAATTTTGCTACTGAAAGTCCAACCTGCATCAGAGTTAGCATAAAATTAAATTTGCTAACCTGTAAAACTAAAAAAGGAAGCTGCTTTGAGAGAAGTGTCCTCCTGTAAGTCTTTTCTACTGTTAACATTAACTGAGAAATGTAGTGAACCGAGGTTTACCTCCTTCTCCACAATATTCATTTTTATTTTATTTATGTAGTCTTAAAGCAGCCCAAAGGAGCTTTCTTTTTTTGTTGTTGTTGAGTTTGGCTGTCTTGTGAACAAAAGCTGTAATGTTTTACCTGAAGGAAACCTCCATTTATTTATTTGTTATTCCCTCCCTATGAAGTTTTTTCTGTTATAATAATTTTCTTTATTCAGACAGATAATGTCAAGTGGTCATAAGACAAATGTTTGTTTTTAGCACTCCTGGATGGCTAAGAGATTCTTATCAAGTTGTATTTATTGTGTGTGTTAATATAATTTTTTTAAGTTATGTTAAATATTGGAATTTAAATTTGTTGATAGATTCCAGACATTTATTCTGGAGGTTTTCAAAACGTTTCTTTAGTCGATTTTGAAAACAAAGGTTTGAATCTAACCAAACCAATCTAAACCAATACATATGAAAGTTAGTATAAGTCAATACAAAATTTATTAAGCATTGATCATTTAGCCTATCAATTAACTAGGTTCATATTCGTGAGAAATGTAGCCCTGACCCAATCTGTTTGGTTTTATTAATGTCACGTCCCCAGCAAAAAGTGTGAATGCAGGTTATGCTGTTATATCGCCCCTACCAATGTTGAGACCAAACCTACGCCCTAGAGGTCAGAGGTATTCCATTTAAATTTAAAGAGGACCAGTCAAAGAGGAAGATATTTAAAAGTTGATTTCCAGAACACAGCAGATTACTTAAAATCAATCGTCAATATGTTGTCATCAGTTGTTCACCATACATAATAAAACATGCCTTTTCTTTAGTAGGTTTATTGACTAATATTCACAGAGAACTTTAAGCGTGATACCATCTTTAAAAGCCATCACCTGTCATTGTAATTTTCTGCAGGACGTCAATGACAGACTGAGTCTCAAATTTCCCAAGTTATACCTGCCCGGCCAGAAGGGCTTGTTGTTCAACTACAAGAAGTTCTTCATCAGTTTGTTCCATGGAATCTTCGCATCTCTCATCATCTTCTTCATTCCTTACGGAGCATTCCTGCAAACCATGGGGCAAGATGGAGAAGCCCCCTCAGATTACCAGTCTTTCGCTGTTGTCACTGCCTCATCACTGGTTTTTACTGTCAATTTACAGGTTAGTCATTTAAAAAATGGTCGTGTTGTTTAAGACTGAAAAATTTACGTTAAGATGACTATGACTAAATTAATTGGTTCATGAAGTAGTTTTGTAACCTGAAAATTCGGTATATAGGTTACCTTAAAAATATATGCTTCCCATCCTCATTATGCAAAAAGCTTAAGATTTTTATTAAACACTTTAAGCCAAAACTCGGAGAGATATTACTCTTACTCTATGCTTTTATTGATTCATGAATGAAGTAAATTGACCAAGAAATGCTGATGCAGTTTTTGAGTTGATATTTTATTACTGTATATTTTGTTGTTAATAAAAGCCAAGGGTGTATGTATTAATCTCAGCACTTTTACTGTGCAAAATGTATAGATTTATATTGCATTTCATTCATCATCTGGACCATAACACATCCTCACGAGGGCCACCGTGGTGTCGAAGCATAACCCAGCCGACGATGGGCAAAGCTGGGGTACACCCTGAACTGATTTTAAATATAATAAACACATGCAGTTGTGCCTCTACTTACGAAATTAATTGGTTCTGGAAGTAGTTTCGTGACTTGGAAAGCAAGTAGAGACGCGTTTTCCATGTAAATGCCCTAATCCGTTCCAAACTTCCAAAAATTCAGACATAAATCTTATACAATGCATAAAAATGCATCAAAACATTTGACAAATACATGTTACAATTCGATTATTATCAGGGGTGCACATAATTTTTTTGCCGGGGTTCTCAGAGGAGGACCTGGAGATGTGACTTGGTCCTCATTGAGCTTTAGAGCCGACCCGCCTGATGCGATAAATTTATGACAAGCTTTACTTAGAGCCAATTAACTTTGATTTATTATATTAACAATTAATGCTTGATTAACATCAACTGGCACAACAAAATTGCCATTACTTTGAAGTGAAATGTAAAGAAATAAAAAGCACCAATTCAAAATAAAGGGCATTATGCGGCTCCCACATTAACTCCAAGCCTTTTTAAAAGTGGGATGTCCTCCTCATAAGACCTCAATGAACGTGCATGTTTAGCTTTGTAAAATGCGAGCAAAAACACGTTTGTCAGTGCATGTCGCTGTTCATTACCTTTATTCCGCCCTATTCCGCCACTTGTCCATCGGGCGAGTGGGGTCCTGTTTGACATCGATAGTTTGCTTAATTGCCACGTGCTCTGTTTTTTTCGTGCTTTTCAAAGTTTGGATGGCTGAAATTCTTTGACCCTACATAAAATGCGCTGCTCTTATCGGCGACATTGGGATTCTCACGGCACATTTTGTACCGCATTTCCGTGCGAGCATCATTTGCTTCTAGCCATGGTATCTCCTGTAGCCACTTTTCAGCAAAAGTCCTTTTTTTTCGGTAGCTCCGGTGACGTCTGTCGTCTGTCTGTCTTTTGACGGGGGTGGGGGAACACGGAAGTAATTACTCAGTGTGGCCTGCCTCTTTGACATTTTGAGAAGTTATTTTCTCGTGTCCGCCGCAAATACAGTGGTCAGCCATCGGTACGCAAAAGCGTATGGAAGCCGTTGAGGGCCAGCGCGTTTGTCTACGTCCAGTACGCATGCGTGCATGCGGACCACTTATGTGCACCCCTGATTATTATACAATAAATATGAAATCAGAGTTGTGCGTAATGTAAAAAAATAAAAAATAAATGAAAGCAAAACTAGAGTAAAGAATAAAATTCAATACACTCATGTAAAGCTATCTGAACATGAGTGGCAAATGAAGAGGAAGCTGAGATACACATACAGTAGAGGTCACTCTTAGTCAATTGGATGCCAAGAATGCTAGGCTATAGTCAGTGGCAGAGCAGCTATAATAACTATGTTACGTTCGGTAAACTCTGGCCTGTACTAGCAACTCCCATACTGTATTTTTTCCTTTCGTATCCTGAAATTCCTTTCGTAACGAGGCAATATTTTTCCACTGAGGCGTGTCTTAACCTGAAAATTCGATACGTAAAAGTACCACTGTATAGATCCTGACGATTGGTTGAAATTTCAACTGAGTAAAAATTTTAAAAATTACTTTAAAAAATTAAAAATTATAAGCTGCACCTGACTATAAGCTGCACCCCACAAATTTGACACAAAAACGGCATTTGTTTCTAAGATAAGCCACACCGAACTATAAACTCCACCTACCAAATTTGAAAAGAAAACTATGTCCATGTATAAGCCGCACATGTATAAGCCACAGGGGTATTCACACCTAAAGACTACTGTTTTCGCAATACTATGATATTTTCAACTTGATATCTATACTCAAAAAAATAGTATTTTTAGGAACTCATCTAGTGCCATTGGACGATGTTAGCCGTCCAGTCTTGTGGCTCATGAAAAATGAAAACTCTTTAAAAGAGTTTATGATTACTAGATGTCCAATCCATTTGAAGTGGTAGGGTTGCTAGATTGGACGTGAAGCGCAAAAATATCCTCCATTACTATCAAGAGTCGTGCAGAATCAAATTTTCCCCATGACAACAAAATTCTCTTGACCCGTGATAGCTCAAAAACTGATAATTGAGTAATCAAATATCGGATCCCGATACAACATTTTAGTATCAATACAATCCAAACTTTTAACAGCCATACTAACGACGTACACATTATCGGCCAGCAAAATCCATATATAGGACGCACTGGACTATAATCCGCAGGGTTCAAAGCGGGGGGGGAATGTAGCGGCTTATAGTCCGAAAATTACGGTGCAACCCTTTTATGAACTACCCACTGAGATGACAAGAGCCGAAAAAGCTCTTTACTAGAATAATTACTATATTGCAGGGGTCCCCAAACAACGGCCCGCCTCCACATTTGGTCCGGCCCACTGAACAAATTTTTTTTTTCCCCCAATAGTGTTAATTATTTCCTGGCTTTTTTCTGTGAAGAACCCAGACAGGGTTATTTGGTTATTATCTATTTAATTAATAGTGTTATTATTATTTATTATTATATGATATTATATTACTGTATGTTGTTATTATTTTTATTTTATTTACTTTTGTGCCGTGAAGAATCCAGAAAGGGTTATTCAGTTGTGGCTTTCTGAAAAACAATAATTTTTTACATTTAGGCACTGCTGCAATCGTCACACTTTTTCTGTTACAAACTGACTGGGCCCCTCATCAGAGAAGGGAAAAGTCATGTGGCCCTCACAGGAAAAAGTTTTGGGACCCCTGTTATAGTGGAATCATTTATGTTTTGAAGGAAGCATAGTATTTTGTCAGTGAGTGTAACAGCATAACATGTTATCATTTTTGCCACTTTTAGATATCCCTGGATACCTCCTACTGGACCTTTGTCAACTGTTTTGCCGTTTTAGGAAGCATAGCCATCTACTTTGGGATCATGTTTGATTTGCACAGTGCGGGAATTCACGTCCTCTTCCCCCGAGAATTCACCTTCACTGGTCAGTGGGTCATTTTTGTACTTCAAAGAAGCTTAAACCCTGCTGTCTTGGCACTTACCTTGGTAATCAATGCCACATTTCTTGTAGGTGCTGCATCCAATGCTCTCCGTCAGCCTTATTTGTGGTTAACCATAATCCTCACAGTAGGCATCAGCCTGTTGCCGGTCATTTGTATCCAATTTCTCCATAAAATCATCTGGCCTTCTGTGGGTGATAAGGTAAGATCAGACCTGTGACCCCTACCCATCAAAGGCCTCTATATATTTGAAAACTTGAAAATCTGAATGTGGTACCCATATGATGTGTTGCTCTACATGATTTTCTTATTTCCTTTGACTCTTACCTTTAGAAAAAAAAATATATATATATATTGATTCAGCCTATAATCATGCGCAGGGTATGCTTTACTTCATACAGTGTATCACAAAAGAGAATACATTTCTGCAGATATTTATTAGGGCTGTCAAATTTATCGCGTTAACGGGCGGTAATTAATTTTCTAAATTAATCACGTTAAAATATTTGATGCAATTAACGCACATGCCCCGCTCAGATTAAAATGACAGCAGTGTAATGTCCGCTTACTTGTTTTTTGTTGTTTGGCGCCCTCTGCTGGTGCTTGGGTCCAAATGATTTTATGGGTTTGGGGAGTGAGCATGGTGTAATTATTGACATCAACAATGGCGGGCGAGCTAGTTTATTTTTTGATTGAAAATTTTACAAATTTTAATAAAACGAAAACATTAAGAGGGATTTTGATAGAAATTTTCTATAACTTGTACTAACATTTATCTTTTAAGAACTACAAGTTTTTCTATCCATGGATCGCTTTAAGAGAATGTTAATAATGTTAATGCCATCTTATTGATTTATTGTTATAATAAACAAATACAGTACTTATGTACCGTATGTTGAATGTATATATCAGTCTTGTGTCTTATCTTTTCATTCCAACAATAATTAACAGGAAAATATGGCATATTTTATAGATGGTTTGAATTGCGATTAATTACGATTAATTAACATTTAAGCTGTAATTAACTCGATTAAAAATTTTAATCGTTTGACAGCCCTAATATTTGTATCTTTTCATGGGACAACACTGACAAAATGACACTTTGACACAATGAAAAGTAGTCTGTGTGCAGCTTATATAATACAGTTAATTTATTTTCCCCTCAAAATAACTCAAAATATAGCCATTAATATCCAAACCCCTGGCAACACAAGTGAGTACACTCCTTAAAAACAACATACATCCCTAAATGTCCAAATTGAGTACTGCTTGTCATTTTCCCTCCAAAATGTCATGTGACTCGTTACAGGAGTGCTGTCAGCATTACTGCAGAGATTTAAGAGGTGGGGGATCAGCCTGTTAGTGCTCAGACCATACGCCGCACTCTACATCAAATTGGTGTGGATGGCTGTCACCCCAGGAGGACGCGTCTTCTTAAGACGGTACACAAGAAAGCCCGCAAACAGTTTGCGGAGACATGTCAACAAAGCACATGGATTACTGGAACCATGCCCTATGGTCTGATGAGATGGGCGTGCTTTCTTGTGTACCGTCTTCAGAAGAGGCTTTAGGGATGTACGTAGTTTCTAAGGCGTGTACTAAGCCTGAACAATATATCGTTTAAACATCGCCATCACGATGTGTGCGTGCGCGATAGTCCCACCACAAGGACGTGCGATAGTTTTTATTTTTTTTAATCCACATACGCCCTGCTTTCTGCTCTGCACAGAGCCTCAAGGCCCAAGTACACTGCATGCGTGATCGTTGCGGTTCCGGTCCGGTTCAGTGTTGCCTGCGTGCCACGCAGTCCGTCAAAAACAGGCAAATCATACCGGCTGCTGCACGGCTGCGGTCCGCCAACTCCGTCCCCTCGTGAGCTCTCGCGTGATCGCGCGCGATCATGTGCCATTTAAATCAACGACAAACACACAGAGTCTGTAGTATGTACTCATCAGAGAAGCAGAGAGAGAGCACATTTTTTTTCTTGCATATTGATAATGTAACGTTTGCTAAGCGGAAGTTTGGCCGCGAAAACAACACACGAGCTTCAACGCCTTTTTCCTCTTTTTCTTTATTAACTTCCCGCCACCTCACCAATGCAAAAACAACAACTACAGTGGGGAGAACAAGTATTTGATACACTGCCAATGGGTTTTCCCATTGTCAGTGTATCAAATACTTGTTCTCCCCACTGTATTTACACTGACGCTATCTAGTCCACCAATCGGAGCGTCGCGCTGGTGCACCAGCACACCAATGACAGCCCCGCGTTGGTGCATAAATTAACCCACCGATGACAGCCCCGGCGACACTACAATATTTTATTTGTGTCTGTCTCTTAATTCCAGATTGACTGCATCATGTTGAGATCAGGGCTCCGTGTGTGGAGGGAAGGGGGGCTATTATGCCCTTGGTTGTGTCGGTGCGTTTATATCTTTGTGCACATTTAAAATTTATGGCACATAACATCTCATAGAGCTGTTATAAACAACTGATAAATAATCTGTCATATTTATAAAATGGATAGCGAATTATATTCGACATGAACTAAAAAAACAGCGTACTTGGAATTGGTGTCTCAACACTGCAGATTCATGTGGCCAGCGCAAACTGTTGTTTTTTCTATGAAGAGTCAAGTGAAATGTAGGAAAGAAAGAGAAACGTCTTGAATAGACCACCAGGTCGAAACTTGTGGGTGTCTCTTTTTTCTCTTTCGTCTCTTTTTTCTCTTTCGTACTTTCCCCCCTCGACTCTGTATACAAACCGAGATTGTTTGTACGCGGGGCACGAGAATTTCTGCAGTGGAACCACTTCCAGATACGCTGTCTTTTTTTTTTTTTTTTTTTGCTTAGCACGTCGTGTTTGATATCATTGCCAGAAAAACACACATAATAGGACACTTTGCAGTTTCGCTTTTAATGGTGTCCTTATAGTAATATCTGCTGCATGTATATCACTTTGTGGCTTTCCACCTCCATGATGAAGCGCTCATCATCCATTTTCGCTCGTGTTTAAACCGTGATTAGGCACCTGGGCTTTTGACGTCAGGCCCAGCTCCGCCCATTTTGCCGGATGCGTGTCCGGCAAAAATAGAAAATAGCCTATACCATCCGGCGGGCATGCGGCACGCCGGAGGTGGTTCGCAGTCAAGCCGGAGCACTGACGCGGCCGGTATACGTTGAACAATAGGATATAATGAGAACGGATTGGCTCCGGCGCTATTTTTTACCGGAGTCGGACTGGAAACGCAACGATCACGCATGCGGTGTACTTGGGCCCTCACACCCTTCCTCTCCCAGCTCTTTGAACCTCAGTCACTGCAGCACTTGCTTATTAAAGTTAACGATGCTGGTATCTTTGATCTTGCCAAAGAAGCGGACATCATAGCGCAGCAGCTGTCAATCATCGTTTAACTTGTTAAACAGTTTCTGCAAGGAAGCCGCTTTGGAATGAATGTGTGTTTGTGTGTGTGTGTGTGTGTGTGTGTGTGTGTGTGTGTGTGTGTGTGTGTGTGTGTGTGTGTGTGTGTGTGTGTGTGTGTGTGTGTGTGTGTGTGTGTGTGTGTGGAGACGTTTGAGACATATACATTAAATGCCAGAAGTGATCATGAGGAGTTTGTAATTTCTACATGTCCACCAAGAGTCACAGCTAAGGTAGATAAACAGAAGTATTTAATAAAGCCAAGCATTTTTCTGCTACAGTACTTTATTCTTGTTCAAAAATGATTTGGTTGGACAGTTATGTTTAAAACTGATCATAATTATTACATTTGAAGTGCTTAAAACCATTTAATAATATGTATATATAAATATATATATATATATATATATATATATATATATATTTTTTTTTTTTAATCATACTTTGGGGAAAAAGTGAGGGGAAAAAACATGCCCTATATGTATCTCTTCCCAATGCTAAATCTGAATAAATACATTGAGCACACACACAAAAAAAAAAAAAATTGGGGGGGGGCGGGGGGCCAAACTTCGCGGTTTTTCACTTATCGCGCGGGTTCTGGTCCCCATTAACCGCGAAAAACGAGGGATCACTGTACACTGGTGAGTCATCCAAAGTCTTTCCAAACAGCTAGCTATTCAAGCCATCTAGTGAAAATTTCTTTTAAAAAAAAAAAAAATATATATATATATATATATATATGTTTTTTTTTTTTTTAATATCGCAATATAATATCGCAAACCCCCAAAAAATCGCAGCAATAGTTTTTTCCAATATCATTCAGGCCTAGCGTGTACTCACTTTTGTTGCCAGGGGTTTAGTTATTAATGGATATATTCTGAGTTATTTTGGGGGGGGGAATAAATTAACTGTATTATGTAAGCTGCACACAGACTACTTTTCATTATGTCAAAGTGTCATTTTGTCAGTGTTGTCCCATGAAAAGATATGCTTAAATATCTGCAGAAATGCAAGGGCTGTACTCACTTTTGTGATACACTGTACATAACAGGGATCGACAATATAAATTGCCAGCTGGCCCGGACGCGCTTTAAAACCATCAGGGCCACCAGAATGCTCCAACCACTGGCCCGGTGGGGCCAGTAAAAATGTGCTTTGATAACGTTAAGCTATCCCGATCAAACACAACCTTACAGTCTATGAAGCCAGCCATTGCTCTTCTTGTGGCATAAAAACACCTTGTTCGCTTGCTCACTCCCGCGTGAACACACACAACCTGATTGCTGCTGCTGATTGATTGTCAGTATCTCAGTACTTACCTAACATTATACTACAAGACCTGTTACCGAAACCCCCAGCACCCGGCCAAGCACCATGGGGGAGAGACCACTCATGAAAGAGAAAGTCACCGGAGGAGTTGAAGTAAAGCGAAATCCAATATGAAAGGAAAACTGGGAGAAAGTTTCAGCCTGAGTGGCAAGACAGCTGGAATTGGCTCTGCTACGATGAGATAAAAGAACAAGGTTTACTGTGAGTTGTGCAGATCAATGCCCAACTTAGAGAAAAGTTAACGGGGATGAAACTTATGGTATGAACGTGATAATAATAGAAAAATAATATCCTCATAACGACGGTCTACCTTGAAAATAGTGAGCCATAATTGCCTTAGTCATCTCTTTGACTTCTAAATTGTTGCAATGACAACCGAGCCGGGGGAAGACTTCCAGAGGGCGGTAAGGTGAAGACGGGAAAGCTTCACCCCGGCACGGGGCTCTCCCACTCGCCCGCCTCCCCCTGGAGCTACCAAGAAAAAATGTTTTTGTCTGTGTGTCTCGAAAACATTGAAATATGTGTAAGTGGTCAGTGGAGTCTATTTAGGTTTAGTCATGTATACTGGAGTGATTATGGAACTGGAATAGGATTATTTGTACAAGATTAATGAAAAGTGCAGCAAAACGGTGTAAAAACATGAAAGGGATCCACAGATAGAAAGACTTGTAGTTCTTAAAAGAAAAACCAAAATGATTTGATATTGAAACCCTCCTTTTCGTTTTTCTACAATATCTAAAATTAGTTTAAGTAGTAGGTCACCATTGTTGTTGACGTCGCAGGGCGTTGACGTCACATGGTTACGCTGGCGAGCTTCCAGAGTATGACTCTAGAGACATAAGCATGTCATCTGTTCAACCCTTTCAATTTGAACCTGAAAGGAACATTAATTAGCATAACAGCACTGTCGATATTTCACAAAACAAGCAGCAAAAGCAAAATGAACAGGAAAGACTGGCTGAGACGAGTCAAAAGTAGGGTGGGGGGGAGTGCCAAAATGTGCTACACTTGACACCAAAAGTACGTCCGTGCGCTTTCAGCTTGTTTTGTTTTAGATGCATTCAGACAGAACATACTAAAGATGCCTTAAGAAAATATTGAAACGTAACAATATCAAATAAGGGTGGTTTAAATATGCTACGTTGCTAATGCGGTCAAAACATCAAGAATCTGCTTTAAATCTACCACAAGAAAACACAATGCTTAAAAGTATGCGATTGAAACACATGTTAAAAGTCTTTTCAGGGCATGAAAAGATAGTAAAAGACTCAATAAAAACACAAATAGTAAGTATTCGCCGCTTTTAACTGATGAGCTCATGTGTTGGATGTGTCGCCGCTTAGAAGGAATTGCAGTTACTCGGTCGTATTTGTCGAGTGACAGTGACAATCTACGTCATCACCCCAAGCGTCCATTGCGTGTGCCTAAAACATGGCGCCCTCCGTAGGTCAAAACATCTACTAAATATTAGTTTTGCACCGATACCATTTTTTGGCCCTGATACCGATACCACCCCGTTATATATATATATATAAAAAAAAAAATTCCCCCAAAGAGCTACATAATTGGATGTGAAATCATTGCTATCAAGGCTTTGTCAGGCGGTTGCTTACCTTTGCAAAATAGGAAAAAGACGAGTACAAAGTATAATACTAGCCCAACAGTAATAAAGTAAAAATAAATTCATAATAATAAACTCTGAATGAACTGAGTAAACTTTTTTAAACCTCTCAAAGGCCAAACAGTGCAACCTTCATGAAATTATTGTCACATTCTGCTGCTGGTTAGATTGTGTTTTGTTGTTGGGCTGTTAGTGGGGGCGTTCCTGACGTCGCACCTGAATCCAATGCAGGCTCATCAACGCAGCATTTAAGCATGGGTGATCTCAGAGAAGGCTGCCGAGATATTTGCCTTGCTGATCGCCATTTGACATCTCGCACTATAGTCTCGCTACATTTGCTTGTTACGCCCCTGCATTGGGTTTTTTCTGTTAGTGTGCTGCACTCGTTTGTAACCTCTACCCTGTGCAGGTATTTGAGTGTTTTTATTATGGCTTTTTGGCTTGCTGCCTATCGTCTTAGTTAACCTTCGAGTTTGTAGTATTGAGCTCCGTCGACCTGCTGTCACGGACTCCTTTTGTTATTTCTACTATCCCGCGATCGCGTGTTATTTTTTGTTTGCAATCATTAACCCTTTAAGGTCTGGGCCTATTTTGTCTGATTTTGCATGCCTTTGAAGTTGCCTTTATATTTCAAAGAAAGAATTGTTTACGATGGCCTGGTTTGGTCCCTTTTTTTGTGACACCTTGAACTTCATGTCCATACTGTTATTTCCTTCACTGACCAATTATAAATCATCATTTTGGGCCCAAAAAGACCAAAAATTCCAAAATCGTTCTGTCAAAATTTTTAATATTGATGTCGAATTGACAACCAAACATGCGTAACGAACCGTTTTGAAACTTTGTAATATTTATTCAACATGTTAGGATGAACATTCAACCAAAAAAATTTAGAATAAATAGTCTTATATTTGATAATTCAACATAAACAACAGGTATAGCCATAGGCGTTTTTTGCCTTTATACATGCTCTAGTCAAAACAGGTTATATACAGCAGACCAAACAGTGAAGAACAGTGAAAAAATATATACCATCTAACACAAAAAGTGTTTAGAGGCCATCTCTTTTTGAGTTTAGGTATTGCGGCCCATCACCTGATGAAAACTATGTACACACAATCAAGCTTCTTGAACACACATTTATATACACAAATTGAGAAGACTGATTGTGGGGAAAAAAAAAAAAAAAATATATATATATATATATATATATATAACATTGGGGAAAAAAGTATTTTTAAAAATATTTACAATAAACAAGTTAAATTTTTTTCAGGCATGCCACTCCGAAAAGCAGTTTCGTCCTGGAATTAGACACAAGGCTACATCACACAGGCCAAACTTCCATGGGGTGTCGGTCCTCTTTTCACACTTCCACCCTTCCATTTTCATTTCACTTTACTTTCATTGTCACTATAAATGTAAATGAAAAAAAGTCAGTATTTATGAAAATAATAAAGTATAAAATAAAAATATATACAGCAATAAATAATAATGGAAATCTATATGTATGACAATAGAAAGAATACCATAGCTGAATATGCTACATCCCTAATCTTCATATAGAAAGAAGAACACCACAAATTATAAATTCCTGCCTGGGATACACATAGTGCACGTACGACTGATATGCACATTTTATTATTATATACATGAACACACACTTATATTGCATCAAAATTAACTTTGTCTTGCAATATCAAAAGAAACTTTTTCAGCATTAAAAAAAAAAAAAAGTGAGTTGGCTTACCTCTGCTTGTCGATGGCGTCACCCACGTGTTCAAATCCGTCACTATCTTCACTCGAGGACTCTTCCGAAGAAGACGATGATGACGAATTTGGACCGTCCTCTTCTTCAAGTTGATCAAAAAGCACAATTGCTTGCGCTAAATTTAGTTTTCCGTTGATTCTCAAAGTCACACAAAGTCGCTGATCGATCCAAACGGCCGTTGCTCGCCACCTCGCTGCTTCAGAACACTCCTCCCTCTCGTTCGGTGGAACCTCGCACGGCAGTTATATTTATTAAAAAAAACGCATTTTGTGCTTCCACTGTGACTTTGAAAGGGTTCGTTTGATTTGTGTTTTTTTCATGGCGCTTCCATTCTGAAAAAGGACAAGAAATGATGGAAATATAGACATAAATAAATGATCCATGCAGCGTTTTAATGTTTTTTTGAGAGGACAATAAAACTATAAAACTTAAATGACAATATCTCACGTTTTAGTTGGTCGATTGACTTCAAATAATAACGAGAGTAAACCGCAACTTCCGCACTTTAAAACGAGACCAACCAACGGCATGTGGGTGACGTAATTAAAACGTGAGGGCGCTTCAAAGACGACGTGCGCTGAGGATGCGCCGGCGCGTCCTTTGACTCTCAAGGTTTAAACCCTTGTACGTATCCCCCGCTTGTTGTCCGCATCGAGGTCCAACCTTTTTTCCGCATTTGCGGACGCTAACAATTATAAGTAATAATAATTGACCACAGCATCCCGTCTCTCTATTAGAGTCCCTTATTTCTATTTCTGAAAGGTGGCAACCCTACTTTGGAAACAGTTCCCAAATTACTGCGGCATTTCTTTCAGTAAAACACAAAAATAAAGTAGACGTAGTGAACTGACCAGAGATTGTTGCTCCGGTCCAGCGCCCTTCCTCTGCATAGCAGTCCTGCTCTTGCAGGCTCAAACTCGTTGTGTTCATTCACGTTTCGTCTTCAAATGTTTTATCAGGTTCGAGGTATTGAAACTGGCCGATTTAACTCCACATCTCGAAACTTTCAGGCCGCAAATCTTGCATGGAGCCATTGATTCTAATCGACGGGATTTCTATTTTGAAATATTTCCTGACCGCCGCCATTTCTCCTGGTTTATTTTTCTTTCATATGAAAAAGCGGCCTTGTCATTGGTTAGGAGTGACTATTGGCCCGTTCTCATTGGTCTGGAGCAGGCCAATAGCGATAGCTGCTTGGTGTTCACGTGTCATCACACAACACAGAGACAGTGTAGTGAGCGCCAGGAGATAAAAAAGGCTGTGGTCAAATGTTATAATAATGGACCGGTAAATGGTATCGGCGCCGTCTTTGTTGGTACTCACCGATACCACCATTTCGGATCGGCGCCCCCTGCCGATACTAGTATCGGTATCGGTGCATCTTTACTAAATATTATCGATTTTTAAATCAATGGCTGTATTTTATGTGTTATAACATTTGAGTAAAAAAGAACAATTGTGACTTATTAGCAGTGTTGTTAAAAACGGCGTTACAATATAACGGCGTTACTAACGGCGTTATTTTTTTCAGTAGTGAGTAATTTAATTAATTTTCTCATCTTGGCAACGCCGTTACCGTTACTGAGGCGGGAAAGGCGTGCGTTACTTTGTGTTACTAAGTTGGTTGAATAAAAAAAGTTAGAGAGATGGACTCACGGAGACGAGAGAGCACAGCAGGAGTGGGGAAGACGCCGTTGCAAGGTGGCTCCAATAATACCTGACTGTAGCCTACAAACTACGCCCACATGATACGGTAGATATCACATATTATAGAACTAGATGCAAATGATAGACACGTCTGCATTGGCAACATGTTTTAAGGACTACATGCGTTAGTAAACAGCGGCCATCTTAAAGCAGTAGACCTCTCAGGAAGGTTCTGTTGTAGAGATCCTTCCTAGCGAACCTACTTTTTTATTATTTTTTTTTTTAATCTAAAATGGTCCTAAATCGGCAAAATCTTGACTTAAATCTATCTTTAAATTATGAAACAGTTGTAAAACTTACACATGTTGAAAGTAGACAGAAGGGAACTAATGCAATAGCGGGAGCAATTTTAACAACTTTAACGGTTGATTCACAACTTTAAAAGACTTCCACACACATAGCAAAATTTACTATCTAGTTATCGCAATACTCTTGTGCCTAGTTAAGTGGAGGGTAAAGAATTGGGCTAAGGCCAATTGTCCCAAAAACCCTTTAAACTTCACATTGTGTGACCTTTTATTTATTTTTATTTTTTTTTGAGAAAAAAAAATAAAACATGAAAATTATCACGAGTTACTTTGCCAAGTAACTAATTACTCTTAAATTCAGGTAACTGAGTTACTAACGCAATTACTTTTTGGGAGAAGTAATTTGTAACTGTAATTAATTACTTTTTTAAAGTAAAATTAACAACACTGCTTATTAGAGCCTACAAGTCGTTAAGTCTAAGGTTCCCTTCAAGTTTACCTGAAAAAAATAAACGTTATTTAGCCTATTCAAGCAAATTGTTCGTTTTGTGATAATTGGCGTCAGTAACTGACGCACTGACCTGGGCCAGTGGTTTTGATGGTGGGGCCAGTGAACTTCTAACTAATTGTCTACCCCTGCATAGGAATATTCTAGTCTAGTCTTGAGCTTCTTCTGAGTTCAAATAGTACATGTCATCTATTAATCAGTATTTTATATTTAAATGTAATGACAGCATTTTTAAAGTGCATTCATTAACTTTAGTTTTTTTTTTTTTTTTTAACCTTCCCCTTAAGGTCCAGAGAAACAGAAAGAGGTATGAGTTGGAAATGCAACAGGAGGCAAAAAAGAAAACACCAGGCTTCCAACGTGGTGGGCTTTCCCGCCGCTCCGGCTATGCCTTCTCTCACTCTCGAGGCTATGCAGACCTCATCGCGTCTGGACGGAGCATTCGGAGGCGCCCTACGTCCCGTGTTGGGCCTCAGAGCAGCATCAGGGAGGTCCCCGAAAGAGCTGAGAACATCTGACGCTTGCAGAACCTAGAGACCAATGGAAACTGACACTGTGCCGGGATTCCCTTGGCTGGAATCACCATTTAAGATTCAGTCACAACACTGTTGAGATGGTCAAGGTTTTTCGTTAACTCAGGATGAGAAATGACATTATCAAAGTTGAGAAGATATTTTTGGATGAGAAAGTGCTGTTGAAAGTGACACAGGAACTGAGGCACCTATTCGTCCTCTATGCACAGACTCTATTATGCAAAACCAAAAAGAAACTGATATTTTTGTTCATGCACTGACAGTGTGACTGTATTTAACTCAGGATTTTAAAACAAAAAGCTTTATTCTTAAAAGGTTTGTTGACCCCACTAAGCACACCTTTCCCACTAGTCATCACTACTCAACTACTAACAGGTACAATATGTCTATTGAGCACTTGAAATTAGTATTTTGTCTTGAATTTTATATCATGATAAAATTCATCTATTTTGTCTGTTGAAATTCAGAAAGGCCCTCATGTTTTTACACTTTTAATATTTTATCATGAATAAAGGAGGCATGTTACGATTTCAGGGTATGCTAGGGAATTCACCGTTTGTCTCAATTTAATTTGTGATGGGAACAACGTTTTTCCTCAACTGAATCAAATGGCTGTAATTGCTCTTGCTCTCATTTTTTTTCCTCATTTATTTAATCCAAAATCTTTTAAATTCAGTTTAATCCAGTCTTTTAAATCCATTTTTCAACATAAATAGGTTACCTTAATAATATCCGCTCCCCATTGTCGTGATGCAAAAAACATTTTATTATTGTATTTTTTTTTTTTTTTTTTTTTTGCATTTGTGGGCATATAAATATACACATGTTGGTTTACATTAAAATGTTAATTTCCATAGTACTGCAGTTTATTTAAGGTTTCCATTACACACTTTAAGCCAAAATGAAATGGAGACAGGTGTTTTCTGTTACTCTATGCTTTTATTGATTAATGAATGGAGTAAATTGACCTGGAAAAGCTGATGCAGTAGTTGAGCTAATATTTTATGACTGTACATTTTGTTGTTAATAAAAGCCATGGGTATATGTATTAATCTCAGCACTTTTAATATGCAAAATATATAGATTTGTATTACATTTCCTTTCATTCATCATCTGCACCCTAACACATATCCTCAAGACTATGGGCAAGAGCAGAGGTACACTCTGAACTGAAAGCTAGCCAAGCACAGGCCACAAACGACTATTTCTTACAATCACACCCACGGACGATTTAGAAGTAATTTTAGTCAAATACAACAAAATAGCTATGTCAAAACATTTTCATCAGGAATCCAACAAAAATTCTCTCCTCAGCGATTGTTTATAGCAAGTGTATCCGTGAATACAGCAGCTCTCAAATATGAGTATTCAAAGCCAATCCTCCCAGTTTTTTTTAACTGGACTTCTATTTAGTTAATGGCAGGCAGTGAGTTACATTGTCCCAAGAATTTTGGAATATATGATGTTGCTGAATTAATTTACAGAAATGTTGCACTGAGTATGTGAACGATTGTCCATGATTCCAAAAGAATTAATTGTTCCATTTTGAAATAGCTTTATTCTGAAAATTATATCCTAGAATCAATGGCGTAGGTTTGGTCTCAAGTTGGATAGGGACAATATAACAGCATAAACCTGCATATACACTTTTTGCTGGGGACGGGACATTAGTACGACCAGATTATTGAACGGTGGTTAGGGCCGAATATGTACCTAATTAATTGATGGGCGAAATGATCAAAGCAAAATAAATCTCTATTATACTTTTATGTGTATTGGTTCATGTAATATGACGTTAGATTAAAACCTTTGTTTTCAACAACTATTAAACATTTTCAAGTCCCTTTATTTAAAAAAAAAAACAAAAAAACTGGGAGCTATCCAAGAATGAGTCCACTTCTGAGGGGACACTGGAGCACCCTATTACTCAAAGTATTGTAATATAAAAGTGATTTGGGGAAAAAAAAAAAAAAAAATTCTGAGCTATCCGAGGACCGAATCACATCAGAGGCAAAGAAAAATGTAGCCCTGACCCCCGTTCACCCAATCTGTTTGGTTTTATTAATGTCCCGTCCCCAGGAAAAAGTATACATGCAGTTTATGCTGTTACATCATCCCTACCAATGTTCCGGGGCAAGACATTCTAGCAACCTTCACCCCTGATGGTGTGCCAGTCACATAACTAAAATATCGCTACCTTTTATCACCATTCTTCTCATGCTCCACTCTACGAAAGTAATAATACCACCTGTCAAGTTGTACGGTTTTGGCATAATTTGTACAACTGAGCACTGATTTTTAAATGTGTACGCCGTACGTTCAAAATCTGTACATTTTTCGTGCATTACGTTTTTTTTTCTCCGTTCGGATTTTGTCACCGTTTTGGCAACGAGAAAATATGCGTTACTATGCGTTACTACGTTGGTTGAATGACGTGAGAAAAGCCAGAGACACAGCAAAAGAAGAGTGGGAGTGGGAATGAGGGAGTTGTGGCGCCATTGCAAACGCGATGCTAGGTTAGGTGGCTCCAATAATACCTGACTGTAGCTGACAGCCTACAAACTACGCCCATATGATGCTACTCTACATGCAAACTGATACACTTGCTGGCGTTGGTAAACAGCCCCCATCTTAAAGCAGTAGACTTCTCAGAAAGGCTCTGTTGTAGTCAGGCCCAGGCCATTTGGGGGCCCTAAGCAAAATAATGCAAAGGGGCCCATATTTTTGGCCCACCATTTCGTCACGGTGTACTGTGATACCCATACATGCAATCCAACCCATATGTCCATATTTTGTATATTAATCAGATTTTGTTGCACTGCAGACTTCAAACTTCTCACCCAAATGATTGTCAGTACTTACAGTAGATAGCGCCAAACCTTTTTCTAAAACAGGAAAGAAAAATGTTAAGGAAGAACTTTTATTTTTTTAAGCTTGTTATCAAGTATCAAAACTCACAAAAGTCAAATAAAGCAAACTAGTAAACAAAATAGAATATAAATTAAACAATTGCCAGATTGGGGGGGCCCCTAGTGGTCAGGGGCCCTAAGCAGCTGCATAGTCTGCGTATAGGCTGGTTGTAGTGAACCTTCCTAGTGAACCTAAGTAACCTTTTATCTGAAATACTCCTAAATCGGCAAAATCTTGACTTGAATCGATCTTTAACTGATAAAACGGTTTTAAAACTTTCACGTCGAAAATAGACAGAAGGGAACAATGAAAAAACGGGAGCAATTTTATCAACTTTGACGGTTGATTGACAACATTAAATGACTTCCAAACATAGCAAAGGTTAGTTGTTTTTTTTAAATTAAAAAAAAAAAAAAAAAAAAAAAGAAAAAAAAAAAAAACCCAAACCAAAATAAAAAAAAACATGAAAGGTAACACCAGTTACTTTGCCGAAGTAATTTGTAACTGTAATTAATTACTTTTTTAAAGTAAGACGAACAACACTGGTCATAAAGATGCAGTCTTCAAAATGAAAAGTGACGAAAGTGGAGATTTTATTCTGCCAATTTGTTGCCGAACACAATTTCCCTGCAACTATTGCTGATCACTTCTCAGAATTAGCAAAAGAAATGTTCCCTGACTCAAAGATTGCATCGGTAAGTTAATTTTATCAATTGACCTTTTGTAATTTATAACTGGACACACAAACGAACTACCTTCAAGTCAAACTGAACTGCGAGCTGAAGTCCCTGTTAAATTTTAGTAATCATGATGTAGCTGAAGATATTGATTGTTCTTTGATTGCACCAGGTTATATGTGGCAATATTACCAATAAATTCATATTATTTTAAAATTTGAGTTTTACTTTTCTTTCATATTGCACGCTATATAAAACGTTGTAAGATTAGTCACCAATTTGTAAGGGCATACGCCACTATTTGTAAGATTGCCAATGGCCTTGGGTTGACAGTTATGATGAATAATTCTGCACCTCTAACATCTTCACACCGTTGTCGATCGTTTTATTTTAGGTTTGCAGTACTAGTTGCAGCCTCTAGATGTCACTGCAAGACAATGCCAGCCTGTCAAAACAGTTCGCGCATGGCTGAGTGTATTGGTGTGCGTACACTCACTGTACACGTATTGACAAATATAAACGATGATTATTTATTCACAGTTCTCAAAAATCGAATGGAGCCCCAAGAGGAAAGTATTTACTTACTCATGGAGCCTCGCCACACATCATATCTTTCAACAGTAGTCCTGAAGTAATGAGGCATTTCAGGTGTAATTAGGTAGGTCTAGATCATTCTTCATACGCATCTTAGTTTCATGATTTTATGCTCATGTTTTTTCTTTAATCTGACTTTCAGAGGGGTTCCACGTTCTCGGACTGGAGACACGCGATAGCTGCATGCATGAAGATAAGTGGATTTTAAGGGGGGGCTGGGGGCAGGCCCCTCCTGGTGGCCGAAAAGTGTAATTGCATGAAATTGACTTTCCTACTTATATAAAACTTGTAAAGCAATAAAACTGCAACAAAAATGAATGAAATGAAAAAAAAAAAAAAATTATTGGGTCAAAATTACTTTTCGAACAGATCACGTGACTACCACCTTAGGCGGTCATTTGCTTTGCATAAAATTAAAAAAAAAATAATAATAATAATAATTTTAGAGGAGGGCAATTTTATTTTTCAAGTGAATTTTTTCTTTGATTGAAAATACTTTTTTTGTTGTTGATTGAAGCAACTTTTTTTGGGATTGAATGACTTTGACACAATTGTCTGACCCATAAATGGCCCAAACACAAAAGGCTTCAATCAAAGAAAACTTTTTCAATGAAAAATTAAGTGTTCAAATGCAAAATTTTCTATCTCAAATATTTTTTCGCATTCAAAAATGTTTTCTATGATTGAAATTTTTAGTTTTTTTATTGAAGTGATTTTTGTTTTGTTTTGAAAATATATATTTTTGAAGCAACTTATTTTTTGATTGAATCATAAAGACAAAAACGTCCCAGCCAAAACGCATATCACCATTACTTCAATCAAAAAAGTTGCTTCAATCAAAAAAAAAAAACTTGACTCCAAACAAAAAAAAAATTAAATCAAGGAAAAATAGCTTTCACATGCATTTTTTTTTAAGTTTCAAATTTATTTTTGCATTCAAACACATTTTTATTTTGATTGAAGCGACTTGTTTTTAATTGAAAATATATATTTTGATTGAAGCAACTTTTTTTTTTGACTGAATAATAAAGACACAAATCTATCTCCATATGGTTCCGCCCAGCGGATACAATTTTTGACAGGGGTAACTACATTGGCACGACACCGGCGGGTGTATATTCAATGTATGACGATCTTGGCAAAAGAATTGCCTAAGCAGTCTGATTTAGAATTCCCCTCAAGAATGATGGGAAACAAAAAACGCTCAATGTCAACTTATTATTATAAATATTCTTGTAAGTTAATTTTATTGCTGACAGTGCGTTTCGGGGTCATCAACATGTTGTGCCCCCCTTCCCCAAAAGACAAACTCCGCCTATGTGTTGAAGTGATACGTCAAAACGTGATTAAATCGAATGGGTTTTGTTATTTGTTATTGAAATGACTGCCTGCTCCTGTTCTTCTTCTGTTTCAGTTCTTATGTGAGCCAAGAAACTCAGTATCTAACCGAATTTTAACCAAACGAGCAAGGTTTTCTTGATTGGTTCATGCGGTGTATTTATTAAATTACTTTTCACACCTCCGGGGGGAGCTAAAGCACAATTTAATAGTACGACCACACTGACTGTTATCCATTAATTCATTCTCTCCATGGCTTATCCACACTATTATTTTCTTTATTCTGAGTAAGAATTAGGTGTACTTTGACAACCAACAAAGTCGTGATGGTAAATCATTTATATATTTTTGGAAAACATGATTAAGATAATTTAAGTAAATTAAACGTGTACATAAACACAAGTGTTTGAGGTGAGCAGCCACTTTCATTGGCGCTTAAACCTGAATTTAAGAATTTACTCAAAAATATTTGCACTTTCTTGTATAGTATTACAATTAAACAATGAGCAAATTGTCAACTTTGTTTGAAAACACTGATGTATTTGCCTTATAAACAAATTGATGAACCTTTGTGTATGCCTCTTGAAATACCTTTATAAGTTTTCTGCGTATATAACACTTCTCACTATAAAATGACAGCTGAAGTAATTTTTGTTTTACCCCATTAAATTATTACCTGACTCTAAATCTGTTTTAAGTTTCAAATGTATTTCATCATCCAACAATATTACTGCTATAATATGGTTAAAAGCGTGTTAATTTTTTTTTTTTTTTCTCCTTGGCTGCTATCTTTCAACCACTCTGTCAAATCTGCATCAGTACCACATCAGAGGCCTCTAGGCCTACGTACTGTAGATAATGCTCTCCATATTTACAGTTTGGTAGGATTAAGGGGTTTTGACTAGATCCCATTTGTGTGAACCTATTAGTGCCGAACGCTGTGGGCTCCCTCTGATTCGCTTCTGAGATTGGTTAACGGTATTATAGTAAGAGGATCGTCTCGCCTGGAGGTGAGAGTCTCATCTATACAGAACAGGAAAAAAGAGGAACACACACAAAGACTGAACTACTCTCACAGATTGGTGACTTCAATATGAGTAAGTCAAGTCAAGTTAAATTTATTTATATACCTTATAATCATTAAGAAAGAATGACAGATATCACAAAGGGCTTCACTAATAAATACCTACAGTATTAGCAAACAGTTAAAAATATTAAGGAAATAAACAGTAACACAATTAGATATTAGAGACAAATTCATGCAATGAATTATGACTTCTCCTAGTCTAAACCCTCCCAACGACTAAAGAAAATTGATTAAAAGAAAGAAAAAAAAACGCCATGAGAAGGGACCACAGAAGGAAGGGAATCACCCTTCAAGGATTGACCACGCCGCGATTGATTCCAACCATACTACAAATCTAAATAACATGATGACCAATGTAAAGGTCCATCCAACAAGATTCATTACGAACAAAAATACAGTGGTACCTCTACATACGAATTTAATTCGTTCCAGGACCTTGTTTGTAAGTCGAAATGGTCGTATGTAGAGCAGGATTTTCCCATAGGAATACATTATAATTCCATTAATTCGTTCCAAAGCCTAAAAACATACACTAAATTCTTAATAAATACTGCTGGCACTGTTACAAATGGCAATTAAACATAGAAAAACAAATAAGTTATAAATAAATAATTCAGAATAATATAATAATAAGAAGAATAATTAATAATTATTCCTGTAAATAATGTAACGAATCGGATTCTAATATGGCGGACACTTTTTACTGTCCCTGAACGCACCGCGAAGGTGACGTCTCAGTGAGATAGGTCGGTGCGGTAGAGATAATACTTTCGTTTTCTTGAGAGCGGTCAACTGCTTAAGACAATGGGCGTTTTGTGTTGGATAAGTTCTTAAATAAATGATAAAAACGTGACGAAGCTGGCAATTTCCTTGGCAATGTTACCACAATAATAATTGTCACCTTAACTTAGAAATAGTGGCGAACGGTGGTCGGAAGAGGACCATGGAGCTGTATTGTTGAGCCAGTTCAGGGACGCGCACCCCAAGCTCATATTTTTCTATAACTTGCATCTTCATTTCAAAGGTAAGCATCACTTTTTTCCTTGTTTCTCCAACTGTATCAAATTTTTTTTAAAACTGTGTTGATTTCTCACACAAGAAAATCCACCGTGCGTTCGTTTGCAGTGCTGTCATGTCGTCGTATTTCGAGCAACTCGTCGGATGTAGAAACAAATGGCGGCTCAAATTTTACGTCGGATGTCGAAAAGATCGTGTGTCGAAGTGATCGTATGTAGAGGTACCACTGTACTTTTGAAATGACGAATCTTGACATGAAAAGATAACTGTGAGTTTCTGTTTGTTAAACTTAAGTCGTATATAATGTTGTCATTAGGGTTAAAGAAAATCCTCTATTCATATTCAATAATGTTTTAAAAGGATACATGACGGGCCAAAAGTAGGGTTGGAGTTAGTATAGAGGAAATCTATATACAAATATAATATCTATGGCGGAAAACATAGTATCTCATTAAAATCATGACGTCTTTAATTATGCTCTCTTATGCTCTCACCTACAGTTAGGGTTTTGCTGTTTGAAAAAAAAAGTTTTTTTCAAAATGCCCTCCTGTTCAAATTTTTTCTTCCCCCAGAAATGGAGATTTCAAACTTTCCAATGATATAGTACACGTGCATATCGGACAATTTTGAAATGTGGCCAAATTGGGGGTCTCAGAGTGGAGCTTCAAGTCACCTGAGTGTTTTCCGCCATATATATGGCGGAAAACACTGGCATGGCTGAAAAAGCAGTTTCTTCTCTTGCACCCCACTTTAAAATAAACTGCTGTATTTTAAGCCAAAAGAACTGTTGTGCTTGATAAAACAATATGTTTATATGCTGCCATAGCAATTTAAAGGCGCATTACGCCCCTGAACTATTTTTAATTTGTCCATTTTACCCAGGAGACCCCCATTTACACACACCGCGCAACCGCTTTTGTTTCAACCCAGGCATAAAAAGAAGGTAAGTAATTATATTTATTATTCAAAATGTCTATCATTTTTATCTTAGAATCTTTTTTTTTTTTTTAACCTGTCCTGTTCAGCTGTTTGACACGGAGAATAGAAGTCTGAGTACCGGGTTGGTCTGAACAGTTATAATGTCTCACTTTGAGAGTATGACATACTCCCATTGTGATCATTCACATACCTCGTTTATTATGACAAAACAGCGAACAGGAAGGGGTTATGGGGAACAGAAGAAAAGAAACACAAGAGAAGAAAGAAAAGAAACACAAACAACAACAAGAAATACATTGAATTCTATAGTTCTTAGCTTAGAATCATTAATTGATGTCTAATGTTTAGATAAAAAAAAAAAAAAAAAAAAAAAAAAAAAAAAAGACTTAAAAAAATTATTGACTTGCACATTTTAAATTTTTTAAACAAATTAGATCACAATGAAAAAAATAGTGTCTGTGAATAGGTCATGGATATCTACCTCATAAGTATCGCTTAATTGTATTTATTTTGTTATTCTCGCATTTTCACCGATATTTTAGATGATAAATGATCGATCCAAACAAAGAAAAATGAAAAAAAGGTTTAAAAGGGTAAATATTTGAAAAAGAAAATCTCGACCACTCCTTGATGTGAGATTTCTGCATTCCTTGTTATATATCAGTGTTTCACCCATAAAATCCCCCCAAAGTCTGTCTGTGGCCATTCACAGCTGTGTCTTGACACTCGGTGAGACCTGCTACATGGAGTTTTTGGATCGAAACAAGGTAATTACGTTATAATATCTTGATAAAATCCTCGTGTCTTTAATTATGCTCTCTCATGCTTTCACCTCGAGTTAGGGTTTAGGTGTTCTTCCCCCAGAAAATTGAGATTTTAAGCTTTCTGATGATGTATCACACATGCATATAGGACAATTTTGAAATTTGGCCAAATTGGGGGTCTTAGAGCGGCACTTGAAGTCACCTCAGTGTTTTTCGCCATATGAATCTGTTATGTAAAACTAGATCTGATTTCAGTTGGTTCGATTTGCAAGCTTAAATTTGTGTGGCGGAAGTCTTCAAAACGCGCCTGTTCCTGCCCCAAGTCACTTTTTGCGACCTACAACCTTCACACCTGTAGTGCACCCTATTTTCATCAGTTGGATATTTTCTTTTTTATGAGATGATTGAGCATTCTGCAGTGACTTGAAGTTAGCAGAAAATTCCATTTAACATGTTAAGTCTCTCATCACTGTGAAATGAGCACAAAAGTCATTGCATGCACCCCTCCTCCAACAGAAGGAAGATGAGTGCCATGTCATAATTTATGACTTAAAAAGCATACATTTTTCAACACACAGTGGCAGAGATGGCACTTCATGTTTATGACAATCATTTCCTTAGTGAATGATTCATGTAGATGTGGCACTTATGAATCTTTCAAGGAACAAACAGAAACACTGATGCTCAGAGCTTTGAATGCCTTGGCTGCGGCAAATGTTACTGTGACAGAACTGAGAAGGCCAAAGACAGTTTGCGGATAACTGTCAAATATACTGTGCGCGCTGTCCACCAACTCTTGATTCAAATAAAAAAAATCTAGTTTTTTTGTCATATATTGTCATGTCAATCAGCTGCTAATGTGAACTTTTTTTTCTCCTCCATTTTATATTACTGCGCTATATTCTCCATGACATGATCAGCTTGAAGGCAGTGGAGCATGGACGTACACATGGCTGACAAAGAACCATGGTAATATTTGTTCATGTCAGAATACTGGAGAGACTACTCACAGTCGCTGTCGCTCCTCTACATGGAGAAACCATGCCCTCCTTTAAAAATCACATTTATCTGTTGCCGGGAAGCTGCAGTCGCCTGGTAGAGATCTTTCATCTTCCCTGTGTAGTGCCCTTCAGAGGCCCTACTGGCTGTTTGGATTTTAGCCAAGGTTACTATAGAAACACAGAGGGAGAAGTGCTGAGGGTTGGCTCAGGGTAGTGAAAATGGGCCTTTGAAGGCCTACCAAACCTCCACAAAATGACAGTTTAAAGCGTACAGCGGTAATACAAATATTGCTATTTTCAAGGGACTCCTTAAAGAGTAATTTATTTATATTTATAAGTCATACGATTTCATAACTCAATTCATTTGATAATTAAAAAGGACCAATTTTGAGTACATTAACAAAAATGTCTATTTTTCTTTTATTTCTGTTTGTCTCCCAAAAAGTTGATGACATACAGGTATGTGACAGATGTGGCCATACGATTTGGATCAATCCCAGGTTGACAGCACAGCTTTTCTAAATGTGCATGTTTGTGTGTGAATGCCACAGGAGGTGCATTATTCTCTTTGAGGTGAATTTGATATTCATGAAAGACACCTGCACAGATCAGCACTGAAAAATGTAAATTGCTTTGACTGTGAGAGTATGGAAGTAATACACGGTGGTATGAACGTACAGATGAATGTGAAGTGGTGATCAAATGCATTAAATGAGTTTATGTTCAACTGAAGTCAACTACATCCTGTATGCATGTTAAAAACATTCACTGAACACTACAAAAAGCCATGGGTGAAAGTGGGTTGCATGAATATATTTAGATTTTTTGGGGGTATAATTTATTTACATTATTTTGTACATAACCAACACTCTGTTTGGCGGACATGAATTTCATTAGAAGGCGGAGCTCGGTTAGCTTCACTTAGAGCTTTAAATCTAAACGCAAACATGCCCCCGACAATGACAATATACATTGGGTTTTTCCTCATGGAAAAAGATTTTTACCAAATAACACTAGTACTGTGTGAACAAGTCATCTCACGAAAATTCCTCCACCATTACAATTATGACAACTTGACCATACTATCATCAAGACCAGTGAAGCATGAAGTGGGGTGTTGTTGGTGCTGCAGCACCCCCTGGTACGGGGGAGAAAAAAAGTATTCTGGGCAGTGGCGCCTCCAGAAATTTTTCATAGAGGTGGCCAGATGGGGCCACTTAAAATCTTGGGGTGGCACACCAAAACTAAAAGCCCAAATTTCAAGTTTTCATTATATTATTGCAGTAAAAATGGTCAGGGGAAAACTATCAGAAAGACTTAAGGACACGGCTGCTGATATACTTTGGTGTATAGTGTAATATTTGATGTTACTAATGATTTAATGTGCATAGTCCATAACTGTCCAGTCAACATTTTGAGTTCCACAACAATCCTGTTTTATTGTGTTATGTATATATTAGGCATTAGGTGTTTAGCAAAAAACAAAATAATTTCTGGGGGAAAAGCAGGTGCTGGCAGATACAAATAAAAGCAAGTACAGAGGCAATCATATCTTAACTGGATATTTCCCATCACAATGTTAATATGACACAACAGGGATACGATATACTGGCAAGCGGGGTGGCCAACAAATTTGTAGGGGGGGCCGTGGCCACCCCTGGCCAGCCCCTGGTGGCGCCACTGGTGGCGCCACTGGTTTTGGGAGATTTTTTATTTTTAAAAATGTTTTTTTATAAATTGAAGGAATACAACCCTAGCAAAAAGTATGGAATCACCAGTCTCGGACGAGCACTCACTCAGACATTTCATCATGTAGAATAAACTCAGATTAGTTCAGAAGTGCAACTCCTTAGCATTCGGAAACACTAAAAGAGATAAATAAAAAACAATGTGGTGGTCAGTAAATGTTAATCTTATGGAGCAAGTGCAGGGAAATATATATGAAATCAGTCCATTCTGAGGAAAAAAAAAATGGAATCATGAGAAACAAACAACAAACCTTGTCAAGAGTCAACAATCTGCATTGGACAAGGTTTCAAAAGTCAAGAATCTGCATTGGACAAGGTGATGATGCTGGAAATTTTGTTTGGTACTGTTCCAGTGAGATTTACAAAGATGACTGCCTGCAGAAGACAACAAAATTCCCTCAGTCCTTGATGATATGGGGCTGCATGTCAGGCAAAGGCACTGGGGAAATGTCTGTGGTTAAATCTTCAATAAATTCACAAGTTTACATTGAAATTTTAGACAGCTTTTTTATCATTTTCCAAGATGACAAAGCATCATGCCAAAGAGCTAAAACTGTTAAAGCATTGCTTGGAGAAAGACATCCAATCAATGGCATGGCCTGCAAATAGCCCAGATCTCAACCCTATTGATAACCTGTGGTGGAAACTGAACAAAATGGTCCACAGCAAGGCTCCTACCTGCAAGGATGATCTGGCAACTGCAATCAAAGAGTTGGCACCAAATTGATGAAGAATACTCATCAAGTCCATGCCTCAGAGACTGAAAGCTGTAATAAAAGCCAGAGGTAGTGTTACTAAATACTAGAGATGCATTTTGATTGTTATTTCTTTGTTTGTTTCTCATGGTTCCATATTTTTTCCCCAGAATGGAGTGAATCCATATACTAGTATATTTCCCTGCAGTTGCTCTATAAAATTAAGATTTACTGACCACCGCAATGTTTTTTATTCATTTCTTTTAGTGTCCTGAATGCTAAATAGTTGCACTTTTGGACTAATTCATTATTTTTTTCAAGCTTTTTATCTGAGTTTGTTCTACATGATAAAATGTCTGAGTGAGTCCTCGTCTGAGACTGGTGATTCCATACTTTTTGCTAGGTGTTGTAGTATCTTTTCTCGTGTTTACTGCTTGACTGTTTGTATTACTCTAATGTACCCAAATATAAAATAAATAGCATTTATATCATAGTTTAAGGAAAACAAGGAGAATATATTTGACATCGGGCATAAGAGATACATGACGCCTTCTGACCATGGAAGCCCAACACGTGCGTCATGCAGCTGACTGAGCAAGATTGACTCTGACTACCAGGTGATAGGCAAGACATCCACTATCCCACAGTTGCAACACCAAATCCAGCAATCAGCTCTTCAGGACGGTCCAGAACAAATGCCGGGACATCCTGTACTACCACAACACCCGATAACAAAAAGAACTCTAAGTTTGATAGCTCAGAGCCTCTCAGACGCAGAGGCGGGCCGAAGCTCCTTCCTCACTTTCATCATTAACCATGACCCAGCAACAGTGACACACGAACTTGACCGCCAAAATCTGGAACAGAAGACTAACCTAAGTAACACCCAGCCACACCCTTCGTTCGGCCCACCGCACCGAAGCCTTCAAAAAGACTGTTTAACTAATCGTTGTCATTTTTCTCTGGAAGCTTTTGTTGATTTCTGATATGGCGACTCTGGAACCAGTCTGCCTCCTCGCCTGGATCTGTTGCTGTTTTGTCGACCTGAATAAATTGTCAACTTGTGTTTGAAAGACTTTTTTCAGGTTTCAAAATGGCGACAGTACAAGGGTTTATGACTAAAGTGAACGTACGGAGTTTGGCCTTTTAGCCGAGTTATATAGTTCCGCTAGCCCGGGTCATTGGAGCTGCACCAGTATGGGTCCGGCGGTTTGGCTGGTGTGATTCCAGCAATCTGGCCAAAAGGTCAGATTCCTTCAAAATCAATAAATAAAACATAATGATACAATAGCGTATTCTGATGGGATCATATATCTATGTTGAAAAAGCTTATTTTGTTAATAACACGGTCACCACCTGATACCTTGCTTGCAACTAGGTGACGTTGGATAAGGCGCTATTGGAACGGAAAAGTTAACTGTTGATGGAGGAGGTGTTAACATGCCGCATAAACAAATTACACATTTACAAAAGCAGCAAAAATTTCAAAAATTCAGTTCGAAGTTGAAAATGAAGATGATTATGATACTTTATAATATTGCCCACTGAGGAAAAGTTACCTGCAGATTTAGACCGTGGAGAACTTCAAATAGCTTGACTTGTAACCATATTACTGTTTGTTGTTGCTGTTATGCTGCCGCCGTGCAGAGAGCTGTTGGATATTTGTGTGCAATTTATTTGAGTGTTGTGAAAAGTGGGTGTTAAACTGAGGCTTAATGGACCTTTTAGTTTTCAAATGTGTTTGTTCGTCATTGCGCCGTCTCTCTGCGGGGATGTGTGTTATAATACATGGGCGCTTTTATTTCCAGAACAAAAACGCCAACACACACTGTAGGTGAAATAGAACGCTGTTTTCATAGTAGCCTAGTAGTAGTATTTCAACTATCCAGAATGTGTGTGTGTGTACTGCCATTGTGCATGTTTTATGTGGAAAAAAGGCACGAGCATGACAAATTTGAAAGGAAATGGCTGTTTTTAGATGTGAAAAACAAAATAAGATCCTCAGCACCCCTTGCTGTGTGTGACTTTATACGTCCTTGATCAAGACTTGTGATATGTTCATCCAATAAAGCTCAGCAGAGGTGTGTTGACATTTTTACTTTGATAAAGTATCACATATTAATCCAGACTGAAAAAATATAGTGCATGTGCGTAGCCACAACTAGCCAATTTGACCAATGGTTTTTCGCTTATTCCGATTTTCTGTGATTCTTTGTCCGGACATGGCAAGTAAAAGACTAGTAATCTATGGAACCCCCAAATGGGTCAAAATCAAATAAATAAAAACAACATTTTGAAATAAATGCCATTTTGATAAATAACAGACAAATTGTGTAATATGGCCTTTAAATTGTAAAATATCGTCATATTATTATGAAAAACATTTTACAAGATCTTTCTCACAAAGTATTTTTTTTGTTTCATAATGCCTTTTTCCACAATAGCCTTTTTATTTCAACATGTCGTTTTTCAGCACACTGAGATTGTACAAGATAAAAAGTGTTTTTCACAAAGTAATGTTTTTCATAATGTCTTTTTCCACAATCACCTTTTCATTTCATAATGTCAATTTCTGACACAATGAAGCGTGTGCTGTCAATCAAATACATAAGGCGGAGTCAGTTAAGGGATTGGCTAGATCGTGGATTCTTGCTAGTCTGACACTAGTCTGGTAGCGTCACTTTTAAAGTTACTCAGATAGGTTTGCTAACCAGTTGGATAGTAACGAAAAGCCTTTACATCAGCTTGAGTGAGGATTTCACCAGCAGTGTGTTTTTGATTATATGCTTTCTGAAGGTTTACCTAACAGTTCATTGACACTACCAAATGCTAACGACCAGACAGTACTAAATGCTAATGACCATACTCCACGATCCAGCTTATCACTTAACTGACTCCGTCTTATGTGTTTGATTGACAAAAGGCAATTCATTTTGCTGAAAAACGCCATTATGAAATTAAAAGGCCATTGTGCAAAAAGACATTATGAAAAAAAATTTCTTTGTGAAATTGAGATTTTGTAAAATCTCATTGTGCTGAAAAACGACATAATGAAATAAAAATGCTACTGTGGAAAAAGGCATTATGAAATTTTAAAAAATACTTTGTGGACAACTTTTTATCTTGTAAAATGTTCTTCATAGTATTACCTTATTGTACAATTTAAGGGCCATATTACCATAATATTTGGACTATAAGCTGCTACTTTTTTCCTTCATTTTGAATACTGTGGCTCATAGTCCGATGTGGCTTATTTGTTGATTTATTTGTGTTAATAGGTAAGACTTTATTTGACAGCGCCGTTATAAGACTCTCATAATTATGACACGACACTATCACATTTCTGAATGCTTATTACAGATGTCATTAAGTGTTATCTGTCAAATTATTTCACTAACTCCAGCTATGTCCAGTTTAGATCTTTGACATCCATTCAGTAGTGAAATCATTTGTCGGATGACATCTGTTATAAGCATTCATTAATGCTCATGACAGTTTTATGTTGTAATTATGATTCTAATGACAATCTTATGGCGCCACTGTCAAATAAGGTGTTACCAAATACCATAACTAGCAGTTAATGAAACAACTGGAACAGTAACAGAAAAAATAGCATAGAAAATTAATTTTTATTGTTATTTACATCTGTAATGATGCAATGCATGCTAGGAGGCATGATGGACAATGACAGTGTTGACAGCTGGTGGCAGCAGAGGTTGACTGTCTCCCTCAAGGGAGCAGTGATGGCCCAACGAAGCTTTTTGAAGCAATGAATCTTTGCAGCCAATTGGTTCAAAGCTTCATGGTGGTTCATTTGGTCTTAAAGTGTTACCGGTTGATATCGTTTGGTGTAAATATCCCATAATACAGTGAGGACAGCTGCGGCTTATAGTCCAGTGCAGCTTATCGATGAGCAAATGCTGTTTTCGTGCCAAATTTGGTGGGTGGGGACTTATGGTCAGGTTCGCCTTAGAGTACGAAAATTACGGTACACAATTTGTCTGTTATTTATCAAAATTCTTTAAAAAAATTTTTAAAAATTGTTTTTATTTGTTTAATATCGAGCTTTTTGGGGTTCCATAATTATCTCTCTTGTACCTTTATTTTCTTTTAACGAGTGATACTAAAATGCAGTATTTTCAACCTTTCATTTATTAGATGTAGTCATGCATTAATTTCTAAAGAACTGAAAAACGTGATGAAAATTAATCATAGCACAGCCCAACACAGCCAATTACATTATAATGATACTTAAGGCTTAATGTTTATGCAGTAATAACTATAAATGTCTTGGATAAAGCCTCTATTTGACGATAATAAATACCTGGGCTTGTTTGTTCCCTTGAGGTTGGTCCTTTTTCCTTTTGAAGTGCTTCTTCATACAGTATAATGCACACTTGTATTTACATACCTTCTTAATTATGATTAAACATCAGTTACATTTTGTTCCATTTACCTAGCCACAGATAGCGCTCAATTTAGCAAGTGTGGCCCCATTGGGAGTTCAACCCCTACCCAAGCAGTACTAGTGCCTTGCATTTTTGATTCTAGACACTCTTAAAGAGAAAAACAAAATGACAAAAAAAAAAAAACTTCCGCAAAATTTTACAATAAATAAAGAAGAGGTTAGACTCGAATGGATAAATCAAATTGACACTGGATCATTATGTAAATTTTAACCTCAGAGGGCCACTTTCAGTTAGAGTAATTTTGCGCACGCACACACTGGATGAGGACTATTTAACAAGACACAGCTCTCTGACAAGAGTTGTCATTTTGATGCCGCAGAAAATTTGAAAGCATTAATAAAGTAACCATGCAGTACCAAAAGAACGATAAATAAATAAATACATATATATATATATATATATATATATATATATATATATATATATATATAACTAAACAATTATAACAGCAATTTTTTTTTTTTTTTTAACTTTTGGCAAATGTCATTTTGAATATTAAATGCAATTTCTGTTGAGAATAAATTCATACACCCCCACATTCAATCCCACTTAAAATGGCTAAAATCACACACATCATCACATCAGGTGCACAATATTAGAACATCATAACCCAGTGTTTTGAAGGAGGGTTGTCTTATTTAAACCTCATTTACTTTGGTGAGCCCCTGACTGTTGAAGTGAGAGATAACACCATTGTAAGATCAAAGGAGCAGTCTGAGGCCTTCAGAAAGAAGATTGTAGACGCTTATGAGTCTGGTAAGGGATATCAAAAGATCTCAAAAGAATATAAAATCAGTATTCCACTGTCCAGAAAATAGTCTACAAGTGGAAGACATACAAAACAACTGCCAACATGCCCAGGTCTGGCCGTTGGAGCAAGTTCACCCTCAGAGCAGACCGTAATATGCTAAAAGAACTCTCAAAAAACCCTAAAATGTCATCACGGGACCTACAGCAGGTTCTTGCTACTGTTGATGTGAAAGAGCATACCTCTACAATCATAAAGAGACTTCACAAGTTTAACCTTCATGGGAGGTGTGCAAGGAGGAAACCTTTGCTCTCCAAGAACATGAAGGCCAAACTGAAGTTTGCCAGAGTGAATGCAGACAAAGACCAGGACTTCTGGAATAATGTTCTTTGGACAGATGAATCTAAAATTGAATTATTAGGACATCAGAACAGAGGACATGTTTGGCGTAAACCCAATACAGCATTCCAGGAAAACAACCTCATACCAACTGTGAAACATGAAAGTGGAAGTGTCATGGTTTGGGGATGCTTTGCTGCAGCAGGACCTGGCCATCTCAACATCATAGACTCCACCATGAATTCTATCGTGTATCAGAGGGTGCTTGAGGAACATGTGAGATCATTTGTGAAAAAAATTAAAGCTGAAGCGAATCCACCAAGGACTAGCTGAAAAGGAAAAAATGGAGAGTCCTGAAATGGCCGAGTCAAAGACCAGATCTTAATCCCATTGAGATGCTGTGGGGTGATTTGAAACGGGCTGTACATGCATGAAACTTCTCAAACATCTCCCATCTGAAAGTATTCTGCGTTGAGGAGTGGGGCAAACTTTCTTCAGACCGATGCCAAAGACTGGTAGATGGCTACAAAAAGTGTCTCACTTGAGTTATTTCAGCCAAAGGGGATAACACTAACTATTAGGTGGTAGGGTGTCCTAACTTTTTCCTCAGTTAGAATATGCATTTTTGTTGATATCTTTTGTTTAATGAGCAAAACAATGTTAACTTTTGTTGTATACCTGCAAGGTGCAAAGAAAGCCCGCAGACAGTTTGCTGAAGTCATGTCAACAAAGCACATGGATTACTGGAACAATCTCCTATGGTCTGATGAGACGGGCGGGCTTTCCTGTGTACGGTCTTCAGAAGAGGCTTCCTCCTGGGGTGACAGCCATGCACACCAATTTGATGGACAGTGCGGCATATTTTCGGAGCAGGCTGACAGGCTGACCCTCCAACTCTTCAATCTCTGCAGCTTTGCCGACAGCACTCCTGTAACAAGTCACATGACATTTTATAGGGAAAATGACAAGCAGTACTCAATTTGGACATTTAGGGATGGTACTCACTTTTGTTTCCAGGGGTTTGGATGTTAATGGTTATATTTTGAGTTATTTTGAAGGGAAAATAAATTGACTCTATTATATAAGATGCACACAGACTACTTTTCATTGTGTCAAAGTATCATTTTGTCATTATTGTCCCATTAAAAGATATACTTAAATATCTGCACAAATGCAAGGGGTGTACTCACTTTTTTATTACTAGTATATTTATATTTTTACGTAATCACAATTTTTTCTTTTACACACACACCCACACACAAACACACAAACACGCAATCACACATACACACACACGCACCCATGTTCAGTGAAGGATGCAGAAACATGAAGCTTCTCTCTTTCCCTCTTCAGCATGTCAGAAGCATTTTGTCGGGTGATTAAACACTGCGGTGAGCGTTCAAGCCCCGTGGTTGGCCTGGGGGCTTCGCCACAATCCTTGCACCTGCCACTCTGATCCACTGACCGTCCTCTCTCCTGCCCCCCTGTGCACACACATATAAAGTACAAACACATTCAGGCGCAAACCAAAAGCTCGAGAGTTGATAATGCGGATGCTAAATAAGAATAACCCTCATCATTGCCAATTAAGCCACCAGTATTTTTACACTCACTTCAAAATTAAGAGATTTCATTATATTATATATATATATATATATATATATATATTATGATTATTGGTAAATGTACAAACTTTATTATATGTGAGGTTATTGATGGTTATTTCACATGAAAATGATCAACAATAATTAAACTATTTCCATACTGTATTGTAAACATCAATATGCAACACTTTATTTCTAAAATTCTTTGCAAGGTTAAGGATTTTCTAATGGAAATCAAATGTCCAATCACCGGTGGCTTATTTTTAAAATGGCCAGCGGGCTACTTATGTGGCCCTTGGGGGCTTCGTGTTGCCAGCAGGCAACATGTGAAGCTGGTCAATTGGAGCATTTCATGTAGTCCACACCATTCAAAAATAGCATGATTTGTATTATTTTGATTTCAAATTGAAAATAATAATTACAATAGACAGCATTCATTATCAGCATCCTTAGATCTCTTTGTTATTAATAAAGTTAAAAAAGGAAACTACAGGTAGTCACCGGGTTACAAATTAGTTCCATTCCCACGCTGGCAACATAACCCGAATTACCACGTAAATTGGAATTAACCCTTTAAGTACCCCTAGATACGCCCAAAATCTCAAAATAACGATCCAAAAACATCTATCGAACGTCATTCTACTGTCCTCGCCAAGATATTGGAGCTAAGTCCAAGCTAGTCAGCGAGTTAAGCTCCGATATGACGACGTCCGTGAGTTTTGCTGACTTTTTCAGCTGCTCGTGATATCAACACTTGCAGAATGAAATAAAAATAAAAATTAAATTAAATCCGTTTCATCTTCAATAACAGCAATTCATTCATTTATAACTAGCTGCTGATTGAAGGGAATAGTATCTTTTCTCGTAATTTCCGGTTTGACTGTTTGTATTACTCTAACACACTTAATATAATCAATCAGGAAATAGTATTTTTCTTGTATGTACTGTTTGTATTACTCTCACACCACCCAATATAAAATAAATAGCATTTATATAATAGTTTATGAAAAACAAGCATAACATATATTTGATATTATGAACAGTTGGACTTGGAACGATTCGAACTTGCAGTGCCAAGACAACAGGCAGATAAGGACAGAAAGATACAGGCCGCCTTCTGACCACGAAAGCCCAACGTACGCGTCATGCAGCTGACTGAGCAAGATTGACGCTGACAACCAGGTGATGGGCAAGACATCTACAAGCCCATGTCTGCACCACTAAATCCCGCAATCAGCTCTTCCGGACAGTCCAGAACAAATGGCGGGACATCTTGTCTTGCCACAAGGAACATCTGATACGGAGGAACCCGTGACCGAAAAGTGAACACTCAGCACACATGTGGCGCTGAGGATGGCAAAATCATTAACGCTCGTTGGTCTGACAACAGTAACGCCTGAATCCTCTTGTCCAATCCACAAACAGACAATATTATTCAACAACGTTCAAACACATCCTTCTTCCGGACCACAGCCCACTACACCAGCGCCTTTAAAAGACTGAATGTTTAACTAATCATTGTCATTTTTCTCGGGAATCTTTTTTTGACTTGTGACAAGGTGACCCCGGTTCCAGTTTGCCTTCCTCGCCTGGGCCTCTCTGTGCTGTATAATTGCTGTCTGCTTGGAATAAATTGTAAACTTGTGTTTCAAAGCCTTTTTCCAGCTTTTAAAATTCAGTCAGTACAAGGGGTTAAGACTAAGGTGAACGAGCGGAATTTGGCCTTTTGGCCGGATTGTCCGTTTTCCGCCGGCCCGGGTCACTGGAATTGCGCTAGCACGGTTCCGGTGGTTTGGCTGGCGGGATTCCGTCAATCTGGCTAAAAGGTCAGATTCCTTCATGATACAGCAATAACAATCCACACAAAAAAATAGCATGTATAAATTAGTATCTGCACATCAACAAAAACAACTACATCAACTCACCCCAAGTATTCAACCACAATTGAAAACGCACAATAAACAGTACAAGAGGTGTTACATGCAGATGTTGCCTCTGTGAATACTTCACAATGAAGGAATTCGACCCCCCGGCCAAGCCGCCGGAACAGCGACAACAGAACCAAATGTGGTCCCGCCGGCGCCGCATCAGCAGGTCGGCCGGGAGGGACAATACCACGTGTCCACTCCGGTGTTAACCCTTTGTACTGACTCCATTTTGAACGGTTTAAAGAAGGCTCACCGAAAACAGGTTGACAATTTATTCGTCGACAATGAAAAAAAAAACAAGGCAAAAACAGACGACAGAGAGGCAATGTTAAATCCAAGGTCCGCAAAACAACGACTGTTGTTAGCTAAATGTTCATTCTTTTGAAAGTTTCAGTGAGTGGGCCTGGCCGGAGGTATGCCTGGGTGTTGTCTTGGGATCCTCCTTCTGTGGCAGGTTTGGGTGGTCAAGTTCGTGCGTCATCTTTCATGGCTGGGACGTGGTTGCCACGGCAACTGAGGCATGTCTTGACGTCCAAGGTGCCGCACTATCAATTTTTTTGCCTCGGTAGGGCAAGAGTGCCCTGACCCACCGAAGAGCTGTTGATGTCCTTTCCTTTGTTTTATCAGGCGAGGGCTGATAAGGTGATTCACTTTACTGTGTCAAAGGGCATGGAGTGAAGTCTGCCTAAACTATGGTTAAATGCTTTACTATAATGAATGTGTTAGACTAATGCAAACAATTATATGGTGTGTTCGAGTAAGGGAACTATTCCCTTCAACAAGCAACAAATGTGCGCGCAGGCTTGCAGCTGTAAACTATCCTCTCTCATTCAGCTGCGCGACTTCTTGTGGGAGCAAAGGTGCTCTTCCTCGTGTGTGCATGTGTTCTCTTTTTCGTGTGCGCAAATACGTTCTTTTTCATCTGTACATCCGCTCATGTGCCATTAGTACTACCTGCACTACGATTCCTGCGCCAAATTAAAAGCATGCATCACAAAACAAAAGTCAACATTATCAAAAGGAAAAAAAAAAAAAAAAAAAAAAAAAAAGGAAGTCGTGTACGTCGTAACTCGGGAACTACCTGAATAAGAATTCCACACACTGGTACCCGGAACAGCTCGTTCAGCCAAAATTTTACCTTTACGTTTGGTACATGTTTCTGTAACTTTTAGTTTTGAGACCTAATTTGTAACACCACTCCTGGATATATATATATATATATATATAAATTTTTTAAATCAAACGTTAGTCAAATAAGGATTCACTGAAGGAAGAAAAAGTTTCCTTTTTTCACATCTTTTTTGGGTTGATTATTTAATTACATTGTGTCCGAAACATTCTATTGATTTAAACAGACCCTCCTATTCTATACACCTAATGCAGTCCATTGAAAGCAAGTTGAATGTGAGAATGGTAAACAATGTAGTAGTCAAATGTTTCGTGGCCGAAGGGTAGGAAAGTTTCAGTTGGCCTCTAGCACACTTGGAGAATAAAAATTAGTAGAAACAGGTCAAAGCTCTGCTTAACACTCAAAAGGCAAACCGTAATTATCTTCATAAATAATACCCTTGTGTATGGGTTCACTAATGGATGAGTTTCTGTGCTTTCTTCAGGAGTGACATCCTTTGCTCTCTCACTACCTGAGCTGGAGGAGGGCGAGCATGTGTCTTAGGCCCACACTACATCTGTCATACATTCTGTGTGTGTGTGTGTGGCACCACGAAAGCATGTGATTACGCGTTTGTATATACTCTTGGTGGTGGTAGGGAGGTGGTATGTGCAGGAAGCAGATGCCATTTGTTCTGAAGTCAGCAGCTGGATCCAAAGTTCCCAGTGGGACCTGTGTTTTGTCTACACCACGCACACGTACACACACGCAGGCTTGCGCATGTGTCTAGTAGACATGGACATGGCACCTGCAGGTAAAGTGTTGGTGAGTTCGTGTTTGTTTGGATATTAGGTTTCTATGGATATTAGACAGGGCTGAACTGCAGACCAGTAACATATGGAGAAGATCACCTGCATATATTAACCAAAGATTCCATACACATGCATGCACACAAACATTGCCAAACATTTAAGAAAAGTTGCGAAAAGCTCAGATGGCTGCATTGTTTTTTTTTTTTTGACCAGTGTTGTTTTCGTCAACAACGACGATAACGAAAATATTTAGTTGACGAACAATTTTTTTCATGACGATGACATTATGATGACTTGTTAAAAAAAGTGGCTCAGGAGACTAGAACATAACGAGATGAATGCCAGTTTTCGTCTGATGAGACGACAACGAGACGAAAATGCAACATCGTTTCTCTTAAATGTTCACAATGTTAATTATATTTTCATATTGTACATGAAGTACGTCAGCTTGCTTCATTTCAGTGTTTGGGTTGTGTCACTCATGTGAGATGTGCTGCGTTCTCCCTGACTCTCCTCACTGGAGTTTACGATGTATCTCAAGTTAGCTTGCTTGTTTGGAAACACGGTAAGTTTTCTTATCTTTGCAAAAAAGAATATGCAATGTTGCTTTAGCCTTTAAAGCTCTGTGCTGATTGGTCATCAGACGCTAAATGTAACTTCTAGCGTTAGCGTAGCATTTGTGTTAGCATTTACTACAGAATGGCGAACGTCCTCTTAAAACACTGACCAATCTAAAGCAGAGCCATTTGGCTTTTCTTGTCAATAAATCTAGAGGATGTTATATGCTGAGACATTTTTTTTACATACAGTACAGCTCGTTCTGCTTTTCCTGCTGAGTGTATTATCGTCACAAAGTTGCCATTGTCCTTGTTGGTGCTACAATACGATAGTACATTACAATTGTGTTCATTCTAAATTGCTGGAAACATTTGTTTTTGGACTAAAACTTTTCAATTTTACTTTTGAATTTTTAAAATTTGTATTACATTTCATCAAATAAAACTAGACGAAGACGAAAACATTTTGAAATGACTAAAATATGAATAAGACTAATAAGTATTTTTGTCCGAAACAACCAAGACTAAGACGAAAATTAAAAGGGCTGCCAAAAAACCAGAGGACAACAAGATTGATTAAAACTGCTATCGTTGCATATGTCAAGCAGTTATAATAAAAACATTTGTTAAATATGCAGAACATTTTTGATGACACAAAACAGGAATAAAAACATCCTCAATCAATTTAAAGATGAAAATTAACAGCACACACCCACATCCAGTTCAGACTATAAGCCACACTGGACTATAAGATGCAGCTGTCCTCACCGTAATTATTTCGATAACCGGAAACACTTTATCTAACAGTGGCATCATAAGACTGTAATATGACCAAGTGAACCACCAGTGCTTCACGAAGCTTCATGACTGCTCCCTTGGAGGAGACATTCAACCTCTATTGCCCGTAACTATAAACACTGTTGTCGTCCAACATGCCTCCTATCATGCATTGCAGCGATACACATGTAAATAATAATTAAGATTAATGTTCTGTGCTAATTATTTCTTTAGTTACTGTTCCAGTTGTTTCATTAATTGCTAGTTATGGTATTTGGTAACACTTTATTTGACAGTGGCGCCATAAGGCTGTTAAAGACCATCATAATTATGACATGGCACTGCCATGAGCATTAATGAATGCTTATGGCAGATGTCATTTTGTATCATCCAGCAAATTATCAGAATTTCGAATGGATGTAAAAGATCAAAGCTGGACATAAATGGAGTTAGAGACACATTTTGCCGGATGACACCTAGTGACATTGGTCACAAGCATTCATTAATGACCATGATAGTGTCATGTCATAATTATGACGGTCTTATAGCAGTCTTATGACGGCGCTGTCGAATGAAGTGTTACCTATTAACCCAATAAATCAACAAAAAAGCCACACTGGACTATAAGCCTCAGGCATAGACATCATCACTATTGACATGTCACTTCGTCATTCTTTGCGCGACGCTTTATCAGAGGGGGCCGATCTTCATTTAGTAGTAGCCGAAGACGGCACACGCTCATGTCGGGTGACTTACTTATGATTCGATTTAACTACGAAAGTTGTACCGCATACAAACAGGAAGGATTGTTTCAGGAGTGATTTTTTCGAGGATTCAAGGTAAATATTATATTTTTCTTACCATGAATGCGTGATTGAAACATTTATTCGCCATGATTTTCTTTTTTGATTACACATGGAGGTGGCTAATTTTCGTAACTGCCTCATAGTTTACTTTTCAGAAAGAATCGAGACTGTTTTACGTCCATATCTATAAAGAATTCAGGGATTTAAGCATTTATTCACAAGAATTTTCACCACAAAAGCTCTGTTTATGCCAGGCGGCCGCTAGCCTCGTTCGCTAACATAGTAGCATTGTACTTTGTCAATATACGTAAAATAGACGCTAACTGCACGGTTTCTTTGCTTTGAACCAAGAATCGACACTGTTTTACGTCCATATCTATGAAGAATTAGGGGATTTAAGCATTTATTCACAAGAATTTTAGCCAGGAAAGCTCCTTTTATGCCAGGCGGCCGCTAGCCTCATTCGCTAACAGTATATAGTGTATAATGATAATAAAGGGCTATTCTATTGTATAATAAGTTGTGATTGTATATAGAATGTATTAATAATCTATTTATATATTATTTATAATTGATTCTGCATGTTTTCCTCAAGTATTAAGTTTCTGATGTTAAATTGAGTAATTTATTAGCTGTTGAAAACTTGCAGTAAATAAAAGGAAAAAAAAGTTGCTATTTTGGTCAAAAACTTATATGATATGTTTAATATTGCTATTGATCCTGAAAATATAGGTGATTATCGCTGCATTTGGTGATTTTTTTGCATATTTATACTTAAAATAATTTATCGGGATTTTATAAGGGAACGACTTTGAATTTTTTTGATGCCGCTGCTCATGGAGACTCATATATGGCTAAGGTAGGTGCCTGTTTTGGTTTTAGGTCAGTAGCAGCTTTGGTTTCGTAAATATTTGAAATGGAAGTTTTTGAAAATAGGCCCCCTACGAATCAGCCGCGTTTCCCGTGTCATGTCGATAGGTTATTAAGTTTATGCCTCATCATTCAAAATTAGGAAAAAATTGCGATGGTGTCTTAAATGATTTTTTTTCACGCATGTTTTTTTTTTTTTTTTCAAGCAAGGGACAAATACACAACTTTCACTCAGGAAGTTTTAAACCCCCAAAAGAACTGTGAAGCGTCTGTGCTAATCATAACAATCTGTCACATGTTGATAAATAAATACTTGTAATTTAAAATCCTGATTGGAAAAAGCAATGACCAATTATTACTTTTGACTGTCTGCGTTCAAATATGCACGACTTTGCTGTCGAATATATGTATAATTAGCAGACCTGAGCGAGTCTGCCGTGCCGAGTCATAATTTGTGATGGAGAAAACAGTCCACAACAGAGATAACAAACTCTTTGGATTGAAGTAACCTTAAAATGCCGTAGGAGTTTAGCCTGGTAGCCAGGCACCATATGGCTGTCTCATACAGGATCTACCCTCGTCCTGACAATTAAGACCACGGGCTAAAGCCCTGCTGGATCTGGAGCGTAGCCAAATGAGAGGAGAAAATGAAAGGGAGAAACTAACGGGCAGAAAAGGAGACAGACGCATTTCAAATCAGTGTGTTAGAGAGATAGCTAAAGTTGACTCCAAAAAGTAATGGGGAAAAAAAGTTCTTTTTAGTGCATGATGGAGTTGAGAGGAGCTGGATGAGTGTTGTAGAAATAATTATAATATAAAAAGAATAAGAAGAGATGAGGAGGAATGACGAAGAAAACTAAACATTGTTCAGCCAATTAAGCGTTGCAAAGGAATCGATGTGTACAATGAGCCAGCCATGACTGAACGCAGAGAGGCAGAGCTGCCTAATTACAGCCTGAAGGGACAGTCTCCATCCCAGTGGAAACTGAGGAAGCGAGAAACGAGCTAGGAAGGACTGAAGGAAAGAAGGAGACGAGTTGTTACATAAAATTTAATATTTTGCAGCACCATTTTCATTCGACTAACATTAGTGAGGGACATAGTGGATATCCTGTTCCTAAGTGAAGTGATTAAGTTATAGACAAAGTCATTACAAACGCAGCAGACTCCCAATGTAAAAAAAAACATGTTTTTGTGTAGAGATAGTCCTCGGGTTTCGACGTACCTGACTTATGTGATTTGGACTTTACTTTCTCGTCCTCCATTTTGTCTCCAGGCGTTTTTTGTTTTGTTTTGTTTTTTTAAGTTGCATAACAGTAGCCTGTTTCAAACTGTCATATCTGTATGCCTTCTCAGTTGTTTTTTCTTTCCAGCATCTGATTCAGCTGGATGGGCGGGGCTGTGGCCGCACACCTGTGGCGCATTAGGAGCGCTCACTATTTAAGGACTCCTGTCACCGTCTGCGAGTGTCGGACTATTGCATATGCTTGTTCCTGCCTTGCTTACCGCTGTGTGCTCATCGTCATCCTCGGTGCCTTCCGACGTTCTTCGGTCGTGTTCTGGTTTGATCTTATTTACTTTTGTGCTCTTCTGGATTTTGTAGTTAGGATTTTGTACTCTGTTATATTCACGCCATCTTGGGTGCTCTTTTAGTTATACTTGTTATATCCGCGTTTTCTAGCGTGCGTCCTAAGTTGTACTTGTTATATCCGCGTTTTCTAGCGTGCGTCCTAAATTGTACTTGTTATATCCGCGTTTTCTAGCGTGCGTCCTAAGTTGTACTTGTTATATCCGCGTTTTCTAGCGTGCGTCCTAAGTTGTACTTGTTATATCCGCGCTTTCTAGCGTGCGCCCTTTGTTATACTAATTAAACACAAACATTTGCTCTATTGATCTCCTGGTCTGTGTTTTTGGATCCACAATAACGGCTTGCCGTCATAACAGAATAGTCCGACCATGGATCCCACAGACTCGGAGGGTATTCGCCACGCGCTTGCCGGTCATGGTCATATGATCAGCAAGCATGAACAATCGTTAAATGAACTAGTGAACGTGATCACCGCGCTAACCACTAGAATTGAAAATATGGCCCCACCTGCACAGTCCGGTGGCGTAGGTAACGCTGCCGCGGCGCCCGATCACTCCGCCCCGTCTCCGGTTGTTCCACCGGCTGCTTTCCGGGAGCCAGTGTTGCCACACCCCCATCGTTACGAGGGAGAACCCGGTGCTTGTCGACAATTTCTGCACCAGTGCTCCCTTGTATTTGACCAGCAGCCATATACGTTCGCGAGTGACAGGTCCCGTGTAGCGTATACCATGAGTCTCCTCGCCGGTAAAGCGGCCACTTGGGCAATGGCGGTAAGCAACGCTAATCCCGCAATCCGTCAGTCATTCGAGACTTTTAAAACAGAGTTTGTGAGAGTGTTTGATCACCCGGTTAGAGGCAAGGAGGCAGGCAGCCGCCTGCTGGATTTTTTTCAAGGCGAGCTTAGCGTGGCGGACTACTCCATCCAATTCCGCATTTTGGCCGCGGAGTGCGGTTACGACGAGGCGGCGCTGTGTGGAATTTTTCGGAGGGGGCTGTCGTCTGCGGTGAAGGACGAGTTGGCGGCCCGGGAGGATTCTTCGGGCCTGGAAGACCTTATCTCCTTGTCCGTGAAGTTGGACAATCGATTGAAGGAGCGCGAGAGGGAACGAGCCTTGGAGCAGCGGGGCCGTCGTGGGTCGTCATCGCGGTACGGTCCGGCAACGTTACGTGCAGACGGCTTCGTCGAATCACCACCAACCTCTACGCCGACGCGGAGTCCGGTCCTGGCGGGGGAGGAGCCAATGCAACTCGGCAGCGGTCGTCTTTCTACGGAGGAGCGGCGGAGACGGATGAGGGCGGGCCTATGTCTTTACTGTGGCTTGCCGGGGCACCACGTTGCCGCCTGTGACGCGATCTCTTCACGTCGTCCTGGATCTTCGGCCCCTGGGGTTCCTCTCGCCAGAGGGGGGACCAGGTTCGTACATTATGGCAATCAGTCAAATGATTTGCCTCGCAACGAGTCGATTGAACTAAAACAAACTCAAGGTGAAATGAGACTGCAATTGCCGGGAGAGGTTTCGCATGGGGGGGTTAATTTTAGGTTCACTGCTTTAATAGATTCAGGGGCAGATGAATGTTTTATAGACCAGAGTGTTGTTGATGCTCTTAAATGCCCATTAATAAGACTCTCTACTCCTAAAAAGGTTCTAGATCTCGATGGGCGACCCCTGGCGGACCACCTGGTTTCGAGGGATGAAGGGAGTGGAAATCCCGCAAAAGCGATGGATCGAGGATCCAGGAGCGGGGGACCCATTGGCGCTCCTCAGGGCCATAACCTTCCCAGTCGACCAGGTACTGCACCCCCCTTCCCCGCTCGGACATTTTGAATACCTAGTCATGCCTTTTGGTCTGACTAATGCACCCGCTGTTTTCCAGAGCCTCATAAATGATGTGCTTCGTGACATGCTAAATGTTTTCTGTTTTGTTTATTTAGATGACATCTTAATATTTTCTAGAAACTTGCAGGAACACCGCCAACATGTCCGCATGGTCCTCCAAAGGCTTCTGGAAAATAGGCTGTTTGTCAAGGCCGAGAAGTGCGAGTTCCACCGCGGGTCAATGCAATTTCTTGGTTTCATCGTCGAAAAAGGGCAATTACGGCCTGACCCAGCCAAAATTCAGGCAGTTGCAGATTGGCCAACCCCCACTTCACGTAAGCAGTTACAAAGGTTCCTCGGGTTTGCCAATTTTTATAGGCGTTTTATCCGGAACTATAGTATGAGGGCCGAGCCCCTTACCAGGTTGACCTCTAATAAACGCCCGTTTGTGTGGTCCTCTGTGGCGGAAGCCGCTTTTGTAGGTCTTAAAAGGGCATTCACTAGCTCACCTGTCCTTGTTCACCCTGACTCAGATCTTCCTTTTGTGGTCGAGGTTGATGCGTCGAGTTCCGGAGTGGGGGCCATCCTATCCCAGAGGTCTGCAGTCGACCAGAGACTACACCCCTGCGCATTCTACTCCCGCCGCCTCACCCCCGCGGAGGCAAATTATGACGTCGGCAACAGGGAGCTGCTCGCTATAGTTCAGGCTTTACAGGAATGGAGGCACTGGTTGGAGGGGACGGAGGTGCCGTTCCAAATACTCACCGACCATAAGAATTTGGAGTACCTCCGGGCTGCCAAGCGCCTCAACACACGCCAGGCCCGTTGGGCGCTGTTCCTGACACGTTTCAACTATGTGATTACTTACCGTCCGGGATCACGCAACGGGAAGCCCGATGCCTTGTCAAGAATTCATGAACCGGTGGAGGAAATGTCTTCAGAGGAGCCTGTTGTTCCAGAGAACCTGATCATCGGCGCACTCCGATGGGAGGTTGAGCGGCTAGTGGAAGACTCTCTACGGGGTGTTAGGGTGCCCGGAGGCTGCCCTGCTGGCAAACTTTTTGTTCCGGACGCTCAGCGTGCAGGAGTGCTAAAGTGGGGGCACACCTCGAAGTTCGCCTGCCACCCGGGTGTGTCCCGCACGTTCTTCCTCATTTCCCAGAGGTTTTGGTGGCCGGGTATGCGAAAGGACGTCATGGACTACATTTCTGCGTGTTCCATCTGCGCTCGGGGCAAATCGGCCCATCAAGCTCCAGCAGGACTTCTGCGTCCGTTGCCTGTTCCATCTCGTCCTTGGTCCCATGTTGCACTCGATTTTATTACTGGCCTTCCACGCTCAAGGGGATATTCCGTCATCTTGACAGTGATTGACCGATTCTCCAAGATGGCGCACTTCGTCGCTCTCCCCAAGTTGCCTTCAGCTCTGGAGACCGCTGACCTGCTGGTAACACACGTTTTTCGAACCCATGGCATTCCGTTTGACCTAGTTTCTGACAGGGGACCCCAGTTTGTGTCTCGGTTTTGGAGAGCATTCTGCAAAGCTCTGGGGGCCACGTCAAGTATGTCTTCCGGCTACCACCCACAGTCCAACGGACAGACAGAACGGGTCAACCAGGAGCTGGAGGCTGCCCTCCGTTGCGTTTGCCAACTGCATCCGGCCTCCTGGGCCTCACACCTGCCTTGGGTGGAATATGCCCACAACACCCTCATTAGCTCAGCCACTGGGAGGTCGCCTTTTATGTCGGCATACGGGTTCCAACCACCACTGTTCCCTTCTCAGGAAGCCGAGGTCGTCGTGCCGTCCGTCCAAGTGCACCTGCGGAGGGCCCATAGAGTCTGGAGGGACGCTAGGGCTGCACTAGTCCGCACTGCAGCCCGCAACCGCCTGATTGCTGACCGCCACAGAAGACCCGCTCCGGTCTATCGTCCGGGCCAGATGGTCTGGTTATCAACGCGGGATTTGAACCTTGCTGGGACTTCCAAGAAGTTGGGCCCTAGGTTCGTGGGCCCTTTTGCTGTGGACTCTGTGGTGAACCCCGTCGCGGTCAGGCTACAGCTTCCCGGTTCAATGAAGATCCACCCAGTCTTCCACGTGTCTCTGCTCAAGCCGGTCTCCACTAGCCCCCTGAACCCTCCACCAGTGCCTCCTCCTGCCCCTCGCGTGGTTGACGGTGGGCCGGTATATACGGTGCGTACTATTCTCGATTCTAGGAGGCGGGGAAGGGGGGTGCAGTACCTGGTCGACTGGGAAGGTTATGGCCCTGAGGAGCGCCAATGGGTCCCCCGCTCCTGGATCCTCGATCCATCGCTTTTGCGGGATTTCCACTCCCTTCATCCCTCGAAACCAGGTGGTCCGCCAGGGGGCGTCCGTTGAGGGGGGGGTTCTGTCATATCTGTATGCCTTCTCAGTTGTTTTTTCTTTCCAGCATCTGATTCAGCTGGATGGGCGGGGCTGTGGCCGCACACCTGTGGCGCATTAGGAGCGCTCACTATTTAAGGACTCCTGTCACCGTCTGCGAGTGTCGGACTATTGCATATGCTTGTTCCTGCCTTGCTTACCGCTGTGTGCTCATCGTCATCCTCGGTGCCTTCCGACGTTCTTCGGTCGTGTTCTGGTTTGATCTTATTTACTTTTGTGCTCTTCTGGATTTTGTAGTTAGGATTTTGTACTCTGTTATATTCACGCCATCTTGGGTGCTCTTTTAGTTATACTTGTTATATCCGCGTTTTCTAGCGTGCGTCCTAAGTTGTACTTGTTATATCCGCGTTTTCTAGCGTGCGTCCTAAATTGTACTTGTTATATCCGCGTTTTCTAGCGTGCGTCCTAAGTTGTACTTGTTATATCCGCGTTTTCTAGCGTGCGTCCTAAGTTGTACTTGTTATATCCGCGCTTTCTAGCGTGCGCCCTTTGTTATACTAATTAAACACAAACATTTGCTCTATTGATCTCCTGGTCTGTGTTTTTGGATCCACAATAACGGCTTGCCGTCATAACACAAACTTGATATAGAAAAGTTTCCTGAGTAAAACATGGGCTGCGCCATCTTTGACTAATTCTGCTCCGAACCTTTAGACAGAACAACAGGAACTGCGGTAGACGTAAGCAGTGTGTTGACAAAGTTAAAACTGCAAAATCAAAGCAGAGGAACCAATTTAATTTTCCAAAATGGATTCAGCACAACGTAGATGAGACTTTCTGTGCTGTGCCTGAACTCCTGGAAGCGCCTATATATATGGATGGAAATAGAATGTTTTGATCATCAACCAGCGAGTAGCTACAATGCGCCTAACATTTACCATTCCTCCTGAAAGAGTTACCCAAGCTGGAGCTTCTTGATGGTATTCTGTACAGGAAGAGAAAGGAAAAGATCACCCATTTTTTCAGTTGTTTCTGCCAGAAGAACTTCGACCTACTGTTCTCCAGAGTCTGCATGACGATATGGGTCATATAGGGATCGAGCAAACCAGTGACCTCGCATGTTCAAGGTTTTATTGGCCCCGAATGGCTGCTGATGTGGAGCACAAGATCAAAACTTGGCCGCTGTGTCAGACGTAAAGCATTGCCCGAGAAGGCTTCACCTCTAGTCAACATCCGAACTTCTCGACTATTAGAGCTCCTCTGCATGGATTTCCTCTCCTTGGAGCCTGACACCAGCAACGCTAAGGACTTTCTAGTATTGACTGATCAACTTTACCAAGTTCGCCATGGCCATACCAACGCCAAATCAGAAAGCACGAACCGTGGCAAGAAGTCTATTGGACAATTTCATTGTGTATTATGGGATCCACAAGAGTTTACATACCGACCAAGGCCAGGATTTCGACTCCAAACTGATCTGTGAACTGTGTACAGTGGCTGGCATACAAAAATGCCATACAACACCTTGCCATCCTCGAGGAAATCCAGTTGAGCGATTTAATAGGACTTTACTCAACATGCTGGGAACATTGGAGACAAAACAAAAGTCCAGCTGGAAAGAGTACGTCAAGCCGTTGGTGCATGCATACAATTGTACCAAAAACGAAGTAATTGGATTTAAGCCTTATGAGTTAATGTTTAGGCAATCTCCTCTTACCTGTTACCTGTGGATCTGGCTTTTGGTTTGCCATTGCTTGATGCGAAGCCTCAACCTCACTCTCAGTATGTCCATAATCTAAAGCGAGGGCTGGAAGAAAGTTACAGAATCGCTTCAAGGCATGCTGCTAAAAATGTGGAAAGGAACAATGTTTGGTTCGTTCAACGCATTACACCATCCAATCTCGATGTTGGGGATTGTATTCTAGTGAGAAATGTGCGAATCAGAGGCAAGCATAAGCTCGCTGACAAGTGGGAACAAGACATCTTTGAGGTGGTGAAGCAACCTGAAGACCTTCCAGTGTATATCGTCAAACCTGTGAACAAAGATGGCCCCATTCACACTTTAGATCGGGATCTTCTCCTTCCTTGTGGGTTTCTCCCTGTGACAGTCCCATCGGAGGAGGTAGTTCCTGTGCCGGAACCACGAATGATTCGTCAAAGATCAAGAGCGCAACCTCAGTCCGACGACGTCTCTGTGGTTGAAGAGGAAGTGGTGGTGGACCTGCCGACCAATTATTGTCTGGATCCTATTGCATTTTCAGTGGAGAGAGTTCGTACTCCAACGGAGTTGCCATGCAGCAGCCGTCTGTGCCAGAGACCATGCATGCCACTGAACAAACTCCCTTACCTGATCCTGTGGGTGAAGTCTTACCTGGTCCTGGTTGTCCACTGCTCCTTGATGTCCCTTTCGACGATAATGTTCCTGAAGAAGAGGATGAACATCCAGGATTGAATATGCCTGAGCCGCAAAATCTGGGAGTGCATCTGACTTACCTGACACTGAGCCCGTTCTTAGACGCTCAAGTTATCATATTTCACCTCCTAAGAGGTTGGCATATGCTTCTATGAGAAATCCTTTAATTTCCGTCGTTCAGTCTTCGTTGGGTGCTTTAACCGACACTAGTGCTTCCATTGTCCAGGTCTTTTAAGTGCCTCTTGCAATAGGACTTGCAAGGTTTAGTGGGGGGGAGGGTGTGTGTAACATGGGTTAAGAGTCCCTATTTTTAACCAGCACTAGTTTTTCCAACACTCCCTGAATGGACCACATCACATGAAAGGTCACATTGTACCAATCATCCAATCACTGATCACCTAGGCACTATGTAAGCTTCATTGACTCCTCTCCCTTCAGTTGTGTGGGAGAGAAGCCAAGGATCAACAGCTGCAGGTCAGTCTCAAACACTTTTTGATGCATCCAACCAATTGCATTTTTCAACTTATTTAAAGGCTGTTTTATAACTTCTAGAACCAGACCTTTTTATCTGTGTTGGCGACCTGTTAGTGTGTGTGCTCAACTGTATCTAAGTGAACTGGTGAGTCTGAATTTTTCCATCTATTGTTAGCGGATTAGCCACCATGCTAACTTAAGCTACCTTATGTGTTCATGTGATTTTCTGTGTCTATTGGTTCTTTATTATTGTATTTTGTTATGTTAGCATGCTAATGCTAACATGTGTATATTATTGCATTTTTGTAACTGGGTTGGTTCATGCAGGCCAGGTGGTCCTTCACTGCCTTGGGACCATTCCAACGAAAGGATGGTGAGCTAGAACTCAAGCCAGGAGCCTGACGGTCCTTTTTCCTTGTCTTCAACACAAGTAAGGGTCTGGTAGGAGGCTCTGCAGCCTGTTTTTCTCTCCCCACTACTTGGGTCAAGCTCTTCAAATACCCATTCAACTTGTGACTGTTCAAGCAGCACTAATGGACACTCAACTTGTACCTCCATAAAACTGAAGGCACTCATTCATGCGCTTGACTGTTTGTTACTTACGAACGTTGGGGTTGGGGAAAGTGAACTGTTTTTTTTTTTTCCCCTGTTGATCAACTGTAACTTGTGTACACACTGATATTTTGTAAATATTCGTTGCTTCTGTATCACATTTCTTAAATATACTTTTCATTCAATCAAACGCAGTTGTCAGTATTTATTGCTGCTGCCCTCTAGTAGCTAAACCAGATCTTCCTGATTTGCCCACTAATTGTACACCTCAGTGGTGCTGTTAACATCGCGGCTCACACTTGTTACATGGAGCTACCTCGCCATACGCCTTAAATCGAAACTAGCATCAGACAATAAGTTAAGGATGTGCTTTAAACGTAGGATCCTCCTGAAAGATTGTATGTTTGTTCTTATGACTTCGTTGATCATTTGTGAACGAAATGATAACAACCTGTGTTAACGTGAGGTGTACATTGACATGCCTGCCACTTGAGTGACAAAATAATTACAAATAATGTTACAGTTGCCGAATGCAGAAGGGCTGACACGGATTTTGTTGTTACAAGGAAATACTACAAGGTATATACATATAAACACAAATGGTATGTCATTCTTTTTTTTTAATGCGGATATTGTTTGCAATAAAACCTTTGGACAACATGATTCCATTCCTTGTTTTATTTAAAACGATTGGTGCATATGCAAAACCGGTCAATAAATCACAATTTATAAAATTATTAGAAAAATATTAACGAAGGTGGAGCATAAGTCCAGCCTTCCATCGTCGAAGTAGAACGCACGTAGTCTTTTGTCCATCAACGTACAGTAAGTGTTGTTGTGATACACATCAAGTTGTTTTTCCTTCCCTAACAGCGTTTTCCACCTGTAAACAAACAAACAAACAAAAACCTTGTAACACTTGCATTTATGCTTTTACATAATTGTGCCATCCTACACGTACTGATTAACAACAGGCTAGCAGCAGATAGCATGTGTTGCAGCCACAGCGGTACAGTAGTTGTAGTAAATAATATTAAACATCATCATAATTACAATCATCATCGTAATAACAATATCAAAGACAGCAAGTCGTTTCATGCGCAAGATTTTAGCTTTAGTATTTTTTGAGCACCGGACACATGACAATACTGGGATAGGAATAACATACTTTCTATAACACCAGCAGCAACATGGCTACATACATAAACACCCAGTCTTTGTGGTGGCGTGGGCTTGGTTCCACATTTGCCTTCATGAACATGTTGTCCTCCAATGTCGTGATGATGGCAGATAAATGCGGTATTTCCAAATTTTTTGAGGGATTTTGATGAGTAATGCCACTCCAGCGCTACTGTTGTTTTGGTTAGACAAAGTGTAAAATGGGAGTCGCGAGCAGAAATGTGAAAGTAAAGCGGAAGTACCTTGGAAACCAGTTTGTAGGATGTTTTTAACTGAAGCCACTCGTGGCCAATCACAGACCAGTTGTGACAACCGTGGGGCTGAGTTGCGTCACATAAACTGAACTGTGGTCCATTTTCTTTAAAAGCCGGACATATAGCGTTCGGCTCATGGGTTGTGTGGGACACCGGACACATAACTGAAAAGGCTGAGAGTCCGTCCTAAAATCGGACATGTGGTCACCCTAGTTGTAGCCCGTGTGTGTTCATTAATTATTTTTTGTCACTGTCCTCCTGTTTATTGTCATGCAGTTGTCCACTGGCCAGTAGGCGGCGCTACAAAAATGACTTGTATTTTGTGCTATGTTGCTTTGCACACATGTTTACCCTGGGGTGATAGAAAGCAGGAAGTATTTCTAAAAACAGGGCAATTCTAGAAAAATCCCTGGCAGGGAAAATCCCCCCCTTGAATGTCTTTGGCTGGGTCATTGCATAATTTAGTAATCAACTAAATTAAGGTATGGAAAGATGAACTTTCAGCTTGTGAGCATTTATGTCAAGTCCTTTGCAGGAAACCGAGGGAGCCACTGCACTTTAATGAATCTCAAACTGCCTTCTATTTTCATCAACGGTGACGAGGAGGGAGTTAGCTAAAGTTCGTACACACACGCAAACACACACACACAGGAAACAGGCACCATTTGGTGTTTATGCAAATGTGCAAAAACAAAATGGCTGACTGCCAAATCCTGTCAGTAAACAAAGCTTGTGTGAGTGCCAAGGCAGTGTGTTGTTAAGGTGGACCACTCAGGATAATATTTGAGTGGTGGGTGGCCCAGTGAAGCTAAAAGACCTTAAAGTAGGCCAGCGGTTACCATGTGAAGCAGTCGTTTACTTGAGTTCTGTTTAGTGTTGCAGCGATACCATTTTTTCTGTCTCCCGATACCAATACCAGCTGTGTGATATGGTCGATACTGTACCAATACTATGCTTCTCTGAAAATATATACACTACAACATATATCATAGACTTCATAATGTATTGACGGGGCGCAGGGACCGATTCATTGGGGCGGCTATCTCCGTCAAAGATATCTGAGTGGAAACACAAACAGCTTTTTCCGTTGAAAATTCTTGTGAATAAATGCTTAAATCCCTGAATACTTTATAGATTTGGACGTAAAAGTCTCGATTCTTGGTTTAAAGCAAACAAAAAAACAAAAACAAAAAAAAACGTGCAGGTAGCATTTATTTTACGTAAATATTGCGAAGTATGAGGCTAGTTAGTAAGGAAATTAGCGGCTGCCATATGTAAACAAAGAGCTTTTTCCGTTGAAAATTCTTGTGAATAAATACGTAAATCCCTGAATTCTTTATTGATATGGACGTAAAACAGTCCGATTCTTGGTTAAAAGCAAAAAAACCCACCGTGCAGGTAGCATTTATTTTATGTAAATATTGCGACCTATGAGGCTAGTCAGTAAGGAAATTAGCGGCCGCCATATGTAAACAAAGAGTTTTTTCCGTTGAAAATTCTTGTGAATAAATTTTATGTAAATATTGCGAAGTATAATGCCAATGCTGTCGCGGCTCAAAATTCATGCATGGTACACATATAGTCAGGGGTGCACATATTTTTTTTTGCCCAGGTTCTCAGAGGAGGACCTGGAGATGTGACTTGGTCCTCATTGAGCTTGAGAGCCGACCCACCTGATGCGATAAAATTATGACAAGCTTTACGTAGAGCCAATTACCTTTAATTAATTATATTAACAATTAATGCTTGATTATCAACTGGCACAACAAAATTGCCATTACTTTGAAGTGAAATGTAAAGAAATAAACATAAAAGCACTAATTAAAATAAAGGGCATTATGCGGCTCCCACATTAACTCCAAGCCTTTGTAAAAGTGGGATGTCCTCCTCATAAGAGCTCATTGAACGTGCATGATTAGCTTTGTGAAATGCTAGCAAAAACACGTTTGTCAGTGCATGGCGCTGTTCTTCATTAACTTTATTCTGCCACTTGTTCATAGGGCGAGTAGGGTCCTGTCTTACATCGATAGTTTGCTTAATTGCCACATGCTCTGTTTTTTTCGTGCTTTTCAAAGTTTGGATGGCTGAAATTCTTTGACCCTACATAAAATGCGCTGCTCTTATCAGCGACATTGGGATTCGACGCCGGTAACACACCAGCAACGTGAACGTCGCGTCAACGATCTCGCCGCGATTACGCTTTGGAACGCGGCCGTTAAAGTCAATCAGCCAATGCACACCAGTCGCAGTGCCTCTGCGTGTTAGACGCGTCCCAGAAGCACTAAACGCGACGCACGCGAAAAGAACAGCAGAGTTTGTTTTTTGACGCGAGACGCGGCCCCCCTGCGTCAATACTACTAGGTAGGATTGGGCAGGCCAGAAGTCACTCGTGTAAAAATACGGTGGATCCGGTCGATTTTCAAAATAATATGCAATCGAAACTTACAATATAAATAAAATAAATTGAAACTAGCTAAAACACCTGTAATTAATACGAATAATACACAAATCGTGCTACACAATTACATTTATTAATTTCTGCGTGGTGCTTTAACTTGAGAAAAAACATCAATAAAGCTTAGAAAAATGTTCATAAGAAAAAAAAATGATTGAGGCATTTAATTTGTAAAATACATGTTAAAATCTTTGTCATTGGGATTGCTTTTTGCTTTAGCACATGACTTCTTTTTTCTTCTTTCTTTCAAAGAGAAAGCTGGCTAATACGCGGGGTCTGAAAGGCAAAGTGTTGTTGTTTTATTACCTTTAAATACCCGCAATTCTCGCGCAATCTTGCAATCCTCGCGTGAACCGATCGAGCCGCTCCACAGATGCGCTGCTCGTGAAACGCGTCCTATGGAAATTGACGCCGAGCGTCACTGGTGCGTTATCGCGGCGGGATCGTTGACGTGACGTTGACGTTGCTGGTGTGTTACCGGCTTCACACGGCAAATTTTGGACCACATTTCCGCGCGAGCACCATTTGCTTCTAGCCATGGTACCTACTGCAGCCACTTTTCAGCAAAAATCCTTTTTTTCGGTAGCTCTGGTGACGTCTCTGCCGTCTGTCTGTCTTTTGACGGGGGTGGGGGAACACGGAAGTAATTACTCAGTGGGGCCTGCCTCTTTGACATTTTGAGAAGTGATTTTCTCGTGTCCGCCGCAAATACAGTGGTCAGCCATCGGTACGCAAAAGCGTATGGAGGCCGTTGAGGGCCAGCGCGTTTGTCTACGTCCGGTACGCATGCGGACCACTTATGTGCACCCCTGCATATAGTACAAGTATAATTACCTTGAATCCTTGAACAAATCACTCCTGAGACAATCCTTCCTGTTTGTATGCGGTACAGTTTTCGTACTTTTTCAACCTAAATCTGGCTCTGGATCCCTGCATGTGTTGACTAAGTGCGATCGACTGCAAATAAATGAAGTGGACTGTAGGACAGCCCCCTACTTGAAGGCGTTGCTCAGTGGCTGATGGATGTGACCCGTCAATACAATTGTGAATCTATGCATATATATTTATTTTATTTAAATACAAAATTTCTGCATACTCACTTGAATGTTAAGTTATTCTATTATGGTTTGGTTAGATGGTCAGACACAGCTTAACTATTGACGGTGCTAGGCATCCAATCCATTTGAAGTGGGAGGGCTGAAAGCAAATTAATGAACTCTCCGTCAGCCCTCCCACGTTAAATGGATTGGACATCTACAAGTGATAGCTCATTAATACTCACAGCAGAAGAACGTTTGCACGCCACTTGATTGGACGTCTTGGAAAGGGTGGCAAGCGTTGCTTTATTTACGGTGGCGTGCGTAGCTGGCGGCCATTTTTAGTTGGAAACAAGATCTTGAAGCGTACATATTGTTATTTCTTAGTACTCCCTAATACCGATTATGCCATTTTAGTGCCGTATTGCTAAAGACAATATGTTGCCTTAACTCCTCCAAAGCTTAATCATGTGTTTATTTTACAGAATGCTTGCGCTGAGGTACCAGTTTCTCATGCTTACTGGTAATATGTCTTGTATGCGTTTATTGTGCGGGAGAATGGGCCCCATCTGAGCTGAGCTATAATGCCTCCCTCCCAGATGTGACACCAATATTACTGTGTTTACAAACATACTGCAAATTGAAAATTCTCTATCCATAATCCATCCAAAATTGAATGGGTTATTTCTTCTTCAATGGCCAAATTCTCCAAAACGTCCAGCATTTATGACCCAGACAAAAGGAAAATTAATAAAACAGTAGAATAAAGACATAAAAATGTTGCGTCACCAGCAGTCGGATGTGAATCTAATACTTTTTCATCACAGCACGATTTTTCCAGATGGGGAAATCCAAATGTCAGGTTGTTGGGACAGGAACAATGCCAGTCGTCATGACAACCAGTAAATATTTAATGGATTACAAGGAGTGCCGACCTAATGTTTTAGATTTCCCTGTCACCATTGTGACCTGTCTGTCTGAGTCTTACATTCTTTCAATCTGTCTGCGTCCTGAGTCACTTCTCTAGTCATCACCCAAACACTTACACTATAGTAAGTCAGGCAAAACTGTTGATTTTATAGCAAAATTAGACTGACTTATATAGAAATACACATATTTTAGCCAACATAGTATTCATGTTATTATGTTTTAAATCTTATTTAGTTACATTGGTTTACTGATTATATCTTTTAGTAATAATTTTCAGTGATTACTCAGAGGGAACCTTATGCACTTCCGAGATGTGGTGGGCTTTTGCACCCTCCTAAATGAGAGGTGGGACAGGCTGACTTTATTGTTATATACAGTGGTACCTCTACTTACGAAATTAATTGGTTCTGGAAGTAGTTTTTCAACATGAAAATTTTGTAAGTAGAGACATATTTTCCATGTACGGTAATTTTCGGACTATAAGATGCTACTTTTTCCCCCTCACTCTAAATCCTGTGGTTTATAGTCCAGTGCAGATTATTTGTTGATTTATTTGGGTTAACAGGTAACACTTTATTTGACAGCAGCATCCTAAGACTGCCTTAAAACCATCAAAATTATGACATGATAATGGGCAATAATGAATACTTGATGTCATTACGTTTCATCAGGCAAACTATGTCACTAACTCCATTTATGTCCAGCTCGGATTTTTTACATCCATTCAAAAGTGAGATCATTTTCCGGATGACAGAAAATGACATCTATCATAAGCATTCCTGAATGCTCATGGCAGTGTCATTTCATAATTATGATAGTATTATTTTGGCACTATTGTCAAATAAAAAGTTACCAAATAACATAACTAGCGATTAATGAAACAACTGGAACAGTAACTGAAGAAATAATTAGCACAGATCATGGATCTTGATTGTTTTTACTCCTGCAGTGCTACAATGCATACTAGGAGGCATGTTGGATGACAACAGTGGTGGCAGCAGAGGTCCAAGGGAGCAGTGATGGCCAAATGAAGCTTCTTGAAGCAATGAAGCTTTGCATCCAATTGGTTCAAAGCTTGATGGTGATTTATTTGGCCTTATGACAGTCTTATGATGCCACAGTAATGGTAAATGGTAAATGGAGAGTACCTATATAGCGCCAGTGTGGCTTATCTGTGAACAAATGCCGTTTCCGTGTCAAATTTGGTAGAAGGCGGCTTAACGTCAAGTGCGCGAAAATTACGGTAAATGCCCTAAACTGTCCCAAGCCCCCCAAAATTCAGACATAAATCTTTTATAAGGCATAAAAATGCAACAAAACATGTAACAAATACATTTTACAATTAGACATAAACATAAAATCAGAGCTGTGCAAAATGTAAAAAAAAAACAAGAAAAAAAGAATAAAAGACACTCATGTAAAGCTGTTGGAACATGAGGGGCGGATGAAGAGGACGCCTGGGATCCACACATACACATACAGTAGAGGTCCTTCTGTATGTAGAGACGTTCTTAAGTAGAGGTACCACTGTACTTTGTGTTGCCTTCACTGTATAAAATGTGTTGTACAAATACAGTTTGATTAATTAATTGATTGACTTGGCTGATTAAAACATCCAATTAAACTCAAATTCACATCGGCCTATTTTAGCAAAAAAAAAAAAAAAAACGTGAAAAAAAATGGAAGGAATGGGGAGAACCTGCAAACTCTAGGCAGGAATGAGCAAGAATAAAAGTCCAAATGGATGAAAAATGAATCACAGGAGAGATGAAGTTATGAGGTTATGTATGAGCAAGGGGAGAGGAGCAAAACCACAAGGAGGGGGGTGTTCACCACAAACATCTGGCCAGACTGCTGTGAAAAGACTCCCTACCACAATCACACACGTGTATATACAAGCCCATACACACACGCACACCCCCCCCCCACACACACATATGCAAAATGATTTTAATAGTTAAAAAAAAGAATTATTACTTTATGAAATGAATTTTCTGATTAATTGTCAAAGAAAAATAATAAAGCATATTATTGCTTCATTTTGCCGCGGGCGGACTGCTGTCAATTTCTAGAAGGCTAACCAATCACAGATGACCAGTCAGATATGGAAACTAATCCCAAACCATTACCATCACACACAGATTTGCATACAGAAGCACATATTGTATGAGCAATATAAAATGAATGCAGAAAAATCCATCGCCCATAACAACCAACCTGAGATGCATGGAAAATGTTAGTACTAGGGTTACCACCTCACAGAAAAAAAAAAGAGACACCCCATTGGCAGACCTAGCTAGCCCGTTAACTTTAATTGACTTCATTTTTTTAATGTGAAAAGTTTTTTTTTTTTTTTTTTTTTTTAAATTATAATTACCATAATAGGTAACACTTTACAATAAGGGTCCCTTAATTAACATTAGTTAAAGCATTTTTAGACAATAACTAATGTTTAAGTAACATCACAATAATGAATATAATTGCTTATCTAACATTTATTAGTATATTAATTAACAAAAGTTAAAGCATTAGCTAATGCGTTAGTTAATCAATAACCAGACAGTAAGTAATGGTTTGGTAAAATTAAAAACATTTATAGGCCTATATAGGGTTAGAGTTTGTAAGCATTTATAATTTCTTAGTTAAGGGAAACGTGCTACATTTTACAATAAGGGTCCAAAAAGCATTAATTAATGGTTAATAAAGGTTAAGGGGGGAGGGGGGGGACTTAACCATTTGTAATTTCTTAGTAAAGGGACACAAGTGCTACACTTTACAATATATAATGCCATAATAATGCAATAATAATACCATACTTAAGGTTAGGTTATAAAACATAATATATATTATACATTACTTAACCTACATGTGTGGCGGCTACCAGGTGAGGAGTGTCATGCCTACAGTCAAGCATGGTGGTAGGAATGACCCCCCCACCTCTTCAATCTCTGCATCAATGCTGACAGCACTCCTCTAACGAGTCACATAACATTTTAGAGGGAAAATGACAAGCAGTAGTCAATTTGGACATTTCGGGATGTACCTTTTTTCAAAGGGGTGTAGTCACTTTTGTTGCCAGGGGTTTAGATATTAATGGCTATATTTTGAGTTATTTTGAGGGGAAAATAAATTAACTCTATTATATAAGCTGCACACAGACTACTTTTCATTGTGTCAAAGTGTCATTTTGTCAGTGTTGTCCCATGAAAGATACTGTATACTTAAATATCTGCAGAAATGCGAGGGGTGTACTCACTTTTGTGATACACTGTAAGCCTGAGAATGCTCAGTTTTCTCTCTGCTCCATATGAGCAATATTTCAAGATTGCTTACACAGCTGAGTCGGGGCAAACTTTCTGTATGTGTGTGTGTCATGCACAGACAGTGCGTGCATGCTATCAATCCATAAAAACTTTGACTATAAGACTAAACAAGGATTATTTATGTCTGTTATTTGTGTCTTCTTTTTGGAACTGAAAATATGATCACCTTTGAATGACGTAGAGCCAGCATGTGTGGTCATTTGTTTTGATGCCCGTGCACATGCGGGTCGATTTCCTCAGCGCATTTCTGACTGCTAATTAGTGCGCATGCGTGATACTTGAACGGGCTCAGTGGACAAAGGCAGTCTGAACGGGCACGCCAAAAAAACAGATATGACAAAAAATCTGAATTGTGCATTAAGACCTGCGGTATGAACCGAGCTTTAGTGACGCTACAATAGAATATTCTTGAATATTTTTATTTGGGACAAAAGTATGAAGTTATATTTTACTTAATACATATGTGCCAAATAAAAATATTAATTTATAGCAGCAGCTACATTCGCGTCTTTGGAAATGCTCATTTTGAAATTCCACACCAGAAGCGGAGTAACTTCCTATTTCAGCATTACATACCCTCTCGGGTGGATTCGTCCAATCAGCGATGAGTTTTTTACAGGTACCTACCTCTTCTGGTTCCTTATGTAATTTAGTTTTTTGATTTGTCGTCGTGTTTTTTTATTTTTTTGTTTTTTTGTCATGTGATTTGCCATTGTTTTTTTGTCGTTTTCCGAATTTTTTTTTTTTTTTATGTGATTTGTCGTTGTGTTTTAAAATTTGTTTTTTTGTTGTTGTTGTTGTGTGATTTGTCACTGTGTATTTTTAAATTATTTTTTTTTGTGTTATGTGATTTGCCGTTTTGTTTTTGTTTTTTTCGCTATGTGATTTGCCGTTGTGTTTTTGAATTTGCCATTGTGTTTTTTGATTTGCCGTTGTGTTTTGCACTTCAAGCCAATGTACATTAGAGTAGTATCTGACAAGATTTTAGGTCATTAAAAAAAAAAAAAAAAAATGAAATTGCCATGTAGTGACATAATGGATGGACGGACAGAAAGACAATCAGAGAGATGGACGGAGACAAACAGGCAGATAGATACAAACTCAAATTGAAGGATCACTTTTGTCACACATCGTGAATGTCCTCTTATCTGATAGACTAATTATTGTCATTGTTTTAAGGCTCATGGTGCTAGCTGCCAAATGGAGTTAAAATACAATTATTGGTAACTGAAGAGCGTCTGAAGCTGTGTTTGTAAGTATGTCTGTGCGCGCGCACATGCACACGCGCTAGTGTGCGTATGTGTTAACTTCTGGATTCAAGCCTAGACCAGAGTCATCCATCTGCCATCAAAATGCCATGACAACCACTCATGTATAGAGTCACATCCTGTGCATTCAACACACACATCTGCACTGTAATTTCGAACTGGAAGGAGCATGTGTTTCCTTTTATTTATCCATATGCAATATGCGCCATACATGCATGTGTGCATGGTATTTACATATGTTCCCATATGACATCTTTCATATTTTTGTCAAATTTACAGACTCACAGGTGCACAGGTGTTAGATATATTTTAACGTTGCATTAATGATGGGCTCAATATTTTTAGAAATGGTCTTTGAGTGATACACTTTTTGTAGTTTTTTTTTTGACTAAGCTAAATATATCTTTCAAGGATGACAATTGCCTTTTACTTGTTGATATGTGCAGTATAATGAAAGCATGTACAATTGGTGATCATTCACACTGGCAAATTAAAGAATTAATTTACCATGTTTCAGTCTGCAGCATATGTTTACTGTAATGTATGTCTGTGTGCATTTGTGATTGGGTAGCAGTAGGGAGAAGTAGATTCTTAATAAAAGAGCTGTTTATTTATTTATTTATTTTTAGAAATGTGTATTTAATTACAACTGCAAGGGAGAACCCGTTATCTGTGTAGCAAGAGGCCAACGGCAAACACTTTGAAATATGGTTCTTCTTCAGAGTGTCGACGCCAAATTAGTTCTAATAGCTACTGATAAACAACACGAATGTCATTGCATCTATTTGCATTTTTAAATAATGCATCTGAAAATGATGCATTATGAGTTTCCTGTCATAAGTGGCTACAACATGCCTTCTTGCAAGATTTTTCATGTGCGTAATCATTTAAATTCTAGGAATCATTTTATTAATTAATGAGCTGATATCCCATGGTTTATGTTAAATTTTTTTGTTTGATCCAACCATCTTCTTTAGCATTTGTGAACGGGAGTGTGTCAGAGCTGACACTGGCTGAGAGACAGGTCACCTGTCAATTGCAGTGCAAACAACCAATTATGTTATACAATGGCAATTTAGACTCTTCAATGACACATGCGTGTTTTTCAAGTCAACAGATAATTTGACTCTTAGCCCTCTTGCAAAAACAACACTTTATGATCGTTAGGTGACTACAAAGCAAGCACATATTCTTTTTAGTGTCCACATATACAAGGGCCGTTCCTGACCAATTTGGTGCCCTGGGCAACATATTTATTGGCGCCCCCCGCTCCTATTTTCACCACATATATTTAAACAGTCACACTGAAAAAGCATGTTTTCTCTTTGTAGTTTGTTATATAAAAAAAAGACAACGAACAAGTGCAGAAATTAAAAGAAAAATGCTGTAATAACTATTCAAAAGCACCAATAAAAACACTTAAAAAACAAATGCATTAAATAAATTACAATTGTTATTACAATATGTTAACACCCACCCACACAAACCTATAGAAAGACACACAGAACACTGTAAAATGCAACTTTTTTTTTTCACCTTGACTTACAACCTTACTCACCTTGTCTTCACTGATGCAAAAGCTTCTATTGCACTTTCATATGACAGTTGTTTTGGAAGTGCACTTCTTTCCTGGACTTGGTGGGCTTGGACTTGGTGCTGATTAGGGGTGCAACGGTTCAGTTAGCCCACGGTTCGGTTTGAACCTCGGTTTTGGGATCACGGTTTTGGTTCGGTTTCGGTTTGTGTTTTGCTTTTTTTTTTTTTTTTTTAACTGCCTTTATTTTGCTTTTAAAAAAATGAAATAAACACTTAAAATGTAAACATTTTCGACTGTTAAAATGCCTCTTAGCTCTTTGGCAAGTGTAGTGACTGACTACTGAAATACACACACAGTAGTAAAAAAGTTACTTGGCAAAGTAAATGGTGATACCTTTCATGTTTTTTTTTTCATTAAAAAAAAAAAAAACAAACAAACCCAAAAACAGTAACCTTTGCTATGTTTGGAGGTCATTTAATGTTGTGAATTAACCGTTAAAGTTGATAAAATTGCTCCCGTTTTTGCCTTAGTTCCCTTCTGTCTACTTTCGACATGTGAAAATTTCAAAACTGTTTCATCCTTTAAAGATAGACTCAAGTCAAGATTTTGCAGATTTAGGAGTATTTTAGATAAAAAAGTTGTTTAGGTTCGCTCAGAAGGTTTACTACAACAGAGCCTTTCTGAGAAGTTTACTGCTCTAAAATGGCGGCTGTTTACTAACACTACCGTATGTCATTTCGCATGTAGTTCTATATGCATGAGATATCTAGGCGTAGATTGTATGATGTCGGCCACAGTCAGGAAATATTGGAGCCGCCTAGCATCGCGTTTGCTACAAACCAAATGTGTGACCAAATCCAAACGGATGAAAAACAAAACAAAAATGCAATGCACGAAAAACGTGCAGATTTTGAACGTAACGTAAGCCGTACACATTTAAAAATCAGTGCTCACTTGTACAAATAACGCCGAGACCGTACAACTTGACAGGTATGAATTATAGTGGACCGTCACAGTTAGGTAGTAGCACTCTGTAGCACGGGACGTCCAACTATCAGCGGTCAGGGCGAAACTATGTGCTTTCGGGAAATCATCTTCGATGGCTTTGCGTGCCATTTCATAAATGTCGGGGATTGTGTTGTTGGCGAAATATATCCGCGAGGGAACAATATAACGCGGGTCAAGCGTTACAATTAAATTAACTAAGCCCGCATCTTCAACCACGGAATATGGTTGCATGTCTTTTGCAATGCACATCCCCACTGCGTGGGTTATTTTCTTGTGTTTTTCTGACCTGATATTGTAAGGCTTTTGGAACACCTCTTCTATAGACCCGTGTGTTTTCACTGGTGTCATCTTCGGGGTTGTCCTGCTCTGAGAAAGCGATGTCTGTGGGTGATGCCGGCTGAGGTGCCCAAGTCATGTTAGAAGTGTTGCCGTTAGCATCGGGAACAAGCGCTAAGCAATGCTTGCAAATTGTTTTTTTTTTTCAATATTTTCTCTCCGTCTGCATTGTAGTCCACGGGGAAACTGAAATGTTGCCACACCGCAGATTTGAAAGAAGCCGGTGCCTCCTCAAAAATCGGTCTGTCGACTCCTCCGCTCACCATAACTGTTTTTGTTTTCTTTCTTGTTTCACTTTCACCTCGCTCGTAAGCGAGAGAGGGCGTTACTCGGTTCCTATTACACAGGTGCTTGACAGCGATTGGACATTTACTCGCGGGGCGGGAATTTCTCCACAGCTGCGCTTCACGTCACACACAGGCACACAGAGTTTGACCAAGTCATTCCACAAGCGTTCGGAATAAATTACTGTAATTGCAAAACCAAAAAGGCGCGGTTCATAAAGGTGTTTTGAACCGCAAACCGTTGCACTGCTAGTGCTGATGTGGATAAGTTCGCTGTAAAAGATGGCCCAGGATGTACAGAGGTTGAAAGAAAATATTTCAGAAGAGCATCTACAAAGACAAGAAAGTGGAATGTTACATTATATTAGTCAAATAGCTGTTGAATGTGAAACCAGCATGACATAACCATAATAGCGCCTAAATTCTTGCAGGCTACTGTACCTGTCTATTGGATCCGGCCACTATCTTTGATGGGCGTAGTTAAAAGAAAATACATTCTTGAAGCACAGCAACTACACAGGACTGTCTAATAATAATGAATCAAATAATATATGATAGCAAAAAAATTAATAAATTGAATATGTTTTTACATGAATGTGATCGCCATTTTAATGAATTAATGACACATTTAATAACAAATGTTTGCATTTATATCCGAGGCACTTCTAGTCCCCAAAACCAAATAACTTTGAAATTATTAATTCCATATTTAATGGTGTATTTATTTAATTAACCTTGGGTAAGGCAAATTTGTTTGAAAAGCACAATTTAACACAAGGTAAAAGTGGTTAACGTCACCTAAAAATAAGCAAGACAATTTTAGTCTCCCATACACTATTTAAATTTCTCTAAAATTGGAAGGGGAGTAAATTTAACTGAAACTAATCCACAGCTGGCTGAATACTGAAAATATTTCTAAACAACAGCCTGGCTAATGATATAGTATAATTTTGCTTTAGCGCTAAGTCATATAAGCTCTATGTAAATAACCGCTAGCTTGAAGTTGTGCTAAGTCTACGTGCTTATGCTGTTGAAAAAAATCATCACAACAAACCTCTGTTTTTCTTCACGTCTTTGCGGTCTTCTTTCTTTTTCTTGTGACCCGAAGGGCTTTTGTCTTTTCATGAAGTTGACTTGTCACCGTAACGTCGCTCAGTTGTGGAGGCTAAAAAGAGCACCTTCAGTTAGCTCGCTGTTCTGCTGGCTGGTGAGACTAGGGTCTGTGGTGAAATTATTGTATCACAGGAAAAAGTGAAACGGGCAGAAGGCACACTAGAAAAATGATTTCATTATTATTTAAAGACTTATTATGAACGGTTTTGTTGTCCTTTTGTTTTATTGTTTTGTATAATTTTTTTGAATACTGCTTTACTCAAATATTATTTGAATATTTTTCTTGACGCCTTTTTGAACACTGGTGCGCCCTTAGGTGGTTGCTTAAATTGCCTTATGGGCGGCACGGGTCTGACATATACTGTAACAACATTTAAAAAATGAGTATCGAAGACTCCAAAAAATTCCAATAAGGTACAGTGCTCTTGTTCTAGTTATTGTGTTAATGAATATACGGGAGACCAGCGTTGTTAATAACGGCGTTAGAGTATAACAGCGTTATTTTTTTTTCAGTAGTGAGTAATTTAATTAATTACTTTCCCCATCTATGCAACGCTGTTACCGTTACTGAGGATGTGAAGGGGCGCGCTACTACAATTTGGTTAAATGACGTGCGATTTTGTCACAGCTGGGAGAGAACAGAGCGGGAGGGGGGAGGAAGGAAATGGGTGGTGACATCGTTGCAACCGCGATGATAATTGGCTAGGTGGCCGGAACGTTAGCATAGAATTCACTTTCTCATTAGCATTATCATTTAGCGTGGCGAGCGTCATCTTAAATCAGTGCTTCTCAATCATTTACTGTTACACCCCCCCAGGAAGAAGTAAATGTGTCGTGCCCCCCCAACTTTCTGCCACCACTTTAAATAGTTTCATTTGTCTATAAAATTATGATAAGCACACACATAACACTGTTTCATTTTTAACATTATAGAAAAAATATAGAGCAAATTACAATAAAGGATAACTTTATTAACATTATTTTTGTTTGTGACGGAAACAATTTTTAAAGCGCATCAGTTTGCCTGAAAAAAACACACTCAAGGCACATTTTTTTGACTATTTGATACTGAAAAATAAACCTTATAAAATCAATAAATGATAATAAATGCAGATTGATTAGCGACATTAACTCAGAATATGCCAAACAAAAATGAATACAACAAAAACGAGTGTCATTGGACAGCGGGAAACTTTTTATTTTTGCAGCACTTTAGCCCATGTCTAATGCTGCAGACAGTATCAGCTCCTCTGCTATAGTATGTTTTTTCCCCCTTGTCTCCCACTGTATTAACTCATTCACTCCCAGCCATTTTCATCGGAGCAAGGCCCTTTGCTCCCGGCCGTTTTACTGGATTTTGACTGATTTTGCAAGGCCCACAGAAAATTCTGTTCTATTGCTATATAAACATGGAACCCTCCAAAAGAAAGATTAGACCCCCTCTTCTTTCAGCAGAAAAAAAAGTTAGTTAATATCTTTTTCCATTATTTAGAAATCAGCATTAGAAAATAGCTTAGTTTGAGCAATTTTCCCATTTCTGATGAAAAAACAGGAATTGAGCTTTTGTAAAAGCATACATTTCAAACATAACTTTGACTTTAACACAGCTATTTTTCGCTTTTGTGACATCCCAAACATCTGAATAATGTTTTCGTTCTGCAAAATAACATGAACAACAAGACAAATAGAGCTTTTGATCGCAAAGTAACAATTTATTTACACATAACTAAACTATTGAACTGTTGAACTATTTGCGCACATAACAACGGGAAGGCTCTCGGCTGCTCCCGGTTGAATGAGGTGACTCCCAGTAATCTGATGAGTCCGGATCAAGATCGGTCTCACTTTTTTCATCATTTTCATCTTTGGTTTCAACCTCAGGAGTAACGCAACGTGAGCTCTGCAGAACGCGTGTGGAAACTGACGCCGTTGTGGCCGTCACCGTCTGTCTCATCAAGATAGATTTTTTTTTAATCCTTCTTTGACGATGGTTTCGTTTTCTTTTCAAAACACTCCTCCTTTTCCGATCATTCTCCACATCTTTCTCAAATTCTCACGAGTCTTCACAAGATCCCTCCAACTTCCGTTTCCTGACTATTTTTCTTCACTTCCTTTCTTGGCCCGAGATGAGTTCTTACAAAATGCGCTACTGCCCCCCAGTGGCCAGTTTTATTGCTTTAAAATGAGTTTTTAGCATTGTGCATTGCAGTTTAGGTGCAACAGAACCTATAGATGCCTCTTGTAAAAAAAAAAAAAAACGTAAAAGATGTATAAATACGTTTTTGGGACACTGAAACAATTAAAAATATAACTTATTTATACGTTTTTTGGGGAAAATGAGTTAAAAGTTTAGCCAAACCCTACGTACGCTTTGTCATATTTCTTCGTCTTAGCTTTCGGAAGAATTCATATATCCTGCTCTTTACTGTGTGGTCTTGTTTAATGCAAAAATTCTGCCCACACTCTGAAAATGAGAGCGCCACTGCCAGCCGCTGAGTGGATGTGCAATTACACGTTATTCTAGTACGGCTAAAAGTATGTTCCGCGAGGCCACATGCACCCCAATACATATAGTACTTGTCGTCCAGCTGGGTACAATTAACTGAAAATAATGTACTGTTTTCCTGCTGCGTGTGCTTTATCATCACCAAGTTGATGTTGTCTTTGTACACAATATAATAACCATATTTTATTATTATTACCAAATATACTTTCTTGTCCTAATTTTTTTTTTTGAATAACGTATCCATGAACCTTGTGTGATGTTTTTTGATCAAAACAACTACAGCAAAGACAGGAGAAGCAGGAGATTCAGAGCCTCACCTGAATATTGAAAAATATATCTATATGTATTCGGAGTGTGACAATCCACACAAGTCATGGTTCAGTACCTACCTCGGTACGGGGGTCACGAGAGACAGCGAGAACTAAAAAGTGGTTTTTGTGGCTTTTTTTTGGCATATGGCCTTTTTGCAGGCCATGCACGTCCATGCCATTGATGGCTATGCACGTCCTAATTTTGCATTCATTTTGAATGGCAGAAAAACATGTACGGTTGTGATTTTTGACCATACACTTTAGATTACATTGCATTGACATTCCACTAGCACCCAAGTATGACCATGCCATTGAGGGCTATGCACGTCCATGCCATGGACACCAATCCAATTATTATGATTACTCCGACAGTCAAGTGAAGTGGGTATGGGACCATGTTGTTATCAAAAGGTGAGGAAGCTCTGGTCCCGAGGATCCACACATGTGCTTAAAGATACCAAATGATATTTTTTGGTATGTGGCAAATTCAATTTTGCCACATACCAAAAAAAAAAATGCCATATGGCAAAAATCAGTTTTGCCACATACCAAATACCACTTTTCGCTCTCGGCTCTGCTGCAATTCGGTGTAAGTTTAGTGCAAAAGGAAAAACAAAAAGGCTTTTTTTTTTCTCACACCATTTGAAGGTTGAAGTTTGTATACTGTTACACTGTTATATACAGGTAGATGAAATTAATAAAAAAAAAAAATTAAAAAGTGTGACCTAAGGTTTTTTTTTTTTTCTTTTGAATGAAAAAAATCAGTTGAATTCAATCAGTTAATATAAACACCTTTGATTTAAAAGATGGTAAAGAATGTATAATGTAATAACGTGTATAACTATTAGTTTGTGTCGTGTATAATGTATAGATAGGGATGGGAATTGATAGGATTTTTACGATTCCGATTCCATTATCGATGTTGCTTAACGATTCGATTCTTTATCGATTCTCTTATCGATTCTAATTTGGGGAAAAAGAAGAACAAACGTTTTGATTGGCATCGAGTTTGTTTAATCAGAAGTCACAACCTTACAAACTCACAACGAGATCAAAAGAGGCCCAAAGCCTCAATGTTAACTGTGGCAATAAGTGGCAAATACACAAGAATGTGTAACATTTTACTGAAACATTTATCTAATAGAAATAAAAAATATTATATATGTATAATATATATACAATATATGCAAATATGTACATTGGCATATAGGTTGTTGTTCTGCCTTTGGCAATATGTGATAAAGCAGGGGTCCCCAAACTTTTTCCTGTGAGGGCCACATAACTTTTCCCTTCTCTGATGAGGGGCCGGGGTCAGTTTGTAACAGAAAAAGTGTGAGGATTGCAGAAGTGCATAAATGTAAAAAATTATTGTTTTTCAGAAAGCCACAATCAAATAACCCTTTCTGGATTCTTTATAATAATAATAATAATAATAATAAATAATATTAAAAACACTATTAATTAAATAGATAATAACCAAATAACCCTCTCTGAATTCTTCAAGGAAAAGGCCAGGAAATAAATAACACGATTGAGAAAAAAAAAAAATGGCCGGACCAAATGTGGAGGCGGGCCGTATTTGGGCCACGGGCCGCAGTTTGGGGACTGCTGGGTTAACGTGTATTATTTTACCATTACATTGAATTGCATGCCTTTTAGTTTTTGTGGCGCTTACACGCTCAAGTGGGGGCGCCCTTGCGCTTCCTCACGCGAAGAACGCGCTCACGTGAAGAAGAGCGCGCTTACACCCAAAGAAGAAATGCCGCTGTAGGCGCACTATCCTATTCCCCTCACTATCCACTCGCGGGGGCCTGCGCTTGTCAGTGACGTTCCTTATTCTCGCTATATGATTATACAACTTTAGCATTTGTTAACAATACGCTCTGTGTGTAGTATCATCCATCGATTTTCCTTTTTAAATGAGCACTTTTAAGCGAACGCAAGAAGTAACAACGGGAACATTTTTAAACAGGCATTTCACGGGAGAGCATTTCGACTCTTCGGCCAATCATATAGCGAGACCGAGTGGATAGTGAGGGGAAGAGGATAGTGAACCTACACCGCATCCAAGTGAGTGAGCGAGTTAGTGAGAGAGGGAAACACTTCTACCAGCCTACATTCTTTGTTAATGTTAATATCTACAGAGGCAACGCCTGTATGTATCATCTTTTGTGTTGTTGTTGTTGTGTTTCCACTCGCGATCGGACACTTAAATCCAGTTGTGTAGTGGTTTGAACGATGTGCCAATGGTAGCGAACGAATGCTAACCATTTGTTATTACTGTTATTAGCAGCTAATCATTGCTGATTTACGTTGATGCAAACCTGTTTGTTATTGGGGACGAAATTGATGTGTTTAATTTCTATTCTTAGTTTCACTCTTCAAGTGATGGTTGAATAAAGTCAGCAAATTATACCAACGTCTTCTGCATCGTCATTTGGGAGTTTAGCTAGCTGTATAGCCAGGACTGAGCCTTAGCCTCTCTGTGAGGACAGCGCAGTCGTATTCCCTCCCGATGCAGTTATCTCCACCTTGCAATGACTGCAAGTCGCTTTGTTGTAATTTTTCCTCGTGAAATGAAGACACACTTTCGAGCGTTTGAACCTACGTGCTGTCATTGTTATGTTTATGGCTGCAATGCTCGTGCTTACCCGTCGTAACCTTTCATTTTCACACTCTTTCCTGGTGAAGTGTAGTCAAACTTTGGAGCGAGTGGTTCTTGGCGCCATGCTAGTTTGATGCGTCTGGACAACAACACACGTCACGACGCAATACGCGTCTTTAGGAATCGTTAAAGGGATCGTTAAGGCTTTTTCATTGTGATGTCGAGGCCTCGAAACACTCGGAACCGGTTCAGAATTGGAATCGGATTTCGATTCCCATCCCTATGTATAAATGTATAAGTGTATAAAAATTAGTTTTGCGAAGTAGCTAATTACTCTTACAATAAGGTAACAGAGTTAGTAACTCAATTACTTTTTGGGAGAAGTAATTTGTAATTGTAACTAATTACTTTTTCAAGCAAGGTAGGAGACTGAAGGAGACACAATTAAAGTTGCTAAAACGAAATTGTGTATACTGCTGGAGTCCCTACTTTTTTGCTAGTTAGTGAATTTCATTTTTATATGAATCAGGGATTTATCTATACAACAAAATAAGCTTTAAAAGTAGTCAAAAACTATAGGCTACCCACTGCAAGGCAGTGGAAGGAATCTGGCTTCTTCTGCTCAGGGCTTATAAGTATGCTGTTGTTATCAAATTAGGGACAAAAAAGGGACACTAAAATTTTACTAACACACCGCTTGTTTATGTGATTGTGATTTATACATACTAGCAGAAGCAGCAGCTTTTATTATTAGCATGTAAGAAAACAAGCACGAATGCAGAGTAGCATCATATATCAAAATTATATCTCTGTTTTTATTACAAAGTTTTATATTAATCTAATCTATTTTGTTATTTTTCTGTCTCGCATCTGCTCATATCACATTTGTGTCACTCCTTGCTGTCTTTTCTCTCTGATTCTGTTCTACAGTACATCCAGTTTGCTCACATTTATTTTGAATATTTTTGTTCTTTCTTGTCAGACTGATTACAACAATTTCCCCAAATATTTATTTTGGAAACTGTGTTTCTCATTATATCTCTTTTCCTGCTCTTATGACAGGGATGGCGGCTTGTGCTTGGTGTAATTAATACCACAGCTTTTTCCCACTAAGGCCCCCCACCCCCTCCGGCTTTGGACATTAATCAGAGGTATTTTCGGGGGAACCAAGGCGACACAGGTGTGGATCGTCAGGGGCAGAGAGGGAGAGAGATGATGTATAGAAATACACGGAAGACCCTGATCCGGCCAGCCAATCATCATCCATCACCTGCTAGTCGCCAGGCGGAACAGGCTATTCTGACCAATGAAAAGAAGGCAACAGACAATTACCTTCTATGTTACCAGGACAAACAAGTTGGACGATTTGTTGAAATTGGTTGACAAAAAAAACACTTAAGCTTCCTTCAGACACACCAAAAATGTTTAATGGTATATCAGCGACCACTAAATTCATTTGTTAGTTGCCATTATAATTACAACGAAAGACAGTAAGTGACTCAACAGAGATAAAATCGTTCTCAGGAGGGGCTTAGGTGACATATTAGGACTAGTTAGTACAATATCAAAGAGAGCGAGGGAGAAAGAGAGAAAATTAATTGCTGATATGACCAATCAGCATATAAATGATAACGATGATTACAGAGCAATGAAATGAAAACAAACACAAGCCGCAGATAACTCTAATGCTAATTGAAACAGCAATATCGCCGCTCTTATCTGATTAATTATGTTAAAGTTGTTAAGCCATGCCAACACAACAGTTTATAAATCGTTTTGATAGTTAGCTCCATTGTACTTCTCATAGATGTGCGCGTTAGTGAAGTTTGTGTTCGCGTTTGTGTGTGTATGTGTGACAAAGCAAGATCTATTAATTTTGCCCTTGTGAAAATTGGCACACTAAAGAATAGGGAAAGTACAGTGGTACCTTGACATACGATCGCTTCAACACGATCTTTTTGCCATCCGACGTAAAATTTGACTTGCCATTTGTTTCTACATCCGACGACATGCTCGAAATACGACGATTTATGACAGAACTGCAGTTTCTTTGTTTCGCCGGAAGATGGACGCACGGCGGATTTTCTTGTGAGGGAAAACACGGGTTCCAAGGTTAGCGCAGGTGGTGGAAATAGGAAAAAGGTGACACTTACCATTGAAATGAAGATGGAAATGATAGAAAAATATGAGCGTGGTGTGCGCATCCGTGAACTGGCTCGACAATACTGCTGTGGAATGTCTACTCTTGACAGTCCTCCTCCGACCTCCGTTTAGCAGTCTTTACAAGTTAAGGTGACAAGTATTATGGTGGTAACATCGCCAAAGAAATCGCCAGCTTCGTCAGGTTTCTAATCATTTATTCCATCAACTTGTGCAACACAACACGCCTACTGTCCGCTGCAGGTGACAACAGCAACAAAACATTAAAAGAGAAAGTCTACCGCACTCTATATCTCACTGTCACGTCAGCCATGCAGTGTGTTCACGTACAGCACGCAAAAAACGTCTGCCACATTAAAACCCAATTCGTTATACTATTACAGGAATTATTTTTATTATACTATTATTCTGATTTGTATTTATAATTTATTTGTTTTTTGTTATTTGTTTTTGCCATTTGTAATAGTACCAGCAGTATTTATTAAGGATGTAGTGTAGGTTTTCGGCTGTGGAACGAATTAATGGAATTATAATGTATTTTTATGGGTAAAACCTGCTTGACAAGCGACCATTTCGACTTACAAACAAGATGCTGAAACCAATTAACTTCATATGTAGCGGCACCACTGTACTTTCATTTACCAAAGGTTCATTTAGTCATTTAAAAAAAAAAAAAAAAATCATGGTTTCCATTTAAACACTTTCCTTTCACTTGCACATCAGCAAACTTTGTTCCCCTATGCACACATGAAAATCAAGTGTTTCCCTTTGCTTCTTCTAAAATGAAACAAGAGCATAGGTTAGCATAACACTACCAACTTTCCAACTTTTCAGGATGCACAAGTTGTCCCCACCAACTTTTAAGCAACCTTATTTACCTTATATAATGGCTTCAGTTATATAGGTAATTTAGATAACCCTAACCCTGTCTTCCCATTGTTGTAAGGGTAGAATTTACCCAACCATTATTAAGTTAATTATTATCATTACGTTCAGACTGACATCTACCCCTTTTTACTGGCTGAATGTGCCAGTCCATTAACCCTCCCCCACCCTCAAAAGCACGTTTGACCCCCCACAGACACACTCACAGCCCCGACAGAAATACGACATGTCGACAACATTCCCCTCCCCCGCCCCCTTTCAGCCAGCAACAGCAGCAGCAGCAGCCACTGTAAGTAATTTATAAAGACTACAGTGTTGTGGAGGTAGGGAACACACCACTAATTTTCCTACTGAAAGTCCGACCTGCATCAGAATTAGCATAACATCAAACTGTGTGAATTTGCTAGCCTGCAAGACTCCAGTTAGAAGATGCTTAGAGAGGTGTCCTCCTGTACTGTATGTGTTATCTACTGTTAACGTTAATTAAACAGTGAGAAATGTAGTGAACCAGTGTTGTTTTTATCAAAGATAATAATAACGAAAATATTTCGTCAACGAACAATTTTTTTTCATGACGTTGACGCGTTGAAAACGTGTCTTGGGAGACTAAAACAACGAGATGGATGCCAGTTGTCATCTGACAACACGAGAACGAGACGAAAATTTGCCATAGTTTCCATCATAAATTCACAATGTGTGATATTTTCTTATTGTATGTGTGGTTAGAACGAATTTGGCAATGTTTGGTCGTCTCACTCATGTGACGTGCTGCGCCCCACCGCCCTTGCTCCACACTCAGGCTTAAGCGTATGCCAATTCCATGCCCTTTTTGTGAAACGTGTCAGGTGCTGCTTGGTAAGTTTTGTTTTCTTATCTCTGCTATTAAATGCTGTTTTACCTTTTAGTGGTCTGACCTGAGGGCTCATCACACACTAAACTAACTTGTAGCGTTAGCATCGCATTTAAATTAGCATTAGCATTTAGCGTGGTGATTCGGTGTCTTCTTAAACTCTTGGAAAACATTTTACATACAGTTCATGGCGTCCAGGTGAGTTTAATTAATTGAAATGTGCTGTTTTACTGCTGACTGTGTATTGTCATCATGAAAATGGCGATGTCCTTGTAGACTCTACAGTTATGTATGTGCTCGTCGGTCATGTTCATTCTAAATTGTTGGAAACCTTTTATTTATACATGGACTAAAACTTTTAAAGTTTACAGACGAAAGTATTTTGAGAATTTTTGACTAAAACTAAACGAAGACAAACATGTTTTGAAATGACTAAAATATGACTAGGACTAATAAGTATTTTTGTCCAAAAGGCTAAGACGAAAATTAAAATGGCTGCAAGAACAACACTGTTGTCAACCGAGGTTTAGCCCCTTCTCCCCAATTTTCATTTTTATTTTATTTATGTGGTCTTAAAGAAGCCCAAATGAGCTTTCATTTTTCATGAGTTTGGCTGTGCTTGAGGACAAAAGCAGTAGTGTTTTACCTGAAGGAATGCGTCATTTTTATTTATTTTTGTTATTTCATGACTTAGAAGTTTTTTTTCAGTTATATTTCATTTCTTTATTTAGACAGACAATGTCGAGGTTAGGGTTCGGGAGAAATATAGCCCTGACCCCTGTTCACACAATCTGTTTGGTCTTATTAATGTCCTGTCCCGAGCAAAAAGTGTACACGCAGGTTATGCTGTTATATGACTCCTACCAATGTTGAGACCAAACTTACGCTGTTGGCTTGAAACAATAGGTTTTCATCTCATGTGATCATGTAACATTATTCCAATTGGTCTGTGGTTCCTTTTTAACATCCCGAAGTAAGTAAAAGGGCATCATACTCCAGGCTGGTTACTTTGTGAAGGAATAAGTGTATCTTCAATTTTAATTCCAGTATAATTTTGACACTAGTCTCAGGAATTTTGTGTCATTCTAATTGATTTGACTTCAGTGATTTAAAATTTTAAAAATCACTCTGACAAGAAACTGAAAAAACTTTCAATTTTAATGACTTTTAATCTAGGGTTGGCTATACAGTAACAATCATTTAATGCACCCAGTAAAATGTTTTCTTTTTTCAATCCATAGGGATGTGTTTTGTAAATGTTCACTCTGAATGTGTTAGAGAGTCACCTAATGTCATGTGCCTTTCACTAATTATGAGGGAGGCTACCTCATTAGGTTTTTTTCATCAGGGCCACCATTCTGGCTCTCAATTTAATTGAATTACACTTAGTGGCATTAATATTTCATTAAAGTATTAGACCAAAGAATGTATTTGCTACTGCAGTGGCGCTATGTTAGACAGAGCTGAGCTTTGTCCCTCTCATGCCATCAGCTGCTGGCTGCTCTTCCATTTACTCTCGAGACTTTCTCTTGCTTTCATCCTATCCAGTGACAGAAGCTGCAATACACATACACGATCATTTAATTCACATCAATGCATGTAAATGAGAAGTTTTCCGTGCAACAATTCCAATGAAAACACAAACGCACACATACAGAGCTTGTGCTCTCCACAGGCCGTAGCAGATGTCTCTTGTCAATGTGTGCAAACGTCAAACGAACATCCCCGTCATATTTTCATATTTAGTTATTCATTTCATTGTAATTTATGGAGTCAATAAGTGAACACTCTGCGAGATATAGCAGTAACATTAAAACCTTGAAGAGTGGCTGAAGAATTGTTATGATGACCTTCGACTCGGCACTTACTTTGTACTTGAGTGCAAGTTACGTAGTCATTCTCTTAACCTTAAATAACGTAGTAAATATTCATTCAGTCATTTTCCGAGCCGCTTATCCTGACGAGGGTCACGGGAGTGCTGGGGCGAATCCCAGCTAAGTATGGACGGGTGCACCTTGGATCGGTTGCCAGCCAATTTCAGGGCACGAGGAGACTAAAAACTATTTGTGCACACTCTCATACGTACCTAGGGACAATTTAAGCCCCTTTTACATACACCTAAATCCGTCTAAATCCCAGGAATTAAACAGGCAGCCCTTGTATGTGAAAGCAAATTCCAGGGACGAATGACACGGAGATTACGCGGATATTTAACAGGTCGCGTCCTAGTGTAATGTTCGGGACTTTCCCGGGACAGGGTGTATGTGAAAGCAAGCGTTAAATTCCCGGGTCACAGCACGATGGCTGATGACATAAATATCATGGCATCGTCACTTCCTCTTTCTTCACAGTAAGACCAAAAGTGGTAAACAAACATCGCGATTATCAACCTAGCAAGCTGGAAATAGCTAAATTAAACTGAAAACATAACGAAATTAAATTGCTACTGGATCTTAAAGCCGAGGGAGAGAGTCCATCGTCCATCTTTGGAAATGTGTGGTTTATTTTGTTGCCGATGTTAGAGTCCGCAACTGCGGAAACAAGGTTGTACTTCAAAGCAGAAAACAACGGAGGGAACCGTTCAAGGGTTTATCAAATAGAAACAAAAATACACGCGATCACGGAAAAGTGGAATAATACGATGGGTCCGTGACGGTAGGTCGACGGGGATCAATAATACTAACCTAAGCTCTAGGCAGAGAGCCGATAAGACAACAAAGCAAATACACTCAAATCCCAGCACAATGTAGGGGATTTCAAAACAAGGGCAGCAGACGAACAAGCTAGCAAATGCACGAAATTCGAGAGTACAAAGTGTTGAATGGCACCCAGCAAGTTAATATCTTGACACCCTTATCTTGCAACGCCTGGGCTTAATTACAGTCTTGATGAGCTTGAATTGGCTGCAGTTACGATGTCGGGAACACTCCCACAACCGGCTCTGTAACAAAACACGATTTGACCAACATTGTTACTGCCGATGCTGACCAAAAATGACGTAATGCCCGGGTTATAAAATCACGCCAGCAGCAGTGGGCGACAGGGGACAAGTCTGTGAAAGTGTCCAACCCTCGTCATTCCCGGGATATCTCTACATGCATGAAAGCAATGACGTGAGTAAATTCCGCGTCAACTTACATGGGAATTTACCAGGATATGTTTGTGAAAGGGGCTTTAGAGTGTTCAATCAGCAATCAATGTTTTTGGGATGTGGGGGAACCCGGAGTACCCGGAGAAAACCCACACTGGTATGGGGAGAACATGTAAACTCCACACAGGAAGGTCGGAGCCCGGGATTCACCCCTTGATCTCAGAACTATGAGGCATACATGCTAACCACTCTGCCACCATGCCACCACGTGGTTTATATGTACCGTAAAACTGGACTGGATTAGCAATGGTTCCATTGCATAAAAGACTATTTGAATATGTGGTAATACTATTACGCATACGATCCTTTCGATATCTGATGTAAAATTTGACTTGTCATTTGTCTCGACATATGACGACATGCTCGAAATACGGCGATTTATGACAGCGTCACAACTTCATTGTTTTCTCGCGAGTCAGACGCACCGCGCATTATCTTGTGAGAGAAATCAACATGGGTCGGAAGAATAGTGCAGGTGGTGAAAAAAAAGGAAAAAGGTGAAGCTTACCATTGAAATCTAGATGGAAATGATGCCAAAATATGAGCCTGGTGTACGCATCAGTAAACTGGCTCAACAATACGGCCTGAATACGTCTATGATCTCGACGGTCCTCCTACCTCGGTTCGCCAGTCTTTCTAAGTTAAGGTGACAGTTACTGTTATTGTAACATCGGCAAAGAAATAACCAGCTTCGTCAGGTTTTTATTTCAGAACTTGTGCAACACAACACGGCTACTGTCCGCCATAGCCGACGGCAACAACAACATGAAAAGAGAAAGTAAAAACTCTCCTTTCTCACTGTCATCAGTCGCACGATGCATTCAGAACCAGCATGCAAAACACAACGGCCACATTAGAACTTTATTCATTACATCGTCGTCATCTCCCACTTATCCGAATCCGCGTCGCGGGGGCAGCAGCCTCAGCAAAGAGGTCCTGACAGCCCTCTCCCCAGCAACTTCCACCAGCATGTCTGGGAGAATCCCAAGGCGTTCCCAGGCCAGCCGTGAGATATAATCTCTCCAGCGTGTCATGGGTCAGTCCCGGTGTCTTCTCCCCGTTTGACATGCCTGAAACACCTCCCGAAGGAGACGTCCAGGAGGCATCCTAACCAGATGTCCAAACCACCTCAACTGGCTCCTCTCGACATGAAGGGGGAGCGGCTCTACTCAGAGTCCCTCCCGGATGACCGAGCTCCTCACCCTGTCTCGAAGGCTGAGCCCAGCCACTCTGCGAAGGAAACTCATTTCAGCCGCTTGTATCCACGATCTTGTTCTTTTGGTCATTACCCAAAGTTCATGGCCATAGCTGAGGGTAGGAACGTACACTGACAGGTAAATCTTCACCACGACAGACTGGATGCCGCCCCAATCCGCCTGTCAATCTCACGCTCTGGCCTACCCTCACTCTTGAACAACATCCTGAGATATTTAAACTCCTCCACCTGCGGCAGGAACTCACCCCTGACCTGGAGCGAGCAGTCCACCCTTTTCCGGCTGAGAACCATGGCCTCAGACTTGGAGGTGTTGATTCTCATCCCTGCCGCTTCACACTCGGCTGTGAACTGTCCCAGTGAGAGCTGGGGGTCCCTGTGCGATGGAGCCAGAAGGACCACATCATCTGCAAAAAGCAGAGATTAGATCCTCCCACCAGAGAACTTGACCCCCGGCACCACTCGGCTGCGCCTAGAAATTTTGTCCGTGAAAGTCACGGACAGAACCGGTGACAAAGGGCAGTCCTGGCAGAGTCCAACCCTCACTGGGAACAGGTCCGACTTATTGCTCATGGTCCTATGGTAGACGGACTGGATGGCCCCTGATTCATTACATTATTGTTATTATTATTTAGATGAATATAATTCCGATTTGTATTGATAATTTATTTGTTTTGTTATGTGTAACTGCTACTTGTAATTGTTCCAGCAGCTTTTATTAAGGATTTAATGTAGGTTTTTGGCCTGTGGAACGGATTAATCAAATTATAATGTATTCTTATGGGAAAATCCCACTCGACATATGACCATCTCGACTTACTAACCAGGTCCTGCAACGAATTAAAATCATATGTAGAGGTACCACTGTATTCTGTATATGTTCATTGTTTTCTTTTCAGTTAAAACGTGAAATAATTTTACTAACCTATTCAATAACAGTGGTCATTACAGTGGACAGCAATTCCAATAAAAGTCAGAAGTTCAAAACCTTTGACCCTTTATAGGGCAAGTGACTATTTTTAGTCATTAAAAAAACTTAAATAAGACTAATTATTATTACATTATTTTGTTTGCATTACTGATAATTATAGTATTTGAATAGTATTTTTCAAAATTCTAATTATATAATTAATAAATATATTTATACGTAAATACAATTTAATAAAAGCTACATTAATAAAATTAAAATCAGTAAAAACAAAAATACACTTTGTTTACCTCCACACCCTAAAGTAGATTTAACCCCACCCCCCACCCCCCATTGATTTAAACCTGGAAGACTAACTAACTGACTGCTATATTTTATTGCCACTGATGGCGCTAGACGTCCAATTCATTTTGACTCGGAGGGCCGACAGCGTCCGTTCACTGTAAATCACAAATTAACCTTTCAATAATAGTCAAATTAAAACACACAACCCACCAGTAATACCACATACTGTTTTAAAAGCAGACTGGATAATTGGCTTCTTGGCAGAAAAATGCTTACTTTAAATGTGTTTGTATGTGCATACGTGTAAAAAAGTAATAAAGAAGGCGGGGGGGGGGGGGGGGGGGCAGAAAAACAGAGCATAGTTTATGTTTATGGTGGTGGGTGTAAAAATGTGATGAAATCCAGATCCATATGAGATGTTTCTGTTTAAATGTGTTCAGCAATGTGAGAAGAAAAAACTGTAAATAGTGTTTAAAAGAGTGTTAATTTGAGAGTGTGAGTGTGTATGTGTGAGAGCCAAAAGCTCAACTTTGTTGTCTCTGTCAGTAATTTTACAAACAGCGCTGGAAATGTCTGCAACACCCATTTGAACATTCCTTGATGAAAGATGCTCCAATTCAGATTTTCTTATTGTTATTGTGTACGATATGTTCCATCGTGTATGTTGAACCTTGTGGCCATATTTTCATATGTCGTCTACATCTAGAAGGGAAGGGGGGAGTTTTAACAGGTTTTGGTAGTGGCGGCCCTTTGGCCAAATATTAAGGCGACTGCCCAATATACACGACCATTGAGGCTCAATGTCATCAGCTTGCTTTGACAAAACAGTTAGGTCAACTAATACTGTTAATTGCATATTATGTTTAAACTTCTGCTAGTTTTTAACCATACAGTTGATCACTGTTAATTGGTGCACATCTATTGATAAATGACAGGAATCAAATGTAAAATGAATAAAAAGGTAAAACAATAAATCAATAAATACATAAAAACAACAACTGTGAAATTCACAGCTTAAAGAGTACCATGGATAGAAAGACATATAATTCTTAAACGATAAATGTTAGTATGAGTTATAATAATTTGATATTAAAACCCCTCTTAATGTTTTCGTTTTAATAAAATATGTAAAATTTGTTTAACTAGTAGGCCGCCATTGATGTTGACGACTCAATCCACTATGGGCGGTGACGTCACTGGATGGCACTGCCAGGCTACTACAGTGTAAATAAAAACAAACAAAAAAACCCAGTGTCACTCTTTAGCTACATAAACATGTCGTTGGTTCTGCCATGTGCGGATATTAAGGGGGGGGGGCACAGCCCCCCCAGTGGCCGAAATTGTCATTGCATGTAATTGACTTTCCAATACATGAATTTAAAATTAAAACTTTGACAGGAAAATGTTGTCTATAAAAGTTGTAAAACAATAATACAACAAAAAAGCGACATTTTTTTTAATAATGGATCAAAAATATTTTCATACAGATCATGTACAGTGAGGGAACTAAGTATTTAGTCAACCACTAATTGTGCAAGTTCTCCCACTTGAAAATATTAGAGAGGCCTGTAATTGTCAACATGGGTAAACCTCAACCATGAGAAACAGAATGTGGAAAAAAAAAAAACAGAAAATCACATTGCTTGATATTTAAAGAATTTATTTGGAAATCATGGTGGAAAATAAGTATTTGGTCAATACCAAAAGTTCATCTCAATACTTTGTTATGTACCCTTGGTTGGCAATAACGGAGGCCAAACGCTTTTTGTAACTCTTCACAAGCTTTTCACACTGCACACGCTGGTATTTTGGCCCATTCCTCCATGCAGATCTTCTCTAGAGTAGTGATGTTTTATGGCTGTCGTTCAACACGGACTTTCAACTCCCTCCTAACCCTGTGGCGTCAAAATGATAACAAGAAAGGGAGCAAAAATCCCAGAACCACACGGGGGATCTAGTGAATGACCTACAGAGAGCTGGGACCACAGTAACAAAGGCTACTAACAGTAACACAAAGCGCAACAAGGGACTCAAATCCTGCACTGCCAAACGTGCTGAAGAAAGTACACCTCCAGGCCCGTCTGCGGTTCGCTAGAGAGCATTTGGATGATCCAGAAGAGGACTGGAAGAATGTGTTATGGTCAGATGAAACCAAAATAGAACTATTTGGTAGAAACACAGGTTCTCTTGTTTGGAGGAAAAAGAATACTGATTTGCACCATCCCACTGTGAAGCATGGGGGGTGGAAACATCATGCTTTGGGGCTGTTTTTCTGCAAAGGGACCAAGACGACTGATCTCTGTAAAGGAAAGAATGAATGGGGCCATGTATCGAGAGATTTTGTGTGAAAATCTCCTTCCATCAGCAAGGGCATTGAAGATGAGACGTGGCTGGGTCTTTCAACATGACAATGATCCCAAATACACAGCCAGAGCAACAAAGGAGGGGCTTTGTAAGAAGCATTTCAAGGTCCTGGAGTGGCCTAGCCAGTCTCCAGGTCTCAACCCCATAGAAAATCTGCAGAGGGAGTTGAAAGTCCGTGTTGCCCAATGACAGCCCCAAAACATCACTGCTCTAGAGGAGATCTGCATGGAGGAATGGGCCAAAATACCAGCAACAGTGTGTGAAAAGCTTGTGAAGAGTTACAGAAAATGTTTGGCCTCCGTTATTGCCAACAAAGGGTACATGACAAAGTATTGAGATGAACTTTTGGTACCGACCAAATACTTATTTTCCACCATGGTTTGCAAATTAATTATTTAAAAATCAAACAATGTGATTTCTGTTTTTTTCTCTCATGGTTGAGGTTTAATCATGTTGACAATTACAGGCCTCTCTAATATTTTCAAGTGGGAGAACTTGCACAATTAGTGGTTGACTAAATACTTATTTGCCCGACTGTATGTACATAAAATAAATGCCATCATGGTTTCTTTTGCTTTTAACTAAGTATTGAGACTGTTTTACGTCCATATGTATAAAGAATTCAGGGATTTAATCATTTATTCACTTGAATTTCAACTTAAAAAGCTCTTTGTAGTGGTAAGGTGGCACCACAGTGAACTTAAAGACGAGCCGCACATTCAACATATTTACATAAAATAAATGCTACCGGCACTTTTTTTTTGTTTTTGCTTTTAACCAAGAATCAAGACTGTTTTATGTCCATATCTATAAAGAATTAAGTGATTTAAGCATTTATTCACAAGAATTTTCAACGAAAAAAGCTCTGTCTGTGATTCCTCTCGGTCAGCTTTGAGGGCCTCGCCAACAATGCAGGCCCCCTATTCATCAGCCCCGCGCCCCGTCATCCGTCAATTACATTATGAAGTCTATGAACGAAGAATATACAAACTGTCAAATGGCTGCAAGTCAATTCTCGGCAAGCTGCCTCGGATCGGTTTGAAGACACTGCTCATGAGCTGATACCGCGTGCATTGCGCGCGTAAAATATGGCGCCCTCCGTAGGTCAAAACATGTACTAAATATTATAAAATTTAAAATCAATAGCAATAATAATAATTTTTCTAATAATATACTTTAGTAAAAGAAAACAATTGTGGCTTATTAGAGCCTACAAGTCATTAAGTCCAAGGTTCCCCTTAAGGATGGAAACTGGTAAAATGTGTTTCTCATGGCAAAAACCTTATTTTTAAAAATAATAGGGTGATTAGTTAATTCCTTGTCGCTTATAATGGTTTGCGTTGCTGTGATGCCAATTCTAATGTCATAGTTCACGCAATGTATTGTTCTTGACATTGAGGAACACTTCTAGTTTGATATGTATGATGTGTAGCAGTGGATTATAGTGGATTATTGTTGGATAGGATATATGTGTTTTATGTGTCTGACAGAAGGTGGCAGGCTATAAAGCACCAGTAAACACAATCTTGAAGACACTATGGGGGCATATTGCTGCGACAGAGGGGCAATGTGAAGTAACAAATCAGATCTGTTATTTTTAGTGTTCCACCAATACGGTATCGGTACCGATATGGCACTAAACTGACGTCATCGGATTGGGGAGAACTAAGAAATAACATGCCTATGCTGTGCAATATGTACTTTTTGAGATTTAATTTAAATGCTAGTCGCCCAACCCAAGATGGCCACCAGCTATGCACACAGTTTTAAAAAGAAGAGCATTTGTCATCCTTCCCAAGATGATGATAGACACTTTCAAAAGTGTGGCGTCCAATAATTTTTCTGCTGTAAATCTCAATGAGTTTATCACTAGTAAATTTGAAGTGAGAGGTCGGCAGCGAATAAATGTTCGGTCATTTGCTGCCAGGCCTCCAACAATTGGATGTCTAATGCTGTCGATGGCTGACCAAGTATTCATATTTTTATAAATAGTTTTTAAGCGCTGTAAATGTAATAGTTAAGATACAGTGACTTGCAAAAGTATTCTGCCCCCTTGAATCTTGCAACCTTTCGCCACATTTCAGGCTTCAAACATAAAGATATGAAATTTAATTTTTTTTGTCAAGAATCAACAACAAGTGGGACACAATCGTGAAGTGGAACAACATTTATTGGATAATTTAAACTTTTTTAACAAATAAAAAACTGAAAAGTGGGGCGTGCAATATTATTCGGCCCCTTTACTTTCAGTGCAGCAAACTCACTCCAGAAGTTCAGTGAGGATCTCTGAATGATCCAATGTTGTCCTAAATGACCAATGATGATGAATAGAATCCACCTGTGTGTAATCAAGTCTCCGTATAAATGCACCTGCTCTGTGATAGTCTCAGGGTTCTGTTTAAAGTGCAGAGAGCATTATGAAAACCAAGGAACACACCAGGCAGGTCCGAGATACTGTTGTGGAGAAGTTTAAAGCCGGATTTGGATACAAAATGATTTCCCAAGCTTTAAACATCTCAAGGAGCACTGTGCAAGCCATCATATTGAAATGGAAGGAGCATCAGTCCACTGCAAATCTACCAAGACCCGGCCGTCCTTCCAAACTTTCTTCTCAAACAAGGAGAAAACTGATCAGAGATGCAGCCAAGAGGCCCATGATCACTCTGAATGAACTGCAGAGATCTACAGCTGAGGTGGGAGAGTCTGTCCATTGGACAACAATCAGTCGTACACTGCACAAATCTGGCCTTTATGGAAGAGTGGCAAGAAGAAAGCCATTTCTCAAAGATATCCATAAAAAGTCTCCTTTAAAGTTTGCCACAAGCCACCAAACATGCGGAAGAAGGTGCTCTGGTCAGATGAAACCAAAATTGAACTTTTTGGCCACAATGCAAAACGATATGTTTGGCGTAAAAGCAACACAGCTCATCACCCTGAATACACCATCCCCACTGTCAAACATGGTGGTGGCAGCATCATGGTTTGGGCCTGCTTTTCTTCAGCAGGGACAGGGAAGAGGGTTAAAATTGACGGGAAGATGGATGCAGCCAAATACAGGAACATTCTGGAAGAAAACCTGTAGGTATCTGCACAAGGCCTGAGACTGGGACGGAGATTTATCTTCCAACAGGACAATGATCCAAAACATAAAGCCAAATCTACAATGGAATGGTTCAAAAATAAACGTATCCAGGTGTTAGAATAGCCAAGTCAAAGTCCAGACCTGAATCCAATCGAGAATCTGTGGAAAGAGCTGAAGACTGCTGTTCACAAACACTCTCCATCCAACCTCACTGAGCTCGAGCTGTTTTGCAAGGAAGAATGGGCAAGAATGTCAGTCTCTCGATGTGCAAAACTGATAGAAACATACCCCAAGCGACTTGCAGCTGTAATTGGAGCAAAAGGTGGCACTACAAAGTATTAACGCAAGGGGGCCGAATAATATTGCACGCCCCACTTTTCAGTTTTTTATTTGTTAAAAAAGTTTAAATTATCCAATAAATGTTGTTCCACTTCACGATTGTGTCCCACTTGTTGTTGATTCTTGACAAAAAAATTAAATTTCATATCTTTATGTTTGAAGCCTGAAATGTGGCGAAAGGCTGCAAGATTCAAGGGGGCCGAATACTTTTGCAAGGCACTGTATATAAAAGAAAACAATGATTTTTACTTGTATACATGCAAACGTCTTAACATGTTTAATTAAATACTGTATTTTTCCTTTTTTTTTTAAATCGAAAAAACTCTGCGGTGGACTAAAGGCGCTTTATGCCTATCTTTCTCTCATCTCCATTAAAGTTGGTGAAGCAACACAACTGGACTTTACAAGGGAATAAACTGATTTGATCGTCCAGGAGGTTGAAGCGCAGAAAGTACGTTTTTACGAAACTATAAAGTCAGCTGGGATGGATACCAGCTCACATCTTACCCTGAAAGAGCTAAGGCGCTCCACAAAAGGGATGGATGGACAAATGTCTATTGATGGGGTCACTGAGATGAGGATGAAGGAGTAGACACAAATGTTTTTTTTATCAATTACGGAGAGCAATACGGTGACCCTTCTCTACTTTGCGGCTCAACTTTGATGTCTTCGGCGCATCGCAGATTTTTAAAATCTTTTTAAAAGCATCTTGTTATATGAATAAAAGAATTCTAAAAAATATTTATGTACACTTTTTTTTAATCCATGTATGTAAACTTACTCAAATGAGTGTATCATTTAAGTGAGTGAATGAATTTATAGTATGTATTATTTATATTGTTTTATGTACACAATGTTATTTTATTTACACGTTTTAGACTATTATTTAATGTTCTAATGATAACATGCATTTATGGAGTTTTATATCCCCTTATTGATATGATATATACGCAGAAAAATATATACTATGGTACCTTGGCATACGATCGCTTCAACACACGATCTTTTCGATATCCAACGTAAAATTTGTTTGTTTCTACATCCGACGACAAGCTCGAAATACGACGATTTATGACAGCGCCACAGTTTCTTTGTTTTGCCACAAGACGGACGCACGGCAGATTTTCTTGTGAGAGAAATCAACACAGGTTTCAAAAGGTTAGTGCTGGTGGTCAAAAATGAAAAAAGTGATGCTTACCATTGAAATGAAGATGGAAATGATAGAAAAATATGAGCGTGGTGAGCGCACCCGTGAATGGGCTCGACAATACGGCCGTAGAACGTCTACAGTCTCGACGGTCTTCCCTAGACCTCCGTTCACCAGTCTTTATATGTTAAAGTGCCTATGACAGCAAAAAGTATGTTTATTTCATATTTCACGCTGTATTTTATGCTCCTGAATTAAATGGACCGCTTGGCTGTGTGTGGAAGCGATCGATATATTTATTCCATTTTTTTAATACTACGCCATGAAAATGAGTGACTTCCTGGATTGACGAAGAATGTGAAAGTGACGTCAGCGGGATAAACATCTTCAGTTTACAGTCAATACTACAGTATGCAGAACGACTGCGGATTCAGTTGATTTTGCGGATTATTTTGTTTATTTTTCACATCACGCCAGCCCGTTGTGCTCCAGGCTTTTGTTGCTGCACCAAAGACAGGTGTGTGAGCCTTTTTGGGTTTCAAAAAGATTCTGTTCACCACGGATAACGGCCAAAACAAGTCTGACAACTGTGGGACCATTGAGTGGTGAGTAAGCTACGTGTTTTATATTATGTCAAATACTGGGATTATGGCACATGTTTTAAAAAGGAGATGGCTTGCATTTTTTGATTGAAAATACACCCTGCCCACCGGGAATGCCGCATGGCCTACGACTGGCGGCGTGTTCCCATACCATGGTCACCGGCCAATAAAGGTGTGCCCGCCAAGAATGCGCCTTTCTCGGCTTGGCCACGAGCAGCACCATGCTCTGACTTCGGCCAGTTTGTCCACCGAGAATGGGCTATTCGTTCCCGGTGACGAGCACTGCCGTGGCTGCAGCAAAACAACACTCTTTCCTCCGTCTCCGAAGCCGGGGCAGGGAAATGACAAAAGTCGGACGAACTCCGGCGGCATAAAATATCGTTCAGGAGAGGAAGAAGTTGCAGTTTTGATTATGGACTAATTTTGATCTGTCCTACAGAATAAATGCATTTTTAATATTTCATATTCCATTTAGCACAAGACTTACTTGTCATGACCATACAATTTATTTAGCAATTGGGGAAAAACACTTAGATTAATAGAATATCCTGTAAAAATATTGGAGAGATTGAAACAATCATGAAATTTTTCGCCTCTTCGTCGTGTTTTCCTCGTTCTGAATCTTCTCCCCTCAATGGGCTGAATTCCAAATCTGATGAAATCGTGACACTGCTGACGTCATCATCCAGCTGGGGACGATCGAGCGCTATAATGACAGGTGGGTCTTAACGGCAGATTAAAAGAGTAACATCTCGTCATCTGCGCTTTGCCAAATTGTTTTATATAGTGAAATCGTCTCAAAGTATGATTCTAATTCACATAAACAATGCTATTTAAGATTTTTTTTATGCTGTCACAGGCACTTTAAAGTGACACTTACTGTATTATTGTGGTAACATCACCAAAGAAATTGCCAGCTTCGTCAATTCAATTCAGTTCAATTTTATTTGTATAGCCCTGGATAACAACAACGTTGTCTCAAAGGGCTTTGAAGAGGCAATATGATACACAATCAGAAACAGCAAATGAAGCAACAAAGATGAATAAATAAATTCAAGTCCTGGGTATCCCCCATCCTTAGACCCTCCATGTCGGCAAGGAAAAACTCCAAAAACTCCAGAGTCTTTGGGAGAAAATGAGAAACCTTGGGGAGTACCACAGTCAGGAGAGATCCACTCCCAGGACGGATAGACAGGAAGCCCCAGGACAGCTAATGGGAATTAGCAGGCGAAGTTATAGCCCGTAAAGATGCAGTGGAGTAAAGGAACAGGAAGAGGTCCATCTAGCCAGATGAGACGGGGGTAGCAACGAGGACGTCCATCCAGCCAGGGATCCGGACAGTCAGGAGGCTGCAGCTGAAACGCATTAATGGTCTTAAATGTAAGAAGGAGGATTTTAAATTTAATTCTAAACTGGACTGGAAGCCAGACAAGGGCCTGGAGCACAGGGGTGATGTGCTCTCTTCTATTGGTTCCTGTTAAAAGTCTTGCTGCTGCGTTTTGGACAAGCTGAAGACCTTTTAGAGAAGTTTTAGGACAAGCTGCAAGTAGGGAGTTACTGTAATCCAATCTCGATGTAACGAGCGCATGAATTAATTTTTCTGCATCGCTTTTAGATAAAATATTTCTAATTTTGGCTATGTTGCGCAGGCGAAAGAATGCCGTTCTGCAGGTTTGTTTAATGTGAGCTTTAAACGATAAGTCAGGGTCGAATAAAACTCCTAGGTTTTTAACTGTGGTGCTGGAGGCTACACTCGTCAGGTTTTTAATCTTTTATTTCAGAAATTATGCCTACTGTCCGCCACAGTTGACGCCAACAACAAAACATTAAAATAGAAAATTAATTAATCTTAATTAATCGCAATTAATCGCAATTCAAACCATCTATAAAATATGCCATATTTTTCTGTAAATTATATATATATTCTGTAAAATAAATTGTTGGAATGGAAAGATAAGACACAAGATGGATATATACATTCAACATACGGTACATAAGGACTGTAGTGGGCATTTCACTCTACTGTCATTTAAATCTGTCTATGCTGTCCTCACTCCGAAGCGTCTACTTTTCAAAAGCTAGTCAGCTAGTGAACGACGCCTTAATAACCAGACTTCTTCCTTTTTCATCTTATTTATTAATAAAATGGCATCAAACCATTGTCCTCTTTAGACCGTCGTAAAACTACAAAAAAAAGTACACAAGCATTGCATTAGCAACAACATTAGCTTAGCACGCTATACAGGTTCACTAAACATAAACAAAAAGCGTCTCATACAAAAAATATAACATTTTGCTTACTAACATAATATGTACATTCTTTAAAACAACCATACTTACGGACAAATCTTGTCCAAGGATGATATAAGCACAACATTACAACGTAGGCATCAGCCCGAGACGTCGTGCAGCCATATTGAACTGGCAAGAAAACAATAAACCATGTCGCAAAGCGACCACAAGAGTTCGCTGTTAGACAGCACAAAAAGCCTTGCTGTAAAACTTACCAAAAGGCAGAATATTGTCTGAGCGGGACATGTGCGTTAATTGCGTCAAATATTTTAACGTGATTAATTAAAAAAATTAATTACCGCGCATTAATGCGATAATTTTGACAGCCCTAATAATAACAATAAATAATAATAACACTATTGTGTCAATCAGCTGAATAGGACAGGTAAAAGAAAAAAAAAAAATAGAAATAAAGCTTTCATCAGCAGGTCCTGTTTTTATTGTTTTTTAACCATTAAAAGCTGTCAACATTTAATTTGGACTATCAAACACAGAGTGGATTCAAGTGAAATAATCCATTGTCGCAAAACACATACGTATGCAGTATCTTTTTATGAAAATATTTTTTAGGTAGTTATTTAGTAGTTTAGGCTAGTTGAGTACTTCCACTACAGTAAATCGGAACTATTTCAATTTAACAGTCAGACATTGAGATGTGCACAAATGTCTACATGTGCGAGGGATTTCAGTCACTAAACTAAAGTCAGACACACAAATGCACACAGTCACACCTTTTACAGTCGAAACCTGGCAGAGATCGGATGTGCCTATGCGTCTTTGGCAAAACTGTAGAATTTCTCATCTCTCGCTGCCAAAAGACTTTGTTAGTATGCCAGAGGTTTAGCACATCTTAAATCTCTCTGCCTGTCCTGCTCTGACAGCGTGTACTGTGATGTTTAATTAGGAATAATAGTTTCTAATATTCCTTCAATTAGGGCGGCCTCCTGCTTGTCAGGGGATTTGAATTAAGTGAAAGAAATGCAGGATAAAAGGAAGGAAACTGGAATAAAATGACGGCAGTAGTTTTGCCAAGTCAGTGCACCCATAGGGTTATCCATTTTAGCAGATAAACTGGCAATGCTTATGGGTTTCTGACTAGTTTATTTAATCATTTCTCCTGGGAGCTCAGAAATTAAAGCAAGCCTGAAAGTCCACAATTAAAAAATATGTGTCCAATGAGGAAATGTACAAAGGGAATTGGAGAAAAAAAAAAACATCTGCGAATAATATTGTTCCTTTTGATGCATCAATCCCTGCAGAGCTTGTTGGTGAACTTCATTGTTCAAAAATTTGCAAAAGCAGAAACGTGTTGTAAAAATTCCCTAAACATGTGCCCATACGTTGTCAACATTTTTGCCGCAAAACCATGCAAAATCCTTCTAGTGGTTATCCGTGGTCTATTTCCATATGTTTCACAAAAGAATATGTTGTTTTATTAGCTTACTGTGAAGTAATGGATGTACCATTTACCGTAATTTTTGGACTATAAGGTGCACCAGACTATAAGCCGGCACCCACCAAATTTGACACGAAAACAGCATTTGTTCATAGATAAGCTACACTGGACTATAACCCGTAGCTGTCTTCATTGTATTATGGGATATTTAGACCAAAAGTTATAACCCGGTAACATTTTATTAGACAGCAGCATCAGACTGACATAAGAACAAATGAACCACAATGAAGATTCATTTGGCCATCACTGCTCCCTTGGGGAACACAGTCAACCTTTGCTGCCACCTGCTGTCAACACTGTTGTCGTCCAACATGCCTCCTAGCATGCATTGCAGCACTACAAATGTAAATCAAAATCAAAATTAATGTTCTGTGCTTATTTTTTCAATTATTGTTCCAGTTGTTTCATTAATTGCTAGTTATGGTATATTGGTAGCACATTTGACAGTGGCGCCATTAGACTGTCATAAGACTATCTTAATTACAAAAAAATACAACATGCCACTGCAATGAGCATTGAAAAATGCTTATGACAGATGTCATTTTGTGTCATCTGGCAAATTACAGTGGGGAGAACAAGTATTTGATACACTACCGATTTTGCTGGTTTTCCCACTTGCAAGCCATGTAGAGGTCTGTAATTTGTATCATAAGTTCTCTTCAACTTTGAGGGACGGAATCTAATACAAAAATCCAGAAAATCACATTGTATAATTTTTAAATAATAACTTTGTATTTAACTGCATGAAATAAGTATTTGATACATTATCAACTAGTAATTATTTCGGCTCTTAGTTCTTTTTTAAGAACCCCTCCTGTTCTCCACTCATTACCGGAAGTAACTGCGCCTGTTTGAACTTGTTACCTGTATAAAAGACACCTGTTCACATGCTCAAACAAACAAACTCCAACCTCTCCACAATGGCCAAGACCAAAGAGTTGTGTAAGGACATCAGGGACTAAAATAATAGACCTGCACAAGGCTGGGATGGGCTACAGGAAAATAATCAAGCAGCTTGGTGAGAAGGTAACAACTGTTGGAGCGATTATTAGAAAATGGAAGAAGTTCAAGTTGACGTCAATCGGCCTTGTTCTGGGGCTCCATGCGAGATCTCACCTCGTGGGGCATCACTGATCATGAGGAAGGTGAGGGATCAGCCCAGAACTACACGGCAGGACCTGGTCAATGACCCGAAGAGAGCTGGAACCACAGTCTCGAAGAAAACCATCGGAAACACATTACGCCGTCATGGATTAAAATCCTCCAGCTCACGCAAGGTCCCGCTGCTGAAGCCAGTGCATGTCCAGACACGTCTGAAGTTTGCCACTGACCATCTGGATGATCCAGAGGAGCAATGGGAGAAGGTCATGTGGTCGGATGAGACCAAAATTGAACTTTTTGGTCTAAACTCGGCTCGTCGTGTTTGGGGGAAAAAGAAGGATGAGTACAACCCCAAGAACACCATCCCAACCGTGAAACATGGAGGAGGAAACATCATTTTTTTGGGGCTGCTTCTCTGCCAAGGGTACAGGACGACTGCACTGTATTGAGGGGAGGATGGATGGGGCTGTGTATCGCCAGATCTTGGCTGACAACCTCCTTCCTTCAGTGAGAGCCCTGAAGATGGGTCGTGGCTGGGTCTTCCAGCATGACAACGACCCAAAGCACACAGCCAAGGCAACTAAAGAGTGGCTCCGTAAGAAGCATCTTAAGGTCCTGGAGTGGCCTAGCCAGTCACCAGATCTGAACCCGATAGAAAATCTATGGTGGGAGCTGAAAGTCCGTGTTGCCTGGCAGCAGCACTGAAACCTGAAGGCTCTGGAGAAGATCTGCATGGAGGAGTGGGCCAAAATCCCTGCTGCAGTGTGTACAAACCTTGTCAAGGACTACAGGAAACGTTTGGTATCTGTAATAGCAAACAAAGGTTTCTATACCAAATATTAAGTTCGATTTTTGTGATGTATCAAATACTTATTTCATGTAATTAAATGCAAATTTATTATTTAAAAATCTTACAACGTGATTTTCTGTTTTTTTGTATTCGATTCCGTCCCTCACAGTTGAAGAGAACTTGAGATACAAATTATAGACTTCTACATGCTTTGCAAGTGGGAAAACCAGCAAAATCGGCAGTGTATCAAAATACTTGTTCTCCCCACTGTATGTCACTTTTGAATGGATGTAAAAGATCTAAGCCGGACATAAATGGAGTTAGTGACATAATTTCCCGGATCACACTTAAAGACATCTTGTCAGGGACGCGGGCAGGCAGGCAGGTTGTGTGGACCCAATTGCAGGGAAACAAAAGCGGCAAGGCAGGTGAACTCAAAAAACGTTTAATGATATCTAACAAAAACACAAAGTACAACTGAAAGCACTGAGGATCAAAAGGGCAAGATTCAAACAAAACTTACTTAAATCGGAGGGACTGGTACACGAGGGCTTGGACCGGACTTGAAATTGACGTAGACATATACATCGACAATGACGCAACAAGGAGTGAACAGAAAATGGGAGCTTATATACACACACGCAGACAATGGGTGACGAAACAACAAGGAACAGGTGAGCACAGGAGGATAGACTAGGAGAAGGCACATCAGGTGAAATCAATGGGCAATCACAGGGACAAGTCACACTAGGAGAAAACAAACACAAAACCTAACACATCTGCCATGAGCATTCATTAATGCCCATGATGGTGTCATGTCATAATTATGACGGTCTTATAGCAGTCTTATGATGTCGCTGTCAAATATAGTGTTACCTGTTACCCAAAATAGATCAACAAATAAGCCGTACTAGAATATAAGCCGCAGGATTCAAAATGAGGGGAAAAAAATAGCGGCTTATAGTCCAAAAATTACGGTACAAGAGTTGTCCGATAATGACTTTTTTATCGATAACCGATATCCAGATATTGTCAAACTCCAAAAATTCTATACCAATATCAAACTGATACCAATATACAGTATGCGGTCATATATGATTTAATAATGATAAATTTAACCTCCTAACCTAACCTCTATATTCAATTTGAAGGCATCATGTAAATTGCTCCAAAAGCCGATAATGAAAAACTGATGTCGGTATTATTCAGTATCATTTTAAAATGTTTTCATCAGCCGATATGATTGGCAACCAGATAATATCATACAACTCTGCTACTTACCTTTTACAAATAATTTGTACAATATTATGGTACAACAGTTTCTATTGGTTGGGAAAATCCAAATGTGCTGATAAAAGTGGCAGAACTGCTATCAATGCAACGCTCTAATTTCCGTATCTTTATTGGGTCACTGAGGGCTTTGTCCCTGTAAATAGGACTGCACACACATGTATACACACCCTGTCCGCTAATGTCTTCAGCAACAACTGAGGAACAAACAAATGAAAGAAAGATCCCCCCCGAACAGATTTATCAACCCACTGAGAGAGAGAAAGGACAGTGCGATTGTGTAATTATGTTTGAGTGTGACCTACTTTAAAGGAAGTCCCAATGCATAACAGAGCCCAAACTGAGCCAGATACATAATAGCACGACAACATTTATTCATTCATTCATCTCCTGTTACGCTCATCCTAGCACAACAACATACAATTTTTTAGTTCTTGAACACTTTTTATTGAAATGTGAAAAGTGAAACATCACATAAAATGATTTCTGCTTTCTCAATATAGTAAACTCTCATGTCACAAACCAAGTGATTTTTGCCATTTAGATGGGTGGAATTATAAGACCTATTTTCTCGTCCAGAAATAAGTGAGTCAACCTTAGTTTTTTGCTTTGTTTGGTTTAGTTTGGTTTGGTTATTAATATGTAGAGGACGACCATAAATAGACCCCCCCCCCCAAAAAAAGAACCCATAAAAAGGATTTTTGATCAGGCATCTGAGTGGGCAACTGTAGGAACCCGGAAGGACTCTGCTGCAGTTTGAAGGCAGGCTGTTACAAGAAGCGTCAGGCTTGCCTGTTTTGTAAAAATTGTCAGATTTTTAAAAATCTTGCATGAGAGAATATAATTCTTTTGCCGTTTTAAGGTGTTTACAGAGTGATTCGTACACTCTAGATGTAACTCGTAGCATAGCATTTGTGTTAGCATTAGCGTTAGCTTTAGCATGGCGAGCATTCTCCTGCACTCACTCTCACTTGTTTACATTTTGTCATGATGTCCTGATGGATTGAATTATTTGAAAATAATGTACTGTTCATGCTGAGTGTGTATAATCATAAAAGGAAGCAAGGGCGTGGGTTTGGTCTCGATATTGGTAGGGACGATGTAACAGCATATCCTGCATGTACACTTTTTGCTGAGGACGGGAAATTACTAAAACCAAACAGATTGGGTGAACGGGGGTCATTTCTCACGAATATAAATCTGATTAATTGATAGGCAAAATGATCAATGCAAAATAAATCTGTATTGATTCATACCAACTTTCAAAATTCAAATTTATAACGTCTTAATCTGATCATTTTTCTTAAATGTAGTGGAATAATTTTCACCATCTTGTTTTGAGTGCTAAAGACTAGTTAACAGATTATTACGTCAGAGTATTCCACTTAAAGTAAGTAAATATTACTATTTGTTCTTATTAAGCCCATAAAAAAGTTGTTCATTTTTCACCTAAATCCAGAAAAATTTGCTTTCAAATAATGTTTTGAGCAATATCTATTCTTGAAATAAGAACATGTCTGACAAACAAGCTGTTATTGTAAAGATTGAACATACTAACCTTTTGCTTAAAATAAGTCTGTTAAGCTTATTTTCAGATAGCTTTTTTTTTTTTTTCTTATTTCAAGAAATCTGAGTAAAATTTACTTGAAGCACTGGCAGATCATTTAACTTCATTCTAATAGATTTACACTAAAACAAGGGAATTTAACTTATTTTAAGGACGTGTGTTTTTGCAGTGCATATGTGTTGGTTCAGCTTATACATAGTTTGATTCAAACCTTTGTTTTCAAAACTACTAAAGAAACATTTTGAAACAATATAAATGTCTGGATTTTATTAGCTAATTTAAATAGCAATATTTGAACATAAATTTAATAAAAACGAAAATTGGGGAGAAGGGGTAAACCTCGGTTCACTACATTTCTCACAGTTTAATTAACGCTAACAGTAGACAACATACAGGAGGATATTTCTCACAAAGCAGCTTCCTACTCGAGTTCGGGAAATTCACACAGATTATTGTTATGGTAACTCTGAAGCAGGTCGAACTTTCAGTAGCAAAATAAGTGGTTACTTACAGTGGCTGCTTCTAGTGGAAAAAAAAAAACTAATATTCCTCCTCTTCGAAGGTGGCGGAGGCGGAATGTTGTATTTGTGTTGGGACTCCGGCTGTGATTGTGTGTGTGAGTGTGGGGAGAGGGTCAAGTCATCAGCCAATCAAATGTGTGTTTGAGGGGAAAAAATGGACCGGCACATTCAGCAAGTCAATGTAAGTCTGAACATAATGAAAGTACTTCGCGTAATAATGGTAGGGTCAATTCTATCCTTACGACATATGGGAAGAAAATCTAAACGACCTATATAACTGAAGTCCTTATATAATGCAAGTAAGGTTGCTTAAAAGTGGTGGGGACAATTTGACCATCCTGGAAAGTTGGTGGTGTTATGTCCGTACCGTTCCTGTGCAAACCTACGCCCTTGAAAACAAGTGCTGCGTTCTTTGGTTTGGTAGCGCAAGATCCAATTAATCGTTTAAGTCTCAGTTCATCATTATAAATTTGAAGCTGTTGAAGCTATTTTTTTATTTGCCTTTCATAATCTACTGTATGTGCTTTTTTAACAAAGTACATCGGCCTTAAATATTGGCTTACAAAATATGCTTTATGTTTCGACTATCGGCTAAGAAAATTTTTAGATATCGGTATCGGCATTTGAAAATCCTATATTAGTCGACCTTTATTTATACGTACTATCCTAACCTGTCAGGTTCAAATAATGTTTAATGAACTTCCAAAATAATGTTTTGCAATCCAGAGTTGCTTATTCACCAATATTTACTTGATGTATGCCTTGATATTGTATGGCAGTCTGAACAAATTGGATTTAGCAACTCACCTAGAGTTAGCAGTGATCCATTCACCACTACACACGATCGGCAGTAGAAAATGGTTGGATGAATGGCGCTAATTTAACATCATCATCATTTCAGAAAATGTCCAAAGGCATTGTAAATTTAGACAGAAAAATTAATTCTCCCTACCCATCTGTCCATTGAACTTCCAATCACCCATCCATCCATTCATACACTATTTCAAGCCATTAACCCATTCATGAATTTATTATTCACCATCAATCAATGAATTTTCCCATCACTTCCATGTTTGTGTACACCGTCTTCTTTTGATCATCCATATTTTTTCAAATTCAACCGTTTTTCAACCTTGTCTTTGTTGGCTCAAGTCATTTTTCTGTTTTCCATTTTTGTAGGAAGCAGTACGATAAGAGTGGAAGCCTCTAAACCCAAGTCAGATGGGATCTCTTGATGTTATACAACATGGATTGATGTCCATATGTGGACTGATATTAGTTAAGCTATTTTTGTTCTCCTTTTGCTCTTCTACGACCATCCCCAATACTTTCAGACTGTACTCCATTCAGTGCCATCCATGTTCAAACAATCTTCCCATAAAGTCATTTTGTCTTGTCCTTCAGTTTTCCCCAATTTTTCCTGTTACTCTACCTCCTGCCAACTGTTTCTGCTCCCTCCTTTGTCTCTTCCCCATTATACATATTCATAAATTTACAACATTCCCATCGAACAGCATTTAATCTGTCTGCATTAGTTTGTGTGTTTTCATTCCTTAACTTGACACACACACACATGCACGCTTTTCACGCATGCACACACTCTTCCTTACAAACATCTAGCAACTGACAGATGGGGCCCGCAGCCAAAAAAGCAGCAGCAACACAACAAAAATAAAAATGTACATGCATGCCAGTGGAATATATTTAAAGGCAAGAGGAGGTGGAGGAGTAAGGATTAGTGGAGGGGAGTCACTCCTCCTTAACTGCACCTTCTCTTTCGCCCCTTTTGATGCCTTTCTTAGTTACTGCCCAAAATCTGGTTGTAATTGTCCTTGTTCCTCATGTAACTTGTCAAAACAATTATCATCATTTATACAGAGTAGGTTTAACCCTGTAAATTCAGTGGGTAACAGTCAGGCCCTGAAATTTATTTAAATTCTTAAGACTGTACTTTGACTTCAAAATGATATTGACAGGACATGGGGCGCGGGCCGATTAATAGGGGGCCTGCATTGTTGGCGTGGCCATCAAAGCTGACCGAGTGGAATCACAGACAAACAAATTCTGGTTGAAAATTCTTATGAATAAATGCTTAAATCCCTGAATTCTTTATTATTTATAGATATGGACATAAAAGTCATATGGTCTAAATAAAAAAAATAAAAAAATAAAAAAAAACCTGCGGTTAGCATTTATTTTACGTAAATACGTCGAAGTACGATGCTAGTCTGTTAGTCAATGTGGCGGCTGCCTCATCCAAACAGAGCTTTTCCGGTGAAAATTCTTGTGAATAAATGCTTAAATCCCTGAATACTTTATAGATATGGACGTAAAACAGTCTCGATTCTTAGTTAAAAGCAAAAAAAAAAAACGTGAAGTTAGCATTTATTGTACGTAAATATATCGAAGTACGAAGCTAGTCTGTCCGTCTATGTGGCGGCCGCCATACGAAAGCGGAGCTTTTCCGGTGAAAATTCTTGTGAATAAATGTTTCAATCCCTGAATTCTTTATAAATATGGACGTAAAACAGTTTCGATTCTTGGTTAAAAGCAAAAAAAAAACATGCAGTTAGCATTTATTTTCAAAATATGTCAAAGTACGATGGTAGTCTGTTAGTCAATTTGTATGTAAACAGAGCTTTACCTGGCGGCTGCCTTATCTAAATAGCTTATCCGGTGAAAATTCTTGTGAATAAATGCATAAATCCCCGAATTCTTTATAAATATGAACAATAAACAGTCTTGATTCTTGGTTAAAAGCAAATTAAAAAAACGTGCAGTTAGCATCAATTTTACATAAATATGTCAAAGTACGATGCTAGTCTGTCAGTCAATTTGGCGGCCGCCATTTGTAAACAGCTTTACCTGTGAAAATTCTTGTTAATAAATGCTTAAATCCCTGAATACCTTATAGATATGGATGTAAAAAGGTCTCTATTCTTGGTTAAAAAAAAAAAAAAAAAGTGCAGTTAGCATTTATTTTACGTAAATTAGTCGATGTACGATGCTAGTCTGTCAGTCAATGTGGCGGCTGCCATATGTAAACAGAGCTTTACTGGTTAAAATTCTTGTTAATAAATGCTTAAATCCCTGAATTCTTATAGATATAGTTGTAAAAAAGTCTCGCTTCTGGGTTAAAAGCAAAAAAAAAAAAAAACGTGCAGTTAGCATTTATTTTATGTAAATATGTTGAAGTACGATGCTAGTCTGTCAGTCAATGTGGCGGCCGCCATATGAAAACAGAGCTTTTCCGGTCAAAATTCTTGTGAATAAATGCTTAAATCCCCAAATTCTTTATAAGTATGGACGTAAAACAGTTTCGATTCTTGGTTAAAAGCAAAAAAAAAACAAAACAAAAAACAAAAAAAGGAACGTGCTGTTAGCATTTATTTTACGTAAATATGTCAAAGTACGATGCTAGTCTGTCAGTCAATGTGGCGGCCGCATTATCTAAACAGCTTGTCCGGTGAAAATTATTGTGAATAAATGCATAAATCCCCAAATTCTTTATAAATATGAGCATAAAACAGTCTTGATTCTTGGTTAAAAGCAAATAAAAAATAAACGTGCAGTTAGCATCAATTTTACATATATACTGTATGTCAAAGTACGATACTAGTCTGTCAGTCAATTTGGCGGCCGCCATATGTAAATAGAGCTTTAACTGTGAAAATTCTTGTTAATAAATGCTTAAATCCCTGAATACTTTTTACTAGATATGGACGTAAAACAGTCTCGATTCTTGGTTAAAAGCAAAAAAAAAAAAAAAAAAAAAGAAAAAAAGAAGTGCTGTTAGCATTTATTTTACGTAAATATGTCAAAGTACGACGCTAGTCTGTCAGTCAATTTGGCGGCCGCCATATGTAAACAGAGCTTTTCCGGCAAAAATTCTTGTGAATAAATGCTTAAATCCCTGAATACTTTATAGATATGGACGTAAAACAGTCTCGATTCTTGGTTAAAAGCAAAAAAACATGCAGTTAGCATTAATTTTACGTAAATATGTCAAAGTATGATGCTAGTCTGTCAGTCAATTTGGCGGGCCCAATATGTAAACAGAGCTTTACCGGTGAAAATTATTGTTAATAAATGCTTAAATCCCTGAATTCTTCATAGATATGGATGCAAAAAAGTATCGATTCTTGGTTAAAAAAAAAAAAAAAAAAAACGTGCAGTAAGCATTTATTTCACATAAATTTGTCAATGTACGATGCTAGTCTGTCAGTCAATGTGGCAGCCGCCATATGAAAACAGAGCTTTTCCGGTGAAAATTCTTGTGAATAAATGCTTAAATCCCCGAATTCTCTATCAATATGGGCGTAAAACAGTCTTGATTCTTGGTTAAAAGCAAAAAAAAAACAAACAAAAAAAAACCGTGCAGTTAGCATCTATTTTACATAAATATGTCAAAGTACGATATCTGGTCTGTCAGTCGATGTGGCGGTCGCCTTACAACAAACAGCTTTTGCGAAAAAAAAAAAAAAAAAAAAAAAACTTGAATCCTCGTGCTTTTTCAACATAAATCCAGCATTGGACCGCTGCATGCGTTGCTGCGACCAACTGCGAATAGCGAAAGCGGATTGTGGGATGGCCCCCTCCTTGAAGGCGTGGCGCAGTGAAGATCGAATCTGGTCTATGGACTGTACAAGACATACATTCATACTGAATACTGCTTATTATCACCAGGGTAGTGGTGGGTTTACTGTTGACTTTGGGAAAGAGGTAGGGTACACCCTGGATTGGTCGCAATAGAGCACACATACTGTAGACAAACAACCTTTTACTTAGAGTAATGAATTAACCTAACATGCCATTTTTTGGATTGCACTTAAATATCATTTACTATCTAAAATTTAAAATGTGTCAAAATCATTGTTTGTATTAAAATGTTTCATAATAACAGTGAGAATATAAGAGAATATCTGAATCATCATAATTTTTTCAATAATTAGTCTCATAAGATTCTTATTTGTTGTGAAATACAGTGAGGTTTTGTGTATGCAGAAAAGGAAAGAACAAATAATGTAATTAAAAGTCTTCCTTAGCCTTGCTGGAAGGAGGGAGGAGCATGATAAGCAAGAGAGCGAGAGAATGAAAAGGAGGGAACGTGGAGGGAAGACAAATCCAGCACAGCAGACCAGAAGTAGGCTGATCCCAAGGGGGCACTGTTTGTCCTTGCAAAACTACATGGACACGTAGCCATGTGTCTGCCAATTCAGAAGACATGAGATTTTAAAGTAAACACTTACTTTATTTTAATGCAGGCATTTCATCTAAAAACAATAAGAGAAATACCATAACTCATTATAGGACGGTTGCAGAAAAAAATTAATTCTCAAAAGCAAAACAACAGAACCCGAAGAAGAAACGCAAAGAAAATCATTATGGGTTTTGGGTATGTTTGGAAAATGTTTGTTTCCAATTCCAAACTATAATGGTGTTAGATCAGTAGACACCTCTAGTAGAGGTGAGAAACCCTTGGTTGGTTTGCCATACATAATTATTATTTATTTTGTTTCATTATTATTCATCAATGATAAAGTAATTTTCCAATATTTTACACAGCTTTATGCATAAACTGCGGAAAGAGAGTATGTTACATACAGTGTTGTCACTAATGCGGTATTAAGTAACGCGTTATTGTAATTTGATTACTTTCTTTCAGTAACGAGCAATCTAACACGTTCATTTTTCCAAACCAGTAATCTGATTAAAGTTTCCTGAGTGTCTGCGTGATACTATTTTGTTATTGCCTCATAATGTATGGAGAAAGAAGAATTTCGTGGTCATGTACAAAGAGCATTTTGAATGGAAAATGTTAGAAAGGTTCCCACTACGCATTTTTTTCCCATGGTAACCGCTCATAGTTACTTCCGACGCAAGATGCCGCCAGATATCATTGAAGCGATGTTCTGTCATGACAGATCTCAGCTACTCTCAAGTTTAACCAGGGGTGAAAGTGGGCCAGAACGGTCAGGAACGCAGTTCCGGTATAAGATTCAGGCCCAGAACGCAGTTCCGGTATAAGATTCAGAGCCGGAATGCAGTTCCGGTAAACGGTGCTTTGATTCCGAAAATATGACAGCAACTGTCAAAATGCTATGTAAAAAAAAATGCCAAGCTTCCACACATGCATTTCAGCTCCAAGAAGAAAACAATCTAACAACATCAGATTTATAAACACAAGTGTAAACAGCAAACATAATAAAGTGCTTGCGTAGCGTAATCCGTTTCCACCAATATTCATTATTGATTTTATTCCACGGACGGCATGGAGGTTTCCCCATCTGCTGCAGTTATCTGAGTCTGACGATGATGAGCCACGTCAATGTGCTAATGCACGCAGCAAAGCAAAACGGTTGGATTCATTTATCCGTTCATTTGGCTGACATACTGACATGTGAACAGCAGAGATGATTAGCTCTGATTGGTTCAAATGTGCAAAAAAAAAAAAAAAAAAGCTTGTTGAATTGATGCGACAAAAAAGGGCAATGCAACATAAAATGGATCAAATCTTTAAGAGCAACGAAAGAGATGAGGAGGCTTATTCATCATATTCAGTTTTATTTACTCTGTTGGGGAGGTTCAGAACATCTTAGCTGTCAATGTGCACTTTGGACTTATATTTGTTTATTTATGTTAGGCTACTTATTCATTTCCTTAAGATTTAAAAAGAGTCAATGTTTGCGCAATCTTCAAAATATATTCTTTTTCACTCTGCATAATATAAGTCATTTGTACTTATTTTTCTGAATGTATGTTACTTATATCTTTATCATTTAAAAAAAGTAAAGGTTTACATTAACCTCCATTTTAATATATATCCTATGTTCTTAAGTAGTTAAAATTGAGATTCTGCATTTAGCATGTGTGGAAATGAGGGAAAATAAAAGTTAGGAGAGTGTTAACTTTTATTTTGCAAACCATTAAAAAAATACAATTTTTAATGAAAATCAGGTTTTGTATGTGTTATAAAAATAACTGTGCTAAAACAGTTTTCTTTGCATTTCTGTAGTTAAAGAGGTTTGACCCCCCCAAAAAAAAATACAAATAAAAAATAAAAAAAAATTCTGGCTCCGTGGCGACCTTCACGTTGGGGAGTTCCGGCAAGAAATCCTAGCCACTTTCACCCCTGAGTTTAACCAGTTTGCGTTATTTAATTGGTATGTTTTTCCTTATTCAGATTTGTTTCAAGATTACAGTTACAGTTAGACCTCACTTTGATGGTTAATGCAGTTATTGCAATTTTCTTGTACTATCACAAGATCCGTTTATTTACATTTCAAAAACGAGAAGCCATTCATTTATGAATGTGATTGCACTTTAGTTTACATATTTAAATGTTCAGATTTTAAGATTTGAATGAGGCAAAATAACATGCTTTTTCTTTCAAATATATTGTTATAATCATGTTTCAGATGTACTGTAATTATTTTCTGTATAAAAATTAATTTGGTGTTCAAAAAGTCTTTTTTCAAACTTGAGTCTTGAAAAAGAGGGGGTTGTCTTATAATCAGGGCAGTCTTATATTCGGGCCAATACGGTATTGCACTGTGAAATTCATTTGTGTGTTGTTGAATATTGTGCAGTCAATTTGCATGGTTTTACATTGGCACTGATATGCTGTTAAACTGACTCCTAAACCTTGCCCGAAGTTGGTGGTTGAAATCAACTCCATCAACTAATCAACTAATTAAACTGCGCTAACTCGAAGATTAAGCCTTATGTGAAATCTTCCCCTTTAAATTCAATTATCGAAAGTCAGTTACATGCAATAACATTTTTGTTTTCATTCTCATGTTGAGGCAGCAGAGAGAGAAAAAATAGTAAAAAGTAACTGATGAATTACTTTTAAAGTTACTGAGTTACTTTGATAGGTAATTAGTAAAGTAACTAGATTACTTTTTTGAGGCGTAATCAGCAATTAGTAATCAAAATGACTTTTTCAAGTAATTTGTGACAACACTGGTTATATATGTAGTTTTTTATTTGATTGCAATTGCAACTGCTAGTTAAATCGTTCTTAAAATGGTATGTTTTGACATTGGTCACAGTGTGACCTCACACTGTGCCTTATTATGCAAGTACAGTACATACTCTGTTGATTATTCCACTATGCACTAATATAGGGGACGCTGAACAGTCAGAAAAGCTGTCTGGAGGTTACCACTTCTTTGTGCTAAAATGTACCGCATTAAGCATGCAGTATTTAAATAAAGCATTGCTTAAAGTCATACATGTGCTGGTGTTTAGTACAATTCTTTTTTTTTTTTGCACGACCAGTTTCTGTTATTATCACTTTTTACCCCTAAACCAGTCCTTCTCAATTATTTTCTATGCCCCACCTTTGCCTGAATTAAAAAAAAAGTCACATCCAAACTGTAGAAATACACCGTTACCTTTTTTGATACTGAAAAATAAAATGCAATAAAACCAATCAATAATAATACATTCAAAAATTAATTAGCAGCATTAACTTATAAAGAAAACATGCCACACAATTTGACCGAAAAAACAAAAATGGAACAAAAACGACAGGGTCATTGGACAGAGGGAGAGTTTTTATTTTTATTTTTGCTACAGGCAGTATCAGCTCCTTTGCGTGGGGTTGTTTTACACCGATAATTCTAACAGCGCTCCCGCTAGTTTACTAATGTAAAACTGACAAAGAGGGATGATTGTTGGCTATATTCAGCACGTTTTCGCCGAAAAACAATCAAGCGACTTATCAATGTGATCGGGGTCTAATGTCTTTAAGTGATGTCTTAATTGATTTAGCTTCCTGCCGTCTACTGCAAACAGTTTTGGACACAGTAAACAGACTTGTCTTTCCGTGCCTCCTACTGTATTAAAAGTCAAAGCAAAATGCCAAACACTACATTCGCTTTGTCACATATCCGTCTAGCTCTTCATATCTCCAGTGCTTTTTGATGTGTGCTCCTGTTTGGTTAAAAAATACTGCGCACACTCTAAAAATGAGAGTGCGTCCTCCTCGCCTGGTCTTAGAGTGACATCACCGAAATACCTAGGAATTTTTTAACCAGAAAGTCTCAACAAAATCTTCCTCCTGACTGAAACACACATCTCTTCTGCTAACATGCATGGAACTCTGCTGAAGCAGGAATGTAAAGTGAGTGAAAATTGTAAATTTGTATAATTGTTAAAGAGCGTACACAAGAAAGCCCGCCCGTCTCATCAGACCATACAACATGGTTCCAGTAATCCATGTGCTTTTTTGACATGTCTTCAGCAAACTGTTTGCAGGCTTTCTTGTGTACCGTCTTCAGAAGAGGCTTCCTCCTGGGGTGACAGCCATGCACAGCAATTTGATGTAGAGTGCGGCGTATGGTCTGAGCACTAACAGGCTGACCCCCCACCACTTCAATCTCTGCAGCAGTGCTGACAGCACTCCTGTAACGAGTCACATGACATTTTGGAGGGAAAATGACAAGCAGTACTCAATTTGGACATTTAGGGATGTACGTTTTTTCATAGGGGTGTACTCACTTTTGTTACCATGGGTTTAGATATTAATGGCTATATTTTGAGTTGTTTTGAGGGGAAAATAAATGAACTCTATTACATAAACTGCACACAGACTACTTTTCATTGTGTCAAAGTGTCATTTTGTCAGTGTTATCCCATGAAAAAATATACTTAAAAAACTGCAGAAACGCCAGGGGTGTACTCACTTTTGTGAAACACTGTAGGTGTCATTGAAGAGCGATTGTAGTCTGCATCTCTGCGATGTGTCAAAGTCACCACATGCATTCCCAATGCCCAGAAGCTGCCCACCCAAACGCCCACTCCACCGACAACCAATCAGAGCAGAATGTATTCAAATTAGAGCCAGTCAGCTGCATATTAATGAGAAACTAATCGTCTGTAGAAGAGCCCCAAAAGAACCAACTACAGCTAAAAGTGTCCCACTTTTTTTGGGAATGAACACTATCAAAGACGCAAGACCGCCACTTAACGTGACAATATTCTTTTTCTTTGTTACATTGTACAAATAGTAATCCCACATGGGTAAATTCATCTCACACAATGGTCAATATTTGTTTTTGGTACACAGAGAACCAGATCATACATGCAGGCACGCAAGTAAAGATACTGTATTAGAGTGCTAGGGAGCGCAAACAATGCTGCACCTCATAAGCAAGGTGTGTGCTTTGCTCAGTAGTTTGGAAAGCACATCAGGATCTTTCCAACAACTAATTGCCATTTTGCAACCGTGACCTTCTGGTTTTAAAGCCTAAACTCTTACAGATGAGCTACTGCCATCCCAAAATCCAAATCCAGTGATATCAGCTGTGTTTATTTTGGAAAGCCTTTTATCCATTTCCCCTGCTGCCCACCTGCGTACCTGACATCACCTCCTCACATATTTAAAAAAAAAAAAAAAAAAAAAAAAAAAAGAAACACACACATACAAACAAACTCACAGAGCTGCATCATTATACAGTATGTACCATCGTCATTACTTGTCTTTATCGCATTTGAATTATTTTCAAAGCATCCATTCTTTCAAAAAGACCCGGCAACAGAACCCCCCCAACACACACACACACACACGCCAACTTTTATGTCCCCATCTGGTCACTATCCAGTAGGAAGTACTCTCTCTCTGTAGCTGTTTCATGGACCAGATACTCTCACGACCCTGAAAAGCTTTATCATGCATAGTTTCACATTTTGGTCTTTGACGGGTAATGACCTTTATTTGAGAGTTATCACAAACTGTACCACTGTTAAGCATGAAAAAAAAAAGAAAAATCAAAATTAAAAGATCTCCTCCGTGAGTCATCACCTTATCGTGGTGGAGGGGTTTGCGTGTCCCAATGATCCCAGGAGCTATTTTGTCTGGGGCTTTAAGCCCCTGGCAGGGTCACCCATGGCAAACAGGTCCTAGGTGAGGGGCCAGACTAAGCGTGGCTCAAAATGACTCCTTATGATGAAAAAAATAAATGAACTCCAGTTTCCCTTGCCCGGACGCGGGTTACCGGGGCCCCCCTCTGGAGCCAGGCCTGGAGGTGGGGCTTGAAGGCAAGCGTCTGGTGGCCGGGCCTGTCCCCATGGGGCCCGGCCGGGCACAGCTCGAAAAGGCAACATGGGTTCCCCTTCCCATGGGCTCACCACCTGTGGGAGGGGCCAAAGGGGTCGGGTGCGCAGAGAGTTGGGCAGCAGAGAGTTGGTGTCTAGCCGCTACTCCTCCGCGTTGAGAGGAGCCAGTTGAGGTGGCTCGGGCATCTGGTTCGAATGCCTCCTGGACGCCTCCCTGGAGAGGTGTTCCGGGCACGTCCCACCGGCGGGAGGCCCCGGGGTCGACCCAGGACACGCTGGAGAGACTATGTCGCTCGGCTGGCCTGGGAACGCCTTGGAATCCCGCCGTAGGAGCTGGCTGAAGTGGCTGGGGAGAGGGAAGTCTGGGCTTCCCTGCTAAAGCTGCTGCCCCCGCGACCCGACCCCTGACTAAGCGGAAGATAATGGATGGATGGAAAATTAAAAGATATGTAAAGAAATGTAAAGATGTACTTTTTTGACCAATTTACCTTCACAATAAATTCCAGGGTAGACCTGAAACTGATTACCAGCCATTTACAAGGCACACATACTGTATACTGTACATTCAACTGTTAACACTCAAATTCACACTTATTGAACATATGAAAATATAGGCATGTGTGTTTTTGGAGTGTGGAGCAGAAGTATTTGGACCCCTTGTGATTTTGCAATTTCACCCACTTAGAAAAAAAGGTAGAACTCTGAAATTTTAATCATAGATGCATTTGCACGTATAGAGACATACTGTAATCTACCAATACATATGAAAGTTAGTGTAAGTCAATACAGATTTACAATCACAATGTGTGCAAATATTTCTGCTCCTCACTGTAGGAGCAAGTCCAAGTAATAGACTTCATAACGATATTGATGGGACACGGGGTGCTGGGGCGATTAATAGGGGGCCTGCATTGTTGGCATGGCCAAAGCTGACCGAGTGGAATCACAGAAAAAGAGCTTTTTCCGTTGAAAACTCTTGTGAATAAATGCTTAAATCCCTGAATTCTTTATAGATATGGACATAAAAAAGTTTCGATTCTTGGTTAAAAGCAAAAAAAAACGTGCAGTCAGCATTTATTTTACGTAAATATGTCCAAGTATGATGCTAGTCTGTTAGTCAATGTGGTGGCCGCCTAATGTAAACAGAGCTTTTCCGGTGAAAATTCTTGTAAATAAATGCTTAAATCCCTGAATTCTTTATAGATATGGACGTAAATCAGTCTCAATTCTTGGTTCAAAGCAAAAAAAACAAAAACAAAAAACCCAGCAGTTAGCATTTATTTTACGTAAATATATCAAAGTATGATGCTAGTCAGTTAGTCAATGTAGTGGCCGCCTAATATAAACAGAGCTTTTCCGGTGAAAATTATTGTAAATAAATGCTTAAATCCCTGAATTCTTTATGGATATGAACGTAAAACAGTCTCAATTCTTGGTTAAAAGCAGACAAAAAAAAAAAAAAAAAAAGAGCATTTAGCATTTATTTTACGTAAATATGTCGAAGTACGATGCTAGTCTGTTCGTCAATGTGGTGGCCGTCTAATGTAAACAGAGCTTTTCCGGTGAAAATTCTGGTAAATAAATGCTTAAAATACCTGACTTCTTTATAGCTATGGATGTAAATCAGTCTCGATTCTTGGTTAAAAGCAAAAAAAAAAAAAAAAAACCCAAGCAGTTATCATTTATTTTACGTAAATATGTCGAAGTACGATGCTAGTCTGTTAGTCAATGTGGTAATGTAAACAGAGCTTTTCTGGTGAAAATTCTAGTTAATAAATGCTTAAAATACCTGACTTCTTTATAGCTATGGATGTAAATCAGTCTCGATTCTTGGTTAAAAGCAAAAATAAAACGTGCAAGTAGCATTTATTTTACGTAAATATGTTGAAGAATGATGCCAGTCCATAGCAGCATAGCTGTAGTGGTTAATTTCTCTCATTGATTTTTTTTTTCAACACCAAATGTAAACAGAACTATACCGGTGAAAATTATTGTAAATAAATACTTAAATCCCTCAATTCTTTATAGATATGAACGTAAAACAGTCTCAATTCTTGGTTAAAAGCAAAAAAAAAAAAAAAAAAAAGAGCATTTAGCATTTATTTTACCTAAATATGTCGAAGTACGATTCTAGTCTGTTGGTCAATGTGGTGGTCGCCTAATGTAAACAGAGCTTTTCCGGTGAAAATTCTAGTTAATAAATGCTTAAATCCATGAATTCTTTATAGATATGGACGTAAAATAGTCTCAATTCTTGGTTCAAAGCAAAAAAAAAAACAAAAAACAAGCAGTTAGCATTTATTTTACGTAAATATGTCGAAGTACGATGCTAGTCTGTTAGTCAATGTGGTGGCCGTCTAATGTAAACAGAGCTTTTCCGGTGAAAATTCTGATAAGTAAATGCTTGAAATACCTGAATTCTTTATAGCTATGGATGTAAATCAGTCTCGATTCTTGGTTAAAAGCAAAAATAAAATGTGCAGTTACCATTTATTTTACGGAAATATGTTGAAGAATGATGCTAGTCCATAGTGGCATAGCTGTAGTCAGTGTTGTTAATCTTACTGAAAAAAAGTAATTAATTATAGTTACAAATTACCTCTCCCAAAAAGTAATTGCGTTAGTAACTCAATTACCTGAATGTAAGAGTAATTAGTTACTTGGCAAAGTAATTGGTGATAATTACTTTTTTTTTTCCCCCCTCAAAAAAAAAACAAAACAAAAACAACAAAAAAAACATTGGCCACACTATGTGAAGTTTTTTGTGAAGGTTTTTGGTACAATTGGCCCGAGCCCAATTCTTTACCCTAATTTACCCTTTACCCTGAATCAACTGTAAAAAGTTGTTAAAATTGCTCCCATTATTGCATTTGTTCTCTTCTCTCTACTTTCGACATATGAAAGTTTTAAAACTGTTTCATCATTTAAAGATAGATTCAAGTCAAGATTTTGCCGATTTAGAAGTATTTATATAAAAAGATTTAAAAAAGATAAAAAGTTACTTAGGTTCGCTAGGAAGGTTCTCTACAACAGAGCCGTCCTAAAAAGTCTACTGCTTTAAGATGGCGGCTGTCTACTAACGCATTTAGTGCCATGCAGTGTTGTTAATTTTACTTTAAAAAAGTAATTAATTACAGTTACAAATTACTTCTCCCAAAAAGTAATTGCGTTAGTAACTCAGTTACCTGAATGTAAGAGTAATTAGTTACTTGGCAAAGTAACAGGGAATGGGACGTACTACGTCACTGTTTGGACGCGCCTCCATGCTGGCAATATGATTTACTTCCGGTTCGCCAGAGTCAATGCGGATTGTAACGTGTGGTAGTGCTAAGCTAACTCTTTCGGTGTTTTAGAAAGAAAATATGGGTGCTTATTGTTGCGTTACCGGGTGCAACAGCGTCTCCTACGACAAAAAAAGGGGTTAGGAAAAATGGACTCACTTTTCACCGTTTTCCTGCATGGAGGACCAAATATCAGATCACGAAGGTACGACGGATGGCTGGATTGCAGCGATTCGTCGGAAAAGCATTTCTTATGATCATATTTCTGCTGGAATGAGAGTGTGTTCCTGTCATCTCTACTCTTGTAAGTTGAACGATTTATCCACTTTTGGTTTCAATACGTTTTTCTTTTTTTACACCGTTGTGTAAATCTGCCTCGGTAGCAATGCTCGCCTACTACAACTCACCTACCTGTTGTGTTCCTAGGTAAACCTGCTGACAACACATCCCGATTGGTCACCATCTCTCTTCTTGGATCATTTGACAAAGAAAATTTGTTCAATGGAGTGGTTCCATTTGTCCTGTGTCGGACTCAAACAAGCCCCTGCTGCAGACGCCATCTGGGTCTGCCCTTCTCGTCGATGAACTGCGGGCTTTTAACTTGTGAAAATGCAAGAACTGTAATGCACATATTTATTCTGCCTGGCTATTTAACTATGGCCAGTGACGTATTATTATTATTATTTTTTTTTAAACCACTTTGACAAAGACACGTTTCATTGTAATGTTGAATTTATATATTCTAGTATTATTTTTAAATTATAATATTCTTATTTGCACTTATGGAGACTTTAGACCGTCAATTCAAATAGTGTTGGAAAAGTTGCAATACCTAAAATAGAAATGGAAGAACTGTAAAGTACATATTTATACACCTTTATTTACCTAAGGCCACTGGATGTTTTTTAACTGCTTTGAAAAAATACAGGTTTTGTTGTGATCTTGTATTTATATAGTATATAGCTTTTTATAATGTATTATGTATTATAATATTTGCTGCCCCCTGCCAGAGTGTGGGCCATTTTGTACTAAAAGGATTTTAAACTGTCAGTTCAAATACTGTGTTGGAGACTAGTACTTGCAATACTTAAAATGGAAATGCAAGAACTTTAAAGCACATATTTATCCTGTCTGGCAATTTACCCAAGGCCAGTAAATAGTGTTTTAAACTGCTTTGACAAAGACACGTTTATTGTGATCTTGTATTTGTGTATTACTTATAATTATATAATATTTGCTGCCACCGTCAGAGGGTGGGCCTTGTTTGCACTAATTTAAAGATTTTAAACTGTCAATTAAAATATCGTATTGGAGAAATTGCATTACTTGAAATAAATCTATTGCAACTTATCAGTCCCAGTTCTTGTCTACAACACTGTCCAAAAATTGTCAATGCATATTCCAAATAGAATAACAAAATTAAGTCACCTGACTTTGTAATTATTACACCTGTTTATTATGAAGACCTGAAGTAAACAACAAGCAGTTACAGTTTGTCAAGAAGTTGTTCAAGTCATGTTTTGGTATTCATATTTTATTGACTTTTCACAGCAACACTTGGGATCGTGTTTGTAAGAGCAGAGCAAACTGAAGTTTCAGCGTGCACTCTTCGCCTTTCCAACCTCTCATAACGCTCCGATGTGGTGCGCTTGACCTCAGAATAACCCAAGAAGAGATATGGTGACCAATCGGGATGTGTTGTCAGCATTTCATATGCAGGTTTTCCTAGTAACACAACAGGTAGGTGACGAGGAGGAGGAGTAGGTTAGCATTGCTACCGAGGCAGATTTACACAACAGTAAAAAAAAACAACAACAACAAAAAAACCGTATTGAAACCAAAACGGATAAATCGTTCAACTTACAAGAGTAGAGATGAGGGGAATACTCTCATTCCAGCAGAAATATGATCATAAGAAATGCTTTTCCGACGAACCGCTGCAATCCAGCCATCAGTCGTGCCTTCGTGATCTGATATTTGGTCCTCCATGCAGGAAATAGGTGAAAAGTGAGTCCAGTTTTCCTCGCCCTTTTTTTAGTCGTAGGAGAAGCTGTTGCACCCGGTAACACAACAACACACACCCGTAATTTCTTTCTAAAACACCGAAAGAGTTAGCTTAGCACGACCACACGTTACAATCCGCATTGAGTCTGCCGACCCGGAAGTGAATCATATTGCCAGCATGGAGGCGCGTCCAAACAATGACGTAGTACGTCCCATTCCCTACTAGTGATATGTTTTTTTCTTTCTCAAAAAAAAAAAAAAAAACACACACACAGGTCACACAATGTGAAGCTTAAAGTGTTTGGGGGACAATTGGCCCTAGCCCAATTCTTTACCCTCCACTTAACTAGACACAAGGGTATTGCGATAACTAGCTAGTAACCTTTGCTATGTGTGGAAGTCATTTAAAGTTGTGAATCAATCGTTAAAGTTGTTAAAATTTCTCCCGTTATTGCATTAGTTCCCTTCTGTCTACTTTAAACATGTGTAAGTTTTAAAACTGTTTCATCATTTAAAGATAGATTTAAGTTAAGATTTTGCCGATTTAGGAGCATTTTAGATTTTAAAAAATTACTTAGGTTCGCTAGGAAGGATCTCTACATCAGGGCCTTCCTGAGAGGTCTACTGCTTTAAGATGGCGGCTGTTTACAAACGCATGTAGTCCTTAAAACATGTTGGCAGTGCAGCAGTGTCTATCATTTGCATCTAGTTCTATAATATGATATCTACCGTGTCATGTGGGCGTAGTTTGTCGGCTATGGCTGCAGTCAGGTATTATTGGAGCCACCTAGCATCGCGGTTGCAACGGCGTCTTCCCCACTCCTGCTCTGCTCTCGTCCCCGTGAGTCCGTTTCTCTCAGACTTTTTTTTATTCAACCAACTTAGTAACGCATAGTAACGCACGCCTTTCCCGCCTCAGTAACGGTAACGGCGTTGCCAAGATGAGAAAAGTAATTAATTAGATTACTCATTACTGAAAAAAATAACGCCGTTAGTAACGCCGTTATATTGTAACACCGTTATTAACAACACTGGTAGTGGCTAATTTCTCCCATTGATTTTTTTTTTCAAACAATGTTTCAAAATGCATGCATATCACGAAAAATATTATATTTACCTTGAAGCCTTGAACCAATCACTCTTGAGACAATCCTTCCTGTTTGTGTGCGGTACAGCTTTCGTACTTTTTCAACCTAAATCAGGCGTTGGATCGCTAAATGTGTTGACTAACTGCGACCGACTCTGAATAACTGAACCGGACTGTAGGACGGCTCCCGACTTGAAGGCTTTGCGCAGTGGCTGATGGATGTGACCCGTCAATACAGTTATTAAGTCTATGTTGAAGTACCAATAGACCTATCGCAAAGCCCCGCCCCCTTGTAAAACTCGGTCAACCCAAGGCTCTGTCAAATTCTCTCAGTGACATTGATTGAGTAATTGAATGACAATAGACCTGTTTTTTTTTTTTTTTTTTTTAAATGAATTTCGTCTAGAAGCAGACAGACAGGGCTGCATTATGCAGTGGAACAGTATGTCCTTGGTATTAAACTTTACAGAGAGCAGACCATAATTATAATCGAGGTGAAATGCTACCACTCGCAACTTAAAAACGAAAAACCCCACAGGCCGAATATCTATCTAGCTATAAAGTTAGCTACTTAGTACCGTTATGTCATGTGTTCTGTCAGACTTTTATCCTGAGGCTTTTGTGGTGATGAATAAGCAGTCTTTTACATTCAGTCAGATTCTCAATATTATACCAAGGTGCTAAATAAACAACTTTCATCATAAACATACATATGCAAGATGAATACGACGTAAATAAATGCTCAACGTTGAGAGAGTGTTGTGTATTCGCGCTGAGTGCAGCCAAATACTAAGTGTGTGCGTGAGAACTTTCCTTCGTGTGCGTCCGTGGCCAAATGTAAGTATATCTTCCTTTTTTATAGAAAGTTTGTAGTGTTTACTTTGGACTTTCAGTGCTGGGGTCTTGACAGCTTAGATTAGTTATACTTTATTCTATTTGTGTAGTGAAGGCTAGTAAATAAGTAGGCAGTTAATGTTGTTAATAGTCAAGTCTACATTTTTACTACATGCTATCAAATATTATCTTTTTATACAAATCTTGACATTCAGTTGTTTATGTGGTCGACAACAGAGCCTTATCTGTAGTGTGCATTTGGCGAAGCTTGTTTAAGCTTTGAAAAACATTTCAGGGTACCTGGGGTCAGAATTATATGTACCCAACGCACAACCCATCAGGTTTTTGCTATTTTAAAGTTAGAGACAAGATGTTTTAAGTCACGACCACATAGGATTCCTATGGAACAATGGTGACCGACTTTTGTGATTTGGGGGCGTGGTTTTCGCGATAAGTCTATAGACCCCACTCACCAACGTCACACAATGACGTGTCGCTGTATCCGGCCACCATATTGTCCGTCATTGTTTATCCGTTTTCTCAATGGTTTCAATTTGTTGTGCAATTTATAGTGCAATTCATGGAAGCCTCGGTGCTTTCAGACGCTGTAAACTCATTGGATGCGTTGCATAAAAGGCGTTATGTGGAAAACCTTCAGTCTATCCATTCGCCAGATCCATATATGATGCCTAAATCGATATTTTTCGACCCTCTGTCTTCGCCCTCTCTGCCTGAAGTCTGCTACCCTGATATTTACAACTATCTTGTCCACAGAAACTCAGCCTATTCTCACGAAAGTTTGAAAAACTTTAAGAGCAGCACTCTAAGCAACATTACCACGTGTGACCCTTTACCTCCAATTTTCTAAAATGGCGACAATCAATTAAAAAAAAAAAAGTTGACTGCGACGCTTCAAGGATAGGTGGATATTGGACTATTTCTTCAATAAAATACGCAACTGTGTCTGCCTCATTTGAAAAGAGACAGTCGCTGTTTTCCAAAGAGTTCGATGTGAGGCGATATTACCAAACAAGACCCGCTGACATGTACGACAAGACGGAAGATAGCAACGAGAAATTAAAGCAACTTGAAGCTAATTTAATTTCACAGCAGCAGTATTTCGCAAGAGCCCGAGTGTCGAAAAAGAAAGCCACAAAGACGAGATTGTTGAAATTATGAATAAAAAAATAATAATAAAGCAAATGTGACACACAGAAGGGCTTGCTAAAATTTGTTTAAATATATTGTTCTATGTAAATCAGCCAAGGTAGCCCCCCGCATTTTTACCACACCAAATCTGGCCCCCTTTGCAAAAGGTTTGGACACACCTGTTTAACTGATGATCCGTAGATGAGGCCAGCTTCTTTCACTTGGTACCAGCTAAATATTATTCAAAAAATAATGATGGCGGAAGAAATAAGCATCTTGAATTTGAAACTGTATGTTGTCGGCGATTAGCCTTGCAATGATCTTAATTGTGGTTGTCAGCCCAAAACCCTCTAAATATATATTAAATGCATCTTACCAGATAAAAAATGACTACTACATAATCTGTGGTGATCGTTTGGTGCCCAGTTTTCTCGTCGAATTGCAGCAGTCCATTTCGCTTTCCTCTCCGGGTCTCTCGGAATACAGTAGAACTTCAAGTCTCTCCGTCTATCTTCTCTTTTACTGCAAACAACCGCCACACACGCCTTCACCATTTTGATTATGATTGTTAACGAGCAGAAAAAGATGCCATATTAGGAGGAATTTACGTAGCGGTAATGCGTAAACACGACGAGCTGACGGACAATATGGTGCGGAGGCATGGTTGTGACGTCATGTGAGTGGGGTCTATTCAGCACAATTAAGGCAAGGCAAGGTAAATTTATTTGTATAGCACAATTCAACACAAGGCAATTCAAAGTGCTTTACATCACATGAAGATCCATAAGCAGTAATAAAATGATTGGTAAAAATCACATCAAACCTAAAGAAAGTTAGAACAAAGACAATTGAATGAAGATCAGAAATGGGAATAAAGCAGAAAATGAATAAAAAGCAAATAGCTTGAAATTTGAAATGTATAGACAGTTATGAATACGCTGTGATGAACAAAAGCGTTTTTAGCTATAATTTAAAGGAGCTTGAACACACTTTAGACCTTCAGGTAATTTGTTCCAGAGGTAAGGAGCATAATAACCAAATGCTGCCTCACCCTGCTTGGTTCTTGTTCATGGAACATACAGGAGACCGGTTCCAGAAGACCTTAGCGGTCTAGATGCTTCATAGGGATCCAACAAACCAAGCATGTATTTTGGTCCAAGGCCATTTAGTGTTTTGTAGATGAGCAGTAGTATTTTATTGTCTATCCTTGACTCACTGGAAGCCAGTGTAACGATTTCAAAACCAGTTTCATGTGGTCCAGTTTCCTTGTATTTGTAAGGACTCTAGCAGCAGCATTCTGTACTAGCTGTAGCTCCCTGACTGATCTTTTACTAAGACCCGTAAATATACCTTTGCAATTGTCCAATTTACTGAATATGAATGCGTTCATAAGTTTTTCCATGTCTTTGTTTAGTCAGAAGCCCCTTAATTCTGGCTATAGTTTTAGGTGGTAATAAGCACTTAGTGACAAACTTTAGATGGCTATCAAATTTTAGGTCTGAGTCCGCCAAGATTTCGGACATAATTTGTAGCTGTAAGTGAGATTGTGCCTAGGTGCTTGCTTATCTTTGACCTTTCCTTTTTTGGCCCAAAAATGATCACTTCTGTCATCCCCACATTTAGCTGGAGAAAATTCTCATCTCTGCTTTTTGTGTATGATGTGGTACTTCTGGCTCCATCACACAGCGACCTTCAGCTCTCGCTGGAACAGTTCGCAGCCGAGTGTGAAGCGGCTGGGATGAGAATCAGCACCTCCAAGTCTGAGGCCGTGGTTCTCAGCCGGAAAAGGGTGGATTGCTCGCTCCAGGTCAGGGGTGAGTTCCTGCTCCAGGTGGAGGAGTTTAAGTATCTCGGAATCTCTTGTTCACGAGTGAGGGTAGGTCGGAGCGTGAGATTGACAGGCGAATTGGGGCGACGTCCGCAGTGTTGCGGGCGCTTAACCATTTGTCGTGGTGAAGAGGGAGCTGAGCCGGAAGGGGAAGCTCTCGATTAACAGGTCAATCTACGTTCCTACCATCATCTGTGGCCATGAACTTTGGGTAACGACTGAAAGAACAAGATCGCGGATACAATCGGCTGAAATGAGTTTCCTTCGCAGAGTGGCTGGGCTCAGCCTTCGATATAGGGTGAGGAGCTCGGTCATCCGGGAGGGACTCTGAGTAGAGCCGCTACTCCTCCAGGTCGAGAGGAGCCAATTGAGGTGGTTTGGACATCTGGTTAAGATGTCCCCTGGACGCCTCACTCGGGAGGTGTTTCAGGCATGCCAAACTGGGAGGAGACCCCGGGGCCGACCCAGGACACGCTGGAGGGATTATATCTCTCAGCTGGCCTGGGAACGCCTTGGGATTCTCCCAGATGAGCTGGTGGAAGTGGCTGGGAAGAGGGCTGTCTGGGCCTCTTTGCTGAGGCTGCTGCCCCCGCGGCCTGGAGTCAGATAAGCGGGAGACGACGACGACGAAAATTCTGGCGCATCCATTCATTGATTTGATGAATGCATTTACTCAGGGAGACTAAGGGACTATAGTTATGCTGGGTCACATGTAGAGTTGTGTGTCATCTGTATAGGTGTGATAGGAGATGTAATACAGTACTGTTTAATGATCTGAGCTAGGGAAAACACATAGATGTTAAATAAAAGTGGACCAAGAATGGACCCTTGAGGAACCCCACATGTTAATTTGGTTTGTTCTGAGTGATGGTTTCCGACTGACACCAATTCAACACAAGAAGAACATGCAAACTACATGAAGGAAGACTGTAGCCGATATTCAGACCCGAACCTCAGAACTGTGAGACAGATGTGCTAACCACTCATCTAATGTGCTGGGTTGATCTAAATTTGTTTGCTGAAAAAGGGTTCACCACAAGTTCACAGAGTTCAAGATCCCAAATCAGTTTGTGTGATGATAATGATGTGAATACCAGATAGATATGTCATAAAAACCAGTGTGTAGGAAAGTAGTCTTTAATACCATTACTGTACTGACGCCAAGACAGGTTAGGAGACCGCAGAAATTGGTATTATATGTGAAAATTACCCATGCACTCACACACAGTGTCTGCTAAAAAAGCACACATGTGAATTAGAACATATGACACATTTGTCTAGACAACAAATACAAAGGATAAGAGACGGCTAGATGCTTGTTTTTCAATAAAAAAAAAAAAAAAAAATTAAAGGTGTCATCATCCCATTCAAGTCTAAAAACAATTTGCCAGTCAGTCAGGTGTTGTGGTTGGTCTGTTGACACTTCCACTACAAAATGAGAAAAGAAACCAGTAGAGGAGCTCACATCACAGATTTTTAAACTGCTTCTTCTTTATTAACACCAGGCACTCCTCTTCTCTATCTTTTCTTTCTTCTCACCATCCTGCCTTGCCAAAGGTGAAAATGTACCCAAAGGGAGTCTCTATTTGCTTCCACCCCTCCTCCTCTTGTTTTCACACATTCTCTATCAGCTCTTCATAGTTTCCCGCTAAGATGTGCAGCCGCACGCTGCGGGAAATGATAACAAGCTACGAAAAAGATTCTCTCACCTGCTCAAAGTGTCTGAATTCCGATTCACAGGTGAACCACGCACATTCCACGTAATTTTAAAGTACTGTAAACTTGTCCTTGGCATGCCACTATATTACATATAGTGCTCGAAACAAGTAACAGTCAGGTCATAAAATTTTGGAAAATTCTCAGTAAACTTTATTGAATACTTAGTTATTAAAGTAACTCCTTGCTCAGACTCGCAACCAATATCCTATTTTTAGCCTATCCAGATTGAAACTAGATGGCTCTTTTATAGTCTGAACAGTCACAGAGCACAAAAATTCAATTTTTGCGAGATGAATTCAAACCATATGCGGGAGGTAGTTTCATATCTGACAAGCATGGACAAGGTGCTTCTCAGTCATATGAGTTTTGGCAATCTGTGACATCACTCTATGCTGGATGAGGCCTGTGTAGCCACAGCAACCTGCCAGATAGGTTAATAATGTGCCCCAGTCTGAACAGGTCCAGATCCGATTTGGACACGTGCTAAAAAATAGTGTGAACCGTCAGCCTTAAAAATCAGATTTGAGGAGGAATCCGATTGTACTCAGATATGCCTCCAGTCTGAACACAGCCACAGTTATATCAAAAGCTGCTTTTATAATAGTTGCATTCAGCAGCTCCAGGCAATACCGTCTTAAAGGGGAAATCCAGAAATTTTGACATTTGGCTTAATGTTTGAGTTAGTGGGGGTTTAATAAGTCTTTGGAGTTGATTTCAACGAATTCTGTGCTGTTTGTTAGGTATTTGTTAGTTTCAGGGATCCGGAGTGGCTAAGCTAGCCCGAGGCAGTGGTACAATCGTAGCATGCCAATATAAAATGATATTAGCAGAGCTAAAATAGTCAAATAAATTCCAAAATGTAGATCATTGTTCGAAATATCCATGTGGCCAAAACAATATCACACCAAACTGCCATAATTCATTTAATTTGTGTTTTCCTCTGATAGCTTTTAAGCATTGTGTTCTTGCGGTAGCTTTAAAGCAGAGTGTTTATCTGTTGACCACAATTGTCACGTACTGTATATAAACCACCCTTATTTGATAATATTACATTTTACTATTTTTTTAAGGCATTTGTTAGTACGTTCTTCCTGAATGCATCAAAACAAACTGAAAGCGCAAGGTAATACTTAGGGTGTCAAAGTCGCTATTAGTAGATGTTTCGCCGGTGTAGGGTATTTTGGCAGAAGAACGGTTTTAACGAGGAACATTTATAACAAAGAAAATTCTTAAGAACCGGATTTTTTTTGTGCGAAAACAATGAGCATTGAAATGCTCAAAAGAAGTGTAACCTTTTTTTAGAGGAACAACTTTACAAAGTTCAGCAGTTATTTTGTTCTCTAGAGGCGATGATGGTTCTCGAAAAAAGTGTTTTCAGTGTTGATGCGCCTGCTGCGCACCTTATTCTTACATGCTCTGTGCTTTCAGTGTGATGTTCTAGGACCACTTTGCCCCAACGTCACATCGGCAAAGTGTGCAGAAACCGTAGAACGAGTCTCGGCTGCTTTTGGCGAGGAAATCGTGTTCGTTCGTCTATTCAATGTGAAAGGATGTCTGTTTTGGCATGTTTGCTAACCCTGTTGTAAAATCTAGAATCGAGAAAATTATCTCTTCAGATAGTCACACGAGAAGCTTTGTTAACATTTTATTAAACCCAGTGGCATAGGTTTGGTCACTACATTGGTAGGGACGATATATAAGGAATGGGTAAACTTCTGGGGGACACTGGAGCACTCCTAGACTCAAACTAAAGTATTGTAAAAGGGATTTGGGAAAAACATAATAAAAAAAAAATCTTAAGATACCCAAGGACTACCCAATGAGTCTTTGGGTAGTCTAGTATCCTTGGGGCGTTGTCTAGTATGCCTCAGATGTAGATTGGTCCTTGGATATTTTAGATTTTTTTTACATCCGTCCGTCCGTCCATCCATCCATCCGTCCATCCATCCATCATCTTAATCTGGGGTTGGGTCGCAGGGGCAGCAGCTTTAACGGGGAAACCCAGACTTCCCTCTCCCCAGCCACTTCAACCAGGTCCTCCGGCGGGATCCCTAGGTGTTTCCAGGCCAGCCGAGACACATAGTCTCTCCAGCGTGTCCTGGGTCGTCCCTGGGGCCTCCCGTCGGTGGGACATGTCCGGAACACCTCTCCAGGGAGGCGTCCAGGAGGCATCCAGATGCCCGAGCCACCTCAACTGGCTCCTTTCAATGCGGAGGAGTAGCGGCTCGACATCGAGTCCCTCCCACATGACCGAGCTTCTCACCCTGTCTCTAAGGGAGAGCCCGGACATCCTGCGGAGGAATGTCATTCCGGCCGCTTGTATCCGGGGTCTTGTCCTTTTGGTCACGACCCACAGTTCGTGACCATAGATGAGGGTAGGAACATAGATTGACTGGTAAATCGAGGGTTTCACCTTTCGGCTCAGCTTCTTCTTCACCACTACGGACTGGTGCAAAGTCCCCATCACTGCAGACGCTGCACCGATCCGCCTGTCGATCTCCCGCTCCCTCCTACCCTCACTCGTGAACAAGCCTCCAAGATACTTCACCTCCTCCACTTGGGGCAGGAACTCATCCCCGAGCCGAAGAGAGCATGCCAATCTTTTACGACTGAAGACCATGGTCTCAAATTTGGAGGTGCTGATCTTCATCCCAACCACTTCACACTCGTCTGCAAACCACTCCAATGACAGTTGGAGGTCACAGCTTGATGAAGCCAACAGCACAACATCATCTGCAAAAAGTAGAGATGTAATGCTGAGGCCACCAAACCCGACCCCTTCAACGCTTTGGCCACACAATGTTGTATTGGCGTGTCAGCCAAGCCACGACAGCCCCATAACATCAAGAGCCCATAGGAACTCGGGGCGGATCTCATCGACCCCTGGGGCCTGCCACCGAGGAGCTCCCCAACCACCTCAGTGACTTCGACCCCAGAGATAGGAGTCCCCAGACTCTGCCTTCTCAAAGGAAGGCCTTGTCAGTGGAATTGAGGAGGTCTTAGAAGTATCTTCCCCACCAACTGACGATGTCCCGAGTCGAGGTCCGCAGATTTTTTTTTCATTAATTTCTTTTCCCCAAATCACTTTTATAATACTTTATAAATTTATTTATAATTTATTTATAATACTTTATATTACTTTCTAGGAGTGCTCCAGTGTCCCCCAAAAGAGGACCCATTCTTGGAGAGCTCCCTTTCTTTCTTTCTTTTTTTTTTCTTTTTTCTTTTTTTTTAAATAAAGGGACACTCTGATCAAAACGTTGCATTACCGTAATGCACATTATGCAAACAATGATCCAAATGAGGGACGGCTAGCTTTACTTCATTGTTCCTTGTGGAGGCTGGCCTGACTGCAGTAGTTCTGCAGGTTAGCAAGTTCAGACAGTTTAATCTTATACTAACTCTGATGCAGGTCAGACTTTCGATAACAAAATTAGCGGTGTTTCCCCCACCTCCACAATATTGATGTCTTTTTACATTACTTACAGTGGTGGCTGCTTGCCGCCACTGTAAGTAATGTAGGTAAAAAACTTCTAATATCCCTCCTCTTCAAAAGGGGTGTAGGAGGCAGCATGTTGTCGACATGAATCTGTCAGTGCTGTGTGAGTGTGTGTCTGTGTGGCAGGCTGGTCTGGGGGTCAAGTCATCAATCAATCAAACGTATGTTTGAGGGCGGGAAAATGGACCAACACATTAAGCAAGTGAAAAGGGATAAATGTATGTCTAAACACTAGGTTCATACTGCAGGTCTAATGCACGAATCCGATTTTTTCTCGAGTTAGGCATTAACTTAATGGTCTGAACGTGACAAGTCGCATAGAAGTGAACCATTTCACATCGTATCTGGGTCACTTTCGTATGTGGTTTAAATCCGATCTGGGCCACATTTTTCCAGAATGTGGCAGCGGTCTGAACTGTCAAGTCTCCCAAATCGGAATTCATGCAGCAATTACGTCAGCACGCAAGACGGCAGCAATGTAGCTGTTCATCAACGTTCCCGCCTAGTGTGAACTCGGCTTTTACGACACAGGAGGCGGGCTTGACCACAGTCATAAAAAACTACAATGAAGAAAAGGATAATCCTGATAATGCTTGGTTTCTTACTGTACGTCAAATGAGCAATATTTCAGTAGTGCTTATATGGCCGAGTCGGGGCAAACTTGTGTGTGCATCATGCACGCACAGTGCGTAGTTATTTGTTTTGATGCTTCTGCGCATGCAGGTCACTTTGCTCAGAGTGACTCAGACTGCAAATTAGTGCGCATGCGTAATACTTGAACTTGCTCAATGGATAAAGGAAGTCTGAGCGGGCACGCCAAAAAAAACAGATATGACAAAAAAGTCGGGAATTGTGCATCAAGACCTGCAGTATGACTCTAGCCTAATTCAATTGACAATGGTAGGGTTTATTCTATCCTGACAACATATGGGAAGACAATCTAAATTACTTATATAACCGAACTCATAATAATAATAATAAAGTTGCTCAAAAGTTGGTGGGACAACTTGAGCATCCTGAAAGGTTGGTAGCTAGGTAGGTTGCTATATCCCTGTGAAAACCTACGCCCTTGATTGAATCAATGGTATAGGACGTTTTTAACTGAAGCTGCCCTTGGCCAATCACTGACAAATTGATGCAACCATGGGGCTGAGTTGCGTCACATAAAGTGAACCGCGGCCCATTGTCTTTAAAAGTCGGACAAATAGAGTCCGGCTAATGAGTTGTACGAGACGCTGGACACGTCTATGGGGCGCCGTTTGTAAAGCAGCACATGCTCAAAATTCTCACATTTAGCACCACACAGTGTTTAAAACGTGGTGTGAATTTTTTTTTTTTTTTTTTTTTTTTTTGCACTTTTACAACATTATTTAGCAACTTAAATATTTATTTTTAAATAAGAAGTTTTGGACCTGATTGTTTAAATCCAGAACTAAATATTTAATTTAAATATTAAATTTATATCCTACATCCTAAATGCTAAATCTGGAAACAATTGGGACTAAATATTTAGCTTAATATGCAAATTCACATTCGGAGACCGGAAGTAACAAAGTAAAAGCTGGTGGAGCAGCTCAGACTGTCTGTTTATGTTGCTTGAAAATGAATAAAACCTACTCAACGGTGGCAGTCTGCTCTTGGACATGAGTCATTGTGATAATAACAATATATAGGTAAAATACATATTTAGGAGAAAATATTTAAAGAGTATTTTGTGTGCTCCAGCTTTTATTTTGTTACTTCCGGTCTCCAGTCATGTGAATTTGCATATTAAGCTAAATATTTACTTCTGACCGTTTCCTGATTTAACATTTAGGATATAGGATATAATTTTAAGATTTAAATTAAATATTTAGTTCTGGATTTAAACAATCAGGTCCAAAACTTCTTATTTAAAAATAAATATTTAAGTTTCTAAATATTGTTGTAAATGTGCATAAAAAAAAAAAAAAGTGACTCTAAAAATTTCACACAATTTTAAACACTGTGTGGCGCTAAATGTGAGAAAATGTTGTTGTAATTTTGAGCATCTGCTGCTTTACAAACGGCGTCCCATACATGTCACTGAAAAGACTGATTATCTGTCCAAAAACTGGACAGGTGGTCACCCTATGTAGGACAGGTCTGTTAATTTTTAAATACATTAAATTTTAAATACATTAAATACATTTTTTGGAGAGAAAGTCGGACACTCATTCATTCAGAGAAAACCCACACAAGCTCAAAGGGAACATGCAATTCTAAACAGGAAAGTTTGAGCTGATATTTGAACCCAGGACCTCTTGACTATGATGCAGATGTAACACTGCTCTCCCTCAATATCAGCTAATTTTGACATTTACATACATATGCCTTAGAGTCTTAGTACATGTGTGCCGAGGTTGCAGCAGTTTGAAGAAATCTGTATTCCATTACAGTTTCTGGTTTAGCCGCAGCCACGGCCCACTTCTTACTCTGTTTTTAGTTTGCTGATGTTTCCAACCTGCAGCTCAGCAACATCTGGTTGTTCAAAGGCCTGCATGTGTGTTTGTGGATTTCTGTATTGCTTTGGTGTCTCGTACACTAACTCATACAAACACACATTATTAAAACCAGTAGTTGCCATAAAAGAAAGTTCTGCCTATGAACAGTGAGTTGAGTATGAGGAGGGGAATTGGGGACAAAATATAAAAGTATTTCTCTGTGTAGTTCACAACCATTTTCTCCCTGATGACTACTTTACTTGTTTTTTTTACAGGGGCAAAAAGAATGTTTCACAGCACACAAACACAACCAACATTCAAGCCATTGTGTTTTACACTTAAACATATAGAAGCCACATTTCTTATTTAATTAATTTTTTTACTGTAGACCCTTTTTCAGGGAGTACATTTCAGCTAGGTACTCTGTAAATTTTTGCTATTTGACTTTTTTATGAATGAGAATCAATAGATAAAACAACAGCAACAGACATGCATGTATCTTGTTTGAAATGGAATTTTTGTCGCATCGATGGAAAGTTTGCAATCCAATGTGGCCCTCTTGTAGTCCTGACATTTGTGAGATTAAGTTTTCACATACTCTTTTTGGATCGTTTAAAACTTCAGTTAAAACTAAGATAACCGTGCTCAGGTCAAATCTTCTCATTTAGGATCGAGTGTGATCTTATTCACATTGTAAAAGTGATTTTTACAAACTGAATTGACTTACAAAATGAAAGCAGGAAAGAAAATATTCTGATTATTGTTGAAAACACTAAATGAAATGAAGCATTATAGGAATATGGGAGCACATGGTCAGAAAAGGGGATCAGCAGCAGATTATATTTCAATCTGCTCAATGACGGACAGAAAGACAGACTCAGTCATGCCCACACACACATACGAGCACACACAGATCTGATTAAATTTAGGGAGCTAAGCTTTTCAGTCGTGAATGACCTTTTGTTTAAATATCAACACGCAGAAGGTGATCATATTCATGGCTGCCAAATTCATCAAATCCTGATGAAGATGGCTGTTCATTTATGAGAAAGATTAGCTACAAACGAATATGTTCTGTCTGTGTCCAACTGTGGACTAGCTGTCCGTCCATCCTGCCGGCCTGCTAGCCAGGGTCAAGAAGAGCTGGTTCATCTTTGCTGACTTTGAGTGGATGCAAGGCAGTCTTCATCTTGTACACTTCTTGAGCAGGTCAGCAGTCACCAATCACAGGACACAAACAACCAATCACACTTGTGCAATTAATAATTGCTAACTGATCCAAAGCTGGCTGCATAGAAGCTGAGCGACCAAAAGAAAAAAGTTTTTTTACTCCATTAGCATATTTTTCATATGTAGATTGTCATAAATGTATGTATTGTAATGTAATGTATCTTCCTGTTTTACTTTCTCTGTGTCTCCATACATAATTCTGTCCTCCACTCTCACCTTACTCTCTTCCTCCAAGAATATCTCTTAGCTCTCCCTCTCACCTCTGTGATTGCTGACTTGGCACTGCAACCTCCTTTTAAATGTCTGAACTTACGTATGCACAAAAGCGCTGTTTTGTGTTACCTTTTGATATCGACAAAAGCTAACTTTACAAGTAACATTTAAAGTGTGTATGACACCAAAAAGCATTTCATATTTCACGCGGTGTTTTATGCTCCTGAATGAAATGGACCGCTTGGATGTGTGTGGAAGCGATTGTTTTATGTATATCAATTTTTGAATCCCGCGCCGTGAAAATGAGTGAATTCCGGCCTCAGTCTCGGGTTTAGGACGAATGCGAATGTGACGTCACCCGGGTCAAGATCTCACATTACAGCATTGCTGTATAGCATGCAGATGGACTGTGGATTCAGCTGATTATGCGGATTAATTTTTTAATTTTTCGCATCACACCAGCCAAACGGCTGCAGAAAATTGTTGCTGCACCAGGGAGAGGCGTGTGAGCCTTTTTGGGTTTCAAAAGGTTCCCATTCACCGCAGATATCGGATATTAGCCAAAACAAGCCCTACTACTGTGGCACCATTGGACTTAACCATTGGACTTACATAACCGTAAACATTGTATTTTGTATTATGTCAAATACTGGGATCATGGCACACTGATTGTCCACCGAGAATGCCACTCGGCCGATGACCGGCGGCTTGTTTTTAAACCCCCCTCTATACTCGGCTTATTACCCTCTTCGTGTGCCCGGTGTTCTGTCAAATTTTCAACCCCATTAGAAATTGCAACTTTGTGTTAAAAATGGCCACGTATACAGCAATTACAAAGTAAACACTACAAACTTTCTTCAGATAAAGGACTATTTACTTAAATTTGATCATGGACAGACATGTCGAAAAGTTCTCCTCAGACTCATGCTGCCATGTTTGCTGCACAACAACTGCACGCCGCTCTCTCACTGTTTCGACTTCGCCATGTAGTAAAGCACTATTTTGCGCCATATTCGCTTTGACCATGTGGCAGCTACGCGCTCCTCCGACATCGGCCGATTTGTCCGACAGTAGTCTCCAGCTGCTTCCCCGGTGAGCTTTCCTGTCCGCAGCAGGGGAACGAGCTGTAACTTGCTCGCTGCTGGGCGGGATGCTGATCGGCGGAGACGATCGACAAACCCGCCGCCGTGTGACATTATCCGGGCTAGTTTTGTGTGATTTTTCGCTTCGAAAAGTGAAAATAAGACTTCGAGACGTCACTCGCTTCGGTTTAGCATGTCGGCTATCTGTCACGTGTCTTGGTTTGTTTACATTCTCCGAAGCTGGATCAGGGAAATGACAAAAGCCGGACTAACTACGGTGGCATAAAATATCATTCAGTAGGTGTGACAGTAAAGGTGAAGTTGACAGTTTTGACCATTATGGAGTAATTTTGCCATGTCGTACTGATTAAATGCATTTTTATTATTTCATATTCCGTTTAGCACAAGACTGTTATTTGTTATGGCCATACCATTTATTTAGCAATTGGGGGAAAAAAATAATTCGATAAAAAGAATAGCCTGTAAAAATATTGGAGTACAGAGACTGAAAGAATGACATTTTGCAGGTCTCCTTGTCGCATTTTCCTCTTTCTGAATAATTCCTCCTCAATGGGCTGAATTATAAATCAGATGAAACCATGACCCTGTCGAAGTCATCCTTCTGTTGGGGACGCTAGAGCCCTGAAATAGGTGTAGCTAAAAGGCAGATTAAAAGACTAACTTCTCATCATCCGCGCTTTGCCAAATTGTTGAATATTGTCGAATCGTCTCAAAATATGATTCTAATTCACATAATAATGCTATTTAAGACTTTTTTCATCCAGTCGTACGCACTTTAAATACATATATATACACACGACGGGTAAAGTTTGCACCAAAAAGTTGTACTTTGATCTCATCTGACCACATGACCATCTCCAATGACCCCTCTGCATCATTCAAATGGTCCTTGGCAAACTTCAGATGGGCCTTCACATGTACTGGCATTAACAGGGGAACCTTCTGAGCAATGCATGATTTTAGAACCTTGCACCATATTGTTCTACTGACAGTAGCCTTGAAACTGGGCATCCAGCTCTCTTCAAGTCATTGACCAGCTCCTGCCGTGTAGTTCTAGGCAGAGCCCTTAATTCTCTCTCATTAGTGATGCCCCATGAGGAGAGTTATTACATGGAGCCCCAGTCCAAAGTTTTCAGTCACGTCTAGCCTTTTCCATTTTCTAACAATTGCTGCAACTTTGATTTATTCTCACCAAGTTGCTCTCCAATTGATACATAGCCTTTTTCAGCTTTGTGGTGCTCAACATTTTTTTCTCTGGTGTCTTTCGAAAGCTCTCTGCGCTTACCCATGGTAGCAGTTGGATTATGACTGACTGCGGAGTGCACAGGTGATAATATGGAGCTCAAATGGGTGGTGGGTGGATGGTTACTCAAATGGTAAAGTGGGACTGTTTTTTTTAAGGTAGACTAACAACTCTTTGTGTGTCATAATTATTGCGGATTCTCAGGGGTACAAATACTTATGAACCCCAGTAAATTACAAATATTTAATTAAAAATTATTTTAAAAATCATACAACGTGATTTCTGTTTTTTGTTTTTGTTTTGTTTTTTGTTTTTTTGTTGTTGTTTTTTTTTAGATTATGTCTCTATGAGTGGAAATGTATCTATGAAATTTCAGACCTCTAGCTATTTTCTAAGTGGGTGAAGTTGCAAAATCATAAGGGGTGCAAATACTTCTGCTCCTCACTGTATATACAGTATATATGCATATAAATATATTATTTTCATAGACAGTGTTTTATGATATAATTTAACCCTATATGTATTAGTCATCATGCTTCACTTACTTTCAGATAAAAAAAATAAAATTCCATAATGTTAATTCGAATGCAGTGTTGTCAGAGTACTGCTCTCCCTTCCTACCACAGTTCCTCGTCTAGTCAGCAGAAGTAGGAGCCGAACACAGCAACCTATATTTGAGGTGAATAAATCAAAGAGGTAAAAATAGTCGACTGTTCTTTGGGTTAAATAGCACTTTCAGTATTTTATTTGCCCATTTCATCATTATTAGAGTGGACTCAGCAGACATAAAAGATGGGGTATGTAAGCATGCTTTATTCAAAATATTGGAACAAAGCAGAGAAACGCAAAGGCGTAGGTTTGCATCGTACGAACATAACACGACCAACTTTTCAAGATACTCAAATTGTCCCCACCAACCTATAAGCAACCTTATTTGCACTATAAAATGAGTTCGGTTATATTGGTAATTTGGATTGTCTTCCCATATATTGTAAGGATAGAATTAACCTTACCAATATTAAGTGAATTATTTTTATTATGTTCAAACTTAGATTTACCCCTTTTCACTTGCTGAATGTGCCGGTCCATTTTTCCCTTCAAACGCACGTTTGATTGGCTAATGACTTGACCCACATGCAATCACAGCTCCGATAAAAATACATGTCGACAACATTACGCCTCCTCCACCTCCTTTGAAGAGAAGGGATATTCAAAGTCTTTTTTGGCCAACAGCAGCAGCAGCCACTGTAAGTAATGTATAAAGACGTCATTGTTGTGGAGGTGGGTATCACATCACTAATTTTGCTAAAGGTAGTCCGACCTGCATCAGATTTAGCATAACATTAAACTGTTTGAATTTGCTAACCTGAAAACCTCGAGTAGGAAGTTGCTAGGAGAGAAGTGTCCTTCTGTATGTGTTTTCTACTGTTAACGTTAATTTAACTGTGAGAAATGTAGTGAACCGAGGTTTACCCCCATCTCCCTGATTTTCATTGTTAGGATACAATAGCACAAGCTATAGCATGTCAAATTAAAATATGTGCGCATAGTATAGTGAATAAATCCGGAAATGTCTAGATGCAACTGTTCCAACTCATTCGTCGTCTGTGTTGGATGGTCTGAGTGTTTTTAAAAAGAGGGGGGCTTGATGATTTCAGCTGTGAAGGGAGGACAGAGGAATGTTCCAGGATGCTGATACTAGGGACTCATATACAAACATGTGCGCAAAAACACCAAAACACACACCCCTGCACAAAAACACACACAAATTGAGCCGATACTCATCAACCTTTTGCTGTCTCTCTTTTTCCCAATCTCCAAAAGCACTCATACTTGTACACGCTCATGAACGTACACACAGACTTATACGCACAACCCACACACTTATGCACACCCGGTGATCTGGGTGGAATCAAAGGGTATTAGCTGTGCGGTGTTCAGTTCCCCCGGTCCTTTCCCAGTATCCTCCACAGCTGTACGATTACACAGGTGTTTGGCAAAAACACTCTGTTAGAGACCGTAGAGGAGCTCTGAGTATGTGCGTGTGTTGGAAGATTGGGTGTGCGTGCGTGTGTGTGAAAAAGAGAAAGCGAGTGAGAGAGAAGAGAAATTATGATGCATGTGTGGTTGCATATATTTTGTGTGTGCTTGTAAAACCTCCCTACAGGAAAATGTGTTTGTTTGTATGCATGCATGTGTGCCATTTGTTTCTGCACAGTACATGCATTTCAATATCATTCAATCCTCCCTTTGACGCAAACTACAATATTCTAAATCGTCTTCTAACTACAGTGGTACCCCTACTTACGAATGTCTCTATATATGGAATTTTCAGGTTACGACACGCCTCAACGAGGAAATTATTACCTCTTGTTATGAAAGAAATTTCGGGATACGAAAGGCAAAAATACAGTATAGGCTGTCATACACAGCTCTTAGAGTTTATTGAATGTACTTATTGCTGCTCTGCCATTGGCAATTGCCTAGCATCTTCCTGCCATCCAATTGGCTAAGAGGGACCTTACTGTGTGTATGTGTGTATGCCAGCGTCCTCTTCAATCGCCCCTTGTGTTATGACAGCTTTACATTAGTGTATTAATTTTGTTTCTTTGTTTTTTTTAGATTATGCACAATCCCCATTCATAGACTTCATTATATATTGACATGACACTTCCGTCAGAGCCTGCGCCACCCCTACTGCCCACACTCAGCTTCAATTAAGGCTAAGTAATGCTTAACAGTCGGTCACAGTAATTCTTAAAACCAACGCCACGCGGGATTCAGGTTGAAAAAGTACGAAAGCTGTACCGCATACAAACAGAAAGGATTGTCTCAGGAGTGATTTGTTCGAGGATACAAGGTAATTAGGGTTGTTCCGATCATGTTTTTTTGCTCCCGATCCGATCCCGATCGTTTTAGTTTGAGTATCTGCCGATCCCGATATTTTCCGATCCGATTGCTTTTTTTTGCTCCCGATTCAATTCCAATCATTCTCGATAATTTTTCCTGATCATATACATTTTGGCAATGCATTAAGAAAAAAATGAATAAAACTCGGACGAATATATACATTCAACATACAGTACATAAGTACTGTATTTGTTTATTATGACAATAAATCCCCAATATGGCATTTACATTATTAACATTCTTTCTGTGAGAGGGATCCACGGATAGAAAGACTTGTGACTGTATATTGTGACTAAATATAGCCATCTAGTGTATTTGTTGAGCTTTCAGTAAATGATACTGCAGCCATGCCCCAATGCACGATGGGAACTGGAACCATGATGGGAAGTAAAACCATGACTGTGTGTTGTGCTACCAATGGATATATCTTCTCTACTTTGGGAAATAACTTAAGGTGTTAAGACAAAGATCAATTGCCACCTTACTTCCCCACATTTCTTCCCATGATATTTCTAATCATAGGGAGAGGGATTGCAAGGTTTCAGCCAATCGAAGACAGGCTCCAAAGGCTGCCAAAATTCACTCTACTCATCTAGCGCTGCCTATTATCTCCCTATATAGGTAAAACGGCGTCATTACAGATTGAGCGCGACAATGAGTGAGAGGGTCGTGCAGCGCATATATTGATAGCGTTAAATATTCTAACGTGACACATTTTTTAATAAAATAATTGCCGCCGTTATCGGGATATTTTTGATAACCCTACCTTAAGCCTAAATTAAAGACTCTGGATGAGTGTAACATATTATGTCTGTAACGTTAAATACAATTAGAAAACGATCTAATTAAAATATACAGTATATATATTAAAAAAAGGCATGGCCGATATTTTTTTGCCGATTCCGATACTTTAAAAATGACGTGATCAGACCCGATCGATCGGCATCTCTAAAGGTTTTTTTTTTTTTTTTTTGTACCATGCATGCATTTTGAAATTATATTTTTCGTACCATGCATGCATTTTGAAACGTTGTGAAAAAAAAAAAAATCAATGGGAGAAATTAACCGCTACGGCATTGGCGTCATAATTGGTAATATTTACGTAAACTAAATGCCGTTTCTTTTTTTTTTTTGCTTTTAACCAAGAATCAAGACTGTTTTACGCCCATACCTATAAAGAATTCAGGGATCAAAGCATTTATTCATAAGAATTTTCAATGTAAAAAGCTCTTTGGGGAGATAAAGTGACACCACAGTGGCTTAAATACTAGCTGCACATTCGCCATATTTGCATAAAATAAATGCTACCTGTCCATTTTTTTTTTTTTTTGCTTTTAACCAAGAATCAAGACTGTATTACACCCATATCTATAAAGAATTCAGGGATTAAGCATTTATTCACAATGATTTTCAACGTAAAAAGCTCTTTGTCTGTGTTTCCACTTGGTCAGCTTTGATGCAGGTAGGCCCCCTATTAACTCATTTGCTCCCAAAAACATATAAATACGTTCTATTTTTTATTGTTTCAGTGTCCCAAAGACTTTATTTATACGTATACCTTTTATGTTTTTTTTTTTTTTTTTTTTTTTTTTTTACATGAGACATCTCTGGGCTTTGATTCAATTTAGCTCCAAAGCACAAAGCTGAAAATCCATTTTAAAGCAATAAAACTGGCCACTGGAGGGCAGTAGCGCATTAGGTAAGACCCGCAACCCGATTCAACGGCAACGAACGGCCGGAAGACGACCAAATGGAGAACAACCTAGAGGACGCCCGGGATGCCAGGCGCTGGACGACCGAGCAGAATGACCGGGACCACCAGTGCAGCGGACGATGCCGTTGAGTCTGTGCTGCTCGCCGAGCAGACGCCGCAGAGACAAAAAAAAAATCCATCTTTATGAGACTGGAGGCGGTGAGGGAAAAGTTTACCCGACTGTCGTGCTCACAACAGCGTCATCTCTCAGTTATGTCTAAATAAATTGTTATTTTGCTATCAAAAGCTCTATTTGTCTTGTTGTTTGTTATTTTGTAAAAGGAAAAAAAAACATTATTCAGATGTTTGGGATGAGCAAAAACTAGCTGTGTTAAAGTCAAAGTTATGTTTGAAATGTATGCTTTCACAAAAAGCTCAATTCCTCTGTTTTTTCATCAGAAATTATAAAATTGCTAAAACTAAGCTATTTTATAATGCTGATTTCTAAAGAATGGAAAAAGATAGGAACTTACTTTTTTTTCCTGCTGAAAGAAGATAGTCTAATATTTCTTTTGGTGGGTTCCATGTTTATATAGGAATAGAACAGAATTTTCTGTGGGCCTTGCAAAATCCGTCAAAATCCAGTGAAACGGCCGGGAGCGAAGGGGGTGAAAATGGCTGGGAGTGAATGAGTTAATAACCCCATGTCCCGTCAATATATTATCAAGTCTATGTCTCATTTCATGTTTATTGTCCTATAATCTAATTGTAAAATGTATTTGTTACGTGTTTTAATGCATTTTTATGCGTTATAAAAGATTTATGTCTGAATTTTTGGGGGCTTGGAACTGATTAGGGAATTTACATGGAAATCGCATCTCTACTTCAGTTTACGAAGCTACTTCCAGAACCATTTAATTTTGTAAGTAGAAGTACCACTGTATACTTTTTAATTTTATTGTTTCATTACAATGCTTTCATTTACACTCACACTTTTGCGTCAGGAATTGAGGTTTTCAAATATGCCTGTCTAGGTGTCACCTGTGGTAGCTGGTGGTGTGATTTTTACAACACAGCGATGCCTTTTAAAATGGTAAACTCAGCTAACTACTGGAAAACCACAAAGTGTTTTTGCAAGATTTTTATTCTGAAGTGCATGGCGAAGGCCCAGTGGTTAAAGCAAACAGCTGCATCAGTTTCCCACATGTTTTTCTTTTTCTGCCCGCTGCTGGACATGGCTTCCACCACTGGAGCAGGTCTGAAAGCAATTTCTGTCTGCTATGCAGTAACAGTTGAATTTCATATTACAGTTTTTCTTAATTGCTTTGGTCCGTTTCTCAGATCAGAATTCAAAATTCTCAAAATTACCTGTTCAATCATCACAACATCGTATCACTAGTGTACATCAAAAAAGCAGTTTATCATTTCTTTGAGCAAGTTGCATGTTTTTGTGCATGCATGCAAATGATTTTGTACAATTCTCTGCTGTTTCCTACATTATCAGTTGCATCCATCATGATGGTCAAAATGGATGATCATGGGTCTCTATTGAATAGTCTCACCACCCACAACAATTAGTCATTACTTGATGAACATGTTGTCAGAATATGTCAACATGTGTGTGCTTATATTTAAGCATTTCCGTTACTTATTTTACCTAACTTATTTTAACCTGCCAAAGTTTGTGATAGTTTGGGGCAATGCGGGTTTCCACCACTCCTACATAATCAGGGAATGGTTTGCAACCCATAACAGAATTGTAATGGAGTTTCTCCCACCATACTGCCCATTTCTCAGTCTCATAGAATAATTTTTCTCCACATAGAGATGGCAAGTGTGTGATCGTCAGTCTCTCAGCTACTCAGATAACTCGTCTGGATGCCATGAATGCAGCATGCAGTGACATCACAGCAGATGCCTGCAGAGGCTGGATAAGGCATTCAAAAAGATTCTTTCCACGCTGTATAGCAAGAGAGGGCATCCATTGTGACTAGACATATGCCAATTACCAGTTTTAAGGTATACCGTGGTATGAAAATGTCAAAGTTTCAAAACCGCAAAAAATTTCCATCATACCGTTCCTAAGGTATTAACTACTTTTTATGTCCCAAAAATGCATGGAGAAATCCCCTGCTTGCAGCTATGAGGCTCAACCCACCCCCACCAGCTGTGCTACACGATGGCTATAGGAGGTTAAACCAGCCCTGCTGGCGTGCCCCAGGGGTCTGTCCTGGGGCCGCTCCTCACTTATAATTTACATTCTCCCCCTCGGTTCCATCTTCCGCAAACACAACATTCACTTCCACTGTTACGCGCATGACTCCCAGCTCTACATCTCCTCAAAACCAACCGCCTCCCTCCCATCTTTCTCTCTCAACCTCTGCTTAGATGACATTAACTCTTGCTTCTCCACTAACTTCCTCCTACTCAACAGCTCAAAATCAGAAGTCCTCCTAGTCGGAACCACCGCAATGCTCTCTAATGTCCATGAGTTCTCTATTACTATCAACAATGTAGCGATCTCTTCTTCTACTCAGGTTAAGAGTCTGGGTGTCATCCTCGACAGCACGCTCTCCTTCCGGTCACATATCAACAGCATCACCAGATCAGCCTATTTCCACCTTCGCAACATTTCTCGTCCCCTCCCTTCTCTCACCAGCCATACCGCTTCCACCCTGGTCTGTAGTCTAATAACCTCCCGGCTCGATTACGGCAACTCACTGCTCTTTGGTCTCCCTAACAAGTCCCTCCAGAAACTACAGCTCCTCCAGAACTCAGCAGCACGCCTCATCACTCGGAACCCCGCAACACACCACATCACCCCCATCCTCAGTCAACTTCACTGGCTTCCCGTCAAACAAAGAATCAATTACAAGATCTCATCATCACCTTCAAAACACTCCATGGCTTGGCCCCTCCCTACCTTTGCTATCATCTCTGTTTAAACAATCCACCCCGTCCACTTCGCTCTTCCACTATCCTCCCACTTTCCGTCCCCCATGTCCGCCTCTCCAGCTTTGGTTCCAGAGCTTTTAGTCAGTGTGCCCCCCAGCTCTGGAACTCCCTACCCCCTGATCTTCGCAGTATATCTACCCTATCACTTTTCAAATCTAGACACAAAACACACCTGTTCACTTTTTCTTACCCACCATAACCCCTAGCTGTGTTATATCTTTACTTCTCTTTATTGTGCTTTTCATCTTTTATCCTTTTAATATCTTTTGTTGGTTTGTTTTGTTTTTAAATGATTGTTTCGATCGTACTGAGATTCTATGTCTCTTGTGAAGCGTCTTCGCGTGTCTTGAAAAGCGCTCTAGAAATAAAATGTATTACTGTTATTATTTATTAAACCCCTGAACTTTTTCCCCCATCGAAGAAAACAAAATCGCTGGTATGGGAATACTTCAGATACAGAAAAGTTACAGACGGCCGCAGCTTAGAGGAAGAGGGCCAACCGACATGTAGAACATGTTTGCTGCCGAGGAGGCAATACCTCCTATGTGATTTCACATTTATACAAAATTAGAGGTTAGTAAACGCTGTCATGAACGTTTCCCACCAGCTATGAGAGTTAACTCCAGCGTGTTTAGTGTGTCTAGCGGTGGTAAAACATGTTTTTTTCTTTTCTCTCTGGCAAGTGTCTCTGTTGAGAAAGAGAGTGTGTGTATAATGTAAACATGTTACGAGTCATACACACATGATTTTATGGAAAGTAATTCAATTACTGTATGTTCTGATGGTAATAATGTTGAGCTGTGGCTTTAGGCTCACTTAAAGGATTTCATTTATTTAAATTTATTTTTAAATCTATATTATTTTTCTTACCTTAACTCAGTGCTTCTCAATTATTTTCTGTCACGCCCCCCCAAAGAAGACGTAAATGTTTTGCGCCCCCCCAAACTCTCTGCCGCCACTGTAAATAGTATCATTTGTCTATAAAATTACTGTTATAAATACGCATCTGCCTAACATTGTCCTTTTTTTCTAATAAAGAAAAAAAGTAACATAGATCAACTTATAATAAAGTATAACTTAATTAACATTGTTTTGTTTGTAACAGAGAAGACTTGACGTGCATCAATTTTCCTGAATTTTTTTTTTTTTAATTCACATCCAAACTAAAAAATACACTCAAGATACATTTTTGACCATTTGATACAGAAAAATAAAATGTAATAAAATCAGTAAATAATAACAAATTAAAATTGATTAGAAACATTCACTCATGAGGACAATATGCCAAAAAATTTGACCGAAACAACAAAACTGAATAAAAGGGGGAAAAAAAAGTATCCTTGGACAGGACAGTTTTTAGTTTTTGCTGCTCACAGTATTTACCTCCTTTGCAATGGTGTGGAGTTATTTTGCAATGAGCATGCTAACAATGCTCACTGGTTTACTGATGTAACACTGACAAAGCAGGACGATTGTTGGCAATATTCGGCACCTTCTTCACTGAAAAAACCAAGCGGCTTAACAATGAGATTGGGGTCTAATGTCTTTAAGTGGCATCTTAATTGATTTGGCTTCTGGCTGTCTGCTATAATTATTTTTAGACACAGTAAACAGTAGTCTTTCATCATCACCCACTGTATTAAAAGTCAAAGCTAAAAGGCAAACGGCATGAAAAAAGCGCATTCACGGCGGCCGAGGTAGAACCGTAGGTGAGGGCGGTCGTCGTGACGATCCCAAGCCGAAAATGGCACTTCTCGGGCGGCGACGTGAGAACTGGACAAGACAGTGGGTCGCTGCGTGAGTGAGTCCGGTCGGAAAACGGCTTTCGAAAACGGCGGTAGCACACTGCTCTTCATTATCTGTTGTCTGTGTGTGCTGAGTGCTCTTCCTTAGTTCAAAAATACTGCGCGCACTCTGAAAATGAGAGCGCCACTGCCACCTACTGAGTGGATGTGCAAGTACACTTTATTCCAGTACGGCAAAAAAAAAAAAAAAAAAAAAAAAAACATGTTCCCCGAGGTCACATGCTGGCATCGCTCTGCGCCCCCCCAGGGGGGCGCGCCCCATTATTTGAGAAGTACTGCCTTAACTCAACATTATAGTTATGTTCCAATTTGCTATTATGTTATGAAAAATAAAAATCCTGTTCAATGAAAAAAAAAAATAAAAATAAAAATAAAAATTACCCAGATATCTCAAATGAACACATTTTAGAGCTGTAATTGCAATGATGTGACACCGTGAAAATGTGATATTTTGGCTCAAGTTTATCACACCATCAGAATATCAAACCAGCACTTGCCTAACTGTGACGTGGATGAATATTTGTCACCCAATGAGTAGGAATGTCAAGATGTGTAGAAAGAATTGGGAAAAAATCCCGACATGTAGCACACAAATTTAGTTGTGCCGATTGTCTTATGTTCACATTTCTAATTTTGCTTTTTTTTTCTTTGTGATAGTCAGTTTGCCTGGTATGCCAGACTCACCGCTGTTCCAGCGATTGAGTCTGGCAACCGTCCGGCGGATCAAATTCTGAGGGCGGAGCAAGCCACAGCAAACAGACAGCGGAGTGGACCAATCAGCGACGGGCAGACGTGACGTTGTAAAAGCGACAAGTAATTAGCGTGAGCGGAGAATGGAGACGTTTATTCAACATGGCTAGCGCGAGCCATGTTGACTGTTGTCAATGACTTGTGTCGATGTGTTTAAAACTGGTTTTACCACGGATTGGAACATAATCTCGGCTCTCCCGTTCACCATCTGTGTTGTTGTAGAGACGACTTTCGGCGCGCAAGAGTGACGTTACTCGTTAAGAACACGTCACGCAAATAAACAAATCTGATTGGACGGTTGATTTTGTACTTGTTCAAGAGGCCGTTAATGGGCTGGGTCCCAGACTATTCTCACAGTGTTTGAAAAATACAGGGAGAATAGTCTGGCGGTGCCAGGCAAATACTCAATGCTGTCTTTTGCTCTCTGTATCACAATGACAGTAAAAAAAAGTAAAAGTGTAAAGTGAATCTTATCCAGTTTCTAACAATCAATCTCCCACACACAAAGGTGTAACTTGCAATTTTCGTCAAAACTTATGTACACTATTTTCAGCATCAGAGCCTTCTGCCATAGCAATTGTTCAATTGACAGCATGACTAAGCAATCTGACTGTCATGTCTGTACACAATGAAACAAGGACTAGTCATTCTGACAGCATTGACATGTTCATTGACACAGAAATTTAATTTTGAGTGATAGACTATGTATTTTGCACAAAAAACTAGCTTTTGCAGGTGCTCCATGTTGTTTTGCTTCTTGTGCGACATGTTGTGAGGATTGACCAAGTAGTTTTGAGAATTTCAGTTGTGATCTGAGAAGAGTACCAAAGCAATTGAGAAAACTGTAGCGCAAAAATAAAACTGCAACAATAATGCATTGTTGTATGATAGTACCGCTGAATCATAAAATGTAGGTCATTTATATAGACCCTCTTAAGGTGGATAAAACAGCAATCACACGTTAAAGCAGGTGGTGAATAACAGCAAGGAGTAACAAAAGGTGGAGTTTTTAGGTTTTTGTTCCTTGCTCAAGGGCACCCCAGTTACAGTTGTGAACTAGAATCCTTAAAAGTGGCAGAGATGCCTTTGATTTTGATTAATTTGCTCACTTTCATGTGAGTGGCAGAAAATTTGGCCAAACCTTTTAACTTCATGCATCCATTGAAGAAAGAGCGACAACAGAAGCTGTTGATGCCTGCATTGCAATCAGCTGTGTGATCACATTTTCAAACATTTCCCAAATATTTTGCATATGTGTTTTAGGATTAAGAAATAAAACACTTTCATCTCATTATTTAAGCCTACCAGCCATTGAGGGGGAAGCCCTGTCTTATAAAAATGGGCGACTGCTCACCCTGCCTACTTTAATACACAACTAATGCTTTAGTTACTATAACTAAACTGAGAACTACACTGGGAAATATAAGATGACTTTGAAATGCAAACTTGCTGCCTTAGAAAGTGTCATTTATGTTACTTACATTAATTAGATGGAATTTACCTAATTATTTCAAGTTTTAAGAGCTCAAATTAACCTTAATAATTTGCAGTGCTCAAAATAAATTGAATGACTTAGATTACATTAATTTATTGATTGTGAGCTTCCAGTACTGAAGTTATAACTTAGCTAGATTTAGTGCTGCTCATTCATCATATGCAGTTCAACTTAATTCTACATTATAAACAGCACATGCTAATTTAATTAATAACACATTTTTAAACAGTAATGACCCCACCCCCAAATAAATGGAGAACAATCTATGGATTAACTCAGGGGAATTAAACTATTTTAAAATGCTCAACAATGCATTTAAGACACAAGAGACATTGGCTCTTGACATGCTGCTGAATGTTTTGTTAATGCTTAGTGTAGAATGAACAATATGTAGTATAACCTTATATAGTATAACCTGCGTTCTTTCATTTTCTTCACATTGATTGGAAAGTAAATATTGTGGCGAGTGATGTGTTTTGTGCCCCATACACCACACGACCCCAACAAACAACACACTTTATTGAACAGAACACACATGAAATAACACCAATCAGTACTCTTAAGTGGTGGTTGCCAAAACAGAACTACCCAGCTTCCATTGCGGCGGAACAGATATACAGTGGTGCAAATAAGTATTTAGTCAACTACTAATTGTGCAAGTTCTCCTACTTGAAAATATTAGAGAGGCCTGTAATTGTCAACATGGGTAAACCATGAAAGACAGAATGTGGAAGAAAAAAAAACAGAAAATCACATTGTTTGATTTTTAAAGAATTTATTTTCAAATCATGGTGGAAAATAAATATTTGGTCAATATCAAAAGTTCATCTCAATACTTTGTTGGCAATAACGGAGGCCAAACGTTTTCTGTAACTCTCCACAAACTTTTCACACACTGTTGCTGGTATGTTGGCCCATTCCTCCATGCAGATCTCCTCTAGAGCAGTGATGTTTTGGGGCTGTCGTTGGGCAACACGGACTTTCAACTCCCTCCACAGATTTTCTATGGGTTTGAGATCTGGAGACTGGCTAGGCCACTCCAGGACCTTGAAATGCTTCTTACGAAGCCACTCCTTTGTTGGTTTGTTTGGGATCATTGTCATGCTGAAAGACCCAGCCACGTCTCATTTTCAATGCCCTTGCTGATGGAAGGAGATTCTTACTCAATATCTCTCGATACATGGCCCCATTCATTCTTTCCTTTACACAGATCAGTCGTTCTGGTACCTTTGCAGAAAAACAACCCCAAAGCATGATATTTCCACCCCCATGCTTCACAGTGGGTATGGTGCAATTCAGTATTATTTTTCCTCCAAACAAGAGAACCTGTGTTTCTACCAAAAAGTTCTATTTTGGTTTCATCTGACCATAACACATTCCCCCAGTCCTCTTCTGGTTCATCTAAATGCTCTATAGCGAACCGCAGACAGGCCTGGACGTGTACTTTCTTCAGCAGGGGGACACGTCCGGCAGTGCAGGAATTGAGGCCCTGGCGGCGCATTGTGTTACTGATAGTAGCCTTTGTTACTGTGGTCCCAGCTCTCAGTAGGTCATTCACTAGGTCCCCCCGTGTGGTTCTGGGATTTTTGCTCACCGTTCTTGTTATCATTTTGACGCCACAGGGTGAGATCTTGCATGCAGCCCCAGATCGAGGGAGATTATCAGTGGTCTTGTATGTCTTCCATTTTCTAATAATTGCTCCCACAGTTGATTTCTTTACACCAAGCGTTTTACCTATTGTAGATTCAGTCTTCCCAGCCTGGTACAGGTCTACAATTTTGTCTCTGGTGTCCTTCGACAGCTCTTTGGTCTTGGCCATAGTGGAGTTTGGAGTGTGACTGACTGATGTCGTAGACAGGTGTCTTTTATACCGATGAGTTAAAACAGGTGTCATTAATACAGGTAATGAGTGGAGCCTCGTTAGACCTCGTTAGACCTCATTAGAAGAAGTTAGACCTCTTTGACAGCCAGAAATCTTGCTTGTTTGTAGGTGACTAAATACTTATTTTCCACTCTATTTGGAAATAAATTATTTAAAAATCAAACAATGTGATTTTCTTTTTTTTTTTTCTCTCCACATTCTGTCTCTCATTGTTGAGGTTTACCCATGTTGACAATTACAGGCCTCTCTAATCTTTTCAAGTAGGAGAACTTAAATAATTGGTGGTTGACTAAAAACTTATTTGCCCCACTGTGTAACAGTCGCTACAATATTTTACTCTTTTATAAAGTGTCACGTTAAAATAAAATTAAAATATTTACTTATCAAATCAGCGTGAAGCAGGTAAAATAAGTGAAGCTGCTGAAAAGAGCTCTGGTTGATGGCGCGGTTCACTGTGGAGGTGTGCGGGAATGTTTTGATGTCATGAAAAATGTGAAATACACGACGAAGATCTGCGCACGTCTGAAAGATTGCCCAAAGAACATTGGGCACAAAAAAATATTTTTCTAATTTGACTTAATTGAGATACATCAAGTCAGGTGTGTTTTCCAGCCCTAAATTACTACTTATGAAAAATTAATGTTCAAAACATGTTGATAAAAATTGAGTTTGGTTCACTTATGATAATTAATCAAGTTATATACTGTATTGGCAACAACAATTGTTGTTGAATGAGGCAAGCAGCAAAAGCAAAGCCCGGTGTGTGGAAAAACATAAATGCCCGCATTGACAATTAAGGGGGTCCTCGATTTATATACAGAAGGTGGCACAAGAAGACATTCTATGTTGCTTGCACACTTACTCTTGGATCAACCTAGCGGCAAATTAGAAGGTTAAAAAACTTGGTGTAGAGGTGATATGTAAAGTAGCCCGAGAATTATGTAACTGCAGTATTTTAAAAACTGGTCACTCACAAAAGGAACATAATACTTGTTAAGTATGAAGGGGAATGTCAACCAAATTCCACACCACCCACTGTTTCATGCTTAAGATAGTTGGGTGAAAGTGAATGTGTGTGACCTCGATGAAGTTCATAATCTACAGTCGTGATTTGATTGAAATTGCTTTTGCAAGTCAAATTGCAGTGCAAATGACCAGATGTTAAATCACTGATGGTGTGACCTCACACCCTGACTTATTACGCTATTTCTTTGGGCTTCCTACAATTTCATATGCCAATGGCCACGCTGAATAAACACACCTCCCTAATACTAGTTAAATTCCCTTGTTTTCAGTATTAATCTACTAATAATAAGTGAAATGATCTGCCAGTGTTTCAAGTAAATTTTACTCAGATATCTTGAAATAAGAAAAATGGCTAGCTAAAATAAGTTTAACAGGCTTATTTAAAGCAATTAATTAGTATCTTTAATCTTTAAAAAAAAAAAAAAAAAAAAAGCTTGTTTTGCAGGAATGTTCTTAATTCAAGAATAAATGTTCAAAAGATTATTTGAAAGCATTTTTTTCTTAATTTAGGTGAAAATTACCAATTTTACATGTATGGGCTTAATTAGAATCAATCGTTTACTCAAAGTAAGTGAAATAATCTAATGTATTAATCTGTTAACTTTCTTTAACACTCAATACAAGATAGATAAAATTATTTGACTAGATTTAAGAAGAATAATCTGATTAAGATTATACATTTTTAGTAAAGTGGTGAAATGTAACAAAATAAAAGTACTTTGTTACTGTACTTAAGTACATTTTTTTTGTATCTGTACTTTACTTGAGTACAAATATGAAGTGTTACTTTTTACTTTTACTTCAGTGTGTTTTACAGCAGGTATTGGTACTTTTTAATCCACCACTTTTCAAATTGTTGCCTGCGTTACAAGTTATTTTTGTTTGTTTTCTTTTTTTTGTCACTGTAAATGGATAGTTTTGTTTTCCTGCCTCTGGCGCAATCAACAAACTCTGTGCAACTATACCGTAACTGAGCACTAAGAGCAGCAACACAAGTACAAGCAAGATTAGCAGGTGAACAAGATATTAACCAATAAAAAACACCCCACTCTTGTTGAGTAGGTGGCGGTATGCACCTGTTAGTTGCTTGCAATCTGCCATTAAACTGGGTTTTGGAGTTTTTGAGCTTGTTAAGCTTCTGTTTACAGTGCAATTTTTTTTATGTGTGTGTGTGATTGTGCAAAAAAGTACTCAGAGCAAAGGGTGGGTACTTTGAAAATACTAAAATGAATGGCCTGTTTTAAAATTTTTCATACAGAGGGTGCACCTCGTTATAAGGCACAGTAGTACTAGTAGCAGTGGTACTTAGTAGTGTTTGGTGTTGCGTTATGCATCCAGTAGACCAGAGGTGCCCAAGTCCGGTCCTCGGGAGCCCCTATCCAACTTGTTTTCCATGTCTCCCTCCTTTAACACACCTGAATCCAATGATCAGCTCACCAGCGAGCTCTGCGGGAGCCTGATAACCATCCTGATTCTTTGATTCAGGTGTGTGGAGGAGGGAGACATGGAAAACAAGCTTGATAGGGGCTCTCGAGGACCGAACTTAGGCACCCCTGCACTAGACGGAGCGTCGCTAAAGGGAATGTCATGCCATGATTAACAATTATTGATCCATATATAAACTGCATTGGATTATACGACGCACTGTCGTTTTTTGAATGCTTTTAGGTGCGCCTTATAGTGCGGAAAAGACGGTAGTTTTATATTGACAAACCTCATGTTTTGAATAGTATGAATAGTAGGAATCCCACTCCAACTCCACTACTCTTCTCCAGATTAATTTATTATTAGTATACAGTAACTTTCATCAAGGATGATATTTCGTTGCTCAGCTGTGACCCAGATGTGACAGAAATACTTTGTTCTGTGTCAGACCATGACTATTTGTTCCTGTTCTCCGTCAAGGTTAATGTAGCACACAGACTAAACAAGGATACATTGTTTTCAAGTTATGTAACTCACCTACAAAAGTTTCAGTCGGGGCTAAGTGACAAATACATATATAAAAGAACAGCAAAGTTACTGGAAGTCCATATATTATGGCGCAGTTATGAATTAATGAGTCAGAATTAGCTCTGCAGATGTTAGCCTGCAAAGTATTTCAGAGGCTTGGAACTGCACCAAAGATGTTCAAACCACACCGAATTTAACAACATCAAAGTGATGTGATGATACTGTAAACCCTGAAATTTCCAAAGTTACTTTCAGGATACTGGTTAACGTAAGTAGTAAAAACTGTTGACAATGTCGGTCTCACTGCAGTATTTATACTGTGAGTCTATCACTTAACATTTAGTGTACGAATGTTTATTTATTTATTTATTTATTTTTTTATTGAATTCTTTAAAACTCTTGTCATATAGAAAAGTTTCCTGAGCAAAAAATGGGCGGCACCATCTTTGATCATTTCAGCACACCGTAGATGAGACTCCGAGACTTTCTGTGCTGTGCGTGAAATCCTGGAAGCACCTATATATATGGTTGGAAGTGAAACGTTTTGAGCAGCGTGCAGCTTCAAAGCGCCAGCGTGGATCTACCTCGCCATCCGCCGTAAATCATAACTAGCTGCAGACAGTAAGTTAAGGATGTGCTTTAAACCTAACGATGGACAAAATTATAACAACATGTCAGCCTGTGTTGATGTGAGGTGTAGATTGATATGCCGGCCACTTGAGTGATCAAAATGAGGTGAAATTACAAAAAATATTACAGTTGCCAAATGCAAAGGGGCTGACACGGATTTTGTTTTTACAAGGAAATACTCCAAGGTTTGTGCATATAGACAAAAATAGAACTTCATTCTGTTTTAATGCAGATATTAATCGCAATAAAACGTTTGGAGAACATGATTCCATTTCTTGTTTTATTTAAAGTGATTGGTGCATGTGCAAAACAGGTCAATAAATCACAATTTATAAAATTATTAGAAAAATATTAACGAAGGTGGAGCATAAGTTGAGCCTTCCATCATGAAAGTAGAACGCACAGAGTCTCGATATGTGTCCATCGTAGTACGGTAAGTGTTGTTGTGAGGCACATCAATTTGTCTTCCCTTGCCTAACAGCGTTTTCCACTTGTAAATTAACGTACAAAAAACTTGTAACACTTGCATTTATGCGTTTATATAATTGTACTATCCTAAACGTACTGATTAGCAACAGACTAGCAGCAGATAGCATGCGTTGCAGCCACAGCAGTAGAGTATTTGTAGTAAATAATATTAAACATCATCATAATTACAATCATCATTGTAATAACAATATCAAAGACAACAAGTCATTTCATGCGCAAGATCCTAGCTTTAGTATTTTTTTTTAAACAGCGGACACATGAAAATGCAGGGATAGGAAGAACCTACCTTCCATAACACCAGCGGCAGCATGGCTACATAAACATTTGGTCTTTGTGGTGGCACGGGCTTGGTTCCACATCTGCCTTCATGAACATGTTTCCTCCCATGTCGTAATGATGGCAGATGGGATGCGGTATTTCTAAATGGTCTTTTCTGAGGGATTTTAATGATTAATGTTACACGAAGAGGTAAACTATTTTGATATTTTTACATATTTTTTTAGCATGGCGTTTTGCTGTCCTGATTCTATCTGACAATGAATGACCTAAAAAAAAAAATAAAATGGTATCTGATTGCCACTGTTACCTTTTCTGTTGTAAAAAAAAACAACTTTAGTAAGAAGGAAGTGTAAATAAATTATAGAAGTAAGGTTTGTTAATAATGAAAAAATTAGAAGTGTTCGTTGGCTGTCAATGAGTGGCATTTGCGATGGCTAAACAAAAATAGTAATATAAATTGCCCCCAAGAACGGTCAGAGACGTAAGACAACCAGGGGATATAATATATAAGAAAGACAGGGCATATAGTGGTAAAGGATACATTGTTGAAACAGGAGAATGTCAGTGTCAGTGGCGTAAGGCAATGCACACAAGAAAAAAGTGTCGATAAAAAAGCTAGCTCTGGATCAGGTCGGCTCTTTTTCCCGTCTTTTTCAGCCCTCCACTCTCAAGCTATCTCTTTAACTTAACATCTGTATGTTCTTTCACATCTTTACCAGAGAATTTGGCACCAGGGACATCATTTTCGGACAGAATCGGTAGATTTAGCTCAGTAAACATTTCGTTCGTACACTATTCCATTCATTTACTATTAGGGACAAACGGGAGATTGACCTGCCTAGCAACAATTGCTAACGTCATGATTATTAATGAGTAAAAGTGACGTGTTGATTGCGGTATGCCATTGAAATAGGCAAGCTGCTGTTTGAGTAATTCAAGAACCTCCCCCTAAAATCTCAAATTCTACTCAAGTGGAAAAAGGAGAGCCTCACTCACCTTACTGTTGCATTCCTAAATTCGCATCAGACCCAGAACAGTTCAGTCCCCAGATGTTTTTCTTGCCCTCTCTCTTCAGCGATTCTGCTCCAGAGCTGACTTGTGTATTATTGGTGACCGACATATCCCAGATTCCTTTGTGCCAAAACAAGTGTGCAAATGGCAACTGTGGTGTCGTCCTCAAGTACTCAGCTGTTTCAATACTCAAGCAAAGTGTTCAGTGTAGTCCTGTTCTCGCCAGGTCTGAACTTTTCTTGCTCTCAGCAAAAACATATAGTTTCCAAGAAGACAAGCACATACAGTATGCGTGTAGTTGAGAAATGAGAAACGTCCAATATCTCTTGTTGTATACAGTCCTTTTGGAATAAGTGTCATGGAAAATATTAACTGACACGAATCCGGAGAAAACCAAAAATACTCCGGATACATATTTGCATGCTATTTGGCGATGAAAACCTGTACAACAGTTCTGGTTGCAGGTAATGAAGAAACCCTCATCCCTTTTTGCAGGATTCCATTGTCTCCAAATCTTTGCTTGGCAATATGAATGCTGTGAATATCTCAAATCATCAAGCCCATCCGCTTCTGGCAATTTTAACGATAGCTATAAGACAATATTGCTACTTTGGAAAAATAAACAAAATATTACCATGAACCAATGGCTATATTTTATCATAGTACATATAGACCCTACTCACGTGACGTCACAACCACGCCTCCGCGCCATATTGTCCGTCAACTTGTCGTGTTGATGCATTACTGCTAAGTAAATTCCTCCTACTATGGCGTGTTTTTCTGCTCGTTAACATTAATAATCAAAATGGTGAAGGCGTGTGTGGCGGTTGGTTGCAATAACAGAGAAGATAGACAGAGAGCCTTGAAGTTCTACCGTATTCCGAGAGACCCGGAGAGGAGAGCGAGATGGACTGCTGCAATTCGACGGGAAAACTGGACTCCAAACGATTACCACAGATTATGTAGTAGTCATTTTATCTGGTAAGATGCATTTAATATATATTTAGAGGGTTTTGGGCTGACAACCACAATTAAGATCATTGCGATGCTAATCGCCGACAACATACAGTTTCAAATTCAAGATGCTTATTTCTTCCACCATCATTACATTTTGAATAATATTTAGCTGGTACCAAGTGAAAGAAGCTGGCCTCGTCTACGGATCATCAGTTAAACAGGTGTGTCCAAACCTTTTGCAAAGGGGGCCAGATTTGGTGTGGTAAAAATGCGGGGGGCTACCTTGGCTGATTTACATAGAACAATATATTTAAACACATTTTAGCAAGCCCTTCTGTGTGTCACATTTGCTTTATTATTTTTTAAAATTCATAATTTCAACAGTCTCGTCTTTGTGGCGTTCTGTTTCGACACTTGGGCTCTTGCGAAATACTGCTGCTGTAGCTTCAAGTTGCTATAATTTCTCGCTCCGTATCTTCCATGTAATGTCGTACATGTCAGCGTGTCTTGTTTTTATCGCGTCACATCGAACTCTTTGAAAACAGCGACTGTCTCTTTGCAAATGAGGCAGACACAGTTGTTGCGTGTTTTATTGAAGAAACAGTCCAATATCCACCTATCCTTGAAGCGTCGGCCATCGCAGTCAACTTTTTTTTTTTTTTTGATTGTCGCCATTTTAGAAATCACACAGGGTAAGGTTGCTTAGAGTGCTGCTCTTAATGTTTTTCAAAGTTTCGTGAGAATAGGCCAAGTTTCTGTGGAAAAGATAGTCGTAGATATCAGGGTAGCAGATGTCAGGCAGACAGGGCGAAGACAGCGGGTCGAAAAATATCGATTTAGGCATCAAATATGGATCTGGCGAATGAATAGACTGAAGCTTTTCCACATAACGCCTTTTATGCAACCCATCCAATGAGTTTACTGCGTCTGAAAGCACCGGGGCTTCCATGAATTGCACTATAAATTGCACGACAAATTGAAACCATTGAGAATACGGATTAACAATGACGGACAATATGGCGGCCGGATACAGCGACACGTCATTCTGTGACGTTGGTGAGTAGGGTCTATAACACTGGAGAAAATATCTGCAAAACAGAAAAAGAAATTGAACAACTAGGTACAACAGTGGGAAACATTTGCTAGAATGCTGAACCTAGAATAATGATTCTCTCTTGCCTGCAAAGGAATGCCATAACAACAATAACAAAAAAAGAGTACATACATTTGTATACAGGTATATATCTGTATAAATAACCAGAATAATAAAAAATAAAGAATATTGTTTAAATAACGCCCTTCACTGGTCCCCGGCTCACATCTATGGGTTCTCGATAAACCTCTTCTAATAACAGCCTCATAGGTGCTGCGTGGGTGCCCCTGTGGGTCTGGCCTGCCCCCCTTGCCGGGGTGGCGGACAGTGCCCTCCCGGATCATCCCGGCGCCGGCCTGGGCCGCATCTCCTTGTCCTAGGTGCCGGAGAGGTGCTCCCCTGTACCATACCGTGCACCCCTACTGGCCCGGGGGTGGAGTGGGGGGTTGCGCCTCCATCCCTTGGGTCTGTTTCCGGCTCTGCCCGCCTCTCCGTCGCTGCCCTTCTATCAGCTGGGTCATCGACGGGCCCTCCATGGGATCCGTGGGATCTGGGGTGGGGCTTGTTGTCCCCTGCTGTGGGGGTGGTTGTCCCCTAGTCTCCAGCGCGTAGTGTGGCGCGGATTCGGGGATGCCGGGTGGCCACCCGGGGGGGTGGGGGGGGCATTTCCACATGTCGGCAGGACTATCACCTGCCTGATGGGATTCATGCATTTATTCGTGCATTTAGACACACTCAAGTAGTGAGAATGTCAGTGCCAGGATTAACAATCCAACAGCATAGAATAGGATGTCAATATATCCACACGTGCAAGTGATTCACATATTACTGGGTTCTACCCCTCGCATTACTGATTTGTGTACGCTCCATGCTGCCAAATCACATATCTTTTTGACCCCCCCTTCTTTCTCATCCTACATGGTTTTCACGGGAAATACAATTAACTAACGATAGCATCACTATATTCATAGTAAGTGAACACACTTAATATAATCAATCAGGGAATAGTATCGTTTCTCGTATTTACTGTTTGACTGTTTGTATCACTCTAACACACCCAATATAAAATAAATAGCACGTATATCACAGTTTAAGGAAAACAAGCAGGATGTAGGGCATAAGCGATAAACAAGGCCTTCTAATCACAGAAGCCCAGCGCGTGCGTCATACTACTAACTGAGCAAGATTGATGCTGACAAGCCCACATCTGCACCACCAAGTCTCGCAAACCGTTGTACCGGACAGTCCACAACAAATCGCGTGACGGTCTGTCCTAACACAAGGAACACAGGAGAACACTCGATATCCAACTGATGCCACAACTGACAAGACTCCAAGAGCTCCGTTAATGCTGAGGTGGCAAAATCCACGACCCTCGTTGCCTGGACAACAGTAAATCGCGAATCCTCCTGTCCAATCTACAAACAGACAATAATCCCAAACACACCCTTCTCCCTGCCCATGGCCCGCCCGCGAGAGCGAATGTAAAACTAATTGTTGTCATTTTTCTCGGGAACCTTTTGTTGACTACCGATATGGTGACCTTGGAACGAGCTTGCCTTCCTGCCTGAGTGTTTCTGTTTCGCCTTGCCGTTTTGATCTCTGTCAACCCAAATAAATTGTCAACTTGCTCTTGGTGAGCCTTCTTTTTACCTTTCAAAATGGAGTCAGTACAAAGGGTTAAGACTAAGGTGAACGTGCTGAGTTTGGCCTTCTGGCTGAATTGCTGGAGTCCCGCTGGTCCGGCTCGTTAGAGCTGCGCCAGCGCAGGTCCGGCGGTTCGGCTGGCGCGATTCCGGCGGTCTGGCTAGAAGGTCAGATTCCCTCAGGTTCAATGTATTTCTTTTTATTGTTTGTTCTTCTCCTCTGTCTCTCTCTCCTCTTCTATTTTCCTTTCTTGCCCCCCATAACCCCTACATGCGCTCTGCTTTCTCGTAATAAATGAAAAACAATGAATATCACAACGGGAGTATATTATGTTATCATGTAATACATTAAAACTTTTCAGACCATAAGGACACTCAGATTCCCATTCTCCGTGTCTAAGCAGCTGAACAGGACAGGTAAAAAAAAAAAAAAGAATCTAAAGAAAATTTAAAAGACTGTGTTTGTGAAACATGTTTGTTGATGATTTAACTGTCCATCAAAATAATTTAAGCATTGATTTGCACCAAATAATGCTGATAAATTTAGGGGAAGTCACTGACAAACCCCACCAAATAAAACACTGATTTAAACGGATCAGGATTTGATGTCTGTATGTATGTAAAGACTTCCTGGTGCACGTATAATGAATCGGGACAAATACGAGTTCTTGTGCAGCTTCTCATTATTAGTTGTCGTATATTCTTTCACAGACTTTAATGCATTGTAAGTAGAATTATTTGTATCGTGCAGCTGCGCCTCATGGCGTATAATTTGAGTGTATAATTTGTCTTTAGTGACGAATGGAAACAATATAACAAACAAGGACGAGGGCCAAGATAACCTTGGGTGACTGCCTCATTTTGAAAAGTGAAACAAAATTGACCAACAAACTGCATTCTTTTGGATTAATTTGGGATTTTGAAAGTTTCATCAAGCCTTTATCATTGCGCAGCATTGTAACTATTTTTCAAGCACACATTTTTTGACTACCTTAACACATTCTTTAATTGGATATAGGTATATGTATAACAAATAGTCAATTCCAGAACCAAGTTTTTCCCTTGAAACTTTGCAAATTGTTAATATAATATCAATTACACCAAAACTATTCTTCTTGACATTTTTTGTATTTGACTTAGAAGACATGTATAACACACCCAAAACATTCAGTTGCTCCAATTTGTTCAGTCGGCGAGAAAAAACATCAACATCTGAAACAACTCATGAATCTCTGCTGTGTTTTCCTCAACAAGTTGACCTTAACAGTTGTTGAAGAATATACGATGCCCATTATTTTATTGTTATTATTATTGTTATTATTAATGCTGTCCATTATTTTCCTGTCAGAGGAACTTGTACATGCAGAGAGTAATTTGTGAAAATAGGTCAGTCCTTTTCCACCTTCAGGCTGTTGGTGATCAGGCTTGGTAGATTACACCATATTCCTACTGTCCCCATCGTCTACCTAGATTTTTATTTTCTTGTGCGTTTGAAATATTTTTCACTTTTAGGAGAAATTGGGGTTCCTTTATCATTTTGGTTCTGTAAAACTAAAAATAGTACATGTTTCATATTTTTCTTTGTTTATTTTGTATGGCCTGACTTTGGTAAATCTTTCCTAAATTAAGACATACAGTCTTATGAAAAAGTATCTGAATCTTTTGGAATTTCTCACATTTCTACATAAAATCACCATCAAATTTGATTTGATCATTGTCAAAATTACACAGATGAAAAAACTGTCTGCTTGAACTAAAACCATCCAAACTTTTATAGGTTTTCATATTTTAATGAGGATAGTATGCAAACACTGACAGAAGGGAGGAAAATAAGTAAGTGAACCATCACATTGGATATTTTGTGGACCCCCTTTGGCATCAATAACTTCAACCAAACACTTCCTGTACTGCAGATCATCAGTCTGGCACACGAATCTTAGCCCATTCTTCTCCACAAAACTGCTGCAGTTCAGTCAGATTCCTGGGATGTCTGTCATGAATCGCTGTCTTTAGGTCATGCCACAGCATCTCAATGGGGTTCAAGACTTTGACTTGGCCACTCCAAAATGTGTATTTTGTTCTTCTGAAACCCTTCTGAAGTTTTGGATCATTGTCTTGTTGCAGCATCATTCCTCTTTTTAGCTTCAACTGTCTGACAGATGGCCTCAGGTTTTCCTAAAAAAACATCCTGATAAACGTTTGAAATTATTCTTCCATTAATGATCTCAAGTTGTCTAGGCCCTGAGGTAGCAAAACAGCCCCAATTCATGATGCTCCCTCCACTATGCTTCACGGTGGGGATGAGGTGTTGATGTCGGTGAACTGTTCTATTTTTCCTCAACACATGACGTTGTGTGTTACTTCCAAACAATTCAACTTTGTTTTTTTCAGTCCACAAACTTTTGCCATAACTTCTGTGGAATGTGCAAGTACGTTTGCGAACATTAAACGAGCAACAATGTTTTTTTTTGTGTTTTTTTTTACAGCAGTGGCTTCCTCCTTGGAGTCCTCCCATGAACACCATTCTTGGCCATAGTTTAACATATAGTTGATGTGTGCACATAGATATTGGACTGTGCCAGTGATTTTTGTAAGTCTTTAGCAGACACTCTAGGGTTCTTTTTTACCTCTCTGAGTATTCTGTGGTGAACTCTTGGCATCATATTTGGTGGACGGCCACTCCTTCGGAGAGAAGCAAGAGTGCCAAACTCTCTCCATTTGTAGACAACTTCTCTGTCGATTGATGGACATCCAGACTTTTAGAGATGGTTTTGTATCCTTTCCCAACTTTATACAAATCAACAATCCTTGATTGCATGTCTTCAGAAAGCTCTTTTGACCGAGCCATAATGCACATCAGACAGTGCTTCTCATCAAGACAATTATTACCAGGTGTGTGTTTTATAGTGGGCAGGGCAGCTTTAAACCACACATCAGTGATTGGGCCAAACCTGACTTAAATTGACAGATAAACATTTGTTTCAATTGCTCTTTAAGTCCCCTAAGGCAGAGGGTTCACTTACTTACCCCCCCCCACTCCCCAATCCCCGTTCTGTCATTGTGTGCATGCTATCCTAATTAAAATTAAAGCAGACACTGTTTTTTCATCTGTGTGATTTTGGCAAAGATCAGATCACATTTGAAGGTAATTTCATGCACAAATGTGAAAAATTCCAAAAGTTTCAGATCCCTTTTCATAACACTGTACTTAAAATGCTTGTAGTGAAATGAATGACTGCACTACTGCTTTCTTTTATTCTGTTTGGTTTTGAAGTTCTTTAGTTTACTAAAGACATTATATACATTTGATACAAATTCATTTTTCATTTCATTTATTTCTAGAGCTATTGTAGGGATTATGCAAAGCAAAAATAAATAAATAAATAAATAAATAAATAAATAAATAAATAAATAAAAGCGGTGCCAATAGTAGTGAACAGGACTGTATTGATAAATTATTATCCAGTTACTATGTGCAAGTGTTTCTCCTTTATGACTATTGTGTTAATCTCAATCCTAAAGCGACCTTAAACCAGACATCCAAGTCTATGGTGTTTCACAGAACACTTTGGAACCAAACCATGGTCAGTTACTGGATGTCTGTTAGCATTTACATTGTGTTTGATTGTTGTGCATTGCATTCTATTTCCTGTGTTTCTTGTCCTTGTGATTGCACGTTTGTGTCACCTGTTGTGTACCTGCTACTTATGTGTCCTTCTTTCAGCTTGTCGCTCCTTCTCGTATTCCCCAGGTGTGGCGTGTTGTCTCGTGTGTGTGTGTGTGTGTGTATAAATTCCCTTGTTTAGTTCCATGGTTGTTTGGTGTTTGTTAATGTCATGGTGCTCTGCCTTGTTCTGTGTACCCTCTTAACCAGGGGTGAAAGTGGTTAGAATTTCTTGCCAGAACTCCCTGACCTAAAGGTCAGTACGGAGCCTGATTTTGTTTGTTTGTTTGTTTGTTTTAGAGCGAGAAAAGAGTTGAGGAGTCTTATTTATTGTATTTTATTTTCTCTGATTGGTAGGTTCACAACATCTTACCTGTCAATGTGCCCTTTCGACTTATTTTTGTTCATTTACTGTATGTTAGACTACTTATTCATTTCCTGATCATTTTAAAAAGGCAATGTTTGCATGATCTTCAAAATATATTCCACTGTGCACAAAATAAATCATTTGTACTTATTTTTGTGAATGTATGTTACTTATATCTTTATTATTTAAAAAACAAAAAGTAAATGTTTACAATAACTTCAATTGGAGTTTGGGGTTACTGGTGTTTTTGTTGACTTTTATTATGCAAATGATGGAATGAAAATCAGTTTTTTATGTAAATAAATAAAAATTCCGGCTCCGTGGCGACCTTCATTTCAGACAGTCCCGGCAAGAAACTTTAGCCACCTCTGCTTATAGTACACGCATCTGCACTTGCTGTGTAAAATAATATTCAGCAGGGGTGACACTTCTTATATACTGTATTATTCGGACTATAAGTCGCAGTTTTTTTCATAGCGTGGCTGGGGGTGCGACTTATACTCTGGAGCGGCTTATGTGTGAAATTATTAACACATTGTTATATCATTTCACATTTTATTTTGGTGTTTCGGAGTGACACTTGTTAGCATGTTCTTTATGCTATAGTTATCTGAATAACTATGTTACGTTAACATACCGGCCACGTTTGCATTCTATAAGTGTAACACCATTTACCATTTACCATTCGTTGTTCATGCATCATGTTACATTATCATCCTGTACACTTAATCAGCAAGTTGTTCTCTATTGTAATTTTATTCTAAATTCCCTTTCAAGATGACATATCAGTCCTATGTGTTGGATTTTATAAAGTAAATTTCCCCCACAAATGCAACTTATACTCCGGTGCGACTTTCATATGTTTTTTTTCCTCTTCGTTAGGCATTTTATGGCTGGTGCGACTTATACTCAGGTGCGACTTATAGTCCGAAAAATACGGTACCTAGTCTGTGTGGTCCACAATTAATTTATTCCTTACAGCCAAAGTTTATAAGAATCAAAGGTTTCCATAGGATTCCATAGAAAATCATGTTTGGGGTAGTAATACATAAACTATAATTTTTGTGAAATGTTTAAAATGTATAATTGTATAAAAATTTGAATGGCATTATATCAAAAACGTGTTTTTTGTGGAATACCTAGAATATGAGTTGATAGCAATTTTTCATTACGAAGATATTTCAAGAAAACAACTTCACCAGTCATTTTTGACCCACTTATGCATCTAAACGTTAATAAGTTCTCATATGATCTTTTGTTTGGACTATTTTTTGTAAGCTTTTTTTGTTATCAAAGGCGCATTTTCAGTTTTGCCCACCCTGCCCTGTTCCTTGTCCACCAAGGCTGCACTGTGACAATGTCAGAGAGGAAGGAAGCATGATGATAATTGCAAAGAGGTGGATGAAGATGCTGCAAAGTAAATTCCTGAAGTCATTATGTTTGCCATCTCAAAGAAGGAGATGCTGTCACTGTTGACCAGATGGTTGACAACTACACCAGCATGTCTCAAGACACAGCCTTGCCAATGATGCTGTGGATCGTATCCTTGACAGCACCCTGCTTGATGCCTACACCATTTATCGTCATCTGATTCCCAAGAATCGTATCACTAATGAACAACAGCTCTTTTACAACAACTCTCAAAGCTTGTTACACCACATGAGCAAAGCCATGTTGAAGGTTCCCCCAACTGCAAATGCCAATTGTCCATAAGACAATGAGAATGGCTTTTTTTCCCCTTCCCAATCATGACACTCTCCTGTTTCCAACCGGTTCTTTGAAATGAAAACCGAAATGTCACTTCTAATGGAAATTTTGCTCCTCTCACTTTTCAGGCAAAGTAAGGTTCCGCTAAATAAAACAGGTAAAGTAAGTGCACACAATATTTTGTTAAATCTGGTAAAATCTCAGCAGTTATATTGTTTTGGTTTCCCCAAAATCCTGGATATCTGCAGGGACATTTTCTTTTCGTTACCATGTCAGTGTTACAATGTCCTCTAAAGGTGTCTTTCAAGTTTTTGAGTTGAATGGATAATTGTCATAACTGTTTGTTTGGATGTTCTGTTTAATGATCCTACATTTATTAATAACAAAGGAGAAATAACGGTTTTGAGATGGCTTCTGTAAGAATAGGTTTTTATTATTTATTTATATTTTTCAAAGTCTGCTTGCTTTCTGAGTCAACATTTAAAACTTTTGAACATGCCACGCCAATACACCGAAGCCCTGCAAGTCTTTTCTGGTAGACAAACAGTTTTATTCACTCACCATTATAACAACGGCAGATGTTATCATAATGCATAATGTAGCTGCGTACACAGTCTGTGACGGGGCCTCTAGGAGAAAAAAAATATGGCCACATGACAGAACATACATGTTTATTCAAAGAGAACCTCGGACTTAAAGGCTTGTCGGCTCAAAAAAGCCGCAATTGTTATGTTTTAGGGTTAGGGTTAACTCTAACCCTCGCCATTGATTTAAAAATCTATTATATTCAGTACATATTTTGACTGGGGCTGTCAAACGATTAAAAATTTTAATCGAGTTAATTACAGCTTAAAAATTAATTAATCGTAATTAATCACAATTAATCGCAATTCCAACCATCTATAAAATATGCCATATTTTTCTGTAAATTATTGTTGGAATGGAAAGATAAGACACAAGATGGATATATACATTCAACATACGGTACATAAGGACTGTATTTGTTTATTATAACAATAAATCAACAAGATGGCATTAACATTATTAACATTCTGTTAAAGCGATCCATGGATAGAAAGGCGTGTAGTTCTTAAAAGAAAAGTGTTAGTACAAGTAATAGAAATTTTATATTAAAACCCCTCTTAATGTTTTCGTTTTAATAAAATTTGTAAAATTTTCAATCAAAAAATAAACTAGTAGCCCACCATTGTTGATGTCAATAATTACTTACACAATGCGCATGGGTGCTGAAGCCTATAAAATCAGTCGCACCCAAGTGCCAGCAGAGGGCGGCAAAACTCCATAAAACACAATTAACAAGTGAGCGTTTCACTGTACCGTCATTTAAATCTGTCTGAGCGGGGCATCTGCGTTAATTGCGTCAAATATTTTAACGTGATTAATTTAAAAAAATAATTAACGCCCGTTAACGCGATGATTTTGACAGCCCTAGTTTTGACCTATGGAGGGTGCCATGTTTTATGCTCACAATGAACGCTTGAGGTGATGAAATAGTTTGTCACTGTCACTAGACGAACACCACCGTTGTTCTGCAATTCCTTCTACGCGGCGAGACGTCCAACACATGCGCACATCGGTTAAAAGCTGCGAGTACTTACAATTTGTGTTTTTATTGAGTCTCTTATTACCTTTTCATTGCCTCAAAATACTTTTTGCATGTGTTTCCCGCTCATACTTTTAAGCATTGTGTTTTCTTGTTGTAGCTTTAAAGCAGATTGTTTATCTCGGCTCGTCTCATCGGGTCTTTCCTGTTCATTTTGCTTTTACTGCTCATTTTGTGAAATATCAACAGTGCTGTCATGCTCATTAATGTTCCCCTCGGGTTCAAATTGAAAGGGTTGAACAAATGACATGTTTATGTCGCTAGAGTCATACTCTGGAAGCCCGGCAGCATAACCCAGTGATGTCACCGCTCTGCGACGTCAACAACAATGGCAATCTACAAGTTTAACTAATTTTACAAATTGTATTACATTGAAAACATCAAGAGGGTTTTTAATATCAAATTATTTTAACTCATAATAACTTCATCTTTTAAGAACTACAAGTTATTTTATCTGTGGATCTCTTTAACATAGGGTGACTATATTTTGTTTTCCAAAAAAAGAGGACACTCAGAGATAGTTGAATTTTACTCGAAGTTCACTCAAAGGTTCCTATATCACTTTATTACAGTATATTTAACGTGTGCCTCCACTGTCTGATAGAAAAATTAAGTTTTATAATATATATATATATATATATATATATATATATATATATATATATATATATATATATATATATAAATTGCCATATAGTATATAACCAAAGAACAATTCAAATTCTCAGAGGTTACTCAACAGGCTTAATTCTTCCATAGACTTCATTACCTATAGACCCTACTTACCAACGTCACAGAATGACGTGTCGCTGTATTCGGCCGCCATATTGTCCGTCATTATTTATCTGTACTCTCAATGGTTTCAATTTGTTGTGCAATTTATAGTGCAATTCAGACCCTATACTTCCAATTTTCTAAAATGGCGACAATAAAAAAAAAAACAAAAAAAAAAGTTGACTGCGATGCCCGACGCTTCAAGGATAGGTGGATATTGGACTATTTTTTTCAATAAAATACGCAACAACTGTGTCTGCCTCATTTGCAAAGAGACAGTCGCTGTTTTCAAAGAGTTCGATGTGACGCGATAGATAATGATATTACCGAACAAGACACGCTGACATGTACGACAACATCACAGGGAAGATACGCAGCGAGAAATTATAGCAACTTGAAGCTAGTTTAATTTCACAGCAGCAGTATTTCGCAAGAGCCTGAGTGTCGAAAGAGAATGCCACAAAGGCGAGATTGTTGAAATTATTAATTTAAAAAATTATAATAAAGCAAATGTGACACACAGAAGGGCTTGGTAAAATGTGTTTAAATATGTTGTTCTACGTCAGTGCTTCTCAATTATTTTCTGTCACGCCCCCCCAAGGAAGATGTAAATGTTTCGCGCCCCCCCAAACTCTCTGCCGCCACTGTAAATAGTATCATTTGTCTATAAAATTACTATTATAAATACGCATCTGCCTAACATTGTGTCCTTTTTTTCTAATAAAGAAAAAAAGTAACAGATCAACTTATAATAAAGTATAACTTCATTAACATGGTTTTGTTTGTAACAGAGAAGACTTGACGTGCATCAATTTGCCTGAATTAAAAAAAAAAAATTCACATCCAAACTAAAAAATACACTCAAGGTACATTTTTAACCATTTGATACAGAAAAATAAAATCAGTAAATAATAACAAATTAAAATTGATTGGAAACATTCACTCATGAGGACAATATGCCAAAAAATTTGACCGAAAAAACAAAACTGAATAAAAGAGGGGAAAAAAAGGTGTCCTTGGACAGGACAGTTTGTATTTTTGCTGCTCACAGTATTTACGTCCTTTGCAATGGTGTGGAGTTATTTTGCAATGAGCATGCTAACAATGCTCACTGGTTTACTGATATAACACTGAAAAAGCAGGACGATTGTTGGCAATATTCGGCACGTTTTCACTGAAAAAATCAAGCGGCTTAACAATGAGATTGGGGTCTAATGTCTTTAAGTGGCGTCTTAATTGATTTGGCTTCTGGCTGTCTGCTATAATTATTTTTAGACATAGTAAACAGTGGTCTTTCATCATCACCCACTGTATTAAAAGTCAAAGCTAAAAGGTAAACGGCACGAAAAAAGCGCATTCACGCCGGCCGAGGGGGAGCCGTAGGTGAGGGCGGTCGTCGTGACGATCCCAAGCCGAAAATGGCACTTCTCGGGCGGCGACGTGAGAACCGGACAAGACAGTGGGTCGCTGCGTGAGTGAGTCCGGTCGGAAAACGGCTTTTGAAAACGGCGGCGGCACACTGCTCTTCATATCTGTTGTCTGTGTGTGCTGAGTGCTCTTCCTTAGTTCAAAAATACTGCGCGCACTCTGAAAATGAGAGCGCCACTGCCACCTACTGAGTGGATGTGCAAGTACACTTTATTCCAGTACGGCAAAAAAAAAAAAAAAACATGTTCCCCGAGGACACGTGCACCCCCCCTGGCATCGCTCTGCGCCCCCCCAGGGGGGCGCGCCCCACTATTTGAGAAGTACTGTTCTACGTAAATCAGCCAAGGTAGCCCCCCACATTTTTACCACACCAAATCTGGCCCCCTTCGCAAAAAGTTTGGGCACACTTGTTTAACTGATGATCCGGAGACGAGGCCAGCTTCTTTCACTTGGTACCAGCTAAATATTATTCAAAATGTAATGATGGTGGAAGAAATAAGCATCTTGAATTTGAAACTGTATGTTGTCTGCGATTAGCCTCGCAATGATCTTAATTGTGCTTGTCAGCCCAAAAATATATAATAAATGCATTTTACCAGATATAAAATGACTATTACATAATCTGTGGTGATCGTTTGGTGCCCAGTTATCTCGTCGAATTGCAGCAGTCCATCTCGCTCTCCTCTCCGGGCCTCTCGGAATACGGTAGAACTTCAAGTCTCTCCGTCTATCTTCTCTGTTACTGCAACCAACCGCCACACACGCCTTCACCATTTTGATTAGTAATGTTAACGAGCAGAAAAACACGCCATAATAGGAGGAATTTAAGTAGCGGTAATGCTTAAACCCGACGAGCTGACGGACAATATGGCGCGGAGGCCTGGTTGTGACGTCATGTGAGTAGGGTCTATAGCCGAAGACAGCACATGCTCATGTCGGATTTAAGCTTATATTTTTAAAGAACTACGAAAGCTTGAGGATTCAAGGTAAATATTATGTTTTTTGTACCATGCATGCGTGATTTGAAGAATTTATTCGCAGGAATTTTCTTCTTTGTTCACACATGGAAGCGGCTAATTTTCGTGACTGACTAGCCTCATAGTTGGCAATATTTACGCGAAATAAATGCTACCTGCACGTTTTTTTTTGCTTTTAAACAAGAATTGAGACTATTTTACGTCCATATCTAGAAGGAATTCAGGAATTTAAGCATTTATTCACAATATTTTTCACCAGAAAACCTCTTCTGAAGACCGTACACAAGAAAGCCCACAAACAGTTTGCTGAAGACATGTCAGCAAAGCACATGGATTACTGGAACCACGTCCTATGGTCTGATGAGACGGGTGGGCTTTCTTGTGTACCGTCTTCAGAAGAGGCTTCCTCCTGGGGTGACAGCCATGCACACCAATTTGATATAGAGTGCGGCGTATGGTCTGAGCACTAATAGGGTGACCCCCCAACTCTTCAATCTCTGCAGCAATGCTGACAGCACTCCTGCAACGAGTCACATGACATTTTGGAGGGAAAATGACAAGCAGTACTCATTTTGGACATTTAGGGATGTATGTATTTACTGAGGGGTGTACTCACTTTTGTTGCCAGGGGTTTAGATATTAATGTCTATATTTTGAGTTATTTTGAAAATAAATTCACTTTATTATATAAGCTGCACACAGGCTACTTTTCATTGTGTCAAAGTGTCATTTTGTCAGTGTTGTCCCATTAAAAGATATACTTAAATATCTGCAGAAATGCGAGGGGTGTACTCACTTTTGTGATACACTGTAAGTGGCACAAATTGATCACATCCATGCTACGTAGCACTGATGCAGAAATCCATGCAAAGGGAGGCTAAACCCATTTAGAATTACGTGCACAGAAATGAACTTACTTGTCAGATGACTTATATATGTTTAAAAAGACAAGTTTTGATTAGTGTCATGTGATATTCTAAGTTTTCATTCTCTGAAAGCCATAAATGACAAATTATAACACCTAAAAGACCAGTTCCATTTTCTGATATAACTAAAAAATACAAATGTATTGAAATTAAAAAATGAGTTTGAACATGTTTTTAAATAATAAATCATTATTATAATCAGGAGAGACAATTTAGTAAAATCAGAAGTTACAAATGATGTTACATTACATCTCTCAACCAAATCAACGTGTTCGCTCATTTTCGTGTTAATTTACGGAGCAAACAGAAATACTTTCTTGTCTTCTTTCTTTCTTTCTCTTTCTCATGGAGCTTGTCACTGTCTAGGCTGGCAGCAGTAGTTCGGCGCTATGGTGTTAGACGAGAATGTAAGCTAGGTGGCCGCACAATCACATGAATCACACCGACTGAGGCTGCACAGCCACACGCGCACGGGAACCGTGCTGAGCGCCCGGGAATCTTCGGCAGCCGCAGCCGAGCGGAGGGAGCCCTCACCCGGCCACAAAAAAAGCACGCATCGTCCGGACTATTCCAACCTGCCTGCACGTTTCTCTTCCTCTTGACTCACATGCACGTATCCGGAGTGAAAACCCGTAATATTTTGGGAGGTTTGCTTCTTTGAGACGCTTTTTTAAAAGCGTGTTTTAATCTTTTTCCCCTCTTTTTTTATTTTTGTTTTTTCCTATTTTTGTGATTGTTCGAGGCTGACAGACAAACCGGGGAGGAGAACTGCGTCTTGACGCGGAGAGCTCGGACTTCTTTGGCTGGAGGGCGACAGAAAAAACACACACACCAAACCACAGTCCTTTCTATTACTTCTTTTTTTTTCGTCCAGCGACTTTAAACTGGGAACGCGCTTCTGAGTTTTCTTTCTCAGTGAGGATGAGAGGAAATTAGACGTGTTGTTTCGAGGCTTCGAGATTGTTTTACTGGATTTATTTTGGCTGTGGAGAGCAAAGCGGAGCGAAGCTGCGCGTAAAAAGCGAAAGAGGTCTTTCCTCCTTTCATATCTAATATCATCATCCGGCTTCAGTTCCATCTACCTGTCCTCTGTCCATCTATTTCTCAATTTGTTTCCATGTTTTAGGTCCGTGTGATTTTGCTAAAATGCATCATCAACAGCGGATGGCAGCTTTGGGCACAGACAAGGAACTGAGTGACTTATTGGATTTTAGCGCGGTAAGAACATTTTATTATTTGCTATTATTTGGAACAAAATAAAAGAGGCTGGCACGTCCATTTAGGATTGCACAGTTTACATGTTTAAATGAATGAATTGCACGGCGCATAACCTGCATATCTTTATTTGACATTAATTGGACAAGGTGTCTTTATTCAGAGTAAGTTTAAAGAAAAGTATTTGTGATTCATTTTGCTTGTATGTTTAGATATTTTTGATGCTGCATCAGTAATTTTGTTGTCTTATAGATGCGAAACAGCGATTTGAAAATGTTCCCATCATCCATGGTAGTATATCTCATTTTAAGTACTTCTTCCCCCTTTATGTGTAGCCTTGCTCATGAAAAAAGTTACTATATATTCAATTTAAATGAATGTCCCTTACACAGTGTAAAAAATAATAATAAATGAGCATGAACCTGCGTGTTTCACATGCCCCGTTCCTGCAGCTTTTAGTGTTACAAGCTCAAAGTTATAATCCTGCTTTCAATGAGCACACACACACACACATTTTTTAAAATTTTTTTTTATTTTTAAACTTGCTATGACTTGAAATAAAAGCCTGTGGTGTGAACTTGAGGGACAGGAAATAGTATTCCATGCTTTCGGCCATGTTTTCTGTGCCTCTACCTCCCTCTGGGAGTAAGTTTGGTCACAAGAGGAGGAGGAGGGTGAGGAGGAGGAAAATAGATACAGCCCACAATGAGGAAGAATAAACGGACTCTCATTAATCCTGGTATGAAAGGAAGCGATGTCAGATGACAAAGTGCACCAAAAAAGGCAGTGGTACTAAGTATTAAAATATCTGTACAGAAGAAAATGCATATTACAATTAATGATCATAAAAATGTAAAATCTAGAACAGATTTCCATAGCTTACCTTTCTTTGTATTGAATCATTTAAATGTGTAGATGTTAATTTAATTCCTCTAACAAATATTCATGCGTAAAAACTAGTTTCATGAGTGAATTTTACCGAAACAAGATTTTGGATTTAAATTTTAAAGATGTTAAATGTACCACAATTTGAACAATAATATTGTCAATGTTTAGCATTCAATAAAATTGAGTGTTATGTACCTACATAAAGAGGATGCGGATCAAAGTATACTTTTATGTGTTCTCTGGAAGTGCTATTGTGAGATGATTAACATTGTAAAATAAGTGTTATGAACTGTCTGAGAAAAAAAAAAAAAACATGATACATGCAAGATTATAGATACATTATTCTATTCAGTGTGTCAGATAAATTGTCTGTGCATTAGTGATGCGCCAAAACATACCAAAACTGATGATGAAGATAAGGATAATACTAACAACAAATATAACTCACAGTAGATTTATCTTATACATATACTGTACAGTACTTTACAATTAATTTATGTACATAGATGGGACAAATGAACTGTAAAATTAATGTATACAATGGAAATGTTTTAAGTAATGCGAATTCTCTTGTTTGACTCATTAAAGAAATTTAAAAAAAAAAAAAAAAAAAAAAATTTAAATAAAACTATCATTTGGCCAAATAGTGGCAAGCTCACTGTCTTCTCCTACCATCAAAGCTAACTGAGCATTAATTTATGCTATTGTAGGTCTGTGAACGCCTACCATTGGAGAGAGAACTCAAAGTGCTTCTTTTGACAATTGTTAGATTTCCTTATAAAAAAGAATGAAATCTAGACTGTTCATCACACTTGTGTGGGCAATTACACACCGGTGTGAATTCCATCACAGACTTCTCAGGCTTTATAGGTTTCCAATTTCAGTTGATTAATATCAATGACTGATAACTTTTATCACAATAATGATAGGTAAGCACTTTTATTTTCATGTGAAAGTTTGATGCTCACTTTGTTATCACTTGGGCTTGAGTTATACATTACTACTGGGGTCACATGCAGTATACTATATGCTGTACAAAAGTGAAACCCTACTGATGTACTGAGACAGTTTGTAATACATATATATGTATATATATGTATATATAAAGTATTACATTCTGATATGCGATGTTAGACAAGGGAGTTTGGAAGTTCAATGAAAAAAAATCAAACACTATAAACTGATCTTTGACTGCATACCTAAAATGTTTTAAATTCAAGTAGAATTCTCATCTGTTAAACTTCTAAACAATGTAGTTCTTATTAGGGAAAAAAAGATGTATGCTTCTAGAAAAGCAGATGTCACCTTTACATTTGAGGCAAGGCATGATACACTTCATGTGGCACTATTTTCCAGCCAAATGTCTCCCTGGTGAATTGGAATGAAGCTTTTCATATGTAGCTGCAGTCATTTTTGTGTGCTCTTGTTGTGCCTCTGTCTATGCTCTTGGAGGTAATGTGTGCTCTATTTGTCTTCTAGATGTTTTCCCCTCCTGTTAGCAGTGGAAAGAATGGACAAACCTCCCTAGGGAGTGGACATTTCTCTGGTTCAAGTACGTTCGCTTTCTTCTTTTACCTCAAATGAGTTATGTTGTTCTCTCGATTTGAAATTCTCCCATACACTTGTGTAATGTTTCTTTGTGATCGCTGTGTGTGGGAAACCACAATTTGCATTTGGAGGTTTTTTTGTTTGTTTGTTTGGGGTCATGTCATATTTGTTTAGCAATGTAATGTGTGTTCTTATGTATTTTTATTGAGTTATACTTCATATTTCATTATTTATCGACACCCTCTCATCATGTGTGGTAATTAAAATCACACACTTGAAGGAAACTTAAATACGATTCACTGGTAGAACTGAGCGGTTACAACTTTGGGGACACTTTCACAATCTTATTAGATCTAACAGAGATCTGAGTTAATTAAAAAAGGTGACAGCCTGCATTAAATTGGAAATTTTCCTATGTTTCATTTTAATGTAGAAACTGCAAAAACACACCTCTTTAAAACTAGGTACATTCCCTTGTTTACAGTGTAAATATACTAGAAATAAGTGAAATTATTTACCAATGCTTCAAGTAACTTTTAATTCACTTAGATTTCTTGAAATGAGAAAAATAGCTATCTGAAAATAATCTTAACAGACTTATTTTTAAGCAATAAATTACTATATTTAATAAAAAAAAAAAAAAAAAAAAAAAAAATATATATATATATATATATATATATATATATATATATATATATATATATATATATATATATATATATATATATATATATAATAAGCTTGTTTGTCAGAAATGTTCTTAATTCAAGAATCAATATTGTTCAAAACATTTGAAATAGGCATGTGCCGGTATGAGATTCATACGATATGATAACCTTAAGCAAAAATATCACGGTTTCACAGTATCACGGTATTGCAATTACCTAGGGCTGTCCCAAACGACTAATTTTCTCCCGATTAGTCAGCCGACTATTTTTACGATTAGTCGACTAATCTAATAATTAAAAAAAATATTTGTTTTTGTTTACTAATTTAGCAATGAAATTTTTGTTGACGCTTATCAATTCACAAAAAACATATTGGAACACTTAAATTATTTACTAAAGTACAAATAAACACGTAAATAACAATAATAAATCACAAATAAACAATGACTTCAAATGCTGATAGAATTAACTAGTGTAGCATCCCGATTGAAAAGATGGTCTCTTAAACTGATGGTTTACAACTTTTATTCCATCCTTGATGTAATCACACCGTAAGAGCTACGGTGCACACAAATAAAACAACACAATTAGAAATTAACGAAAACTTTTCACCTTTTTCCTTTTAAACCTTATTTATATATCAATGAATTGCCTATATGAATTTCCTTTACCTTAATTTATTACCTTATCATTGACAATCTCTTCCTTGAGTGCAATCACTGTATATACTGTATATATTTATGACCTTTTAACGTTATATAATTTTCTATACCATAAAATAAACCATAACATGAAATAAACCTTTCAGTTGGCAATACTAATAGCACTTATAGACAGACCCATTGTCAATGAAACATTATTATTTAGTAAAGCGACAGTACCCTCTGGTGTACAAAAAATGAAAGAAATTTTTTTTTACAAACGGTGACGGCGCTTGAGGTGTTTATTCACGGCCGACGTGCAGCCAAGCTTGGCAGTGAAGAGACAGGACACAAGAGTGTACCCTCCTTTATTTCTTTGAAATAAGTCAATGTTTTGGACACTGGTGCGCTTTTTTGGCTTTGTGCCGCTTTCCCCGCTTGCATACAGAGCAGCCGACATTCTGAACTTTCCGCGCATATTTTTTTTTTTAACCCTTCATTAACTGTCGACGGGATGTTGTGCTCGTCGACGGATTTACGTCATCGATGACGTCGACTATGTCGACTAGTCGGGACAGCTCTACAATTACCGCTATGAATGGTTTTATTTTGTGATTTCTGGGTTACAAAACAGGATTATTTAACAGGATTTTTACTTTTCAAAACAACATATTAGCAAATTGTAATATTAGTATAATGTTAAGTTAAATAAATAAAAAACAAAACAAAACCCTCCCAAAAAAATGAAATATTAAAAAAAAAAAATTACTTGTATGCTAATTAATTAGCAATGTTATCTGCCTCGTTAACAAGCTTACGTTACAGTATGTTTTACCACTGCTAGACACACTACACATGCTGGAGTTAACTCTTGCAGCTAGTGGAAGACGTTCATTACAGTGTTTACTAACCTTTAAAAGGAATTTTATTTTTCAAAACAACATTTTATCAAATTGGAATACAAGTATAATGTTAAGTTAAATCGATAAAAATAAATAAATACATTAATAATGAAATATTCAAAATGAAATTAAATTGGAATGCTAATTAGCCACGTTATCTGCCTCATTAACAAGCTTACGTTACAGTATGTTTTACCACTGCTAGACACACTACACACGCTGTAGTTAACTTTCGTAGCTAGTGGGTGACGTTCATGACAGCGTTTACTCACCTTTAGTTTTGTATAAATGCGAAATCATTTTGAAATGATATTGCCTTCTCTGGTAGCCACCCCCTGCAAACATGTTTTACATACCTGAAGTACCCGAAGTATTCCCATACCAGCAACTTCGTTTTCTTCAATGGGGGGAAAAGTTCAGGTGTTTCATGTCCTCCAGCTAACTTGCAGCACAGCTGACTCACTGACACTGAGCAACAACATGAAGGGGGAGGGGCATTTTTGGGACATAAAAAATAGCTAATACCATAGGGACGGTATGACGGAAAATTTTAGCGGTTTTGAAACCTTGATGTTTTCATACCACTAGAGCTGAAACAAATACTCGAGTAACTCGAGTTTAAAAATTGATCCATGTCATTTTATTCGCCTCGAGGAGTCGTTTTTATTTTGCCAGCTCTAAGCATCACGTTTTGCCCAGACTTCTTTTAATAAGGGACAACGTGCTGACGTCACGTTTGTATAGGAAGAAGCAATAATACCTGATTGCAGCCGACAGCCGCTACAAGCTATGCCAACGTTGCTCCAAACTATGCCTGCATGATGCTACGGTGGTAGCAGGTAGCGTCTGATGCGTCTCACAGATATAACATGTGCAGTATATGGAACTACAGTAGATGCGAAATGACAGATTTGGCCGCGTTACCCCTTTTATATAGAACTAGATACGAGAAATGACAGACTCGCCAGCGTTAGTAAACAGCCACCACCTTAAAGCAGTAGACTTCTCAGCGCTAATAAATAAGATTAACGTTACTGTACCTTGCTAACGTAACGTTAGGCCTGCGGAGGGCTAGGCTTCTATTAATTATGACTATTGTCGATGCATGGCTAACGTGTCTTACATACAGGCTTTATTTAATCAGTAAAAATATAGCGCTGTAGCGTAATAAGGGTGTAAAATAAAAACATATAAAGCTAACGTCAATTTTAGCTCAGTCGTCATTGCTGGATAAAATACAAAGTAGCACTGTTGCCTAATGTGCTCTAATACCGCAGGTGTCATACATTTATTTTGAACACTGCAAAAACTCAAAATCCTATCAGGACATACAATTTAAACTAACTTAAAACTTAAGGAGAACTGAAAGATAGCTTGACAGCTAACAGCTGACAGATAGCATAATGATATTTTTAGGTAAGAAATACGATATATTTATTTATTTATTTTTATAAGATCTAGAAGTTTTTTGAGTGAAAGCCGTGATTTTTTTTTTTCTAGTCACATCTGAGATGCAATTGTTGGCTGTTTTCAACAACGTACATTGAAAATGAAGACATAGATTGTCTGAAAATGGTTCAATATTATTAGTCTTGTTTTCTCATGTATATTTCTAATTGCTCCTTACCTAAAAAAAAAAAAAAAATTGTTTTATCCAAATACTCGATTAATCGATAGAATTTTCAGTCGAATACTCAATTATAAAAATATTCGATAGCTGCAGCAGTACATACCACGGTATACCTTGAAACCGGTAACCGGCACATGCCTAATTTGAAAACAATTTTTTCTAGATTTAGATGAAAAATTACTAACTCGATGTAGGACAAAAATAAACAAAAACAACAAATTGTAATATTTACTTAAAGTAAGTGGAATTATCTGAAGCATTAATCTGTTAACTAGTCTTGAACACACAAAACAAAATAGAGAAAATTATTTGACTAGATTTAAGAAAAATAATTGCTTAAAACCTTATATATTTGCAGTGTAAACTAATGTTCTTTTCATTCACACTTCACAAATAACATTCAATTCAAGAGTTATGGTTTAGTTATAGTTTGGTCATCACTGTCACAGTGTATTATTGAGGTAGTTTATGGTAGTGTACTGAACTACATCATATTCAATGTTTTCATGACTCCTTTTGTGTTGGATCTTTTTAGATTGTATTGGTGTTATTTTTTCAAATCCTCAGAAAAAACGCAAACTCTTCTAGTTCAGTTAAATAGTATTTCACATCATAAATGTAACATTTTGATATTAAAGACATGACTTATTTTTAGTTGTCTTTACAATTTGGAGAACACACGTTCATTCCTGAGAGAGACTTCCTGTTTGGTTTTGTTTTATTTAGTGATGTCACTCTTTCCTGGCTGCGTATGTACATTACAGTGGTAATTTCCTCACTGTTGTTCTTTACAGTGTGGTCCTTGTGATGTCAAACAGTAGTGACACATGGTATCTCTGTAAGTTTAACTGGAGAGTTAGTTTGAGAGGGAAAACTGTCTCTTGGTTTCGTGAGGTTGTAACTTGCTGAATTTGTCAAGAAACATGTAAGTGTGATTGACATTAATGAGATAATCCCAGCAATCCTAGTGTGTAATTTATTCACTTAATCCTATTTTGCTTTTTAGTAAGTGGCTGAGTGAGTTACTTACCTCCTTAATATGTTTTCCATTCACACATTTTGTCATTGCACAGGAGGTCAGTCAGGTACACTGTGGCGGCTAGAATTGTGATACTCCATACGGGCGCAAGTGATTCACAGTTCACACTGAGCCACTTGCTTATTCACGCAGTCACTCTGCTAGTGGCAGACAATGAACATAGCACAACCACTGCATAATTTTACGACAGTAATTCAAGATGGAGCCAATTGGGTGCAGTGTGTTATATCTTTAGTTTGCTTGAATATAGAATAGAATAGAACTTGATTAAATTAATGATGTTAAATATTATACTCAAGGGCACTTTTATTTGGGGTGTCAGTGTGTTGCGGCCTTTCTGTTTACTATAGATGTAACAATTAAATCTGAAATTCTATGCAACCTAATTAGAGCAATGTAGATGTAGCCTGTGCCATATTGAGCAACATCGAACCTGCGATCAGTGTGGTTCAAAAATTTTCGACTGATTTTTTGCAGAGAAACTCAGAGGTCATTTCTGTTGATCCTGTTCATGTTCATGAGCCATTTTGTTATTTCCCTAAAAACAGCACGCTGCAGACGTCCTTTTTGTTTACTACTTGTTTGTGTGGTTTGCTGCCGTGCCGCGCATGCAAATTCGGAGCAAGACAACAAATGTTATGAGTTTGGAGGGGGAAGGCACCCAGTTTTGGTTGCATTTTCAGCAGATGTGTACTTTGGTTTGCTTTTTTAATGTATATCTTTTATTCGGAATTATCTTCATGCACAAAAAAGCAAACGCACTGTCACATAAACTTGAAACTATTACACAAAAATCACATTTTTCCACCCACATGTACAAGATTTGTCACACACACACATTCTGCTCACCCCTGCTGTGGCTTTCTGCAGGCCTCGGCATTTTGATGAGCCCAGCGCCGTTTGTGAATGCAGCTAATTAGAACTCTATAGACCCACACAGCCATGAGAGCAGCAGTTTCCAAAGGAAAGGATGAGGCCAGAGGATTGGACATGCTGACACTGAACCCGGTCCTCACATTGTATCTTTAGTTCTGCTCACCAGTCATGACTTTGGTCCAGATTTATTATTATTTTTAAATATACTGTTACAGATCTGTTACTCTCAGGGGTGAAAGTGGTCCGGAAAGGTCCGCAACGCCGTTCCGATAAAGGATTTGGGGCCGGAACGGGGCGGAACAATGCTTTGATCCCAAAAATATGACGGCAACTGTCAAAAAGCTGTGTTTAAAAAAAAACAAAAAAAACTGCCAGGCTGCCAGACAAGCATCTTATCTCCAAGAAAACAATTTACCAACGCCAGATCTACATAAACAAGTCTTAACAACAAGCTTATTAAAGTGTTTGTGTAACGTCATCAGTTTCCACCAATATTTATTCCAGGGACGGCATGGAGCTCTCCCCAGCCGCATCATTTACCTCAGTCTGACGAGTCGCGTCAAACCACCCTGGACTCAGTTGTCCGTTCAATTGGCTGACATACTGTCATGTGATCAGCATAGATCGTTAGCTCTGATTGGTTCAAATGCGCGTTTTCTGGAACAGCCAAAAAAGAAAAATAGAACAAGTTTGTTAAATTCATGTGATGAAAAGGGCAATGGAACAGAAAATTGATCAGATCCTTAAGATAAAGGAAAGAGTTAAAGCGGCTTATTTATTTTTATTTGCTCTGATGGGGAGGTTCAGAACATCTTCCATGTCAATGTGCACTTTGGACTTATTTTTGTTCATTTATGTTAGGCTACTTATTTATTTCCTTATAATAAAAAAAGTCAATGTTTAAAAATCAAATCAAATTTATTTATACAGCCCTTTACAAAAACCCTAAAGGTCCTCAGAGTTATTTACAACAATGAAAAATATAGCTCATAATAAATAAAAGGCAGGAAAGTATTATACAGTAAAAATTAGAAAAAAACAAACAAAAACAATGCATCCTGCTAAAACTCAAAACAGCAAATAAAACAATAAAACAGATAAAAAACATTAAAACCCTTAAGAAATATACGTGGGCTGCCCTAGTCTGGTGAAAAGGCGGGTTTAAAAAAGTGGGTCTTTAACCGCAATTTAAAAAGGCCTAGATTAGTAATTGTGTGGATTTCAGAGGGCAGGCCATTCCACAACCTAGGGGCAGCAGTGGCAAAAGATCGATCACCCCACCACCCAAGTCTCGTCCTTGGAACATGCAGAAGAAGCTGGCAAGTAGAACGAAGAGCCCGGTCAGAGTTATGGAGGGTTAAAATCTCAAACAAATAAGCAGGAGCCTGGCCATTAATTGAAATAAAAACAAACAGTAAAAGTTTAAAATCGATTCTAAAACTGGAAGCCAGTGGAGCAATGATAGCATGGGATAACACTAGTATGTTCACGTCTGGGTGTACCGGTTAAAAATCGAGCAGCAGCATTTTGAACAAGTTGCAGACGAGAATTAGTGGACTTGGGAGACCAACATAAAATGCATTTCAGTAGTCCAGCCGTGAACTTATAAAGGCATGGATTACTTTTTCAAGGTCATGGCGACTAAGGAAGGGCTTTACTTGGGCCAAGAGACGGAGCTGGAAAAAAACTAGCTATTACAACAGAACTACCGTATTTTTCGGACTACAAGTCACACCTGAGTATAAGTCGCACCAGCCATAAAATGTCCAGCGAAAAAGGAAAAAAACATATATAAGTCGCACCGGAATATAACTCGCATTTTGGGGGGAAATTTATTAGATAAAATCCAACACACAGAACAGACATGTCATCTTGAAAGGCAATTTAATATAAAAATACAATACAGAACAACATGCTGAATAAGTCTACAGTATGATAATGTTACATGATGCATGAACAACGAAATGCGAATATACTGTCTTCACCAGGATGCTACGGCTCGGTCCTGGCTATATAATGAACTAAACTCCCAAATGACGATGCTGGACGTCCGTATAATTTGCTGAATCAATTTCGTCCTCGATACCAAACAAGTTCACGTCAACGTAAATAAATAATAATTAGGTGCTATTACAGAAATGACACAAACGGTTAGCATGCGTTCGCTAGCATTAGCACATCGTTTAAACAATCACACAACTGGCTCTAAGTGTCCGATCGCGAGTGGAAAACACACAACAACAGCAGAAAAGATGATACGCACAGGCGTTGCCCCTGTAGAGATATTTTACAAGCATAAACAATGAACCTAGGTTCATAGCCGAGATTCTCTCTCTCTCTCACCCACTCGCTCAGAGATGCTGCGTAGCTGTCCGTCTTCTTCTGGCGTGTGAGCGGTCTTCTTCGCGTAAACAAGTGCGAGTGTGCCCCCACTTGGGCGTGAAAGCGCCACAAACTAAAAGCATGCATTTCAATATAAAAAAACTCAATAATACAATTGAACACACATTGCCAAAGGCAGAACACGAACGTGGCCATAGCTATTAAGAGTTATTCAGATAACTACAGCATAAAGAACATGCTAACAAGTTTACCAAAATATCAGTGTCACTCCAAAACACCAAAATAACATGTGAAATGATATCATAATGTGTTAATAATTTCAAAGTTGAGCCTGTTATCGAATATCACTCTGAGATTTTTAACGTGTGTCTTAAAAAAGGAAGGCAGAGCGCCAAAGTTGGGCTGTAGGGCATTCAAATTATACATTCAGTTTTGCTCTCGTTAAGATGCAAAAAGTTTTGTGCTAGCCACTGGTTTAGATTGGAAATGCACTCCATCAATTTAGTGAGAGCAGTTCGTTTGTTGGGTCTCAGGGGCAAATACAGCTGCAAGTCATCGGAATAAAAATGAAAAGTTCGGTATCGGGTATTTTTAAAAAAAAATTGATCCTAAAGGTACAGTGCAAACAGACAGGCCCTAAAACAGAACCTTGCGGCACCTCGCATGACATAGAGGTTTGTGAGGAGGAAAATTCTCCAATCATTACCGAGACCGTCCTATGTTCCAATGTTTGGTTGATCTTCAAAATTTTCAGTGCATAATGAAAGCCATTTGTACTTACCTTTGTTAATGTATGTTACTGATATCTTTATTATTTAAAAAATATATGTAATTTTAAATTTTAATGTACATTCTATGCATGTTCTTAAGTAGTTAAAATTGAGGTGTTGCATTTAAATGTGAGGAAATGAGGGAAAATAAAAATTACGAGATGGACGTTGGCGTAACTGGTCTTTATAAGAACTGTTGTTTTGCAAATCATTGAAATGATGATATTTCGAATGAAGATTAGTTTCTCATGTATGCCTTGTGACAGTATGTAATGCAGTAGCTTAATGCATGTGTAAAACCACTTTTTTTTTTTTTTTTTTTGTGGATGTGTTATAGGTATAACTGTGCCAAAAGCAGTTTTCTCTGCATTTCAGTGGTTTTAGGAGGTTTTACACCCCTAGTAAACGGTATAAACAAGTTTGTTGAAGAGATACAGTTTGACAGTTCTAAGTCTTTTGAATGCCAGACAGGAACAAAGTTTTGCCTGAGTTTTTGTCAAGATGGCCAGGTTCATACCGCAGGTCTCCATGCACAATTCCGATTTATTTGTCATATTTTGTTACATATGTTTTTTTGGAGTGCCCGTTCAGACTGCCTTTGTCCATTTAGCCTGTTCAAGTATTACACATGCACACTAATTAGCAGTCTGACACAAGCTGAGCAAACTGACCCACATGGTCAGAAACATCCAAACAAATGACTATACATGCCGGCTCTACGTCATTCTAGCTGATCATATTTTGATTTCCAAAAAGAGGACTTAAATAACAGACACAAATAATCCCCGTTTACTCTTGTTTTCAAAGTTTACATGGATTGATAGAACGCATGCATGCACTCTCATCCATGTAAGCAATATTGAAATATTGCTCACAAAAATAAGGCCCAGATCGGATTTTAACCCCATACGAAAGTGACCTAAATCGGATTTTAAATGGTTCACTTCTATGTAACTTGTCTCATTCAGACCGTCAAGTTAATGACTCACTCGAGTCGGAAAAACAAGAAAAAAAAATCAGATTTGTGCCTTAAGACCTGCAGTCTAAAGCTAGCTGATTCGAGTTTTTACCACAGGTTTTTCCTCTGCTGAGTGGCTATTAAAAAACTCAAGTCGGCAAGTTCTCATAATTTCTTGATAGTTGCTCTTTCAGGGTTTACCAAGGTGACATTAACACCAGCATCCTTGTACTCCCAGTGCCTTTTTTTTCAATTAAATCTGTAATCCATTTAGTTTAAAAGACAATGTTGAGGATTAGTTTTAGATTATTAAAGCATTCTGAGTCAATTTTTGGCGTAATTCTGGTTTAAACTATTCATACAGACAATTACACAGATTTTAGGGGGGAGTTTTTTCATTACTTGTAAAAAGGTTCTTTCCTCATCTCAAGGAAATTGTGGGGTTTACTACCCTATTTTAATTTTTATAATATTTATTTGATATGCATGCAAAAACAGTCAAATAAGAAAAATTGCATGACATATGCAGAGAAATGTATAGTTGAACAACTATACATACTATATAAAGCATAATATACGTGACGGAATATGTCAAACAAATTGGCCTATACATTATCAAATCTGTTAAAGCATTTTTAAGGTTTCCTACTGAACTATAAATATTTGTTTGATTTTCTGACAGCTTAGTGGATGCAAAATCCTCATATTTTGGGAAATCAATTCACCTTATACACAAAAGCATAAAAACAAAAACGGTGCAACAGTCCTACATGACATGCTCAGCCCACGGTCATCAGCGAGCAGGAAGTGGATTAACCGTTTTAATTATTGGGAGATTTTGCCTCGTTGTTGTTTATTTTGGGATCATCCCTGGAAAGATAATGCACACATCAAACTCTGTGTGTGTTTCTAATCTCCTCCTGGATGAAGCCGTTCAGAGAGCAGCTCCACTGTGCTTGTCGCCACCGCCACTCATCTATTTCAGGTCTTGGCTGCTTTTGGTGTGTGCCCCCCTACCTCCCGCGTCCCCCAACTCCGTTCTAACCCCTCAGATGTGCTGTTTGTTTCCTTGTCAACAGTGTTGGAAGGGGACTAAGGTGTGTGAGTGTGAGCGTGTGTAAATGAGAGATTTGAGGAGATTTCACCAAATTGTATATACAGTATGCGTTCATATTTCTGTGGACAAAATATGTTGGAACAAAGCATGAGGTAAAAGATAAAGGACAGACTTGAAATTAAATAACTTAAACAAAAGACAAATAAAGAAAAATGCAGAGCCCAAACATCGAAATATGAAGTATTACAGAATTAAACATAAATTTGATACAGGAATTGTTAAAGCTTTTTTCAGTATTGTCGCTATTGAGCCAACTAGTATTTTAGGATCCTAAAGCCCCAATTTGCGATTCGGTGTAAATTTTTATTTTCTGCTTATATGAACTCTATGAGCAAGGTCATTAAGGGACATTAATAAGACCAAACAGATTGTTGGGGGGGGGGGGGGGGGGGGGGGGGGGGGGGGTAAGGGCTAGATTTTTCACCAATATGAACCTAATTAATTGATAGTGTATTAATAAATACCTAGCCCTCCGCAGGGCTAACGTTATGTGAGCAAGGGACAGTAACGTTAATCTCATTCATTAGCTCTGAGAAGTGTACTGCTTTAAGAGTCTGTCATTTCGCGTCTTGTTCTATATACATGCGATATCTATGAGAAGCATCAGATGCTACTTGCAACCACCGTAGCATCATGCGGGCGTAGTTTTTAGCTATGTTGGCATAGTTTGTAGCGGCTGTCGGCTGCAGTCAGTTATTTTTGCTTCTTCCTCTTGGCACGTGACGTCTGCGCGTTGTCCCGCATTAAAAGTAGTCTGGGAAAAACGTGATGCTTAGAGCTGGCAAAATTAAATGATTCCTCAAGGCGAATACAATTACACAGTTTTCAAACTCGAGTTACTCGTGTTGCTCAAATATTCATTTCAGCTCTAATTTTTGACTTGTTAAGAGTTTGTCAATAGTTTGTTATGATGTATGGATGTTAAATGCCCCTCATAAATTCAGCTGTATTTAGCACAAAAAGTGTCGCAAACTCATGGGTTTGTACTAGTATTTTGCTGTTTTGCACTGTGATGGCTTAGTATGTTTCTTTGCATTAAACAAAATGTTCAACATTTAATCTTTCGTGTTTCTTTGGTAAAGCACAGCACACAGAAAGGTCTATGGGTTGAACAGTTCTGAGGTACAAAAAATTTGATATTTTAAACATCAGATCAAATTTCTGTACCTTTAACTTGTTCAAACTAATTGCTGTTCATTAAAGTGAAGTAGATGTTAGAAAAATATTAACAACTGATCTGTAAATTGTCAGTTAAGCTTATAACAATACTTAACATATTACCGTAATTTCTAGGCTATAAGGCGCACCTGACTATAAGCCGCTACCCAACAAATTTGACACGAAAACGGCATTTGTTCATAGATAAGCCGCACTGGACTATAAGCTGCAGTTGTCCTCACTGTATTATGGGATATTCACACAAAAAGATATTAACTGGTAACACTTCATTTTACAATGGCATCATAAGACTGTCATGAGACCAAATGAACCACCATTAAGCTTTAAACAATTAAGCTTCATTTGGCCACCACTGCTCCCTTGGGGGAGACAGTCAACCTCTGCTGCCACCTGCTTTCAACACTGTTGTCACCCAACATTCCTCCTAGCATGCATTGCGGCGCTACAGATGTAAATAACAATTATGTTCTGTGCTAATTATTTCTTCAGTTATTGTTCCAGTTGTTTCATTAATTGCTAGTTATGGTATTTGGTAACATTTTCTTGGATAGTGGTGCCATAATACTGTCATATGACAGTCATAATTATTACATGACAATGTCATAAGCATTAATGAATGCTTATAATAGAGGTCGGTTAGTGTCATCCAGCGAATTATCTCACTTTTGAATGGCCGTAAAAAATCTGAGTTGGACATAAATGGAGTTAGTGAAATAATATGCTACATGACACATATTGACATCTGTCATAAGCATTCAGTAATGCCCATGATAATATCATGTCATAATTATGATGTTCTTATGACAGTCTTATGATGCCGCTGTCAAATAAAGTGTTACCTATTAACCCAAATAAATCAACAAATAAGCCGCACTGGACTATAAGCCGCAAAATCCAAAATGAGGGAAAAAAGTAGCGGCTTATAGTCCGAAAATTAGGGTATTTATGTTAATAGGACGTTATTCTAAAGTAGCACCTATTCCTCATTCACTAACAATTAAGAAATAAGGAGTATTTGCAACTTTAGAGTAACATCCCAATAAAATGAATTAACTATCAACTGATATTTAATAAGTCATTAGTTAGTAAGCTAATAATTGCTTGTTAATGGTATATTGATAATTGTTACAGTGTAAGTCTAATTAATTTACAGCTTACAAGTCATTTATTACTCATTAACCATCAGTTTATTTATAACATATTACCTATCTATAGGGCATCATTCTAAGCGTTTTACAAGTTGTTAACAAACACTTCACAAATCAACAGTAAATCATTTATCAACAGTTTACTAATGATCTATTAACTAGTTATAATGGATAGTTATTATAAACTGTTACCACTAAAGGATTGTAATATAAAATTGATTTGGAAAAAAAAATCCTGAAAAAAATATCTGACATATCCAAGGACCGATCTACATCTGAAATATATTTGACAACCTCAAGACTTGAACCAAATTACTCTCATAAAATTCTGATGTGTGATTTAATTTAATAGATATTTTTTTTATGTCAGTTCATGTTCATGTTCATGTCAGTGTCCCCCTGAAGTAGACCGATTCTTGGATAGCTTTTTTTATTTAATAAAGGGACTTGCACTCTGAAGCCACCACGTTGCATTAATGTGATGCAAACAATGATCCAAATGAGGGACGGCTAGCTTGGCTTCCTTGTTCATTGTGGAGGCTGGGCTGACTACAGTAGTTTTGCTGGTTAGCAAGTTCACAAAGTTTAATGTTATGTTAACTCTGATGCAGGTCGGACTTTCAGTAGCAAAATTAGTGGTGTTTCCCCCACCTCCACAACAGTGATGTCTTCTTAAATTACTTATAGTAGCTGTTGTTGGCCGAAAAAAAAAACTTCTAATATCCCTCCTTTTCGAAGAAGGCGGAGGAGGGGCATGTTGTCGACAAGAATCTGTCGGGGTTGTGTGAGTGTGTGTGTCTGTGTGGCAGTAGGGGAGGGTCAAGTCTTCAGCCAATCAAACGTGCATTTAAGGGGAAATAATGGAATGGCAAATTCAGCAAGTAAAAAGAGATTAATATAAGTCTGAACATAATGAAAATAATTCACTTAATAATGGTCGGGTCATTTCTATCCTTACAACATATGTGAAGATGATCTCAATTACCTATTTAACTGAACTCATTATATATATATTGCAAATAAGGTTGCTTAAAAGTTGGTGGGGGCAATTTAAACATCCTGAAAAGTTGGCAGTGTTATGTCCCCTCTGTCCCTGTGCAAACCTACGCTGAGTATGACGGACAGTTTACCAGTCATACCGTATGTACTTCATTTTTTTGGTGTAAGTACTCTAGGGTAGAACCCACTTCACCTGTGACTCTGAGTAGGATAAAAAGTGTTATGGTAGTTCTGCGTTTCTGAGTGGTGAAAGTTTGACTCTTGGAATAGATTATTTCTTTTTTGTTTTTATTCTGTAGGGAAATTAATTCCAAAATCATCCCCTACAGCAGTGTATGCTTCTCTAGACATCTAAAGAGAAATTTGGGCACCTGCAGAACCAACCACGTTGGCATGCCGGATTTTTGTTCCTCTAATTGGTATAGCTTATTCAGTCACAGGTTACAGATGAGAGGAATAAAAAGGTTGCTTTAATAATATCTCCTCTCACGTTTGATTTGATACACTTGTACCGAGACAGATAATGTGCTTCAGCGTGCTGAACAACGCCCCCACCGCCACCCTCTTGTCTCTATTGAGTCAAATCATCCTCCGTTCCACCCATCACTCAAACTCATCCTGCATGATCACTTTCAGAATAGAGGTAGTGAGCAGAAGCCCTTTCTTCAATACCCTACCCTCCTACCTTCTCTCTCTGCCTCTGAGGCTTTTGAATTGTCTTGTTTCCTGGCAAAAACACCCAGCTATGCTTTTAATTGAGGTACGGATTAAGAATTAATAGGTGTTTTTAGCTATAATGACAAATATTATGAGCCCCATTTGCTTTTAAACGCTAATAATGAACCTGCTAATAATGACATTGCTAATAATCGCAGTGATTTCAACGTTAAGCGTCTGTTAAAACTTGGCGTCAGGGATTTTTGATGTTGGTTTTTTGGCAAAGCTCCGGAGATTGGCGAACCTATTGCTCCGGCAAGTCGACTTAATACAGAGTCGGCACTCCATATGTTTTCCCCAAAGGCACAGCTAATACCAGTTGGGTTTCATTTAGTTTAGAATAGCTTCGTATTAGTTCTTTTTTGTCTGTAACTGTGATCAGACTCAGCTGTCACTTTTATGTGTCTTATCCTATACTCTATACGTCAACTGTCAGTGTTTGAGTTCTTCGCTGCCTTCTTATAGGCTTTGTATCAGGAAGACTAAATGTCTCCTGTCAGGAAAACTGTCAGTGTTTAATTGTTGGTCTTCATCCGCTTTTTTTCGGAGTCACAAGTGCCTATTTTAGAGGCATGTGTTGAACACCTGCAGCAGGTAATCTGTCGGATTTATACGCAAGTCCTTCATGAACTGTGCAGTGTGATTAGGGATGCAGACAGGCACAAAAATTGAGTGTATAGATGTCCATACAATTTCGCGTAAATAAGTCTTGTTGATGTGTAACATACTTCACATTTAATTCCTCCACATTCTGCAAAGGAAATAAATGTGATTTCTTTCATTTTTTTTTTTTTTTTTCTTTTGGTGCAATGACACGGCTACCTGTTTGACAGACTCAAGTAATTTTAAATGTTCACAATTTTGACCTTAACAGTGTCAAAATAGTGATACAATTGTTGTGAGTAACTCGAAACCTCAAAATGTGCTTTTCTTTCATTACTAATTTTGACCCATTGTTGACAATAGCCTGGACAGTTTTGTGTCAGAAAATGAGTGTAGTGGTGTTTCGTGTATTTTTTGTCGACGATGACGACAGCGAAAATATTTGATCAACGAACACTTTTTTTCATGACGATGCCGAGATAATAACGAGCTAAAAGTGTGTTTTGGGAGACTAAACATAACAAGACGAATACCGAAATCAGATGAAAATGCACAATAGCATTGTTGTTTTGTTGTGTTGGCAGCCATTTTAATTTTCGTCTAAGTCTTATTCTTTCGGACGAAAATACAATACAAAATGTGTTCGTCTTCGTCTAGTGTTAGTCAACAAAAACTCAGACAAATTTTGTCTAGTTTTAGTCGAAAAGTCTCAAAATGTTTTCGTCTATAAACTTCAAAAGTTTTAGTCCATAAATAAAAAAAATAAATAGAAGGTTTCTAACAATTTCGAATGAACATAACAGACGAGCTCATAACTGTAGAGTAGCCATATGCCCTCCCCCCAGCTATTCGCGGCTTTTAATGTTTGGTACATTATGTACAGAAATTGTACAAAAATCCTCTCAGGCTTAAATAAACTTATTTATCATCAAGTTAACAGTTCAAAACAGTAAATAAAATACTTATGTCCCCTTTCTGTATCAGCAGCTTGAAACTACATTCAATTAATGTTGTGAATCAATCGTTCAAGTTGTTAAAATTGCTCCTGATATTCCATCATTTCCCTTCCGTCTACTTTCACATGTGAAAGTTTTAAAACTGTTTCATCATTTAAAGATAGATTCAAGTCAAGATTTTCCTGATTATGGAGTATTTTAGATAAAAAGTTAAATAGGTTCGCTCGGAAGGTTCGCTACAATAGCCTTCCAGAGAAGTCTACTGCTTTAAGATGGCAGCTGTTCACTAACGGCGGCAAGTCTGTCATTTCACATCTCGTTTTCTCTCCATGTGCTAACGCCGCCGAGTCTGTCATTTCACATCTAGTTCTTTATACATGTAATATCTACAGTAGCATTATGTGGGAGTAGTTTGTAGCGGCTGTCGGCCGCAGTCAGGTATTACTGTTTTTTTTTTTTTTTAATCTAGCAGCATGAGTTGAGCATGATGTTTACTCTCGGTCCGTTCCTCATTGAGTCCCGAAGACCACGCTGTGTTTAAATAATCAGAATTTGGATGTTTGTGCATCGTTCTTCCACGGCCGAATTGATAATGATCTAAGAATGTCAAATTTTGCACACCTCTAATGATACACATTCAGCAGGAAAACAGCACATTATTTGCAATTAATTACACTCACCTGGATGCTACAAACTGTATGCAAAATGCTTTCCAAGAGTTTAAGAAGACAACGCACGTCACATGAGTGACACGACCAAATACTGCTAAATGTGTAACTCACATGCAATAAGAAAATATCCGACGTTTTGAATTTATGATGGAAACTATGGCGAATTTTCATCTCGTTCTCGTATCGTCAGGTGACAACTGGCATCCATATCGTTATGTTTTAGTCTCCCAAGACACGTTTTTAGCACGTCATCGTGACGTCATCGTCATGAAAAATTTGTTCGGTGACGGAATTTTTTTCTTTGTCGTCATCTTTGACGAAAACAACATTGCGCAATAGTTTCCGTCACATTTTCACAATGTGTGACAGTTATATATAGTTAGCCTGCATCATAGCAGTGTCTGGTTGTTACAGTCGTGACATGCTGCGCCCCCCCCACTCAGTGGCTCGTCTCCAGTCTCTATGCAAGCTTGCACATATGGTAAGATTTGTTTTCTTGGCCAGAGAGAATATGCAATGTTGCTTTAGTCTTTAAAGGTCTATGCTGAGTGATCATCACACACTCAATGTAACTCATAGCATTAGCTTAGCATTCACGTTCGCATTAGCATTAGGCTAATGCTAATGGTGAACTCTTTAAACATTTTTAAAAACCTCTTAAACTCTTTTTACTTACAGTTCGTGGCATCCAGGTGGGTATAATTAATTGAAAATAATGTACTGTTTTTCTGCGTGTGTATTATCAATATATCGTTTGAACATCGCCATCGCAATGTGTGCATGCGCAATAGTCCCATCGCAGGATGTGCAATTGGGTTTTTTTGAGGGATTTTTTGTAGCAGCGAGCTTCTATGCTTTTACATGGAACAAATCCTTTTTGCGCTGAGTTGTCGTCTTCTTTCTGCATAGTCGAGGCCTTTGTTGATCCGCCCTTTAAAGGCGGTGACGTTGAGGGTGCGACACACCCAAGTCAGACCCTTGGCCACGCTGGTCACGTCGTACGTTATGTTGGTGAGATCACACTCGGACAGTTCGCAGCTGAGTCGCTTGTTGGTCATACTAGTGTCCACTGAAGATGGCGGCGGCTCCAAAGGAAACACCAGTGACTTGACAGGATCTGTCTGCAGGCTGTTAATGAGAAGTTTACTCGGAACGTCGTGCTCGTCGAACAACATTGACGTTTTTTACTTTTTGGGCACTGGAGATGCAGTTCTGCTGGTTGGATTTGGGAGAGATTGGCCAGAAATTCTCTCGCGCATCTTGCGCTTCATTTTGTGCTGTAAAATGTTTTGCGGAGTTTGCGGGCGGGCTGCTTTAATTGTTGTTTTTACGTGCTATGCGATGCTTTTACATGGACTCCTGGATCCCTTTTAAATACAGCAATCTTCATCATTCACAGATGAACCCCCTTCGCACGGATTAAACTGCATTATATGAATACAATGTGGTCATGGTGACCTAACCAAATGGAGCTATTCAAGGTGAAAATTCCTGTAGTTTTAATATCACAATATGTATCGCAATATATCGTGAACCCCCAAAAAGTCGCAATATCAGTTTTTTTCAATATCGTTCAGCCCTAATGGACGCTACAATATGTGCTCGTCTGTCAATGTTTATTCGAAATAGTTTATTCATTTTTGCAATAGAATTTTTTAATTTTGCAGATTCAAACATTTTTCGCGAACGTCGACTACTAGACGAAATTTGTCTTGAGTTTTCGTGAACAATAACAAGATGAAGAAAATCACATTTTGAGAGCACTAAAATGTGACCAAGAGTAATAAATATTATCGACTAAAAGACGAAAATTAAAAGGGCTGCCAAAAACAACACAGGTTTGACTCCACGTTGTGAATAATGGTAATCACGCTGGACATAAAGACTGCTTTGTTGAGTGTATTTCATTTTTTGATTTTCACAAAGTCAGCAAAACAAAATCCTCCCATCAGTACAGCATGTTCTGTGAAAGAGCAAAGCTTCAAGGCAGTATGGCACAAGTAAATATTTTTTATCTCACACTGAAGCCATTCTATGACATTGAGGTGTACATTTTGCACCTGTTCACTCTGAACAACTATAGTGATAGAATCGCAGTCACTGTGGCTAATCAACCAAGTCTTAGAAAATAAGAGACAGGCTATATCAAACCGCTTTGCTTTCAATTACTGTAGTGCTCAGCAAGAGTTTGCACTCTTCTTGGGTGCAACATTTTCTGAGAGGTGGATACACTGTATAGAACATTCGTATGGGTGTGAATCACAATTACATATTAGGTGATGATTGTTTTAGGGATGTCCCGATCCAGGTTTTTGCACTTCCGATCCGATACCGATATTGTTTTGCACTTCCGATCCGATACCGATACTGGCCGATACCGACCTACCTGAGCATATGTTAAAGTTTAAAGTTATTTAGCCTCCTTACTTAGTTGTCAGACTCATGTTGAAAAAGGTTTTAGTACTCTTGATAACAACTAGCAAGCTGAATTAGGTGAGTTTGAATAACACACAACGGTTGGTAACAAGAAACTGACCTGTTTATTCAGTGACAAACACAAAACATTATAAATAACAAACAGAAATGGCATAGTCAGTCAGTAAAATGTGCAAATAATATTGTAAACTGTCTTAATGAAGCAAAACACACCAACAACCTCAGTGGAAAATCCCCCAAATCCCCCAAGCTATTAGATGCTTTTAATGTTTCGTGCATTAGTTACAAAAATTGTATAAAAAGTCTCTCAGGTTTAAATAAACGACTATTTCAGTATCAAGTTAACATTTTAAAACAGTAAATTAAATACTCAAGTCCCTATTCTGTATCAGCAGCTTTAAACTACATTCAATTCATTTAATTTTGCGAATCAACTGTTAAAGTTGTTAAAATTGCTCCCGTTATTCCATAATTTCCCTTCTGTCTACTTTTGACATGTGAAAGTTTTAAAACTGTTTTGAAGATAGATTCAAGTCAAGATTTTGCCGATTTATAAGTATTTTTGATAAAAAGCTAATTAGGTTCGCTTGGAAGGTTCACAACAGCCTACTAGGGAAGTCTTCTGCTTTAAGATGGCGGCTGTTTACTAACGCATCTAGTTTTCAATACTTCAATGTTGCTAACGCAGTCGAGTCTGTCGTTTTGCATCTAGTTCTATATACATATGATATCTATTATGTCCAGTAAAACGACGTTGACGTAGTTTGTAGCGGCTCTCAGCAGCAGTGAGGTATTCTTGTGTTTTTTATCCAGCGGCATGAGTTGAGCTAAACCCGTGAGTTGAGCATTGGCATTACCCGGGTCTATGACAAGCATTATGTTTACTTTCGGGATGCAATACGGTCAGTTTCTCATTGTGTCGCGAAGACCGCGCTGTGTATTAGTTCCGCTTTACCTGACATATTTCAATAATCGGAATTTGGATGTTTGTGAATCGTTCTCGAATCTTCCACGGCCGAATCGCTCAAGAATATAATGACGGCTGGGCATGTTGTACCGTGGTTCTAAGTGTTGGATGGTGTGTCTTTACTCACGCGAGATAATGGTTCGTCATCCAGAATGAATTCTTCGGCAAGGACTCTTGTTATTCCCTGGGCTTTGGGACTGTCGAGTGCCAGTTTTTCATGCATAGCAAAAGTTTCTGCCAATGTTAGTTGCGCAGGACCTTTCTTTTTGTCTGCAGTTTTCTTAACATACTCCTCATATTGTTTGTGGTGGTATTTCGCTAAATGCTTGATTAGGTCGGTTGTATTAAAACTTCTTACAGCTTTACCACCACGCTTGACTTTATTGTAGCATATGTTGCACACTGCCTCTTCGTCTTTGTCGTCCTTTAACGTAAAATGATCCCACACAGCTGACATTTTTACCGATGAAGTCTCTTGGTAAATTGGGAGACGGTAATGTAAATGTAGTGTGTTGAAGGTGTGCCGTAAAATGCGGACCGGATTTTAGGGAAACCGAAGCAAAACTGGAATGGATTATGTAAATCGGTGCGCTGGAAAACCCGGACCGGACTTAAAAAAAAAAAACTGGATTGGAACTCTGGATCGGAATTTTTCCGTGTTGGGCGATCCGATACCGATGCGCATTTTTTTGCCCATATCGGTGTCCTATCTGATCCAAATATCGGATCGGGACATCTCCAGTTTGTTTTAATATAGTGTATATTGAATGTAACTAAAGCAGCTCACATGTCAGACTCACCTTCTTTCTACACCAGTGTGTCACCTTTTCATCCTCTCTTTTCTATCATTGAATTTATTTTTTTTTTACATTTCATCCTGCTTTTTATGGAATTCTTGTTGTTTGATAATATTTCATCTAGTGATTTATGGTAGTAAATTCCTTAAAAGTCCTCATTTATATTGTATTTCATTTGAATCACCCAAGAAACGGCCCTTTTCTTTTGCCCTCCTAACTGTTGCTGACTTACACTTGTCCTTACACTGTTGCCAGTTTCTGCAGGCAAGTAATTTTTGTCACTAAATTTAGAAACCCATTTTGAGGGTATTTTCTGTGCAAAACATCCTGTAATCATGTGATGTTTTTGTTTTTATTCATTTTTCCTTAACATTTCCTTCCAGCCATCAACATCATCAGTTTCTTCCTGCTCTTATTATTCTGCGCTTCCTTTTTGATCTTTGAACAGTTTCAGTCATTGACCCCAGAGCTGAATGTTTGCCAGCGTGATGTATACTTTAGTTTAGAATGCCCGCACTTAAATAGTGATTAACAAACCAAAAAAACAAAGTGGCTAACAATGAGCAGTTTAAAAACCCAGAATTGCTTTAGATTGTAATTTTAATTTAAATATTTGTTGTTTCCCAACCCCCCAATAACTATTAATAGCCTACTTGGATTTGAAACATTCCTAGTTAGTGACACTCTGTATCATAGTTCTTGTGTATGATGCTTATTGAAAAAAAAAAAAAATCAAGCACACGGAAGTACCGTAATTTTCGGATTATAAAGTGGACCTGACTATAAGCTGCCACTTACCAAATTTGACACAAAAACGGAATTTGTTCATAGATAAGCCGTACCGGACTATAAGACACAGCTGTCTTCACTGTATTATGGGATATTTACACCAATAGATATTAACCTTTAACACTTTATTTGACAATGGCATCATAAGACTGTCATAAGACCAAATGAACCACCATGAAGCTTTGAAGTGATTGGCTGCAAAGCTTCATTGCTTCAAGAAGCTTCATTTGGCCATCACTGCTCCCTTGGGGGAGACAGTAAACCTCTGTTGTCACTTGCTATCAACACTATTGTCGTCCAACATGCCTCCTAGCATGCATTACAGCGCTACAGATGTAAATAACAATCAAAATTCATCTTCTGTGCAAATTGTTTTTACAGTTACTGTTTGAGTTGTTTCATTAATTGCTAGTTATGGTATTTCGTAACACTCTATTTGACAGTGACGCCATAAGACTGTTATAAAACAATCATAATTATGACATGACATTGTCATGAGCATTAATGAAATGCTTATAACAGATGTCATTTAATGTCATCCGGCACTTAATGACATCTGTCATAAACATTCAGCCATGATAGTGTCATATCATAATTATGACAGTCTTATGACAGTCTTATGACACCACTGTCAAATAAATCGTTATCTAATAACCCAAATAAATTAGAAAATAAGCTGAACTGGACTATAAGAACCAGGATTTAAAATGAGGGAAAAAAGTAGGGGCTTATGGTCTGAAAATTATGGTACTTTTAAAGCCAATTTTCTTTTGTTATGTTTCTTTTGTCAAAGTGTTGCCTGTTAATATCCTTTGGTGTAAATATCCCATAATACAGTGAGGGCAGCTATGGTTTATATTCCTTTACGGTTTATCTATGAACAAATGCCATTTTTGTGTCAAATTTGTTGGGTGCAACTTTTATTTAGGTGCGCTTTATAATCCAAAAATAACGGTATGTAAATGTATATTTTTATACATTTTTTTAAGCACTGCAAATGTAATATATATATAAGTAAACAATGATTTGTACATGTATACAGTGGGGAGAACAAGTATTTGATACACTGCCAATGGGTTTTCCCATTGGCAGTGTATCAAATACTTGTTCTCCCCACTGTACATGCATACAGTATATCTTTACATTTTAAAATTAAAATAACAAATTAGACTCCAGCGGCTCCTTCATTGACTGACCATGATGATGATGATGCTAAAGAAACACCTGTGCACTTCGGTGAAGATGAAACGATGCATAGGTGTCAAGGGAGCCTTATACAGTACTTAAAAAATCGGCGAATAACCGAAATAAAAAATTTCAAAGTGCGAATTGGTGAGGGATCTCTGTATTCTTATTTTGGAGTATGTGTAGCATAGAGAATCTATTCACTGAGTATGTGATGTACGCTGACTTGCCAGAGACACAGTGAACCTTCACACTAACACACAAACAGATTAAACCATCTGGTTCAGAGTGAGAGGTGGGACAGAGTAGGGAAACTGCACAATGGTTTGTCCCAGCTTTTGTTTTAGTCTTGAGCTTTGGCAGCGATGGCACCAAAGTGGGCAGTGCCAATTCCCTGTTTGTGCCTGTGTTTGAAAGGGTGTTGGGATTGCTTTGACTCACTCACTCACTCACTCACTCACTCACTCACTCACTCACTCACTCACTCACTCACTCACTCACTCACTCACTCACTCACTCACTCACTCACTCACTCACTCACTCACTCACTCACTCACTGACATACATGCACACTCACAAGGATTGTAAGTTGTCTGGAACACCCCTACTGCCATCTGGTCCTGTGATGGGCCAGACATTGTGTGTTGGTGTGTGTATGCACTCGTGTGTTGATGTATGTATGTGAAAAAAGAATCATAAACTGAAGATATGTATACATTTTTTTGGTTCTGTCTGTTTTGTTATTGTTCATTGGTGACCAAATCTCAAATTTAATTCACAATCTCTACATTTGTGAGTGTGATCATTTGGATTATTTCCTAAAATTTAAAGTGTGTACGACAGGAAAAAAAAAATATAGGAATTAGAATCATATTTTGAGACGATTCGACTATATACAACAATTTGGCAAAGCGCAGATGACGAGAAATTAGTGTTTTAATCCACCGTTTAGCCACACCTACCATCATAAGGCTCTAGCGTCCCCAACAGAAGGATGAAGTCGGCAGGGTCATGGTTTCATCTGATTTAGAATTCAGCCCAACGAGGGGGTATAATTCAGAACAAGGAAAATGCGACGATGTCATTGTTTCAGTCTCTCTACTCCAATATTTTTACAGGTTATTCTTTTCATATTAAGTATTATTATTAATATATTATTAAGTATTAAGTATTATCAAGTATTTTCCCCCAATTGTTAAATAAATGGTATTGTCATGACAAATAACAGTCTGGTGCTAAATGGAATATGACTTAAAAAAAAAAATAATGCATTTATTCAGTACGACATGGCAAAGTTACTCCATAATGGTCAAAACTGTTGACTTCACCATTACTGTTGCACCTCCCGACGATATTTTATGCCACCGCAGTTAGTCAGGCTTTTTTCATTTCTCTGACCCTCGGCTTCGGAGAATGTAAACAAATCAAGAGGCGTGACAGCTAGTGACATGCTAACCCGAACCGAGTGACATCGCACAGTCTTATTTTCGCTTTTCGAAGTGAAAAACCCCACAACTAGCCCAGATCATGTCACACATGTTGTCGATTGTTTTCGCCGATAGGCAACCCGCTCGGCGGCAAGTAAGTTACAGCTCGTTGTCCTGCTAAGGACAGGAAAACTTGCTGTGGAAGCAGCTGGAGAGTACCGCCGGACAAACCGGCCGACGTCGGAGGAACGCGTAGCTGCCACATGGTCAACACGAATATGGCGCAAAATAATGGTTTACTACACGGCGACGACATAAACAGAGAGCGGCGTGCAGTTGTTGTAGTGCAGCTAACATGGCAAGATGTGTCTGAGGGGAACTTTTCTACATGTCTGTCCATGATCAAAAGTAAGTAAAGTCCTTTATTTAAAGAAAAGCTTGTAGTGTTTACTTTGTAATCACTGTATTTGCGGCCATTTTTAACACAAAGTTGCAATTTCTGATGGGGTTGAAAATTTGAGAGAACACCGGGCACACGAAGAGGGCAATAAGCTGAGTATAGAAGGGTGGGGTGCAAACCAGCCGCCGGTCGTTGGCCGAGTGGCATTCGTGGTGGACAATGAGCCAAAAAATGCAAGCCACCTCCATATTAAAACGTGTGCCATATCCCAATATTTGACATAATACAAAATACGATGTTTACTCACTTCCTGGTTAGTCCAATGGTCTCACAGTAGTAGGGCTTGTTTTGGCCATAATCCGCAGTAAACGGGAACGTTTTGAAACCCAAAAAGGCACGCCTCTCCCAGGTGCAGCAACAATTTTCTGCAGTCGTTTGACTGGCGTGATGCGAAAAATAAACAAATTAATCCGCAAAATCAGCTGAATCCGCAGTCCATCAGCATGCTATAGAGCAATGCTGTATTGTGAGACGCTGACCCGGGTGACGTCACATTAGCATTTGTCCTAAACCCGAGACCAGAGCCGGAAGCCACTTATTTTCATGGCGCGGGATTCAAAAATTGACTATATGAAACAATCGCTTCCACACACATCCAAGCGGTCCATTTCATTCAGGAGCATAAAACACCGCGTGAAATATGAAATAAACATGCTTTTTGGCGTCATACGCACTTTATTAAGGTCTTGCATTTAAAATGAAGTAAAAGTAGTTAACAATCTTCAGGAAGAAAATGTTTTATTTCTATAGTTGTTTAAAGGAAGGTTTGAATCCCAACTCTTATGTGTGTGAGTGTGTTCATAATGTCCTGAAGAGAATGAAGATTTCCTTCCTTGTAGCTTCTGAACATTTGTGTGTGCACACCGTGGTGTGCGCGCGTGTGTTTGTGTGTGTCTTTGTCACTGAGACAGACGCATTGATCTTCCTGCTACATTCCATTCTTTCAGTGCTCTGAATAGCAAAAACACTTCACTATAAACACTTGTCCCTCGTTCTCTGCTTCACTTAAATATTAAACAATTTCACTACTTGTGAAAAATGTGGAGTTTGTAATTTGTAATTCACATTGCTCTCATATGGGAAAATCGGAGAATTTCATGGTTGGCTTAGTTTTTAGTGCATCAATAACACTTGTTCAAGAGATAAATGTATAATAAAACAATAAAATGTAATGTTCTATTTTATCAAAACAAAAATAAATATGCTTTTTGATACACTCTATGATCTAATTTGTTGTCTCCATATCAATAAGAGTGTTCATTTAAAAATACTGACAATTTCTGTTTTGTGTAGTTTTGATGTGCTTTAACTTGAGTTTGAAACCTTTACTTGTGTTTCTGCCTTTGGTAAAAAGAGTATTTAAAAAAAAGGGTGGGGATTTATTTCACTTTCAGTATTTTTCTCGGCTTTCATCTTTTTTTCCTTTTTTATTGCTTGCTGTCTGTTGGCTGGCCATCATTTGGCAGCTTGCAGCCATTTGAAGAACCAATTATCCAATGAATGCAGCTTAATGAAGTTCGTTCCCTGCTGGTGTATTACTAAAAGGCAGAGGTGTAGATCTTAAAGATTTACAACACTTCAACTAAATAATGACCATTCAAAAGAATCTAACGGCTACTTTTTTTTTTTTTAAGAGGAATAATAAGTTTTATGCTATTCTGCCACGCTATACAGTGGTACCTCTACTTACGAAATTTTATTGGTTCTGGAAGTAGTTTCGTAACCTTGAAAATTATGTAAGTAGAGACGCCTTTTCCATATAAATACCCTAATCCGTTCCAAATCCTCCAAAATTCAGACATAAATCTTTTATAATGCATAAAAATGCCATCAAAACATGTAACAAATACATGTTACAAACATTAGAGTTGTGCATAATGTAAAACACTAAAAATACAGTTAAGAATAAAAGTTAATACACTCATGTAAAGCTGTCGGTACACAAGAGGCGAATGAAAAGGACGCTGGGATTTACACATACAGTAGAGGTCCCTCATAGCCAATTGGATGCCAGGAGCAATAGCCAATGGAAGAGCAGCTATAAGTAGCCTATGTTATGTTACGTAAACTCTGGGAGCTGCGAGTACCAGCCATACTGTATTTTTGCCTTTCGTATCCTAAAATGTCTTTCTCAACAACAGGCAATATTTTCCCGTTGAGGTGTGTCTTAACCTGAAAATTCTGTATTTCGGGTAAGTACAGGTACCAATGTATATTGGAAACTAAATGTCTTCTTGCGATATGTTTGATATAACATTGTATAACAATATACCAATATACCGGTAATATTTCCCAGCTCTAATTATTAGGTCGGGTTAGGGTTAGGTAATAAATTAAACTTAGCCCTGCCACATACGGCCGGGGAGGGGGTTATCCCCCTATCCCCCTGGTGGCCGAAAATGTCCTTGCATGTAATTGACTTTCCTATATATATATATATATATATATATATAGTATACTGTATATATATATGTTCTAAAGCAATAAATCAAACAACAAAAATGAATAAAATGAACAAAAAAATATATATATATAATGGGTCAAAATTATTTTTCGAACAAATCGTGACTAGTACCTTAGAGACGGCCATTTGCTTTGCTTAGCCAAAACCACCTCAGGACAGATTCTGGCTGGCATATTCAGTCAAAAATGGATTCGGCGTCTACTTCTCCACTCGGTAAGACATAAAAATGCATGCACTCACTCACACACGCACGCACACACCCCCACAGCTGGGATGCCAGTATGTAAGAGCATGGGCTAAACTACAATTCGAGGCTCTATCTTGTAAGTTAATTTTATTGCTGACACTGCGTTTCGGGGTCATCAACACGTTTTGCACCCCTCGCCATAAAAGTCAAACTCCGCTATGCCTTGCCAGTCCCCTGCACTTTAGAGTGATAAACTGTAAATCAAGCGTGCCCACATTTTTTTCGCTCCAAGAACTACTTTTCAAGGCGATAACCTCGGATGACGGAAAATTTCAGTGGTTTTGAAATCATGACATTTTCATACCTTGGTAAACCTTGAAACTGGTGACCGACACATGCCGAGTATCACTCAAGTGATTGGATGGATGATGGATTTGTTCAATACAATTCAACTTTATTTGGATAGCGTCATATAGCTCCTACAAAGGTCAGCGGCAATATTGCACAACAAAACATTCTTAATCCTCAAGGTTCTGAGCCTTTTTTTGACCTTTTTTTTTTTTTTTTTTTTTTTTAATTTTAGGGGGGAAGGGCGCCTAAAAAGCTCTGCAACAATATTGCACTACAAAACGTAATTAAGCCTTTTTTTGACCTTTAAATATTTATATACTTATTTATCTATATATGTTTTTGGGAAGCCCCGATCTACCCACACTAGCGTTGCGATCAACATTAAAAGCACCACTGCTGTAGATGTTCCATCTTCAGATAAAGAATGCCAGCCTCTTTTCATCCTTTTATTTTATTGCATGAACTGAGAGAGCTTGGTCAGATGAGAGGCCCGACATCTAAGCCAACTAGAAAGTCCAGTTGCTATTAATTCAATGTCCTGTGTGTGTCTATGTACTGTACTTTTGCATATTTGGTTGGCTTGAGGCAAAATCGCATAACATACAAACAAATAATCTTCCCACCTCAAGATCACTTCTTCAAGAGGGTTGTACCCAAGTTCAAATACTGTGTTGACACCTACCCAAACAAGCCACACCAAGGGGTTTCATGAACCAGAGATCAGTTCAGCCAAACAAAACATCTGGAAAACACCCTTCGACCCCCCCTCCCTTTTTTTTTTTTTTTTTTTTTTTTTTTAAACTTAGCCTCAGCCTTACATACAGTAGATTTGATTGATGACTGTCACATTAAAAGCACAAGATTTACTGTTTCACAATAACTTGTCAAGGCTCAGCTGCAAGTTGAAAGGAATCTCCTCTCATCCACTCACGTAGGAGACAAGGCTGGCCCCATATGATAGAATGGTTTGAGGTCAGGAGATCAATCACAACAAATTGGGGAGAAGTATTCTTTCTTGTCACCTCCAGGACATTGTTGTCTGTCTGATTACATAAACCTTTGTGGATATAGGCTGCTGTATGACTGCAAGATAAAAATAAGCCATAGGGACTTTTTGTGGTAGGAACTAATTATGTTAAAATGCATTAAGGATCATTCACTGCAGCACCTGTTGTTGTTGAGGTCCACTTTCTGCGAAACGTGTTTTAAAGTGTATTTGAATAATCACTACACATATTTTGAGCACTCTGATGTACAAAAAAACCCCATCAATTCTGTATTGTTCAACAACTCCATCACTTTCACAGCTGTAATTGTTCAGTACTTGCACCGATGACATCATGTCACAAATAGTTTGAGACATAGGAACTTTTTTTTAAATTGTGGAAAAACTTGCATGCATCTCCTTGAAAGAAAAAATAACTACTAAGTTACTTTGCCAAACTATTACTTTAAACTACTTTTGTGATACTACTTTCCTTCTCTTAAACTCACCTCATACTAAAATATAAACTCATTTAATCTAAATAATGCAAGAAAGATCCGACAGTTACTTGTGTAGGGTATTTACTAACATAGGTGCAAGCATATGAAGGAATATGTATGTCGGAGGCTGTGAGCAGCATGTGCACAGACGCTCTCATTTGGCAGCCTGTCCACAAGAATGTAACCTGAGACCTACACACACACGCATAGGCATTCCCATAGTACCTCACTCACACACACAGATGTGAGCCTTTTGTCTGCCCTCGACCTTTTTTTTCCCCCTCCTCCCCCTCAGTCGTTGCAGGTGTTCATCATGAGGCAATAAAACAAGTAGTGACTGTTCTCCGTCCCTACTGTGGCCCAGACTCACAGGGCTGCGGAGACCCAGCCCTGCTGCACATTTACACAGCTCTTTCTAATTTGGAGCTGTACATGCCTGTGTGTAGGGTTAAAATTCAAGTGTGAAAGAATATGCAACTAGTGAAAGTCACCATTCATTTTTTAATGCTCAGAATGACTTTTGTGTTTTATAAATATGTTGATACATTACGTGGAATGCCAGTTTAAAGTCAAACTATTCCAGTGATACCTAGATGAATTTAGTGGCGAGCCTTGACTTTAACATATTTGCTCCTGACGCTCTTTCAGCTCATTTATCCATCCAAGACTTGTTTTTTTTAGGGTTATGATCCGTGTTGGTAATCTTACTTTAAAAAGTAATCAGTTACAGTTACAAATTACTTCTCCCAAAAAGTAATTGAGTTCGTAACTCAGTTACCTCATCGTAAGGTAACTGTAAAAATCGTTATAATTAGTTACTTAGGAAAGTAACTGATGTTACTTTTCATGTTCAATACGTTATTAAATTATAAACTCTATAACATCTTTCACATATAAGATGTTTACAGTATATTACAGTGCTGGCCAGATGTATTGGCACCCCTGCAATTCTTTCAAATAATGCTCAATTTCTCCCAGAAAATGATTGCAATTACAAATGCTTTGGTAGTAATATCTTCATTTATTTTGCTTGCAATGAAAAAACACAAAAGAGAATTGGAAAAAAAAAAAATTATCATTTTACACAAAACTCAAAAAATGGGCCGGACAAAAGTATTGGCACCATATGTAAAATCATGTGATGCTTCTCTGATTTGTGTTATTAACAGCACCTGTTACTCACCTTTGGCACAAAACAGGTGGTGGCAATAACTAAATCACACTTGCAGCCAGTTTAAATGGGTTAAAGTTGACTCAACCTCTGTTCTGTGTTCTTGTGTGTACCACATTGAGCATGGAGAAAAGAAAGAAGACCAAAGAACTGTCTGAGGACTTGAGAAGCTAAATTGTGAGGAAGCATGGGCAATCTCAAGGCTACAAGTCCATCTCCAAAGAATGAATGTTCTTGTGTCTACCGTGCGCAGTGTCATCGATAGTGTAAAGCCCATGGCAATGTGGCTAGCCTCCCAAGATGTGGACGGAAAAGAAAAATTGACGAGAGATTTCATCGAAAGATTGTGCGGATGGTGGATAAAGAACCTTGACTAACATCCAAACAAGTTCAAGCTGTCCTGCAGTCCGAGGGTACAACAGTGTCAACCCGTACTATCCGTCAACGTCTGAATGAAATGGTAGGATACCCAGGAAGACCCCACTTCTGACCCAGAGACATAAAAAAGCCAGGCTGGAGTTTGCCAAAACTTACCTGAGAAAGCCAAAAATGTTTTGGAAAAATGTTATCTGGTCAGATGAAAAGTAGAGCTTTTTGGGAAAAAGCATCAGCATAGAGTTTACAGGAAAAAAACGGCCTTTAAAGAAACGAACACAGCCTCCACAGTCAAACATGGCAGAGGTTCCCTGATGTTTTGGGGTTGTTTTCCTGCCTATGGCACTGGACTGCTTGACCGTATGCATGGCATTATGAAGTCTGAAGACTACCAACAAATTTTGTAATAATGTAGGGCCCGGTGTGAGAAAGCTGGGTCTCCCGCAGAGGTCATGGGTCTTCCAAGAGAACGGTCACCCAAAACACACTTGAAAAAGCACTAGAAAATGGTTTGAGAGAAAGCACTGGAGACTTCTAAAGTGGCCAGCAATGGTCCAGACCTGAATCCCCTAGAACACCTGTGGAGAGATCTGAAAATTGCACTTTGGAGAAGGCACTCTTTAAATCTCAGAGACCTGGAGCAGTTGGCCAAGGAAGAATCATCTAAAAATTTCAGCCGATTATTGTCAGAATGTCATTGAACGATACCGGAAGCGATTGTTACCAAGTATTAGGCTGAGGGTGCCAATACTTTTGTCCAGCCCATTTAGGAGTTTTGTGTAAAAAGATAATGATTTTTTTTTTTTCATTCTCTTTTGTGTTTTTTACATTGCAAGCAAAATAAATGAAGATATTACTTCCAAAGCATTTATAATTGTTATCATTTTCCGGGAGAAACTGAGCATTATCTGACAGAGGTACAAATACGTTTGGCCAGCACCGTATCTGATTGAATTGATCTGATTTTTTTTTCATTAAAAAATATTATATTGTAGCGTCTTCAAGGACAACGGCAACTTTGTGATGATAATGGACACTCGGCAGGAAAACAGTACATTATTTTCAATGAATTTTTCTTACCTGGATGCCACAAACTGTATGTAAAATACAAGTTGCCCGAGAGTTTAAGATGACACCAATGCTAATGAGAACGCGAATGCTATGCTAACGCTCCGGGCTACCTACCCAATCATCATCACTTTTGCAACGGCGTCTCCACCCCTTTCCTTCTTCACACCTTACTGCTCTGATCCCTTCCCAGCAAGCTGTGAAAAAAATCAGACAACTCGTGTTTCATTCAACCAAATTAGTTATAACACAGCCCTTCACATCCTCAGTCACGGTAACGGTGTTGCAAAGATGGGAAAAGTTGTTAATTACATTACTTACTACTGAAAAAAATAATGCCGTTAGAAACACTGTTATACTCCAAAGTCGGTATTAACAACACTGGTTATGAGTGAGTTTTTGCCCATTTCACCTGCCATGAATGGTTTTGGTTTGTAGGCCTGTTCGATCTTCGAATACCTTACCATCAGTAGATTTTTATGCAATGGATTTTTACTAACCTACAGAATCATACCAGGATGGCACCATCTGTTTTGGTAATAAATGTGGCATGACTGCTTGCACGTTTCCTTACACTTTGGGATTCATTTATATTCACCAGAAGAATGTTGAAGCTGTTGATGGTAGCGAGGTGATGCATAGAATCTTGCTGTGTATAGAATGGAAAAGACTTACCCGAATATAGAAATATCTACTGTATTATCATTTTTTTCCTTTCTAAATATATTAAGGATATATTGGTTTTGTATTGTATTACCTCTTCTTTATAAGATACTATTGTCTGGAATATTGACAATCTGAAAGATGTCAATGAGAGTAATAAGAAAGAGAATCTTTTTGCTGCTGTATCTTTGTGGAACAGTCATGAGAGCTGAACATAAATATAGCTTTCATAGTCTCATCTCTACCATATTTTGGGATAAGCTTAGCAAATAATGACACAAGATTATGAACCTTTTTAAATTCAGGTACATTTTTTTGTGTAATTCCTCTCTGAACATGTATTAGGTTTTTATTTGTACAATCATATGAGTGGAACAATCAACCTGAATATACAATTAATTCAATGTAATGCCTAAAACTTTAGCAGTAAATCTATAATACAGCTTCAGGACCAGTGTTGTTTTCGTCAACAATGACAATAAAGAAAATATTTCGTCAACAAACAATTTTTTCATGACGATGACATCACGAGACGAGCTAACAACCTGGGTTGGGAGACTAGAACATAACAAGACGAAAATGCGACATAGTTTCTGTCAAATGTTCAAAATGTGTGATGTTTTCATATTGTGTGTGGAATTCTTCAGCTTGCATCTTAGCAGTGTTTGGCTGGTTTGGCTTGTTTGGAAACATGGTAAGAGTTGTTTTCTTGGCAAAAGAGAATATTCAATGCTGATTTAGCCGATAAAGGTCTGTGCTGCGTGATCATCAGACGCTGAATGTAACTCCGAGTGTTAGCGTAGCATTCATGTTAGCATTAGCTTCAGAATGGCGAGCGGTCTCTTAAAACACTGGCCAGTCTAAAGCAGAGCCACTGGGCTTTTCTGGTCAGTAAGTCTAGAGGAAAGCCAGTTGGCGAAATGGCATTTAGTTAATAGCCTGAAATACTGATTGCCTGCAACTTCTGGCTGGACTCGCTAATAGCTAAAAAAAAATCCCACGCTTCTTAGAGTTAAACGCTTGGACATTGATTTTGGTTTAATTGAAAATGATGAACTGCATTTCCTGCTGAGTTTGTTCTGTATTATAATCACTAAGTTGGCGTTGTCCTGGTAGACGCTACAATATGTGCTCACCTGTCTATGTCCATTCAAAATTGCTGGAAACCATGAATGCTTGAATGGGCTAACGGGGAAAACTTCATGTGAGCACTTGAGAAGAAAACTTTTTTTTTTTTTTTTTTTTACAAATGAATAAATATCCGTGGAATTCTGAACCAGACTGAAATTTTGTTTTGGTCAACAACCTGTATCATTGACTCTGTGTGACACTTTTAATATATTTTTATGGTTAAATACTGGCAGATGCTTATGTGATTTGGTATTCTCTCCTTGCCGCGGTTCTTGAATGACACTTTTTCGGTCTCCATCCAACAGGCCCTTGCCTGATTCTGACTCATCATAACAGCGATGGAGAGTCACCAGCTGTTTCATATAGCCATATTTATGACAGGGGTTGGAAATGGGACAGCTGTAACTCAACTGAAAGCTAAACACAAACTGAAACTCACTGTAAGACATGGAATCCTCTTAAAAGCTGCTTTTCAGTTGAATGATCTCGGACAGTTGTGTTGGTTGAGCAGCACGTGTACTGCAGACACCATGTGAATCACATATAATTGACCAAGTATTCAGTGCTTTATTACTAAAGGCTGTATTGATTTGTTTTATAATACAATGGGAAAATGCCCCAAGAAAATCTGGTTTAGCATGATAGGGATTTTCCATCCATCGGGTTTGCGTCAAATGACTTTTAGCTTTATTGGTTACTGTGAATGCATGAAATATATATATAATATGCTGTTTGTGCTACTATATTATGCTTGACATAGTAATGCAGGCATATCCTGATCTTAAATCAATGCTGTTACTGTTCTCCTAGGCCATTTACGATCTATTTCTTACATGCAAAGATTATGTGCTTGTTGCAGTATGTACACCATATCAAGGTTCTCTTTATAGTAACAATGTGAAATGTGAAGCATCAGGTTCTGTTTTCTGTTAATATAATGAATTCACTTATAGTCTGACAGCCATGCACAAGCTAGCGCGCACATACACAGACACACGCACGCGCATTCACATGAATTCAGACACAGTACACAGGCATTTTTCCCATCACTTCCTAGGAAGTGATGGGAAAAACATCACTTACCTTTTATCCTAAAGAGATGTAATTTTTATGCAATTTACTCTAAACTAGGAAATGCAACTTCTGGAGAAATTGGGGATCTTTGCTCTCCTATGGGTGACTTCTTATTAATTTCGGGGCATTTTTCGGTCACCTCCATGTTAACTCATTGGAACTCATCGCTAGATGCCCAATCAATTTTGAACGGGAGGGGCGAATAAACGAATGGATTGGCTGTCTCGCCTGAAAGATTAGCATTCACAGCCAGTGCTCCTTAGTTTAAATGAAGTCAATTTCAATTTTTGTCAATAACGGGCGATCAGTAGTTACAGGTCACTTCCTTCTGGAGGTGGACAGATACATTGGTCGGCCGATATATCTGGCCGATATATGGATTTTTTTCCCAACATTGGGCGACTAACAAAAAAATAAGCCGATAAGCCGGCGTTTCCACTCGTCTGCAGGACTATCACGTGTGATGGGATTCACGCATGACTGGGTGTAATAAGACACACTAAGTAGTAAAACTCGGTGTCAGGATTAGCGATGAGATAGCATAGAATAGGATACCGGCATACTCAGACTCACAAGGGCTTCACACAAATACTGGGTTCTACACCTCACATGGCTGATTTGTGTATACTCCAACCCTCCCAGTCACTTATCTTTCCGACTCGCCCGCATCTTCTTTTTTCCTTGGTCAAAAGGCCCCGGACATTGTTGGCGTTCATTGTATTTCTTGTTGTTGTTTATACTACTTCTCTCTCTCTCTCTCTCTCTCTCTCTCTCTCTCTCTCTCTCTCTCTCTCTCTCTCTCTCTCTCTCTCTCTCTCTCTCTCTCTCTCTCTCGCTCTCTTTCTCTCTCTCTCTCCTTCTTTTCTTCTGTCCCACCTATAACCCCTTCCTGTTTGCTGCTGTCTACTAGTAAATGAATGATCACAATGGGAGTATGTTTCCCATGTGATACATTAAAACTGTTCAGACCAATCGGACAATCGGACAAAAAAAAAAAAAAAAAAAAAAAAAGGATTTTGATCAGGCATCTGTGTGTGCAACTGTGGCCGCCGCTGACTGACGGTAGGACCCTAGAAGGATCCCCAGCCGCTTGAAGGCAGGCTGATACATGAAGCTTCAGGCTTGCCTGTTTTGTAAATATTGTAAAAAATGACTTTTCATGAGAGAATATGCAATGTTGCTTTAGCCTATTAAGGTGTTTACCGAGTGAACCTTTCACTCTAAATGTAACTTGTAGCGTTAAGCGCAACGTTCACGTTAGCATTAGCTTAAGCATGTTTACCACTCTCTTAAACTCTCACTTGTTTACATCTTATTGTGACGTCCTGGTGAGTTTTAATTTGTGCTGAAACAATTAATCAATTAACTCGAGTATTCGATTAGAAAAAAAGATTCAAATTTATTTGCTGCTTCGAGTATTCGTTTAATTAAAGTGGCGTTGTAATGGTAAATTTTGAAAGGGCTTGTATTAAGTTTTATTGATTTGGGTGGATACACTGCCCACTAGTTTGCCTCATTTCACATGGCTGAATCCAGCTGCTCCATGTTCAGACCAACATAAGCCACATTTTTGTTTGAGCCTTTTTGCTTTTTTTAATGCATTTGTTATTTAGTTTTTAGGTATATTTTACCGTTTTTGTAGGAATGTGTGTCTGAACCATTTGTTGAGTGCATTGGAAAAAAAAAAAGCGTTAGCGTTTTATAGCATTTAAGCTAGCGGACTTTTGCTATGTATGTTAGCTAATTGTTCTTTTGTTGTACATAGATCCTTATTTTTTTTTTTTTTCATACAGTTTGAGTCTCAGGTCAAGTATTTTAATTTTTCATGTTCTTTCTTTGTAATGAAATAAACCAAATTAGCTTGTTTCTTATTCGATTACTCGATTATTCAAACTAACTAGTTCATCGATTAATCGACTACTAAAATAATCGATAGCTGCAGGCCTAGTTTTAATTATAGGAAAATAATTTAATGTTCTTGTTGAGTGTGTATAATCATCAAAAGAAGTGCGGGGTTCGTTGGTTTGGTAGCACCAGAATGAATTAATCCTTTAATTCTCAGGCCATCGTTTTAAATTTGAAGCTGTTGAAACTATTAAAAAAAATGGCTTTATAATCTATGTGCTTAAAAAAAGTATACTAGCTTACAAAAATTTGGATATCTTTGGATATCGGCTGACATTTTTTTTTCAGATATCGGTCGACCTCTACTTCCTACACATTTTGGGTCACTTCTAAAGATTTTGGGGCTTTTTAAGGTCTGTGGATATAAACTCATTTTTCTATGTTTTGTTGGTACCGCATGTTTTTGGCAAAAACTGTTAACAACTGTTGTGCACCTTGATTTCCTGATTTTTTTTAAATATGTAAATTATGCGAATGGACCCAAAAATGTTGGATGAGATACTTTTTAAAATTTGAAAATTTCATATTTTATTTTATTTTATTTTAATCTAAAAACACTAAACCATAGGTGAAATGAAAAGAGAGCTTGTTTCGTGTTTCCAAGTTGGAACAGTGACAGACTTTTGACGTGCCTGTGATGTGTGGTGCACAGAAAAAGTGGACAGGAAAAAAAAGAATACTATATGTGGGAAGCTTTGCTTTGCAAACTATCACCACAATTTAAACAGTTCATAGGTCTTAAAACCTGCTTTATGACATGCCTTTGTTCAGCTATCACAAGGATAAAACAGAGCACTTTGTTCAGCCTCTTGATGAAGCCTGGTTACATAAATTCTGTTTTGAAGGGGTGGTCTACTCATGCAAATATTTGCAGCACACCCTATCTCCTTTTACTGTGGGCAGTGACAATGATAACATGATTCCTTTTTCCTCATTACCATAATGACTGGAGATGGAATCTAAAATGTTGCCAGTGCTGACTTGTGGTCAAGTGACAGCCACGACACTGAAGCGATAAAGGGAACCCCCCTTAAGACAGTAGACATAAAGAGAATTTTTATTCATGTTGGCAGAGTTTCATCAAGTTTCCGAATGGTACTTTCCAAGTAGTGTGGAGATGTACTAAAGACAGAAGAAAAATCAGGCTTCGCTGCACTTTACTTCTATTCCTTTCTCGTATAAATGTTTGCAACTGATTTATTGACTTCCTAGCCTCACTTGTTGCCCTGACCGAGGAGTAATAAAATTAAAAGCGCTTAATATAAAATAGTGCCGCAGAAGGCCAAAGCCTTTTTAATAAGGCTGCAAGAACTAATCGATTAAAATCATTAAAACTGATTATTAAATTAGTTACGAACTAATTTGATAATCGATTTTTGCTGGCAGCTATAAGTGTGTAATGTGAGGCTACGTGTGCATGTCAGTGATTAGAGCAAGAGAGAAAGAGTTCACTGTTGCAACTGCTGCTGTTGGGTTGCGGAACCAATAATGTTATGTTTTAATATTTTGTGTTGCTAGATCCAGTGTGCCTCCGTCAGAGGTGAGTAAATGAAGCCAACTGTATTGTTTGTATTGAGCGCTAAGCTAGTTAGCGATTATGCTAATCAGTGTCTTAAGTGTCCGTTTGTCTTGTGTTTTGGAGAAGCATATTAGCACTCGAGTTACTGTTAGATAGTAAAGTTGTCTCGTTTCTTTTTATAAAGAAACCACACACATAAACCCGTTCATATAACATCTTACAGTCTCTTTTCAACACAAACTCAAACCATACTCAAACTGTACATTGTCATACATGAGAGAGAGCTTTGAAATTGGATATGGATTGTATTTATGAACAACTGTTAGATAAAGAAAACTGATTAATCACACTCTGCCTCTTCCTTATTCAATTTTGTTGTTTAGTTTGTTTAAAGAAAATAAATGATTCATTGACACAATTTATATGAGCACTTTGCAGCACTTTTTATATTTGAATAAACATGACTTTTGTCTGATTTGGGTACTGACAAATTCTGTTTATGTTTTATACTCAGAACCTTTATTAAAAACTTTCAAGGGAACCTTGGACTTAAAGACTTGTAGGCTCTAATAAGCCACAATTGTTTTGTTTTACTAAAATATGTTATAAACACTTAAATATTGCCATTGCTTTAAAAATCTATAATATTTAGTTCATGTTTTGACCTTTGGAGGGCGTCATGTTTTATGCGTGCAATGGGCGCTCGGGTGATGACGTAGTTTGTCACTGTCACTCGACGAACACTACCAGTGTTCTGCAATTACTTGCTACGCGGCGAGATGTCCAACACATGCGCACATTGGTTAAAAGCGGCGAGTACTTACGATTTGTGTTTTTATTGAGTCTTTTCTTACCTTTCCATTGCCTCTAAATACTTTTTGAATGTTTCCCTCTCATACTTTCAAGCATTGTGTTATCTTGTGGTAACTTTGAAGCAGATTGTTGATCTGTTGACCACATTAGTCACGTAGCATATTTAAACCACCCTTATTTGATATTACTACGTTTAAGTATTTTCTTAAGGCATCTTTAATATGTTCTGTTTGTATGCATCTAAACAAAACAAGCTGAAAGAGCACAGTAGTACTTTGGGTATCAAATTCACCTCTTGTGGGACGTTTCGCCAGTGTAGCATATTTTGGCAGAACACCGTTTTTTTTCTTCTACTCTTGTCTCGTCTCATCCCATCTTTCCTGTTCATTTTGCTTTTGCTGCTAGTTTTGTGAAATGTCGACAGTGCTGTCACGCTCGACTGTACTATCATGCACATTAATGTTCTTCTCGGGTTCAAATTGAAAGGGTTGAATAGATGATATGTTTATGTCGCTAGAGTCATACTCTGGAAGGCCGGCAGCGTAACAATGTGACGTCACCGCCCTGCGACATCAGCAACAATGGCGACCTACTAATTAAAGTAATTTTGCAAGTTGTTTAAAAACGAAAACATCAAGAGGGGTTTCAATATTTATACTTTCAATATTATAACTCATAATAACATTTATCTTTTAAGAACTACTAAGTCTTTCTCTCCGTGGTTCCCTTTAAAAAGTTTTATGTACTTAAAACAGTACCGCTGTAGACTACAGTTAATTCAGGAAGCTGTAATAAAACATTTTTTAAGGAGATCCATATTGTTTTCATTATCACTTACAACATGCCTAAAACAACTTCAAGTTAAATTATAAAGGTAATTGAAAAAATGTGACATTTATCTGGTTAATCGTTTAATTATTCATTCGATTTATCATTTTTTTGTTCAAATTGTTAGTTGCAGCCCTTCTTTGTAACCCAACCTTATCACAATGTTTGCACACTGAGGCAATTGAAATTCACTGTTAAAAATAAATGAATGAAGTGAATCTGGTCTGGGAATTACCCTGTGTCACTATGGCCAACACCACCCTCATATGCACACACTTTAGTGTGTTCAGGAGCCCTACTTACTGCGTGCCCTGACATGTATTATGTGGTTTTCAAAGGGGAAGCCTTCACTTTTGTGTTTGGCAGTACAGTTGTAGGTGTTATTTTTTTTCTTAAGATAATTGAAGTTATAGAGTGCTGCAACTTTTGACTCAATACACACACTCACACACAACAGTGATGCCTGTTCTTAGTCAAGTGGCACGCTCAACCCTTCTGACATCTGGTCACTGAAACCTCTGGAGGTTTCTATTTGTATGTGTATGTGAGTGCAATTTACTATTCCGACTATTTTGAGTTGTGTTTGGAGTATCTACATAAGTCAAGACATTCATGTGCTCAATCAGGAAAGACTAAGATCAACAGCTTTATTATTAGCGTTCAAGTCAGATAAAAGTTTTCTCATGTAGAAGGATGCTGAACATTGCAGCAAAGTTCCTTAAGTTCATGGTTTTGGTTTAACATTATGTGGACCAAGCTAAAAGCTGTCTTGTTATGATCATTTCTGGTTAGTGATTGTGTCACTTGTTGTGGAGTGACAGACCATGGACTTCATAATGATATTGATGAGTCAGATTCCACCTTCACTGCGCCACGCCTTCAAGTAAGGGGGCCATCCTACAATCCGCTTCAGTTATTCGCAGTCGGTCGCAGTGACGCAGCGATCCAACGCCGGATTTAGGTTGAAATAGTACAAAAGCTGTACCGCATACAAACAGGAAGGATTGTCTCAGGAGTGATTTGTTCGAGGATTCGAACAGGCCACCACATTGTCTAAGAGACTAGCGTCATTCTTCAACATATTTACGTAAAATAAATGCTAACTGTCCGTTTTTTTGCTGTTTTAATAAAGAATCAAGACTGTTTTACGTTCATATCTGCAAAGAATTTGGGGATTTAAGCATTTATTCACATGAATTTTCAACGTAAAAAGCTCTTTGTTGTAAGTCTGCTGCCCCATTGACTAGCATCGTACTTCAACATATTTACGTAAAATAAATGCTAACTGCATGTATTTTTGTTTGCTTTTAACCAAGAATCGATACTGTTTTACGTCATATCTATAAAGAATTCAGGGATTTAAGCATTTATTCACAAGAATTTTCACCGGAAAAGCTGTTTACCTTAGGCGGCCGCCAAATTGACTAACATACGAGCATTGTACTTTGACATATTTATGTAAAATATAAATGCTAAGTCCATGTTTTTTTTTTTTTTTTTGCTTTTGACCAAGAATAGAGACTGTTTTACGTCCATATCTATAAAGAATTCAGGGATTTAAGCATTTATTCACAAGAATTTTCGATGAATAAAGCTCTTTGTCCGTGATTCCACTCGGTCAGCTTTGACGGCTACGCCAACAATGCAGGGCCCCTATTAATCAGCCCCGCGCCCCATATCCCGTCAATATCATTATGAAGTCGATGGACAAACGTGACGCACTTTCATGAAATTAGCATTGGATTTAGTGCTTCTCAAAGAGCATGTAGCAATGTGAGTGTGAGTTGCTGTCTGTAAATGACCCTAAAGTAAGCTATAACATGTTTTACTTGCCTACAACTCCAAGCCAACTCAAAGTTAAAATTGGATGGATGGTCACTGAGTGATTTGTGAACTGGGCCCTTCAGTTAAACTTTAGCTTCATACTCACAGCAAAAAGATTGATTTTGGGACTTTTCCAAACTGAAAAAGTATAGTTGAGGATTGGCCTGATGGCAAACAAACTGTAGCAAATTATTACGGAATATTTTACAGGTCTGTTTCCTTAACAAGCTGCCTTCTCTCTCAGTTTCTTCTCGCTTGAGTCAAACAGACCAACGTGTCAGTGTGTTGTTCTTAGTGTGTTGTATGTGTCTCTCCTTCGGGACTATCACATCTTTATCATGTTCTATTTTGTATTTATAATGTGTCAAATTGAAGTACGGTAAATTTAAACAAAAACATTGAGCTAATTTAAAGTTACCATGTAAATATGGCGTGTCAGCCATGTTTCGTTTTTCTTAGTAAACAACTATGGGGCGCCGTTTGTAAATCAGCACATGCTCAAAATTACGACAATATTTTCTCACATTTAGCGCCACACAGTGTTTAAAACGTGGTGTGAAATTTTTAGAGTCACTTTTTTTTTTTGCACATTTACATTATTTAGCAACTTAAATATTTATTTTTAAATAAGTAGTTTTGGACCTGATTGTTTAAATCCAGAACTAAATATTTAATTTAAATCTTAAATTTATATCCTAAATGCTTAATCTGGAAACGGTTGGAACTAAATATTTAGCTTAATATGCAAATTCACATGACTGGAGACCGGAAGTAACAAAATAAAAGGTGGATCACACAAAATACTCTTCAAATAGTTTCTCCTAAATATGTATTTTACCTATATATTGTTATTATCACAATGACTCATGTCCAAGAGCAGACTGCCACCGTTGAGTAGGTTTTATTCATTTTCAAGCAAAGTAAACAGACAGTCTGAGCTGCTCCACAAGCTTTTATTTTGTTACTTCCTGTCTCCAGTCATGTGAATTTGCATATTAAGCTTAATATTTACTTCCGACCGTTTCCTGATTTAACATTTAGGATATAAGTTTAAGATTTAAATTAAATATTTATTTCTGGATTTAAACAATCAGATCCAAAACTTCTTATTTAAAAATACATATTTAAGTTGCTAAATAATAATAATAAAATAAAATAAAAAAAGAGTGACTCTAAAAATTTCACACCACTTTAAACACTGTGTGGCGCTAAATGTGAGAAAATGTTGTCGTAATTTTGAGCATGTGCTGCTTTACAAACGGCACACCATAAACAACACCAACCAGCGCCACTCACGCTTTAAGATGTTGTCTCAGTTCATTGATAATGGGATTATTAGAATCACTAGTACTTCCCTGCTCGGAAGGGGTATTTATTTTTAAGTATATTTCACTTGAAACGCCGCAATTGAAGATAAAATGCTTGTGAAGTCGATACTGTTCAGCTTCAGTTGGTTTCCGAGAAATCCCACAGGGTCTCTTGGTGGCTTTTAAGGGACGTGCTGGGCAAATGAGGAAGAACTTTGTTTTTAGATCTGTCAGTTTTTTTCTGCTGTTTACTTATACACACATATAGTATAATGCACAAGAAATATTGAAGATAGTGTAGGCAGGTGCCTGTCATTATTTCTTGTTTGAGTTTACACCACCTGCAGCCTCCTCTTCTTGAGGTGATGACAGCAGGTTTGGTGAAGAGAGGGAGAGGAGGACAAAAGGAAGGAAGAGTGATGGGGGAGGAGCTGTAAGAAGATACATCGGGCACAGATCGCTTATAAGAGGTGGCTGTGCCTCTTAACGCATCAGCAACGCATGCATACGTCGCGGATGCTATCCATCAGATGGACTATCTATCTTGAGATAATATCGACTTTGCGTACGAGATCCCTGCAAGACACTGAATGAGATCACCATCTACATTCCATACAAACTAGGCCCGAGCACATATTTTTTCATCTGATCCACCTGAATTTTGAGTACCTGCCGATACCGATAGCTCCAAAATGTATTGGGGGGGGGGGGCACATCCAAATGTCAATTTGAATTAGCTGTCCTAACATTATAGCCATATAGAAGAGTTACAAGTACAACAGTGGTTTCAAATAAAGTGAAAACACTAGTCCAGGGTAGGGATGGGAATTGATAGGATTTTTACGATTCCGATTCCATTATCGATATTGCTTAACGATTCGATTCTTTATCGATTCTCTTATCGATTCTAATTTGGGGAAAAAGAACAAACGTTTTGATTGGCATCGAGTTTGTTTAATCAGAAGTCACAACCTTACAAACTCACAACGAGATCAAAAGAGGCCCAAAGCCTCAATGTTAACTGTGGCATTAAGTGGCAAATACACAAGAATGTGTAACATTTTACTGAAACATTTATCTAATAGAAATAAAAAATATTGGTATATATTGGCAGATAGGTTTTTGCTCTGCCTTTGGCAATATGTGTTAGAGCAGGGGTCCCCAAACTTTTTCCTGTGAGGGCCACATAACTTTTCCCTTCTCTGATGAGGGGCCAGGGTCAGTTTGTTACAGAAAAAGTGTGACAATTGCAGAAGTGCATAAATGTAAAAAAATATTATTTTTCAGAAAGCCACAATCAAATAACCCTTTCTGGATTCTTTATAATAATAATAATAATTAATAATAAAAACACCATTAATTAAATAGATAATAACCAAATAACCCTCTCTGAATTCTTCAAGGAAAAGGCCAGAAAATAAATAACACGATTGAGAAAAAAAAAAAAAAAAAATTCAAAATGGCCGGACCAAATGTGGAGGCGGGGCGTATTTGGGCCGCGGGCCGCAGTTTGAGGACTACTGGAGCGCTCATACACCCAAAGAAGAAATGCCGCATCCAAGTGAGTGAGAGAGGGAAACACTTCTACGAGCCTACGTTCTTTGTTAATGTTAATATCTACAGAGGCAACGCCTGTATGTATCATCTTTTGTGTTGTTGTTGTTGTGTTTCCACTCGCGATCGGACACTTAAATCCAGTTGTGTAGTGGTTTGAACGATGTGCTAATGCTAGCGAACGAATGCTAACCATACTGTTATTAGCAGCTAATCATCGCTGATTTACGTTGATGCAAACCTGTTTGTTATTGGGGACGAAATTGATTTGTTTCATTTCTATTCTTAGTTTCACTCTTCAAGTGATGGTTGAATAAAGTCAGCAAATTATACCAACGTCTTCTGCATCGTCATTTGGGAGTTTAGCTAGCTGCATAGCCGGGACTTTTTTTTTTTTTTTATAGCCGGGACTTTTTTTTTTATAGCCAGGACTGAGCCTTAGCCTCTCTGTGAGGACAGCGCAATCGTATTCCCTCCCGATGCAGTTATCTCCACCTTGCAATGACTGCAAGTCGCTTTGTTGTAATTTTTCCTCGTGAAGTGAAGACACACTTTCGAGCGTTTGAACCTGCGTGCTGTCATTGTTATATTTATGGCTGCAATGCTCGTGCTTACCCGTCGTAACCTTTCATTTTCACACTCTTTCCTGGTGAAGTGTAGTCAAACTTTGGAGCGAGTGGTTCTTGGCGCCATGCTAGTTTGATGCGTCTGGACAACAACACACGTCACGACGCAATACGCGTCTTTAGGAATCGTTAAAGGGATCGTTAAGGCTTTTTCATTGTGATGTCAAGGCCTCCAAACACTCGGAACCGGTTCCGAATTGGAATCGGATTTCGATTCCCATCCCTAGTCCAGGGTTCCACTTCTTCATTTTATATAATTGTAGAGCTTCCTGCATCACAGGAGATCTTAGTGTACACTGTGCAGTGGGAAGTTTCAGTCACAATATTTGTGTTTTCATCCCAAGTCAATTTAACACAATCTGCCCATGTAAACGTTTTGAATACTTTTAAGACTTTCAGTGTGCACAGGTGGAGAAAATTAGTTGTTTAGGGAAGAGTGCAACCTGCATAGTAACTCCTACAGCAGCACATCCTGCATTATATTCAAGGTGCACTGTTGTGGTGAAGATGCAATAGTCTGAGTCACTCTTTGTTGTAATTCTTTCAGATTAAAGATGATATCTTCTGTAGTTTGCGGGACAACTTTAAAATATGTTAAGGTAAACTGCTGATTAAGGGCGCTTTCACACTAGACCAAGAGGACCAGGGTCCGATTGGAGAGATACCTTGCAAAAACACTTGCAAATGAGTTGTTGAAAAGGTTCAGCATTCACACTGCGCCAACCAAACTTTCCAAGTAACATCACGTGGATGAAAGGCACTATTTGATTGGACAAATAGAAGAGGAAATACCTCCCACCTGGGAGGGGAGGGAGCGTGATGTTGTCACACTGCACGTTATGTAGCATAGCATAGCATAGCATAGCATAGGGTGACCATATTTTGATTTCCAAAAAAGAGGACACTCGGCTCGGCCTCGAGAAATTTGAATTTTGCTCGAAGTTCACTCAAAGATGCCTCTATCACTTTAAATATGTTTAAAGTGTGCCTCCTCCGTATGGACAGAAATTTAAATATATATATATATATATATATATATATATATATATATATATATATATATATATATATATATATATATATATATATTGCCATATACTGGTATATTATATACTATATGCAAATAAGTTTTTACTCAACAGGCTTTATTCTTACAAAAACATAATCAAACAATAAAAACGCAAAAAAAAAAAACAAAAAAAAACAAATGAAATAATCACAAAAAAAATATCATGCAGACCCGTGGAAATATAGTACAGTCAATACAGACACACAGTAGGCTATGTGCCACATAAACATTTTTATAAATTACTATCCCGACAATTGTCATTGAGAAATTGTTATTCCCACTCAAATTTGTTCTCATTCAATGTTTTAGATTGCACGCAAACAATAACCAAAATATACTGCCTAACTATTTAACCAGCATGTTTTCAAACGCAGCAGTTCAAAACTACGTTTCCCAGAATGCCTAGCGCGGTTTAGCTCACTGATAGCTACCCTATTAGCGAGTGCCGGGAGACGAGGCAAAATCAAACTTTGCTATAAAAGTTTCCAATCATCGGCAGCACAACGATGCGACACCAAACGGGATTTTACAAATCAAGCCAGTACAAAGCTCCGACAGAAGTCATCAGTTGCCTTTATATAAGTTTTTATCGTAAAAAAACTCTTAACAACTGGGCAGGCGCTCCTACTTAGAATACAATACAACATTCAACCAAATACACAAACGCAGAACAATTAATACAAGACTAATACAGCATACTGCATCTCTTTATACACGTATAACCCAATATAAAACAGAAGACACATGAGCGACATTAACAGGAGATAAACTTACAGAAAGGTGTGCGGAGCACTATAAATGTCTCTTAGAACTACTCATTATTGTAGTCTGGAACTGCCTGTTGTCTTGCCAAACCGTCAACCCAGTAGATGGCGGTAATGCCCCATAATACAAGGGGTTAACTGTAATCTTCTCCAGCACCTACTAGTTGGAGCCACGTCAACGCAGGCAAGCGCTGACCCCCAGCGGCCGGAGGGATTCTCTTCAAATTGGTCCCGTGAAAAATCATAAAAAACGGATATTTTCATGAATTTATAAAACCCGGCCGGATGATGAGGACACGACGGAAAGGTGGACATGTCCGGGCAAAAGATGACGTTTGGTCACCCTAGCATAGCATAGCATAGCATAGCATAGCATAGCATAGCATAGCATAGCATAGCATAGCAAGTCACCGCTGGCCGCGCCTTCCCGACTAGGGTTGGGCATTGTTTGAAATTGAACGATTCCGATTCTTTTAAGAGGCAGGGTAAAAAAACAATACAAAAAAAACAAGAGGCAGGGTCAAAAAATCTAAAGTTTAAAAATTCATTAGTTTATATTAATGTCTAAACTTCTGGATGATTTTTTAAATTATATGAATTTAAAATGAATAATGATTTATTATTATTATTTGATTATTTATTATTTCTATTATTGTTTATTATTAATACGATTAACGGTAATATGAAATTTATGAATTATTTGAACTTCTCACAGGGCTATTTTTAACTTGAATATAAATATTAGTCCACAGGAGTGCACTTTCACAAAGATGTTTATTTTTCAAAAGGCCACGGTAAAACATTTACACATATTCTTTTGCCCTACATGTACCTGAGCTGGGAGCTACGATAATCAATAGAAGAATTTATACTAATGCTTCTATTGATTGTAATTTGAAGATCTTTTAATACTGTTGATTTTAACAGAGGCGTCTACTGCTTTAAGATGGCGGCTGTTTGCTAACGCCAGGGAGTCTGTCATTTCGCATCTAGTTCTATATACATGATATTGACCATAGCCCGATCTAATAATATGACTTATTTTCATGCTATTTTCCATCCATCCATCTTATCTGGGGTTGGATTGCGGGAACAGCAGCAGAACAAGTAATTTATTGTTTTATTTTACTTACTTTTCGACTGGTTAGAGGACTGGCGCGTCACTCAGCTATGCTACTCGGCACTTGTATTCCATGAAGCCGGAGGTGTTTAATCATACTGGTCGTGCAGCCACCTTTGCATGATGTTGCACTGAGCTGACTGTTCTTTTTTTTTTTTTTTTTTTTTTTGTAAAGCTTAGCCAAACTTTTGAGGGCCGCCGCACCGTGTCCATGGTTGTAATCAAGTTGCAGTGCACAAACACGCACTTCTTGACTTCTTGTGGCTTCTTCTTTGTGGTTTTCGGCAGCAATTTTTTTCCGCTCGGCGGTCAGGGTGGGCATCGAAACATGGAATCGCAATTTAAAAATTTGAATGGTTCCGGGACCATCGGAGTCTTAGAACTGGGTCCCATCGGTGCTCGATGCCCAACCTTACTCCCGACTCAATGCCGAGCGAACTGGAGTATATAAAAAATGCTTAGGGGAAAATTAAATCACGAAAGGGGACCGTGTGGTACCCCAAGTCACACAGGCACGTAATCGCTCCAACCTTTGTGACTTTTTGGACTGTCAAATTGCCGTCCCAAGGGGCTCCGCCTGTCTATGCCACTATCACTCTCACAGGGTACATTCAGCAACAGCATGCAAAAAACGACCTGCCACAGTAGAACCTGATTCTGTGTATCAAATGCAACTGCTTAGCGCATCACAAGAACATTTGTCCATGGCTAATCATCTGTCTTCTTGCCGTTGTTGATTTTGAATAACGTGCACGCTATACTTTAGCTTCCAAGGATGCCCTGCATGTACCTAGAGCTGTGATGCTCCAGACTGTGACGCTGCACATAAAGTAGCAAAAGCAGACCCTGCTCCAGTTGCATTCACAGGCGAAGCAGGGTGCGCTTAAAAAGGACCGAGGCCAACGATTTTTGAGCGGACCATGGTTCGTTTGTTTGGTCCGAACTAGAGTTTGGATGCACGTTCACATTTACAAAATGAAGCGGACTATCCGAGAAAAAGAACTCTAGTCCTCTAGTACGAAAAGAAATTAACTAAAACACCCTAAGATGAAGGGTTCGGACTTTGTCAGCATTTTCTCAATAGGTCAACAACTTTTCCGTAGAATTCTTTTATGAATTAACATTCAATTGTAGTCTGTCGTGGAGGAATTTGTAACATGAGGAGGATAAAGAGTTTTGTGAAGAGTGACAGGTCTGAGCGTGATTTTTGAATCTGAGGAGTCAAGGCAACAAGTACAATTTTCTGTTATCTTTTCTTTAACCTCACATAGCCATAACATACACAACTGAGTCATTGTGATCTGACTGTAACTGTAGATGTGGCTTTTTACAATGTTGGGATTCAGGACTTTCTTTTGCAGAAAATAAAATCAACAAGTCCGAATAAATTGAGAGAATGTCTGCGGGTGCTATCTTTGTGTTTGTCGCTATTTTGTTTTTGGTTTTTTTGTGTTGTGGTGCTGACTTTGTGTGGGTGTGTTTGCATGTTACGGCCTTTGTGTGCGTGTGTGTCGAAAGGGTTGTTTGTCAATGATTGTCAACGTGTGTGCATTTTTGAGTGTGTGTGGGTTCCCACAACCTTGCACCCATGCAGACATGCTAGCTCGTTAGCGACTTCTCACTCCTCGTTTCCAGAAATGGAGGTGGCATCTAGGTGGTAATATCTGATGATGAACCTCTTCCCAGTGTATAATAACGGTCACTGTTGGAAACAACCATATCAGGGGACATAACATGGAATTAATATGTACACAGTGAATAATGCTTTCTATGGCTCACTCACTGTCACCCCAAAACATTCCACAAAGAATAGGTAAATAGTCTCCTCTCTGTTATCAGATTTTATTATCAGAATCATCCAGTACTTAAAAAAGCTAAAATCATGATCGGAAATCAGGCCGATCGCACCATTTTTCAGGATCGGAATTGGGTGAAAATGATCAGGATTTTAATTAAAAAAACATATTTATGTTTTGCTGCAGCTCTCACCCTCCCTCCTGCTAAACAGTGCATCCAAACTGTCCAGCTTACGTTTGGTACTTAAAGTTAATGATGATTGACGGGTTTGTAGCTTTGATCTTGCCAAAGGAGCTTGGTAGCCCTACGATCAAAGGCAAAAATCTGTCAATCATCGTTAAACTTGCGTAAGTGTGCGGTGGCAACTCATTGTGCAAGTGAGAGGCTGTTCTCTGCAGCGTGAGCATCAAAGAGTGGAGTGGGCTCACTCAATGAAGCATGTAATAAAGACAACATTTTTTCTACGTTATTCTTGTTTAAAAATTCACATTATGAAGGCGGCACGATGGGACAGTAACATGTTTGGAACTTGTGTTCCAAAAACATATACTACTATATACAGTGAGGAGAACAAGTATTTGATACACTGCCAATGGGCAAACCCATTGGCAGTGTATCAAATACTTGTTCTCCTCACTGTATATATACTTTTGTCGGTATTGGATCGGGACTCGGTATCGGCAGATTCTCAAAATCAGGTGACTCGAACTCGGGTGCAAAAATATGCTATCGGGAGATCCCTAATAAATGCTTTACAAATACTACAACTAACTAACTATTTCTAGTACTACCACTACTACTATATTTGTTCATTCGATCCTCCCAGTCAAAACGCCTGTGAGTTAGCATACACACTATTCTAGCAGACCATGTTGGTATAGTTGAAAATTTTGGTAGTAACCTGCTACTTCCTTTATCACACATCGACATCTTTTGAAAAAGATATATCGATTCTTGGCAGCAGCATATTGATAACCTATTGGGATACAAAGTATCACAATATATAACCATCTCAATATATTGTCACACACCTAACTTACAGCATATAGCACCTTCTTGATACTCAAAGCCACATACTGTAGGCAAGAGTGAGGAGCTGAGTGGGAGGAAGCTATATTTTCTTTTCAAGTGACTGTGTGACTGATTTCTCAGTAAATGGCTGTTAATGCTGTGATGGTTTCGGTGATCTATTATTAGCAGTTTAGGCTCAAGCTGATGGAATTCACCTGCGCCCCAGTCTCACTTCCCTGTCGCCTACTAAATGAATTACTGCCTCTCCTCTCCAGGTGCATGAGAATGAATGTGTGTGAGGATTGCCATTTATCGGATCCATCGTTCAGAAATTGCCTATTGATCCAACTAGACCTGCTGAAGTAAATTTGCCCCAACATTTACAGTGTATCACAGAAGTGAGTACACCCCTCGTTTTTCTGCAGATATTTAAGTATACCTTTTAATGGGATAAGACTGACAAAAGGACACTTTGAAACAATGAAAAGTAGTCTGTGTGCAGCTTACATAATTAAGTTAATTTATTTTCCCCTCAAAATAACTCAAAATATAGCCATTAACATCTAAACCCCTGGCAACAAAAGTGAGTACACCCTTATGAAAAGACTTACATTCCTAAATGTCCAAATTGAGTACTGCTTGTCATTTTCCCTCCAGAATGTCACGTGACTCGTTACAGGAGTGCTGCCAACATTGCTGCAGGGATTGAAGAGGTGGGGGGTCAGCCTGTTAGTACTCAGACCATACGCCACACTCTACATCAAATTGGTGTGCATGGCTGTCACCCCAGGAGGAAGCGTCTTCTGAAGACGGTACACAAGAAACCTCACCTGTCTCATCAGACCATAGGACATGGTTCCAGTAATCCATGTGCTTTGTTGACATGTCTTCAGCAAACTGTTTGTGGGCTTTCTTGTGTACCATCTGCAGAAGAGGCTTCCTCCTGGGGTGACAGCCATGACACCATTTTGATGTAGAGTGCGGTGTATGGTCTGAGCACTAACAGGCTGACCCCCCCCCACCTTTTCAGTCTCTGCAGCAATGCTGAAAGCACTCCTGTAATAAGTCACATGACATTTTGGAGGGAAAATGACAAGCAATACCTAATTTGGATATTTAGGAATGTACCTTTTTTCATAGGGGTGTACTCACTTTTGTTGCTAGGGATTTAGATATTAATGGCTATATTATTTTGAGTTATTTTGAGGAGAAAAAAAAATTATTATATAAGTTACACGCAGACTACTTTTCATTGTGTCAAAGTGTCATTTTGTCAGTGTTGTCCCATGAAAAGATATACTTAAATATCTGCAGAAATATGAGGGGCGTACTCACTTTGTGATACACTGTACACAGACAGAGTCTTAAACTTGTGTATCACCGTTAAGTAAAATTCATGGGGAACACCTTGGTTTGTTTTCTTGTGCAACCATTGTGACATGTAGTAGATGTAGCAGCAGATTGTGAAATGGGCCATGCAGCACAGTAGCACTGTATCAAGCATCACTAAACTGATCATAGATATAATGGAAACAGTTGCCGGTTTGATTCAAATAGTGATTTAAAACTAAAACATAAGGAATGCCTCGTATTTTAAAATGTTTGTCAATAGTAAATTATTTGAAAGAAATGTTGTCGTACTTAAACCAAATGCATGTGTCATGCCATATCTTTTAACCAGAGGTGTGTAGTAACGCATTACATTTACTCCATTACATTAATTGAGTAACTTTTTGAGAAAAATGTACTCCTAAGAGTAGTTTTACTAAGCCATACTTTTTACTTCTACTTCAGTAGATTTGTGAAGAAGAAACGCTACTATTACTCCGCTACTTTGGGCTACAATAGTAGTTACTTTTTCCCTCTTTATTCTACATGTTAGATTTGTTTTTTTGCCAGCTATGCCAACAGTAGCGTTACCAGGTTCACCAATGAGACGTGGCAACAATAATCACATGACTCCATTATTGGGGGTGCACGATATCCATTTTTTGAAACCGAAACCGATATCGATAACTTCCTGCTCCTCAAGGCCGATACCGATACGATAACCGATAATATATATATATATGTATGTATATATAATTTTTCAATGTATATTCACCTGAGTTTTTGAACACCTGTAGGTCAAAAATACCAGTGGTTGATTCAGCTTAGATTTGCCTTCGACCGAACCAGAATTTTCAGGATGACATGAACATTACTATAATGAAAAAAACAAAGACAGTAACAAAACTTTGCATACTGGAAAAACAGGAGTGGAAACAAACGCACAAATCCCAATCCGACACGGTGCCAAAAATATTATTAATCGGGCCGATAATATATTATGTTATCGGATTTATTGGGATGATGTCATAATTATCGTGCGCCTCTATCCATTATACTAATCAAGCCCCTTTCACACGTACCTAAACACCGTTAAAATCCCGGGATTTAAACGGGTAGCTCTTGTGACTCACAGCAATTTCCCGGGTCGACTGACACGGAGATGACGCGGACATTTTCCGAGTCGTGTCTTAGTATAGTGTCCGGGACTTCCCCGGGTAGCGGTATGTGTAAAAGCAGACGTTAAATTACCGGGTCAAGCGCAATGGCTGATGACGTAAATATCATAGCAGTCTGATCGGCATTTTCTCTTTCTTCGCAGTAAGACAAAAAAGCGGTAAACAAACATCGCAATTATCAACATGGCAAACTGGAAATAGCAAAATTAAACTTAAAACATAACAAAATTAAATTGCTACTGGATCTTAGAGCAGAGGAAGAGAGTCCATCTTTGGAAATGTGTGGTTTATTTTGTTGCTGATTGTCGACCAAAAATGACATAATGTCTGGGTTATAAAATCGCACCAGCCTCCCTCCCCGCACAGAGAACACCGAGTCGGCAACACGGGACAAGTCCAACCCGCGGTATTCCCCGGATTTCTCCATGTGTGAAAGCAATGACACGAGTAAAACCCTTGTCACCTTACACGGGAATCTACCGGTATATAAGTCTGAAAGGGGCTTCAGACTCAAGCTTGCCAATCTATGATCACGCTGGCCTTTTAAATCACATGGTGTCTTTAACACACACTAAAAAATTAAGTATTTGACATAGAGTACTTTAAATCCTTCTCCCAGTTTTTATTTGGCACCGACTGGCCACGGAAAAATATGATCATTTTAATTTCATAATAGGAACTATGAAGGAACTTTCACTATCAACTATTCAAACAGAGAACTATTTTCTCGACTAGAGGGCACTCATGCTCTTTGGGCAAATGATGCCTCAGCTCTGTTGATTTTTTTTTCTCTCGCCGTTTATTTTATTATTATTTTTTAAAATTTATTTGGCTTAATATGGTTGTGCAACAGGTTGTAGTGCAGTATAATAATAACAGTTAATATAGATGACTTTGTGCTGAGAAAAAAATATAATTGTTTTTTTTTAAAAAATCAAACATCATCAGCAGTTACTCACAATGTTACTCATTACTTGAGTGTTATTTTTTTTTTTTTCCCACCAAATACTTTTCTACTTGTACTTGAGTACATTTTTTTTGTATGACTACTTTTACTTTTACTTGAGTAGTATTATTTTGAAGTAACGCTACTCTTACTTGAGTACAATTTTTTTGCCTGGTACACCAGACTCACCGCTGTTCCAGCTATTGAGTCTGGCCACCATTCAGCAAATAGAATTTCCAGGGCGGAGCAAGCCACAGCAAACAGACAGCGGAGTGGACCAATCAGCGACGGGCAGACGTGACGTTAGTAAAACGACGAGGGCAGGACGAGGGACTTGCGCGCGAAAGTAAACATACGAGGAGAGCGGAGTTTATTCAACATGGCTAGTGCGAGACAGACTGTTGTCAATGACTCGTGTCGATGTGTTTTTGGTAATTTAAAACTGATTTTACCGTGGATTGGAACATATTCTCGGCTCTCCTGTTCACCATCTGTGTTGTTGTGGAGACGACTTCCGACGCGCAAGAGTGACGTTGCTCGTTCAGAACACGTCACGCAAATAAACGAAACCAATTTGTCGATTGATTTTGTACCTGCTCGAGATGCCGTTACCGGGCTGGTTCCCAGACTTTTCTCTCAAGTGTTTGAAAATACAGCGAGAACAGTCTGGCCGTGCCAGGCAAACAATTTTTGGCTGCTCTACCTACCACTACTTTTAACCAAAAATCCCAAAATAGCATATGGTTTCCATTTATTAACAAAATTTAGGTTTACCGGTTTAGAGGAAAAATTTTAAATACTGTAATAAGGTAATCTGTTTTTTTCCATTTTGCTTTCCTTGGTAATCAAGAGCAGATGTCCAGGTACAGCTTTCTGAGCTTGTTTAATGCAGCCCAACAGTTTGCAGATTTACTTTCTGCACTTGTTGAAAGGCCACATCTCCTCATCCAACCCCTGGACTTTCTCTAGTTTGTGAAAATGTCTCTACTCCTCTCTGGTGGTATGATTAAGCCTTACTTATCCTTCTGTTTGCACTACCTTGGAGCTGGCAGGTGTCTGTGAGATAGAGTTTTACAAAATCAACATATACAAAAACTCCTTAGAGAGAGAGAAGCCTTAATTGAATTGTCAAACAAAACTTAGCTAGAGACGAGGACACTAGAACTCTCTCGCTCACTCTCTCTCTGCCTTGCAGTTCAGTCTCTTGATGCCACTTAATAACATAATTAATTGTTATATTAACTAATCACTCTACAAATGAACATACTAAACATATCGTTGATGTTAAAATTAATAAAGAAAACTGATTAGCACATCAACTATAACACAAGTCTTTCAAAGTATAATCAGGGTCCTTTAGCTTAGGAGTCATTTAAAACTTGCTGTGTTTTTGGTTCAGGTTCTCTTTTACTAGCTATTAAGTTGCTGCTAATGTTGTGACCTGCACTGAACGTTTCTAAGTCCCGTATTTTCCACACTATAAGGCGCATTGGAGTATAAGACGTACCTTCAATAAATGGCCTATTTTAAAACCGTTTTCATACATAGGGTGCATCGCATTATAAGGCACAGTAGTAGTAATAGTGGTTGGGGTTGTGTTAGACATCCACTAGATGGTGCTTCGCTAATGGGTATGTCACGCCATGATTAACCAATAGGAGTGGGAACCTCAGGGCACCTCACGATACGATACGATTCGCGATACAAGGCTCACGATAACGATTATATCACGATACAGCGATTATCGATATATTGGTCAGAAATTGGATACATGACATTCTACGATACAACTATTGAAACGGAAAAAAAAAAAAAAAAAGATTTAAAAATAGAAAAAATACTGTTTAAGTCATTTATTAAACAGTGACACCTTTTCTGCGCAACATTGCTGTAAAATATAAATCTACTGCAAATTGTGCCCCTGCACATATAGAGGAAGAGAGATCATGATGAATGGCACCCCTAATTTCTTTAAAGTTTTAAATCTTTAAATAAATAAATAAATAAAAAGTGCCGTAGGTGTCAGCAGTTGAGCTTGGAGTGGGGCAATGATAAAATTGGTGGGTCTTTTCTTCGTATATGACCTTTGTTGCTTGGTTTGAGCACTTCCGCTATCTGCTTCAGCATTTAAGTTTTCAGACTTGCTCAGTCACAGTCTTCCTCACCTTAAAAACAACAAAATAAAACAAAAAATATTAGCTACTTCATAGCGTTTGAGTTGAAATCCTGATTTTTTTTGTGTTGGAAGTATTGAATTAAAAAAAATATGAATTGAATGTATAGAAATTAAAAATTCAATAATTACCTATTTTTAATATGTAGGCTACATTAATTATCATGCACATCACTTTATATATCTTGGAACCTATTCAAACCATTTTTATAGCTTATTGTATCAAAATGACAGTAATAACAGTTTGTGTAGTAAACTAGATGGAAATTGGTTCTCAAATAAATTGGATAAATTCATGTGGGCTTGTTCGATATTCATTTTCATCCAGTTTAGGGTCCTGGTTTATTTTATATCATTCAACACCAAATGTCACCAAAATAATACATGTAAATTAAAAAGTCAATTACATTGCAAAACTTTCTTACCTCAAGTGACGAAAGCGAAGCTCACAAACTCCGGTGTCCACTACGTCACCAGCTCCCAGTGAAACTTATTTTTCTTAGACAATTCTTGCATACAGCAAAGTCCTTGTTCACCTTACTTCCTTTCTTGTTGGTGTAAAATCTAAAGTGTGTCCCCATGTGTGATTTGGAGCAATATTTTTCTCATTTTTTCCTCCACCGTTCTCACGGAGCTTTTTTATTTTTTCAACCCACTTGGAGCTTCCTCTCCTTCTCTAGACAACTTGTGCGCACTTTATCCTCACCGCTACTCCCGAGCGCCCCTAGTGGACCGCCAAGGAATTGCTCAACAAACATTGAGCAGTTTACAGCATCCATACTCCATTGTATGGCCAATATGTTAAATAAAAGTATCGATTCTTGGCGGGAGCATATCGATAACCCATCGGGTTGCAACATATCGCGATATATCGCTGTATCGAGATATTGTCACACTCTTATTAACCAATATTGATCCATATACACTACTTTTTCGGCGTATCGCACAGCTCATGTACTTTAACTGATTCTCACTGTTTCGCCTTTTGATGTTAAAAAAATTTACGCAAAGCAGACCTTTTTGATTTTGCCCTTCACATTAACAATTGTGGCAAAAACAAAGATTTTTTTGACAAAAAAGCAACATTCTGTTCTAATGGCAAAAACATAACTTTTTTTTTAAAACTGACTCCAAAATTTATAGGGAGTGACTCAAAATCTGCACTGTTAATCACTGTCATTCATGATCACTGTTGTCAATAACAGCGTTAGAGTATAATGGCGTTACTAATGGCGTTATTTTTTTCAGTAGTGAGTAATCTAATGAATTGCTTTTCTCATCTTTGCAACGCTGTTACCGTTACTGATGATGTAAAGATGTGCATTACTATGCGTTACTACGTTGGTTGAATGACGCGAAAGACGGACTCTCGGAGAGAGCAGGGTGGTAGTGGCGAGGAGGGATAGGAGTTGTGACGCCGTTGCAAACTCGATGCTAGGTGGCTCCAATAATACCTGACTGTAGCCGACAGCCTACAAACTATACCCACATGATGCTACGGTAGATAACACATGTATATAGAACTAGATCCGAAATGACATACTCACCGGCGTGAGCACATGTATAGAGAAGTAGATGCGAAATGATAGACTTATCCATCTTAAAGCAGTAGACTTCTCAGGAAGGCTCTGTTGTAGAGAACCTTTCTAGCGAACCTAAGTAACTATTTATTTAAAATATTCGGCAAAATCTTGACTTGAATCTATCTTTAAATGATGAAACATTTTTAAAACTTCCACATGTCGAAAGTAGACACAAGGGAACTAATACAATAATGGGAGCAATTTTAACAACTTCAACGGTTGATTCACAACAGTAAATGACTTCAGAATGAAAAAAATAAATAAATAAATGAAAGGTAACACCAGTTACTTTGCCAAGTAACTAATTACTCTTACATTCAGGTAACTGAATTACTAACTCAATTTTACTTTTAAGGAGAAGTAATTTGTAACTGTAATTAATTACTTTTTTAAAAGTAAGATTAACAACATTGGTCACCAGTAGGTGGATGGCGATGTTGTGTAAAGCGCTTTGAGGGCCTTGAAAGGTGGAAAGGCGCTATTCAAGTATAACACCATTCACCACTTCTTTCAGTGCCATTGACGGTGCTAAATGCCCAATTCCTTTTGACTGGGAGGGGCCGTTGCACTGAAAATGGATTGGACGTATAGTGCCGTCAATTTCAGTCAATGAATAAACAAGGAATTAACCCGAAAATGCTCCAAAATTTATAGGAAGTGACTAAAAATCTGCAGGAAGTGAGCCGTGTGGGAGCTACAGTTCCAACCACTGGCATTCATGATGCATGTCACTTCAGCTAATATCGAAATGTTAGCTCATTTGCCTTGGCAGGTTCTTGTTCCAGATAGTTTTGAACATCTTATTTAACTTAACAGATTGTGTTTGACCTTGAATGTTCCACTGCACAAAATTTGATCTAAGCTTTTGGAAGCTATTTGTTTCTGAACATATTCATGCAAATATTTTCTAGTTTCTCACAAGTTATCATGTATTATTATTCAGCCTATAGCCACCTCCCAGGCAATACTTTGGCTCGGTGCTTCCATGTGCATTCTTCTCACTTACTACTTTTAAATGTTTGCTAACTGTGCTGCTTTTTAGTCTCTGACAATTTTGCTTTTTTATTTCCTTTTGTTCCTCCGGTGGTAATGGTGTGTAGAGATCTAAGCCACAGTTGGCTCGGCTTCACATGGGTTTGTGTAGAGAGACGAGGGGGGTAGTCAAAGGAATCGGCTGGGCTTCTTATTCTTCCTTCAGTGCAGAGAGGGGAAAATATAGAAAGGGAAAGGCCCTGCTATTATCAATATTAATCTCCTTTTGGAAAGGCATCTGTAGGCTATGAGTGTTAAAAAAATATAATAATAAACTCTGCTTATCCAAGAAAGCCATGTTTGAACTTGCAGATCTTTTTCTCTACTTTTCCTGTCACTCCCTGCGATTCTTTCTTTCCTTCTATTACTTCACAAGCTCCTCTCTCTATTCATTTAGTGTGTCATTAGCTCTCCAAGCTGTTGTTTGTTTTGCTGCTTTAATGTGCTTTTTTTCCCAAGCAAAAAAAGTCAGAAAACAAGTAACATGAAATGACACATATAAAAAAACACAATATGTAGGTTATGGGTGTGCAGGGATGTGTGTGTGTGTGTGCGTTTGAGGCCATTGGCACTAAACTTACTTGGGTCCAGATGTTCTAATTATAGAACTGCTCTGCTGCCTAATGACAGGAAACACTGGCCCTGTGTATGTGTGTGCACACATTTGTGGGGATGTTGGTTTGTAGTGTGCGAGTGTGTTGTGTCGTGCTCTGTTGTATATGTGCTGAGAATCAATAGACATAGTAACACATTGAATGGGCATCAGACGGAACCGTTAATCTATTTTTGGTCATTAACCTCTTGAACCCTAACTTCCTTCTTAGATTCTTCACTAATTGTATATTTTGTTTAAGAAAACCTGTTTTTGGCCCTAAATGAATCACAGGCATACTTTTCTTTGATGTCCTATTCAATATGAGAAATTTAAAGAAGATTTATATTAAGGACTTCATACAGTTTATTAGTGACGTGCGGTGAGGGTCATGACGAGTGAGGCACTGACTTCCAGTCAGATTTACAAACACAAATAAAAATATATATGGCGGAAAACACTCAGGTGACTTGAAGTTCTGCTCTGAGACCTCCAATTTGGCCAAATTTCTAAATTGTCCGATATGCATGTGTGATACATCATTGGAAAGCTTAAAATCTCAATTTTCTGGGGGAAGAAATTTTTTGAACAGGAGGGCTTTTAAAGAAAAAAAAAAACTTTTAAACAGCAAAACCCTAACTGGAGGCGGGAGCACGCAAGAGCAGAATTAAAGACGCCAATAATTTAAAGAGATATAATCGCTTACTTAACTTGTTTCGATCCAAAAATTCCATGTCGCATGTATGACCGAGTGTCAAGACACAGCTGTGAATGGCCACAGCCATTTTTGGGAGGATTTTATGGGTGAAACATGGTGATATAACAAGGGTCGCGATGCAGAAATCGCAGACAACAAGGAGTGGTTGAGATTTTCTTTTTCATACAGTTACCATTTTAAACGTTATTTTTCAATTTTTTTGTTTGGATCGATTATTTATCATCTAACATTTCAGGGAAAATGCGACAGTAACAAAAAAAAATACAAGTAAGTGATAGTTATGAGGTAGATATCCGTGACTTTTTTACAGACGCCAAATTTTTCATTGTGACGTAATTTGTTTAAAAGTTTGAAATATGTGAGAGAATAATTTTTTAAAGTTGTTTTTTTTTTTTTAAACTAAATTTTAGACATCAATTAATGATTGTAAGCTAAAAATGACAGGCATTTTGAATAATAAATATAATTACTTATCTCCTTTTTATGTCTAGGTTGAAACAAAAGTCTGTAAACGGGGGTTTTCAGGGTAAAACGGACAAATTAAAAATAGTTCTGGGTCTTAAAGTGCCATGAATCTGCTGTGGCAGCATATAGACATATTGTTCTGTCATACACAACAGTTGTTTTGGCTTGAAATACAGCAGTTTCTTTTAAAGAGGAGTGCAAGAGCAGAAGCTGCTTTTTCAGTCTTGTCTGCGTTTTCCGCCATATAGACCCTACTCACGTGACGTCACAGCCACGCCCCCGCGCCATGTTGTCCGTATACTCATCATGTTAATGCATTAGCGCTTCGTAAATTCCTCCTATCATGGCGTGTTTTTCTGCTCGTTAACATTAATAATCAAAATGGTGAAGTCGTGTGTGGCGGTCGGTTGCAAAAACAGAGAAGATAGACGGAGAGACTTGAAGTTCTACCGTATTCCGAGAGACCCGGAGAGGAGAGCAAGATTGACTACTGCAATTCGACGAGAAAACTGGGCTCCAGACGACTACCACAGATTATGTAGTAGTCATTTTATATCTGGTAAGATGCATTTAATATATATTTAGAGGGTTTTGGGCTGACAACCACAATTAAGATAATTGCCAGGCTAATCGCCGACAACATACACTCAGACGTTGTGAGTGAACTACCTGAAAATATATAATTATAAGGGGATAATAAGACAGTTGTCATACAATTAATTTACAATTTCACTATTGAGGTCAAAAGCCAAAAAATAAATTCAACTAGGGACATTCTGGAGTAGTGCTATCGCACTTCATATTTATTACATATTATATATGTATGTAGTGAGAGTGCTATCGCTAAACCATATAAACATTAAAAGCCCTAGCTCCATTGACAAATGACATGAAATACATTAGACTTGACAGTGGATGTTAGCAAGACCAAAAGATTTTGAATTGAAAATTTCGTAACTCACCTTCCCAAGCACAAGATTCCTGCCGAATTTTCGTGTACGAGGACATGTTTCACCCAACCAGCAACGTAGTATTTATAAGCCTCCAAGCTCTTAAAGTTTTTCAAACTTTCGTGAGAACAGGCTGATTTTGTGTGGACAAGATAGTTGTAAATATCAGGGTCAGGCAAAGACGGCGAAGACAGCGGGTCGAAAAACATCGATTTAGGCATCAAATATGGATCTGGCGAATGGATAAACTGAAGCTTTTCCACATAACGCCTTTTATGCAACGCATCCAATGAGTTTACGGCGTCAGATAACACCGGGGCTTCCATGAATTGCTCTATAACTTGCACGACTAATTGAAAACAATGAGAATAAGTCTAAAAAATACGGACAATACAGCGACACGTCATTTTGTGACGTAGGTGAGTAGGGTCTATACAGTATATAATTCCAATTTAACTTATTCCAAGCCAAAATGAATAACTTAATGGTTTTACCTTTACTTTTACACAGAGGTGAAAGTGGCTAGAATTTCTTGTCGGAACTCCCTTACATAAAGGTCGGCACGGAGCCTGATTTTTGTTTTTGGGGGGGCAGGTGTCCAAACTTCCTAAAACCACCGAAATGCAAAATCTGCATTTGGCACAGTTATACATATAACATGCAATGAAAGAAAACATATTTTACACATGCATTAGGCTACTGAATAACACTGAAACAAGGCATAAATGAGAAACTTCATACAAAATTGTATTTTTTCCATCTAAAACTCCATCTGATTTTTATTTTTCGTCATTTCCTCAACTGTAAATGAAAACCCTCATTTGGAACTATTTAAAGGGTACCATGGATAGACATCTAGTCCTTAAAAGGTAAATGTTAGTACGAGTTATAATAATTTGATATTAAACCCCTGTTATCTTTTTAATAAAATTTGTAAAATGATTTTAACTACCGTATTTTTTGGACTATAAGTTACTTTTTTTTTTTTTTTTCATAGTTAGGCTTGGGGTGCGACTTATACTCTGGAGCGACTTATGTGTGAAATTATTAACACATTATTGTATCATTTCACATGTTATTTTGGTGTTTTGGAGTGACACTGATGGTTTGGTAAACTTGTTAGCATGTTCTTTATGCTATAGTTATCTGAATTACTCTTAACAGCTATGTTACATTAACATACCGGCCACGTTCACATTTCGTTGTTCATGCATCATGTAACATTATCATACTGTACACTTATTCAGCATGTTGTTCTCTATTGTATTTTTATTTTAAATTGCCTTTCAGGATAACATATCTGTTCTATATGTTGAATTTTATCAAGTAAATTTCCCCAAAAAATGCGACTTATATATGTTTTTTTCCTCTTCGTTGGGCATTTTATGGCTGGTGCGACTTATACTCTGGTGCGACTTATAGTCCGAAAAATACGGTAGTAGGTCGCCATCATTGTTCACATCACAGGGCAGTGATGTTGCCATTTGTAATAGTACAAGCAGTATTTATTAAGGATTTAGTGCCGGTTTTCGGGCTGTGAAGCAAATGAATGGAAATATAATGTGCTCTTTTGGGAAAATCCTGCTCGATATATGACCATTTCGACTTACAAACAAGGTCCTGGAACGACTTAACTTTGAGGTACCACTGTACAAACAAGTTCAAAAACGAAGAAGACTGCGCATCAGTTCACAAGGTCATTGGCCGCCTATGATAGGCGCCCTCTGCTGTGAGTCAGGCGTATTTTTTGCCTCACGGAGTGAATTATATACTGCTGTTTTATAGTTAGTCCACAAGTTTTAAAACATTTCAGAAAAGCATTTCATACATTTTCCAGATTATGGAAATGCAGGGCATATCATCAGACTGTTTTATTTGTTGTATAGAGAGGGACAGAGACACACTGTTTCCCGTACATACCAACGGGGTTACTGAAAGATTACACCGCGAGCCAAGCGACACAGCATGTACCTGCCTCACAGCGCATCTCCTCTCTGTTGAGAACAGAGGAGAATGCGAAAATTATATTCTTAATCAGGGGAGAAAAAAATGAATGGAATGGAAAACTGTTTATAAATACATGCCAAATCACAAAAAAAAATACATGCACCAATGTTGTTTTCATCAACGATGATGATAACGAAAATATTTCGTCAAGGAAAAATTTTTTCATGACGATGACATCACAATGACGCGCTGAAAACGTCTTGGGAGATTAAAACATAACGAGATGGATGCCAGTTGTCGTCTGACGACACGAGAACGAGGTGAAAATTTGCCATAGTTTCCGTCATGAATTCACAATGTGTGATATTTTCTAATTGTATGTGTAGTTAAAAGGCATTTAACACTGTTTGGCCGTGTCACTCATGTGACGTGCTGTGCCTCAGCCTGACCCCACCGCCCCACACACACGCTTACTCACTGGTAAGCCTGTGCCTACTCCAGGCTCATTTTGTGAAACGTGTCAGGTGCTGCTTAGTAAGTTTTGCTTTCTTATCTTGGCTCGATATGCCATGTTGCTTTAGCCTTTAAAGGTCTGTGCTGAGTGATCATCACACACTAAACTTGTAGAGTTAGCATAGCATTCGCATTAGCATAGCATTCACGTTGGCGTTAGCATCGGTATTTGCGCGGTGACTCGGTGTCTTCTTAAACTCTTGGAAAACATTTTACATACAGTTTGTGGCATCCAGTTGTGTTTAATTATTTGCAAATAATGTGTTGTTTTCCTGCTAAGTGTCTATTATCATTATGAAAATGGTGATGTCCTTGTAGATTCTACAATTATGTGCTCGTCTGTCATGTTCATTCGAAATTGTTGGAAAGCTTTTATTTATTTATTTATTTATTCATGGATTAAAACGTTTGAAGTTTATATTATAATTCTGGAGACTCTAAGATGTCCACTAAAGCAGTAGATGTTCAGCATTCCGCATCTAGACCGCATATCATCTCTCTTGTGCAAAGCCACAGCTAGGAAATTTAATTAAGACCTTTATATTGTGTTTTGGAACATGCATTCCTCAAACAATTAACATTAAAATAATATTTGTATGTCAAACAACTTGATCTCACATTTATATGTACAGGAAACTTGATGATTGTATTATCTGTCATGCCATATATGTCTTGATGGAAATTTAAGTTTAAGCAAGAAAAAAAAGGGAGCAGAAAACATGCAAATTGGTAACAAATAATTTTGGAGAAGGCAACGATAAGAAAACAATGAATCACATTCTGAACTAAGAATTACGTCACTTCATTTGTTTGGCACCCCCTGCCACGCACACACACGCTAAGAGTGGGATTGCGGGTGTCAGACAGTTTAAGCGGCTTTAAAGGAAAAAAAAGATTCAAAGACGTAATCTGACTCTTAATTCTTACTGTCTCATCTTATTGTGTGTTAGTGCTTGAGCGAGTGTATGTGATAACCCAAGATAATAATGTGAATGGGGTTCAGTCAAAGTACATGAAGCTTCTGCTGCAAGCTAAACTCAATGAAATTGTTTCCTTTATCATCATTCGTTCAACAATGCTTATACATGTTTGTTGGATGGTGGCCGGCAGAACAGCAGGATTTTGGGGTATATATATACTGGGGTAAGTATCACAGTATATCACTATGGTGATATACAGTATTGTGATACTTTGTATCCCAATAGGTTTCTCCCACCAAGAATCAATATATTGTTTTAAAACGATGCCACTGTTCAATAAAGGAACCAACAGGTTCACTAGAATAGTGTTTATGTTAACTCGTTGGCTGTCATTGACGGCGCTAGATGTCCAATTAATTTTGAATGCATGTTTTTGATGATGTGCTAACTAATAGATTCTAATAATTTGTGTGGATTGTTATTGCTGTATCAGCAGCTAATTATAAACCCACATTTGAATTGCTGTTATTGAAAAGGAAACTGATGTTTTAAATTTCTTATTTTAGTTGCATTCCGTGTTGATGTCATGAGGAGCTGAATAAAGTCGGCAAACCACACAAACGTCAGACATCGTCATTGAGGGAGCATAGCTCACTGATTAGCCAGGACTTAGCTCCAACGTCTTGGTGAGGATGGTACAATGACTTATAATACATGTTTTTGGATAGCTATTTTGAAATTTAGGGTGTATTTAGGGGTACCTAAAGGGTTAATTCCAATTTACGCGGAAATTGAGGTTACCTAGCCAATATAGGAACGGAACTCGTTTGTAACCCAGGGATTACATCTATTTCCAATGCCCCCATTCAAAAAAATGACTTGATATCGATATGGAGTGACTTGAAAAAGCCACTAAATCTTTAGGATGTGACCCAGAATATCCTTGAAATCAGTGTTGTTTTCGTCAACGACAATTTTTTCATGACGATGATGTCCCGATGAAGAGCTAAAAACATGTCTTGGGAAACTAAAACATAACAAGATGTATGCCAGTTGTCATCATGCTGAGTGATCATCACACACTAAACTAACTTGTAGCGCTAGCATAGCATTCGCGTTAGCATTAGCATTGAGCACGGTGACTTGATGAGTGTCTTCTTAAACTATTGGAAAACTTTTTCCATGCAGTTTGTGGCGTCCAGGTGAATTGAATTAATTGCAAACAATGTGCTGTTTTTCCTCCTGGAAGATGTCGATGTCCTTGTAAACTACAATTATGTGCTCACCCTTCAATGTTCATTCTACATTGTTGGAAACCTTTAATTATTTATTTATTTATTCATGGACTAAAACTTTTGAAGTTTATAGACGAAAGTATTTTGAGAATTGTCGACTAAAACTAGACACAATTTGTTTTCGTTGACTAAAAATAGACGAAGACGAACACATTTTGAGATAACTAAAATATGTCGAAGACCAATAAGTATTTTCATCCAAAAGACTAAGACTATGACCAAAAATCAAAAGGGCTGCCAAAACAACACGCTTGAAATCAACAGGGAATAATCAAAAATGTACAGGAAGTGACCCGGAATGCCAAAAAAAAACAAAAATTTTCCTACATCTATCATTGTCCTTGACCTTGCGTAACAATAATTTAGGCACGGCAGCATAGGAACTGAGCCTTTAATGCTAAACCTTCAAGTTGAAAGATGACCCATTGATTGGACCTATAGTTGGTTGGGATCGTATCATTTCCTTGTAAGTAGTAACACATTTGTACCTCATCCATCCATTGTATCTAGCTTTTGTCCTCATTAGGGTCATGTGGGAGCTGGAACTCATAGTAAAAGAAACCCTCAGTGCTGTGAAACGGATGTAAGCAAGATCCACCTTCAATGAATTGACCAATTTAAGGTTTTCACACAATGGCTTTTGCTGCACAGTGTAAAAAGAGAAATAGGATTATAAATTGGTTTAGCTAATCTGCTATAATTAATTTACCACTTATTAGTCGTATAGTATGATGATCTTTCCATGATGGTTTTAACAGGGGGTGCAAATTACTGTATGAATTTGTATACTGTGCAGTCCATTGGATAAGAGTAAATCTGAGTTGAGAATATGACGTCAGACCAGGCACATGCTGTCAGGGCTCTAGACTGCGACCAAATGATCACTTTTTGTGACTAAAATCAGAGCCAGCACGAGTATTTTTTTCATCTACTTGCACATGCGTGACAAGTAACGTTGCGTCTTTTGTTGTTGTTGTTGTTGCTGAAAAAACTCTGTTAAGGTTAAAACCAACTAGTTTGCAGTAATGTAACAAGCTGGTTCGCCAAGGGAAAGTATAACAGAAGAAAATGAAGGTGGAGGTGGGTCATGTGTGGAGCATGTTATGATTGGGGCAACGGAAAACTTGACAGCACTTGCTAACAATGGCGAAAGGAGGCCGACGGGAGGAATGAGTCTGACTCAGGAGCTCGACAAACGGGAGGCGATAGCGATGGCAAAATGCGAAATTCATCGCCGTTGAGCTGAAAGCCAACACACGAGGTGCGATGCGACTGCAGCGGCAAGCGACACGCACCGCCCGCTGCCTGTGCGCCATTGCTTGTCTCTGACTAGCTATGAATTTGGAGGGAATTTTAAAATTTCCGATCTTTTCTGAGCACCAACAACTTCCAATAGTGCTGCATTTTTATTTATGTTCAAGATGTCGTGCCGAGAGGTATCATAAAGTATGTGCTTGTCTCACACACGCCAAAATGATGGGCTGCTCCATGTTGACAATGTGTGTTGTGTGGATGTCAATATCCTGGTTGGCCAATTTCCTCGCAGGTGATTTGTCGGTCAATAAATCCATCGCTGATTGGTTGTAGTACCAGGTGAGAGCGACAGAAATGGAACAAAATTACCATGTTAACCTACTTTCTAAGTAGTATACTGGATGATGTCAAAACTGATAGAGAATAAAATATAGATTCATAAGTTTGTGATTTTATGCATTTTTAATTAAAGTATTTATTGGTTAAACATTGAAAATTAGAGGAAAACTTTGCATTTTGATTTACAGTGTGCGCCCCTGAATCTTCTGCTTGCACCCAAAAATTTTCAAGTATGGGGGGCCGCTGTGCTCCTAGTAAAAAATGTTTTTCTGGAGTACTGGCTTTTTTGTAATTGATCCTCAGAATTTGCCTTCTTTCACAGTTCTTCTGCTGACATATTAAATTATTATAATTCTTATTCTAAAATTAACAGATTGTACAACCTCACCGAATGCAACCTCCAAACTCGATCACAGTCATTTCAATTTGTACATACAACTTTTTTTTTTCTCAACAAAGACATACAGTGCTGAGACTAGGAGTAAAGGCCAGCTTTTATGTTTCCTTAGCAGTAACACACAGAATTTGCACACGTGCGCACATACACACACACACACACTGGCTAACGGCATTAATATGGGTCTGTTTTGTGTCAGGCTGGTCTTAATATGATCATTGTGAGAGACATGGAGCTGTCTGTCAGTCTAAGTTCATTAACTGATGATAGATCACCTACAGTGTGCATAAGTGTGTGTGTGTGTGTGTGTTAGTGTTAGTGATGGCGAGAGGGTATTGGGGAAAATCTCCATTTGTGTTTTGCCATTCGTGTGTACCCCCTCTCCCTCTTGCTAGTGTAATTTATAGCCCTCAATCGGAAGCCTTATCAGGTGCAGGACACATGGACGCCTCCTTCTTATGCCTCCTCCTCCACATCTTTTAACTTCTGCACACTAAACTTGTATTTCTCCAACCTCTTTTGCACTCCTCCTTCTGCTTCAATCTTCCTTTCCATCCTCTCCATTGCCACATCATTAATTGCAAACCTCTCTTTCCTCTTTAACTTCACTTCAGCGTCCAAATCAGCTACCTCCATACTCTAAGCCTGTCGAATGTCTTTTGCCTATACTGTATTAACAAATTTGTTTAGATGCAGATGACCTGATTCCAAGGTAAAATTTTGAGATGGAATTTCACACAGTTAGCCAATGTCTACCTGACATTACCAAAGTTCTGGGTTTTAATCTCAGCTACAGTGGTATGAAAAAATATCTGAACCTTTTGGAATTTCTCACATTTCTGCATAAAATCACTATCTGATCTTTGTCAAAATCACACAGATGAAAAAACAGTGTCTCCTTTAACTGAAACCACCCAAAAATTTATAGGTATTCATATTTTAATGAGGAATGCAAACAATGACAGAAGGGGAAAAAAGTAAGAACCATCACATTTAATATTTTATGACCCCCCCCCCCCCTTTTGGCAGCAATAACTTCAACCAGATGCTTCCTTTAGCTCAGTGCTTCTCAATTATTTTCTGTTACGCCCCCCCAAGGAAGACGTAAATGTTTCGCGCCCCCCCAAACTCTCTGCCACCACTGTAAATAGTATCATTTGTCTATAAAATTACTATTATAAATACGCATCTGCCTAACATTGTGTCCTTTTTTTTCCTAATAACGAAAAAAAGTAACAGATCAACTTATAATAAAGTAGAACTTTATTAACATTGTTTTGTTTGTAACAGAGAAGACGACGCGCATCAATTTGCCTGAATTAAAAAAAAAAAGTCCCATCCAAACTAAAAAATACACTCGTTACATTTTTGACCATTTGATAAAGAAAAATAAAATGTAATAAAATCAGTAAATAATAACAAATTAAAATTGATTAGAAACATTCACTCATGAGGACAATATGCCAAAAAATTTGATCGGAAAAACAAAACTGAATAAAAGAAAAAGAAAAAAAAAAAGTGTCCTTGGACAGAAGGACAGTTTTTATTTTTGTACCTCCTTTGCAATGGTGTGGAGTTATCTTGCAATGAGCATGCTAACAATGCTAATTGGTTTACTGATATTACACTGACAAAACAGGACGATTGTTGGAAATATTCGGCCGTTTTTGCTGAAAAACAATCAAGCTTATCAATGAGATTGGGGTCTAATGTCTTTAAGTGGCGTCTTAATTGTTTTGGCTTCTGGCTGTCCGCTATAATTATTTTTAGACACAGTAAACAGTGGTCTTTCCTCATTACCCACTGTATTATAAGTCAAAGCTAAAAGGCAAACGGCACGAAAAAAGCGCATTCCCGGCGGCCGAGGTAGAACCGTAGGTGAGGGCGGTCGTCGTGACGATCCCAAGCCAAAAATGGCACTTCTCAGGCGGCGACGTGAGAACCGGCCGGACAAGACAGTGGGTCGCTGCGTGAGTCCGGTCGGAAAACGGCGGCGGCGCACTGCTCTTCATATCTGTTTTCTGTGTGTTCTGAGTGCTCTTCCTTAGTTCAAAAATACTGCGCGCACTCTGAAAATGAGAGCGCCACTGCCACCCACTGAGTGGATGTGCAAGTACACTTTATTCCAGTACGGCAAAAAAAAAAAAAAAAAAAAAAAAAAAAAGCATGTTCCCCGAGGTCACATGCGCCCCCCCGGCATCGCTCTGCGCCCCCCCAGGGGGGCGTGCCCCACTATTTGAGAAGTACTGCTTTAGCTGCAGATCAGTCTGGCACATCGATCAGGGCTAATCTTGCCCCATTGTTCTCTACAAAACTGCTGTAGTTCAGTCAGATTCCTGGGATGTCTGGCATGAATCGCTGTCTTCAGGTCATGCCACAGCATCTCAATGGGGTTCAAGTCTGGATTTTGACTCGGCCACTCCAGAATGTGTATTTAACACACATAACAGTTTGTTAAGCATTTACAGGGTGTTCCAATTTGGTTGACCCCATTCTAAATGCCTATGGTATTTGATGGATCTTAATAAAACTATATACACTTTATGTTGAAGGTCATAAGTTCATTCATTCATTTTCCATGCCGCTTTTCCTCACGAGGGTCGCGGAGGTGCTGGAGCCTATCCCAGCTAATTCGGGGCAGTAGGCAGGGGACACCCTGAACTGGTTGCCAGCCAATTGCAGGGCACAAGGAGACATACAACCATTCACGCACACACTCATACCTACGGACAATTTAGAGTGTTCAATCAGCCTACCATGCATGTTTTTGGGATGTGGGAGGAAACCGGAGTTCCCGGAGGAAACCCACGCAGGCACGGGGAGAACATGCAAACTCCACACAGGAAGGCCGAAGCCCAGGATTGAACCCTTGATCTTAGAACTGTGAGGCAGACGTGCTAACCACTCAGCCACCGTGCCGCCGGTCATAAGTTTTATTGGTTAAATATACAAAAAAAAAAAAAAAAGTACAAATATTTGTTGGTTCTATGGCAGATTTTCATGAATGTGCAACATGAGCGCTGCCTGCAAAATGTCTTATCAAAATACCTTTTCTTTTGAAGTGAACGGCATTTCTTTACCTGAAAAGATAGAAATGCCAAACGTTACACACAAAAACTTGAAACGTTTCTACACAAACTGTGTTTCAGGTTAAGAACACCCTGTAAATGCTTTAAAAATTGCTAACAAATACTTCACAAATAAACAAAAAATCATTTATCAACAGTTTACTAATGATCTATTAACTAGTAAAACGGATAGTAATTATAAATTGTTACCATTTTTTCCACTGGTATGTTCATGTCGTAGCCAGCAGCACGTAACCACAGTTTATATTGTTCCTCATTCTTCATAGGGAATTTGTGGAAACACTCATTTGCCCATTTTTTCTGTCTGTTTCCGACCTCCAGAGTTGTTTCAATCTGATGTTGTCATTCGACAAAATGCTGCTGCCCATTGAAAAGCAGACCGTCAACAGTAAAACTAAGGAATGCAGTTTACAGTATGTAGTATTTACCTTAGCCTTCGTTTTTCCTCCACTATTTGATCGCTTACGAGAAGGCAGGTTTGCTGGATGGCCAAAATAAAAAACAACTTGTCGCGAGCAGCCATCTTTACTGTTCACATTCACTTGGAACACTTTGAGGTCGCAACTGGTAGCATCCGAGTGGGATTAGCCTGACTTTCGACCTTTGTCGAATGCAGCTGGAGCACGAGTGGCCAAAGACTAGTGTGGTCGCATTATGCATATAAAGAAAATAGTGCTGCAGAATAAAATGAATTATGGCTTTTTAGTATGACATTGTTTTTGTTGCATGCATATTTTAAATAATGATCTGCATTTTAAATTTATTTGACTATGTTAGATCTGTCAATATCGCTTTTTACTGACGTGCTAATATGGGACCATTGACTCGCGCTAGCTTAGTCACTCCGGAAACCTGAAACAAACAAATAACTGAGTAACTGCATGGAATTTGTTGAAATCCTATTTTGAAAACTGTTGAGTAGCTGTCCACTGTAGTGACCACACTCTCCTGAAAGGGTAAACAAATAAAAAAACAAAATTAAAGGTCAGATATGAAGGACATTTTTAGTTTTCCAAGGTTGTTTGCCTGGAAGTACACTATAGCATCATTTGTTTATGGCAGGGAATCAAACCTGTGACCTCTTAGTCAAGAGACTGACCTTTGCAATGCAGTGTGATGGCAGTGGGGATTAGTGGTCTGTGCGAGGCTTAAAGGTCCATTACATTTCATAGAGACATTAAAGGCTCTGCAATCATAATCAATAATGTTTAATGACATGGAGAAAGGAGAGATGATGATTTACTCGGATGTAGTTGATTACACTCTTAGTCTGTACACAGAATGTACACATATAGTGTGTAATTTTGTTCAGTGTTTTGTATAAAAGTGATTGAGGTATATTGATTATGTGGGATTAATTCTCAGACGATTATTTGTGAGAACGAGCAACAACCAAACGCGGCAGGGATTTTTTTTTATCTTCTAATTTAAAATATTGCATAATATTTGTGCAATCCTTTTCAATTCAGTTTGTGAAAGCAATAATTATTAACATTCACACCAATACACAGTATGACGATTGTCAGCTAATTTAATCATTACAAAAACCCTCGCAAGTATGGAGAGAACATGCAAAATCCAGATTTAAATTCTGGATCTGAGAACTTTAAAACAAACATAAGACAGATTTACAACCAGTCTACAGGCTACCAATTTTTCTATCATTTTTTTTTTTAAATGTGTGTATTATCTATTTTATTTGAAAAAAGTTATTCTCCGTTGTGCATTATTTCTGCTAAATTTGTTTTTTTTCTCTTTTGCTATGCTATAGATATGGAGGAGAGATCAAGTGGAGGATCATGGGCAAGTGGAAGCCGTTCTTTGAAGGTAAATGCAGGATTTACTGAACAGGAACAAACGATTTGACTGCTGTCATTTGTCCACTGTATACTTTATTCACTAGTGGAAAATAGCCAAATAAGCTACACACATTATAAGTGAAATAAAATTTGTATTTTGGTTAAAAAATGACTTTACTGATTAGCTTAACACTTCATTTTCTAATTATACGATTCAGTTACACTTAAGCTTGTTTTTTTCATTCATTTGAACTCTTTCAGGGTTCCTCCGGTCCTTAAAAAGTCTTAAAATATCTGAAATTTAAAATCTGGGTAATGAAAGTCTTAAATTGTCTGACATTTAATTGAAAATTGCAGTAGGTATTAAATTCCCAGACAATGCATTTGATACCAGGAAAATCACTGTAGTCTGCCGCAAAACCTTTTTCTAGTATTTGTTTTTTGGGATTAATATATGTTACACGGTACGCTGTACGCAACCTTAGCATGCGTCAGCGACTTCAGTTGTTCACATGACGCTATTTCCTAGTTATTCGCATTTCAGGAGGTGAGTGGGTAATATGCAGAGATAGGGAAGTGTGAATTTATTTTTTAAAAAAAAGGACGATAATTTATTTAAGAGTTGGTTGGCCTCTGATGAAAATAAAAACGTGTAGTGATGTGACAATATATCAAAAAGGTGATATATCGCAGTAATTTGTAGCCTAAAGGATTATATGCTCCCACCAAGAATTGATATATTTTTTTAAAAAGGTGCCAAAAAAAAAAAAAAAGGAACAACCAGTTTGCTAATAGGGATGTATGCAACTAGTCATTGAAACGTTTGACCACCTACTCGATTAAACGCAGCATCATATACTATTTAAACAGGTAGCATTTACTGTATGTCTGAAAGCTATTTCCCGGGTAGACTGACATGGAAATGACAAGGACGTTAACTGCGTTGCGTCCTAGTACAATGTTCGGGACTTCACCGGGATGCGGCATGGATGAAAACAGACGGCTAATTCCCTGGTCACAGCTTGAAAGCTGATGATATCAATGAATAATAATGTAATAAATATGGCGGGCCAATCGTCATTTCCTCTTTCTTCATGGTAAAACAAAAAGCTGCAAACAAACATTGCAAATTTCAAAATTGTAAACTGAAAAGAAAATTTAACTTGAAACATAACAAAATTAATTTGCTACTGAATCTTAGAATCGAGGAAGAGGCAGCTCATCTTACATCTTTAGAAATATGTGGTTTATTTTGTTGCCAACGCCGACCAAAAATGAGGGACGGGTGAGTCGCCAAAGTCAACACGGGTAATTGCTGGTATATCTCCCAATGTCTGAAAGCCTTGACACGAGGAACATTACACAGGAATTTAGCATCATATAAGTCTGAAAGGGGCTTTGGTCTTCGCGCCTCTGCCACAGACAGGGAGGGAATTGCTCCCCCTCCCGTCCCACATACACAGGGGGCAGGAACACAAAGTTTGGGGACATTTTGGCTTACATATCAGGAATGTATTTCTTTTTGAATTGTTTACCTTTATTTAGTCAGTTTTTGTAACATTAAAAGAATTTAAAATAAACAACTTGTCCTGAATGTTTGGGCTGAAATAGCTCGTAAATATTTATATAATTTTAAACTTTTTATATAATATGTGTATTAAATTGCGGGTTTTCTTGCTTATAGACTAGACAACTAGTCGCACATAAAATCTGAGTCTAGTCGGCAGAGTAGTCGAAATTCCCATCCCTACTTGCTACCAAAATCTTTCATTAGAATAGCGTTAGCTCATTGGCTGCCATTGACGGTGCTAGACATTCAATCATTTTGACTGGATTGGATGTCTAACACCGTCAATGGCACTGAAACCAGAGCATTCACAGCCAGTCTTTTGTGGGCATTTACAGGTCACCTACTGTTAATTTTAAGGCATTTACAGTTACTTTCTGTTGATTTTGACTCACTTCCTATTCGTTTGGGGACATTCTTGAGTCATTTCCTTTTCAGTAACCCCAAATCAACAGGAAGTGACCTGTAAATGCCCCAAAATCAACAGGAATTGACCAGTATATGACTCAGCAATCCAAGACATTTGAAGTGGGAGTGATAGCACCCTCCCACTTCAAATGGATTGGACATCTACTGGTCCAATTCACATTAGCTTGTTTTTCTGTTTATTAGTTGTTTTGTAGAAAATCCTAGAACAGGGGTGGGCAAACTATTCCACAAAGGGCCGCAGTGGGTGCGGGTTTCCGTTCCAACCCATAAAGAGGAAACCTTTTCACCAATCTGGTTTCTTGGAAGCGCGATCAGTTGATCGCAGTTTGGTGCTTCTTGTTTCAGCAAAAAACACAATGGTTAAACTGTTTGTGTTGGATCAGTTGGAACAAAGACCAGCACCCACTACGGCCCTTGAGGACCGTTTTGCCCACCCCTGTCCTAGAATGATTTCCTGGCCGAAGACCAATAATTGTTATATTGCCACATCGTGATATCGTTATCGTGAGCCTTGTATCGCAAATCGTATCGTGTCATGAGGTACCCAGAGCATAGACTTCAAAATGCAGGCATGAAAATCTCTCACCTTTTGGCAAAATTCGCCATTTTGAAGTCAAAAAGGGTGACCTGCGTGAATTGTGTAGATACGAGGAGAAACTTTTTGGGGGGGTCGTAAGTTCATCTAACACACTAACGACATGTTTTATTGCAGTTGCTAAGCCTGTTGCGATATGCAACGAGTCCATTTATCGCAAGGTAAATAAAATGAGGGCGGTCATTTTCACGGCTGCGTTTTATCACCGTGTGCGTATGTGCATGCATACATTTGTGTGTGCGTGCAGATGACATATGAGACTCCAGTTCTTTTCGCAGATGTTTATTGGCCGTCAACACAGAATTACAGTTCAGACATACAAAATAAGGAAACACATCTATATTAAACACTGTACGTTAGCATTGCTACATTGAGACGAACGGGGAAATAAAGTCAACCTACTTTAGCCTGCTATAAAACATTGGCAGTCTTCTCCAAAACGCAAACTTGCGGTTAAAAGGTGACACTTCCAACATGAAAAATCGCCAGTTAACAGCATTTGCAAACGAAAAAATGAAAAAAAAAAATCTATTGATGACCCCACAAGCAATGACGAAAAGTGCTTTTTTGCGGACTGTAAAGCCTACGGTTAGCGGTTTAGCGAACATACTTCCAGTGAACATTTCAAAATAAAAGCACGTCATGTTCGCCATATAAATAACGATTTCCGGAGTTAATCCCACATACTTCAGAATTAATATTATAATATGTAAATACTATACTACTACAGATTCTATACTACTACACATTCTATACTAAGAATAGCTTTAAAATAACACCATTTATTAAAAATGAAATTTGTAATGAATAATTATTATGATTATTATTGTACTATTATATATAGTAGTATAGCAAGTATAATAATATTGCTTTTTTTTTTTTTTTTTTAAGAATTGTTTTGAAAAATGTTGGAAAGGCGAAGTCAGTGCTCTGAATCTGTTTACGTTCCATTCTTTTGCACTATTAAATGCTATCAGCATTTGACCTCATTGTTCATGTGTGATTAATTATTGTTATTTACATGTTTATTTGTACTTTAATTTAAAAAATTAAGTGTTCCAAAATGTTTTTGTGAACAAATAAGCGTCAACAAAAATTTCATTGCTAAATTAGTAAAAAATTTTAAATTATTAAATTATTACATTAGTGGACTAAGAGTAAAAATAGTCGGCTGACTAATCGGGAGAAAATTTGTCGTTTGGGACAGCCCGAGTGTACCGGAAAATATTTCCTCCACACCCTTCTCACCTTTTTAAACCGTGACCCATTTTCATACCTGATAATGATATTGACGAGACACTGGTTGTGGAGCCTATTAATAGGGGGCCTATCTCCATCAAAGCTGACCGATTGGAAACACAGACAAAGAGCCTTATATGTTGAAAGTTCTTCTGAATAAATACTTAAATCCCTGAATTCTTTATAAACAAAAAAAAAAAAAAAACAACAGTTAGCATTTATTTTACGTGAATATGTCGAATGTGCTGCTTGTCTTTAAGCCACTATGGCGTCGCCTTATCACCACAAAGAGCTTTTTACGTTGAAATTTTTGGGAATAAATGCTTAAATCCCTGATTTCTTTATCGATATGGACGTAAAACAGTCCGATTCTTGGTTAAAAGCAAAAAAAAAAAAAAAAAAAAAAGAAAAAACGGGCAGTTAGCATTTATTTTACGTAAATATGCAAATGTGCTGCTAGTCTTCAAGCCACTATGGCGCCGCCTTATCACCACAAAGAGCTTTTTACGTTGAAATTTTTGGGAATAAATGCTTAAATCCCTGATTTCTTTATCGATATGGACGTAAAACAGTCCGATTCTTGGTTAAAAGCAAAAAAAAAAAAAAAAAAAAAAAGAAAAAACGGGCAGTTAGCATTTATTTTACGTAAATATGCAAATGTGCTGCTAGTCTTCAAGCCACTATGGCGCCGCCTTATCACCACAAAGAGCTTTTTACGTTGAAATTTTTGGGAATAAATGCTTAAATCCCTGAATTCTTTGTAGATATGGACATTAAACAGTATCGATTATTGGTTAAAAAGCAAATGACCGGGCAGTTAGTATATATTTTACGTAAATATTGTGAATTACGACGCCAATGCCGTAGCGGTTAATTTGTCCCATTGATTTCTTTCACGTTTCAAAGTACATACATGGTACGAAAAATATACCGGAATAATTTCCTTGAATCCTCAAACAAATCACTTCTGAGACAATCCTTCCTTTTTGTGTGCGGTACAGCTTTCGTACTTTTTCAACCTAAATCCGACGTTGGAGAATAACTGCGACTGACTGAAATGGAGTGTAGGATGGCCCCCTACTTGAAGGCGTAGCGCAGTGTGGCAAGACTGTGACCCGTCAATGTCATTATGAAGTGTATGCCCAGAGGTTCCCACCCCTAGTGCAAAGTCTGCAAAAAGACTTTTTCGTTTTGGACAATGGGGTTCATAGTCGTCGCGTTGCACATGAGATGAGGAAAAATACCAGTTACAGTGAAAAATTAGTTTTGCATCAGACATTATTGCGACATGTTTTTGTCTCAAATTATATATGTTTTTTACATCTAAGGAATGTTTCAAAAGCATTAAATATGACTTTTGAAAAGGTGCAAGAAGCCTGCTCTTTGACTTGCTGTACAAGAGATTTTGGACAATTGTATTGTTTAAACCCTCTGGGAATAGTTTGAGAAAGGTACTTTTCTTTTTCAGCCTGCTGTGCACGAGTGCACATAGCAAGGGCCATTCAGAAATGGTTGGATGAGTTTGGTGGAGGAGAACTTGAGGGTGCTGGGCTTGACTGCCCATCAAGTACCTATAGGATGAAATATACAGTGGGGCAAATAAGTATTTAGTAAACCACCAATTGTGCAAGTTCTCCTACTTGAAATGATTAGAGAGGCCTGTAATTGTCAACATGTGTAAACCTCAACCGTGAGAGACAGAATCTGGGGGGGAAAAAAAGAAAATCACATTGTTTGATTTTTAAAGAATTTATTTGCAAATCATGGTGGAAAATAAGTATTTGGTCAATACCAAAAGTTAATCTCAATACTTTGTTATGTACCCTTTGTTGGCAATAACGGAGGCCAAACGTTTTTTGTAACTCTTCACTCTTCGCTTGGTGTAAAGGAATCAACTTTGGGAGCAATTATTAGAAAATGGATACAAGACATATAAGACAACTGATTATCTCCCTCGATCTTGAAGATGAGACGTGGCTGGATCTTTCAGCATGACAATGATCCCAAACACACAGCCAGGGCAACAAAGGAGTGGCTTCGTAAGAAGCATTTCAAGGTCCTGGAGTGGCCTAGCCAGTCTCCAGATCTCAACCCCATAGAAAATCTGTGGAGGGAGTTGAAAGTCCGTGTTGCCCAATGACCGCCCCAAAACATTACTGCTCTAGAGGAGATCTGCATGGAGGAATGGGCCAAAATACCGGCAACAGTGTGTGAAAAGCTTTTGAAGAGTTACAGAAAACGTTTGGCCTCTGTTATTGCCAACAAAGGGTACACAACAAAGTATTGAGATTAACTTTTGGTATTGACCAAATACCCTAATTTTCGCACTATAAGGCGCACCTGACTATAAGCCGCCCCCCACCAAATTTGGCACGAAAACGGCATTTGTTCATAGTTCATATTTGCTCACTGGACTATAAGCCGCAGCTGTCCTGTAGTATGTATGTATGTATGTATGTATGTACAGTATGTATGTATGTATTTATTATGGGACATTTACACGAAAACGATATTAACCAGTAATACTTTATTTGACATCGGCGTCATACCAATTACAGTGCCCTGCAAAAGTATTCGGCCCCCTTGAATCTTGCAACCTTTCGCCACATTTCAGGCTTCAAACATAAAGATATGAAATTTAATTTTTTTGTCAAGAATCAACAACAAGTGGGACACAATCGTGAAGTGGAACAACATTTATTGGATAATTTAAACTTTTTTAACAAATAAAAAACTGAAAAGTGGGGCGTGCAATATTATTCGGCCCCTTTACTTTCAGTGCATAAAACTCACTCCAGAAGTTCAGTGAGGATCTCTGAATGATCCAATGTTGTCCTAAATGACCGATGATAATAAATAGAATCCACCTGTGTGTAATCAAGTCTCCGTATAAATGCACCTGCTCTGTGATAGTCTCAGGGTTCTGTTTAAAGTGCAGAGAGCATTATGAAAACCAAGGAACACACCAGGCAGGTCCGAGATACTGTTGTGGAGAAATTTAAAGCCGGATTTGGATACAAAAAGATTTCCCAAGCTTTAAACATCTCAAGGAGCACTGTGCAAGCCATCATATTGAAATGGAAAGAGCATCAGACCACTGCAATTCTACCAAGACCCGGCCGTCCTTCCAAACTTTCTTCTCAAACAAGGAGAAAACTGATCAGAGATGCAGCCAAGAAGCCCATGATCACTCTGGATGAACTGCAGAGATCTACAGCTGAGGTGGGAGAGTCTGTCCATAGGACAACAATCAGTCGTACACTGCACAAATCTGGCCTTTATGGAAGAGAGGCAAGAAGAAAGCCATTTCTCAAAGATATCCATAAAAAGTCTCGTTTAAAGTTTGCCACAAGCCACCTGGGAGACACACCAAACATGTGGAAGAAGGTGCTCTGGTCAGATGAAACCAAAATTGAACTTTTTGGCCACAATGCAAAACGATATGTTTGGCGTAAAAGCAACACAGCTCATCACCCTGAACACACCATCCCCACTGTCAAACATGGTGGTGGCAGCATCATGGTTTGGGCCTGCTTTTCTTCAGCAGGGACAGGGAAGATGGTTAAAATTGACGGGAAGATGGATGCAGCCAAATACAGGAACATTCTGGAAGAAAACCTGTTGGTATCTGCACAAGACCTGAGACTGGGACGGAGATTTATCTTCCAACAGGACAATGATCCAAAACATAAAGCCAAATCTACAATGGAATGGTTAAAAAATAAACGTATCCAGGTGTTAGAATGGCCAAGTCAAAGTCCAGACCTGAATCCAATCGAGAATCTATGGAAAGAGCTGAAGACTGCTGTTCACAAACACTCTCCATCCAACCTCACTGAGCTCGAGCTGTTTTGCAAGGAAGAATGGGCAAGAATGTCAGTCTCTCGATGTGCAAAACTGATAGAAACATACCCCAAGCGACTTGCAGCTGTAACTGGAGCAAAAGGTGGCGCTACAAGGTATTAACGCAAGGGGGCCGAATAATATTGCACGCCCCACTTTTCAGTTTTTTATTTGTTAAAAAAGTTAAAATTATCCAATAAATTTTGTTCCACTTCACGATTGTGTCCCACTAGTTGTTGATTCTTGACAAAAAATTAAAATTTTATATCTTTATGTTTGAAGCCTGAAATGTGGCGAAAGGTTGCAAGATTCAAGGGGGCCGAATACTTTTGCAAGGCACTGTACCTTGAACCAATTGGCTGCAAAGCTTCATTGCTTCAAGAAGTTTAATTTTGCCATCACTGTCAAACAGTCAACCTCTTCTGCAACCTGCTGTCAACACTGTTGTTGTCCAACGTGCCTCCGGGCATGCATTGCAGCGCTACAGATGTATATACAATCAAAATTCATGTCCTGTGCTAATAATTTCTTCAGTTAATGTTCCAGTTGTTTCATTAATTGCTAGTTATGGTATTTGGTAACACTTTATTAGACAGTGGTGCCATAAGACTGTCATAATTATGACATGACACTGTCATGAGCATTTATGAATGCTTATAACAGATGTCATTTAGTGGTATCCGGCAAATTATCTCACTTTTGAATGGATGTAAAAGATCCAAGCTGGACATAAATTGAGTTATTGACATAATTTGCCGGATGTCACTTCACAACATAAGCATTCAGTAACGCCCATGATAATGTCATGTCATAAGTATGAGTGACGATCTTATGGCAATGTTATGATGGCGCTTTGTAATAAATTGTTACCTATTAACCCAAATAAATCTTCAAATAAGCCGCACTGGACCATATGCCGCAGAATTCAAAATTAAGAAAAAAAGTAGTGGCTTATAGTCCGAAAATTACGGTACTTATTTTCCACCATAATTTTAGATATAAATTCTTTAAAAATCAAACAATGTGATTTTCTGTTTTTTTTTTTTCCACATTCTGTCTCTCATGGTTGAGATTTACCCATGTTAACAATTACAGGTCTCTCTAATATTTTCAAGTTGGAGAACTTGCACAATTAGTGGTTGACTAAATACTTTTTTGCTCCCACTGTAAGATAGTTTGATCTAGAGTTTTTACTTATGAAAAGAGAAACATTTTTACCGACGCACTCCACAATCTTTACTACAACCCCTAGCAAAAATTATGGAATCACCAGTCTCAGACGAACACTCACTCAGACATTTTATCATGTAGAACAAACTCAGTAAAACACTTGAAAAAGTGCATTTCTTTAGCATTCAGAAACACTAAAAAGAAATGAATAAAAAACATTGCGGTGACAAACATCACCTTGTCCAATGCAGATTCTTGACTCTTGATAAGGCGATGATGCTGGAACTTTGGTTTGGTGCTGTTCCAGTGAGATTTACAAAGATGACTGCCTGAAGAAAACATCAAAATTCCCCCAGTCCTTGATGATATGGGGCTGCATGTCAGGCAAAGGCACTGGAGAGATGTCTGTGGTTAAATCTTCAATAAATGCACATTTGCATTTAAATTTTAGACAGCTTTCTTATCCCTTTAATATAAAATATGTTTGTCATTTTCCAAGATGACAATGCATCACGCCACAGAGCAAAAACTGTTAAAGCATTCCTTGGTGAAAGACTCATTCAGTCAATGTCATGGCCTGCAAATAACCCAGATCTCAACCCTATTGAAAACATGTGGTGGAAATTGAAAAAAAATGTCCACAGCAAGGCTAAGACCTGCAAGGATGATCCGGCAACTGCAATCAAAGAGAGTTGGCACCAAATTGATGACGAATACACATCAAGGCCATGCCTCATAGACTGCAAGCTGTCATAAAAGCCAGAGGTGGTGCTACTAAATACTAGAGATGTGTTTTGATTGTTATTTCTTTGTTTGCTTCTCATGATTCCATATTTTTTTCCTCAGAATGGAGTGATTCCATATATATTTCACTGCTCTTGCAACATTTACTGACCACCACAATGTTTTTTATACATTTCTTTTAGTGTTTCTGAATGCTAAAGTGTTGCACTTTTGAAGTAATTCATTCTTTTTTCAAGCTTTTTATCTGAGTTTGTTCTACATGATAAAATGTCTGAGTGAGTGCTCCTCCGAGACTGGTGATTCCATACTTTTTGCCAGGGGTTGTATGTAGAGTTTGGTATTAGAATGTAAAAACATGTTGTTTAAGGACATCTGCCTCATCGTAAATAAAATGAAATGTTATAAGACAGTGATAACGTTTTTCTACTGCAATACGTTATTTACAACACTTACTTGTGCTGTATAAATATAGTTTTCACTTTAACTATTTCTCTCTTTTCTTTATCCAGAGCTATGCAGAGGGATCTCAGTACATTACATCACATGACAGCCTCTCACCTCCATATGCTAACTCCAGGCTAACAGGTACATGGCCACATGACTGAGTGTTAAAATGTGAAATTGCACGTCTTTCTTGCTTTCGATCTGTGAACTTTGATTATAACGAGCGCAGGCTGTGAGTGAATGATTCATGTTAAATGAAGGAGTCAACTCATCAGGCAAACAGTTTCCCTTTCTGGCTGTACGCCCCACCCAGAATCCTGCCCTGTCCCCCTTCGGCCTCAGCGTGTGGAAACGCCATGCAGTGTGTGCTCATTTACCCATGATGCACCATGCCTCTGGCCTTCTCTCCGATGTGGCGCCAGTTGTGAGCAAATGGCCACTGACACAGATAAACTGCATGTCTTTCCGGTCTTCTCTCGCTTTCTCCTCTGTCGATCTTTCTCTCTCTCACACACACTTAGAGCTTAATTACCTTTGACTGGATTCATAAAATATGGAGGATGTCAGACTTCAGCCATCCATTTCTGCCATAGTTTTTTGCTCTCATGTCTTGGATATAGTTAATGGTCTGGTATTGAAAATCTATATTCTGATCAAATGAATGGTAAACAGGTGGTTGTAGCATATAGACTGATTTAAGATAAGTGGTACTCTATAAGCAGTTTTTACACCACAACGTTATGTACACCTGTACATGTTTCAGAGGATCGGAATCGAATGAAAAGGATCGGATTTTAAATGTAAATAAAAAAAGATATTTTTTATCTTTTAAGGGCTAAAAAGTAACATAATAATCCAGAAATCCAATGTCATTGCCATTACAGTGGTACCTCGACATGCGATCGCTTCGACACACGTTTTCGTCATCCGACGTAAAATTTGACTCACCATTTATTTCTACGTCCTACGACATGCTCGAAATGCGACAATTTATTTTAGCGCCGCAGTTTCTTTGTTTTCCCGCAAGACAGACGCACGACGGATTTTCTTGTGAGACTAATCAACACGGGTTCCAAGAAGATTAGTGCAAGTGGTGAAAAAAGGAGAAACGTGAGGCTTACTATTGAAATGAAGATGGAAATGATAAAAAAATATGAACGTGTTGTGTGCATCCGTGAACAGGCTCGACAATACGGCCTTAGAATGTCTACTATCTGTCGACTGTCCTCCTCCAACGTGACAGAGTGAGATACGTGCAGTAGAGATTTTACTTTCTGTTTTAATGTGCTCTTGTCGTTGGCGTCAACTGCGGCAGACAGTAGGCATGTTGTGTTCCACAAGTTCTGAAATAAAAGAATAAAAACCTGACAAAGCTGGCGATTTTCAGGCGATGTTACCACAATAATAATTGTCACAGTAATTTATAAAGACTGGCGAACGAAGGTCGGTGTCACGTCAGCCACGCGATGTGTTCAAGTACAACACGCAAAACACATCCGCCACATTAGAATCCGATTCGTTACATTTTAACAGGAATTACAGTGATCCCTCGTTTTTCACGTTTAATGGGGACCAGAAACCGCCGCGATAAGTGAAAAACCGTGAAGTAGCACATATACATACATACATATATATAAAAAAATATATATATATATATATATATATATATATATATATATATATATATATATATATATATATATATATATACACATACATACATATATATATATACATATACATACATATATATATACATATACATACATATATACACACACATATATATATATATATATATATATATATATATATATATATATATATTTTTTTTTTTTTAATAAATGGTTTTGAAGCAGTTCAAATGTTATAATTAGGATGTTTTAAACATGTTACTGTCCCACCGAATTATTTTTAAACAAGAATAAAAATTACTCCAAAAAAATGCTTGGCTTTATTAAATGCTTCATTGATTGACTACACTCAAATCCGCTCAAGCTGCTTACTTACACAAAATGAGTTGCCACAGCAACTGTTTACCAAATTAAACGATGATTGAAGCATGTGCCGCTTTGAAGTTCGTGTCTCTGGCAAGCTCAAACCCAAACATATGTCAATCATCGTTAACTTTAATAAGCAACTTCAGTGCACTGCCTGACGATCAAAGAGCAGGGAGAGGGAGGGAGGGAGAGTGAGACGACGCGATCGGCTCGTGACAGCTCATCAGCATTTTTTTTTTTTTTTTTAACTGAAAAAAATCCGCGATGGACCGAGTTCGCGAAGTTTGAAGCGCGAAGTAGTGAGGGATCCCTGTATTATTTTTATTATATTATTATTCCGATTGTTATTTATAATTTATTTGATTTGCTATGTGTAATTGCCATTTGTAATTGTACCAGGAGTATTAAGGATTTTCGGGCTGTGGAACGAATTAATGGAATTATAATGTATTCTTATGGGAAAATCCTGCTCGACATAGGAGAATTTCAACTTACAAACAAGGTCCTGGAATGAATTAACTTCGTATGTAGAGGTACCACTGTAGCCTACATGTTTTATGCCCCGCAACACTCCTGGAAAAAGTGGAAGAGGAAGTATTGTAAACAGTAAAGTAATGTATGATGTTTGGAACTTTTGTTATTAAAAAAAAAAAAAAAAAAAATTAAAACCCTTTCACTTCGGTATCAGATCGGAACTCTGTATCGGTATCTCAAAATCAGGTGACTCGGGTGCAAATACTCATACCCGCCTTTGAAAGTTTCACTTGGAAATTTTATATTTATATGACCTGGTTGTAAATTGGGCTGGCAGCGCCTTGCATGGTAGCAGCACCATTGGTGTCTGAATGTGTGCGTGAAAGGGTAAATGCATGCTACTGTAAAGCGCTTTGGGCATTTTAACATTGTTCCGTATTTCGTTACAAGTAAAATACATTTACAGTTTTCCCCAATTGCTTTCGTATGTTTCTCAGATCAGAATTGAAATTCTCAAAACTACTTGTTCATTCCTCACAACATGTTGCACAAGTACCAAAACAACATGGATTACCTGCAAAAGACAGTTTTCTGTGCAAAACACTTCGTCTTTCGCTCAAAATTGGACTATTCAATAGAGACCCATGATAATCCATTTTGACCATCATGGCAGATGCAACTGATAATGAAGGAAACAACAGAGAATTTTACAAAATCATTTGCATGGATGCACAAAAACATCTGCAACTTGCTCAAAGAAATGAGAAAATGCTTTTTTGATGTGCACTAATGATGCGATGTTGTGAGGATTGAACAAGTAGTTTTTAGAATTGCAAGTTTGATCTTAAAATGAACCTGAATACCGCAATAGCAATTCTGTGATTAACCCTCAATAAAAACAATGGAGAAGTTGCATTTATCTTTCATTGTGATGGAATGTTTGTCTTTCAGAGAATCCACATATTATCATCAGTATGGAATATTTCACGAGTATGATATTAATTTACTCGTTGTGATAATGAAAAGAAAAAGGGGAAGATCCTTGAGAGGATAGCAGGTAACGATGAAAAATCAAAGAATGAAAACTCATCATTCTTGGAATATTTTAGGAAGCCATGAATACATGTCTAAGAATGCCTTTACAACCCAGATACAAAACTTTTAGGTTTACTAAAATGATCCATTGAGTATGTGATTTGTTTTGACAGTGTTGTGATTATTCTATGTAGCTGCAGTGAGAAGGACCATGAGTTAGAAATGGAAATATTGTATTCTTCATCTTGCACACGGGAACCTCAATTTACTTTGATAATGATAACACTAAGAGACAGAGACAGCCACATATATAGAAAACATGCACACACATACACACACTGTTTCAACACTACAAAGAAAACATCCTCTTCACTTTCCACTTGTGACTTTTCTATGGCTCAACAGAATAACTTCATTTTAGTATCAAATTGTCTTCCTATTCTGCTGTCATTTCTGTCACTCTCTAACTTATTAGGCACCTTAATGCCAAATACATTGTGTCAGCATCACTAACTAGATCTCAGATTTTTTGGGTAAAAATATTGATCCTACATCTTAAAAATAAATGGAAAACTTGGCCTTTACCCCATTTTCCTAGAATATGGGAAGAATCTGTCAGGGTTGAAATTGACTGTTGTTCAGAATGACGTACCGCACGCATGCTATTTTTAGACCGTGACGTCGCATCGTAAAGCGGAAGTAAAGCAGAAGTGGGACATTATAGATTCGCCCTCGCATAGAAACCATGTTAATTCTGCTACTTTTCTCCGGTAATTTTTCAAAAACGAACATGCCGATCACACATAGCTTTTTTTGAACATGTAGAAACGACTCTAGACATTACGACATATGAAGTATGTTTTCTTCATACCTTACCCGAAACCAAAACCTCGGAGGAAAAAATGCGCAGACTTTTAACGGCAGCTCGGTGAATCCATTTCATATGCAGTAAACATTTTGTTTGGTTGGCATGGTCTTTCAGAGGACAAAGACGTAAGCCATTTTGATATTTATAACTTATTTTTTAGCATGACATTGTGCCGTGCTGCTTCTGTCTGACAATGAATGACCTGAAAATAATTAAAATGGTATCTGACTGCCAGTTACATTTTCTGTTGTAAAAAAACAACTTTAGTAAGGGGGAAGTGTAAATAAATTATAGAATTAAGATTTGCTATCAATGAAAAAATTAAAAGTGTTCGTTGGCTGGCATTTGCGATCGCTCCTCAAAACTAACAATATAAATTACCCCCAAGAACGGCCAAGAACGGTCAGAGACGTAAGACAACCAGAGGATATAATATATAAGAAAGACAGGGCATATGATGGTAAAGGATAGATTGTTAAAACAGGAGAATGTCATTGTCAGTCGGGTAAGAAAAAGGTGTTGATAAAAAAAACTAAGGCTATGTTTAGGTCGGCTCATTTATTTCGTCTATTTCAGCCCTCGACATTCAAGTCATCTCTTTAATTGAACATTTTTATGTTCTTCCGCATCTTTGCCAGTGAATTTGGCACCAGAGACATCATTTCCGGAGAGAATTGGTAGGTATAGCTCTGTAAACATCTCATTCGTACACGATTCCATTCATTTACTATTGGGGATAAGCTCCCGTTTGTCCCCCACTTAGCAACAGTAGCTAACGCCATGAATATTAATGAGCTGAAGTGACGTGTTGCTTGCGGTACGCCATTGGAGAGTAATTACTGAAATATAAAGCGGTACTTGATTTACAAGTTTAATTAATGACCCATAGTGTTTTAACAGACCCAAAATGTTAAATGAGTGATAGTTACTAATCACCAATTCCCCTTTCTTTTCTCATAGTAACCTGTTTCTTTTTCCTTTTTTTTTTTTTTTTTTTTTTTTTTTTTTGTGGCAAACAACCCGTGAAGACAAAAAAAAAAAAAAAAAAAGACAAAATATTTTTATTGTTGCTAGATTGTTAAATGGTATGCTTGGTGATATTTTGCTAAACTTGACAGCCCCCAAAGAAGAGTAAAATGATGCTGAATTTAATCAACCCAACCTGTACAGTGTGTGTTGTCAGTGTGAACATAGCCTTTGCCTCTTGTTCTTTCTTTGCTTTCCCCACTCTAACCTTGTCTATCTTTCTTAACCCCCCATCAGATTAGAGTGATGTTATGCTCTAGATAATCAGCAGAGGGATTAGTGTCATCTCAACGACCCTACTAGATTAATCTGCTGCCTTACATACCACACACACATATATGCACGTGCACGCGCACCCACACGCATGCACATGTGCACACAGAAACCCCAAGTGATCCAGCACTGAAAACACTAAGTGGAAATGCATCAACTCATAACTACACAAGTGTTGTGGGATGAATGTGGACTAATGCTTTTTTCATGTTTCTTTATTATTATTGTTTTGTTTGGGTGTGTGTTTGACTCTATAATGTCAGTTACATTGGTCATTTTGAGCAATTTGTGTGCTAGTAGGATATTTTATTTATTTATTTTATTTTTTTTTATTTTTATAAATGTGCAGTGCAACATACTGTATATGTAACAGCAGAAAGTCTTTATGTTGTATTTGATGGGTGTTTGCGTTTTGCATGAGATCCTTTTGGAATTTCTCACATATCTGCATAAAATCACCACCAAATGTGATCTGATGTTTGTCAAAATCACACAGATGAAAAAAACTGTCTGCTTGAACAAAAACACCCAAGAACGTGTTCATATTTTAATGAGTATAGTATACAAACAATGACAGAAGGGGGAAAATAAGTAAGGGAACCATCACATTTAATATTTTGTGGTCCCCCCTATGCTAGCAACAACTTCAACCAGACGCTTCCTGTAGCTGCAGATCAGTTTGGTACATCGATCAGGACTAATCTTGGCCCATTCTTCTCTACAAAACTGTTGTAGTTCAGTCAGATTCCTGGAATGTCTGGCATGAATTGCTGTCTCACTGCCACTCCAGAACATGTATTTTGTTCTTCTGAAACCATTCAGAAGTTAAATTACTTCTGTGTTTTGGATCATTGTCCTGTTGCAGCATCCATCCTCTTTATAGCTTCAACTGTCTGACAGACGGCCTCATGTTTTCCTGGAAAACATCATGATAGACTTTTGAATTCATTCTTCCATTGATGATTGCTAGTTGTCCAGGCCCCGAGGCAGCAAAACAGCCCCAAATCATTAGGCTCCCCCCACCATGCTTCACGGTGGGGATGTGGTGTTGATGTTGGTGAGCTGTTCCATTTTTCGTCCACACATGACGTTGTGTGTTACTCCCAAACAATTCAACTTTGGTTTCATCAGTCCACAAAATATTTGCCAAAACTTCTGTGGAGTGCCCAAGTACCTTTTTGCAAACATTATAAGAGCAACAATGTTTTTTTTAGACAGCAGTGGCTTCCTCCATGAAGTCCTCCCATTAACACCATTCTTGGCCATAGTGTTACATATCGTTGATGTGTGCACAGAGATATTGGACTGTGCGAGTGATTTCTGTAAGACTTTAGCAGACACTCTAGGGTTGTTTTTTACCTCTCTGATTATTCTGCGTTGAACTCTTGGCATCATCTTTGGTGGACAGCCACTCCTTGGGAGAGAAGGAACAGTCCCAAACTCTCTCCATTTGTAGACAACTTCTCTGACTGTCGATTGATGAACATCCAGACTTTTAAGGTTGGTTTGCATCCTGTCCCAGCTTTATTCAAATCAATAATCCTTGATGGCAGGTATTCAGACTGCTCTTTTGACCGAGCAATGATGCTCATCAGATAATGCTTCTCATCAAGAAAATTCTTAGCAGGTGTGTGTTTTACAGTGGGCAGGGCAGCTTTAAACCACTCATCAGTGATGGGGCACACACCTGACTTAAATTGTTTGGTAAAAATAGGGTTCAATTGCTCTTTAAGTCTCGCAAGGCACAGGGTTCCTGTATTTATTTCCCCCCTTCTTTCATTGTTTGCATACTATTCTCATTAAAATATGAAAACCTATAAATGTTTGGGTGCTTTTAGTTAAAGCAGACACAGTTTTTTCATCTGTGTGATTTTGACAAAGATCAGATCACAATCGATGGCGCTTTTATGCAGAAATGTGAGAAATTCCAATAGGTTCAGATACTTTTTCATACCACTGTACATATTAGGATTAATTTCATATGTATTTTTACCTTTTGATTTGTGGAGGTACTTAATGTTTCTCTGTGAGTGAATGTGGTTTCACATCATATTTGAGTACTCAATAAGCATACAGACAGCTAGGGAACAGGTGCAACCGACTCTCCTAACTGTCACGAACTTTGTAAACTTAGTGGTTTCATATTTTAAACAACTCTGTTGGGATCCAGTATTTAAAAGATTTCATTCTTTAAATAAAATGTGAATCCATTATATACTGTTTTGTGTTTTACACACACATTCACAAACACTTTAAGTCCCATTAATCAATTTCAATCCTTATTAGGGCCGATGCTGAATTGGAACTCATCTCAGCTGTGATACACCTTTAAGAAAGTTATGAAAGTTTGTAAATGCAGATTTAACAAAAATGTCACACCTAAAATCTTGACCCCAAATGTCCTTGTCCCTGCAGACCTATTTAAATTCATCACCACCAAGCAACAACGTATCTGGTGATGGTTTGAGAATTAAATTTCCAAGTGCATTTTGTCCATTGATCAGATGCATCTCAAAGATGAAGGTAATATGTGTTCAAAATGAAGAATACAGATGTTTCATAACTACCATGTTAAGTAACCTTAAAGGGCACTGGATTAAAAAGAAATCTAGCACGCTTGTTGACGTTGACTACATCCTCTTCCCCTTATTGTTTTGTTGAAATGCAGTGAGTCAGCCGCCTGTCTCACCTCTGTGTGACCTTATTAATGAGTGTTGAGCCATGAGGCCGGACCCCCTCAGCAGAGGTCACATCTGGACACTTTATACATAGAAGTTTCGCTTTCTCCCTTACTCTCTATTTCTTCCTCTTTCACTGTCTCTCTCTCTTCCTCTCTCTCTCCTCTTTATTTGTCCTCTTTCTCATTCAGCATTTTTTTCCTTTTGATCTCTGCTTCCCCCTCTTTTATATCATTCCATGGTGTTGTCTTCCAAGCAATACTAGCTCACCTGTCTCCATCTCTATCCCTGGCACCCATTCCCTTAGCTTGGTATGGTGCCAAGGTCACCCTCCTGTCGCTCCCTACTGAGCTTGGGTCTTTGTGCTCTGAATGGTTGAAAGGATAGCAGTGTGAAACGTTTATCAGAGGAAACTATGAAGAAAAATACACATACCTGTATGTATACAGTGGCACCTCTACATACGAATTTAATTCATTCCAGGACCTGGTTTGTAAATCGGAATGGTCATATGCCGAGCGGGATTTTCCCATATGAATACATTATAATTCGATTCATTTGTTCCACAGCCCAAAAACCTCCGCTAAATCCTAATAAATACAGCTTGTACAACTACAAATCGAAACCTCAAATAGCAAAACAAATAAATTATTAAATAAGATTCGTAATAATAATAATATAATAATGATTGTTTATCTAATTGGGTTCTAATGTGGCGGGTGTTTTTTGCATGCTGTTCCTGAACGCACCGTGTGACTGACGACTATTCCCTCCCGGGTCAGCCCGGCCTGAGCCGCGTCTTCTCGTACAGGGTACCGGGGAGGCGCTCCCTGAGGTCATACAGCACACCCATCCCGGCCCAGGGTTGGGGTGGGGGATCGTGGGGGTTGGTGGTGCGTCCCTTCTCCCCATCCCTGAAGGCCGGTTAATGGGGGCATGGGTGACCCAGGGAACCACCTTGGATTTTTGGGGGGTGACAATGGCCCCTTTGCTGGGCTGCAGGAGGAGGGATAGGTTACGCTAACCCCCCACGCCGCCCTCCCCTGGGTCGGCTGGGGGTGCCGTGGCCCCAGTGGTGTCTCCACTCATCTGCGTGGGTATCGCATGTTCGGTGGGGTTCGTGTGTGGCTGGATGTGAATGGGTGCGCTCAGGTGGAGGTCATCGGTGGCGGGATTAGCGATGGGGTGGCGGAGGGTGGGTTGCCGGCTCACACTCACAAGTGATTCACACGATTACTGGGTTCTAGATCACAGAGATGATTTGTGTAAACTCCACCCCTCCAAATCACTTATCTTCTAGGCCCCCAACTCCTCTCTTTCCCTGGTTAACAGGCCCCCCCACATGGTGTCAACCGAAAATACATCTAGCTGACGATTAACACCAACATATCCATAGTTAGTGTAGGCGTTCAATGTATTTCTTGTTGTTGTTTGTGTTTCTTCTGTCTTTCTCGCCTTCTTTTCTTCTGTTGCCCCATAAACCCTTCCTGTTCACTGCTTTGTCTAACTAAACGAGACTTGTTGAATGATCACAATGGAGTATGTCATACTCCAATGTGAAACATTAAAACTGTTCAGATAAACTGGACACTCAGACTTCCATTCTCCGTGTCAAACAAAGTTTTTACTAGGAATTGGCCGATTAGGGTTTTTCAGGACCATTACCGATTATTGGCAGTTAGAGGGGACGATAACTGAAAACTAAACTTCATTGAAATGCCTAAAGCATGTTTATTTAATGGCACAAATGGAAAATAATAGCTAATATTAGGGGGTGGCGTTTTTCAGTGGTAGAGTAGTCGTTCCCCAACCCAGAGGTTGTGGGTTTGATTCTCCGCCCTGGTGACCTCATCTAAGTATCCTTAAGCAAGATACTAAACCCCACGTTGTTCCTGGTGTTGCGTCACCAGTAGGTAGATGAGGATATAGTGTAAAGCGCTTTGAGGGCCTTAAAAAGGTAGAAAGGCGCAATTACAAATGTACAGTAACTACATTTAACATTTAACCAATCAGAGGACAGGATGAATTCTAGTGCAGGAAAGGGAGGCACAGCTGCATCGGAGCCAAAATAACTCAGTTTTAAATTGATTTATCTTTTCATATTGGCCGGTCGGATTTAAAAAAAAAAAAAAAAAGAAATATGTCGAATTTCCAAATATCGGCCCGGTCGATATTCGGTATAGATCTAGTTTTTACTTTCACTTTTCATGTTCTGTTTTTGTTGGCATCAGCAACGGCAGTCAGTAGCCGTGCTGTGTTGCACAAGTTGTCAAATAAATGATTAAAAACCTGACAAAGCTGGCGACTTACTTGCCGATCTTACAACAATAATACTTGTCACCTTAACTTATAAAGACTGGCGAACGGAGGTTGGAGTTGGGACAATTGTCGAGATCGTAGACATATTCCGGCCGTATTGTCGAGCCAGTTCACTGACTTGCACACCACGCTCATATTTTTCTATCTTTCCAAATTACCGTATTGGCCCAAATATAAAATGGTCCAGATTACAAAACGACCCCTTTTCAAGACTCAAGTTTGAAGACTTTTTCAACACCAAATTAATTTATATACAGAAAATAATTACAGTTGATCTGAAACAAATGATTATAACAATATATTTGAGAGAAAAAGCATGTTATTTTGCCTCATTCAAATCTTAATATCTGAACATTTAAATATGTAAACTAAAGTGCAATCACATTCGTAAATGAATGGCTTCTGGTTTTTGAAATGTAAATAAACCATCTATTGTGATAAAACAACAAAATTGCAATAAGTGCATTAACCATCAAAGTGAGGTCTAACTGTAACTGTAGTCTTGAAACAAATCTGAAAAACGAAAAACATTGCAATAAAATAATGCAAACTGGTTAAAGAGTAGAGTAGCTGAGATATGTCATGACAGAACATTACTCCTCAAGTTCAGCATTCGCTTAATTGATATCTGGCGCCATCTAGCGTTGTGAATGGGTATAATGTCTAGACCCCGAATATAAGACTACTCCCACTTTTTCAGTCTTATTTCAATGCAAAAAACACCGTCTTATATTCGGGCCAATACGGTAATTTCAATGCTACGCATCACGTTTTTCCTTTTTTCACCAATTGCATTAAACTTCTTGGGACCCACATTCATTTCTCTCACAAGAAAATCCGCTGTGCGTCAGTCTTGAGGCAAGACAATGAAATTGCAACGCCATAATAAATTGTCGTATTTCGTGCCTGTCATATCGAGACAAATGATGAGTCAAATTTTACGTCGGATGTCGAAAGGATCGGATGTCGTTGTATGTTTGTTGTTTGCCTGTTTGCGCCTCTTTACATTTGAATAATCACAGTCAGTTACCAACTGAGCTATTTAGTCACATTTGCAAATTATCATACTCTCCTCATCTTTAAATATATAAAGAAATAAGTAAATCAGTCACAACAAATACCGGCTTCTCTTTTCATATTGGAGTCTTCAGAACACTGATGTCCTTATCTGGACAGCAAGTAAATTGTTTAAGCGTAAAGCCACTTCTAACAAAGTTAATCAAATCAATTTGGTAATAGTAAGGCATCAGACAACTCGTTACTGAAAATTGGTTATATAATGCGTTATTACTGGCATCACTGATTAATTTAATTTTGTTTTGATTGTCTCTGAGTGAAACAAAACAGATGCGGTTTCACTCACGTAGTATTTTGAAAATAGTCTCCATATATTGTAAATGCTGGAGTGTATTAAGAAGGGGTTGTGTCTCACATGGGAATTGTCAGTTTTATTGGATCCGACATCCTAATCATAGGTCTTGTCAAAGCAGCGGGGTGGAGGGCGGAAATGTAAAAACATCAGTAAGGCACTTGACCCACGGCAGAATTTGTCCTAGAGAGTATTTTGGGAAGAACTGTATTTAATTTTTTTGAGGATCAATCACACTTATTGAACTTTAGTTTAGTTGAATTTTTCTTTTATCCCAGAAAATTGTTTGAGGTTGTTTTACTTACCTGACATGTTTCAGTGACTACTTCCGCCTTCATCAGAGATTCACTGGTGTTGGTGTGATGCGGCTTATTGACCTTTATTTAAGGAGAATGAAAAAGGATACAGCGGAAGAGATCATTTAAGTTGCAGTTTTTAACAGGTTTTTAATAGTTTTTTTTTTTTTTCATTTGGAAAATTTTGAATCATGCGGCGGGATTGGCCGAAGACCATCTAGGACGTATCTTGCCTTTTGCGCAAAGTTAAAGGGAGGGCTGCAACTAACGATTGTTTTTATAATCGATTAATCGGAAAAATGTGACTTTTTTAAATTACCTTGAGAATTTAACTTGAAGTTGTTTCAGGCATGTTGTAAGTGATAATGAACACTGAATGAATAATGAACAAAATGGATGACTATTTCCTTCAAAAATACTATTTCATACAGCATCCTGACTTAACTGTACTGTAGTCTACACATGTACTGTTTTAGTTCATAAAACTTGTTCAGGTTTTAAATAAAGGTTCTAAGTATAAAACATAAAAATAATTTCTCAGCACACAAATCAGACAAAAGTCCTGTTCATTCAAATAAAAAATGTACTGCTCTACCATTTTTTTTCTTGTGGGCAAAGCGCTGATACAAATTGACTCTTTTATTTTCTTTAAACAAACTATAGAACAACATTGAATAAGAACGAGGCAGACTGTTATTAAACAGACACTTATGACGCTAATTAGCTTCATTACAAACTAACTTAGTGCTCCATGCTAAGTAGTAACGTCTCATGAACAAAGAATATAAAACAATACAGTTGGCTTCATTTACTCACTTCTGACGGAGGCACACTGGATCTAACAACACAAAAGTTAAAATCAAACTCTTGACACTTTGCAATATTACTGATTCAGCAACCCAAGAGCAGTTGCAGCAGCAGTGAACTCTCTCTCTCTTGGTCTAATCATTGGTGGCCTGCGCGCGCAGCCTCACATTACACACAAATAAGGATCCAAACAGGCTGCCAGCAAAAATCGATCATCAAATCACTTGGCAACTAATTTATTAATCGATTTTAATCGATTTGATCGATTAGGTGTTGCTGCATTAGTTAGAGGTGAAGGTCTCCAGCCTACCTTACCCTAATGACCCAGATAGCAGACAGACTTTGAAAAGATGTTGAATCAACATTTTGCTGTCGATCTTATATCGTTGAATCAACGTTGACACCTGACATTCATTTGTCATCACTTTAACACCCTCATTTAATGTTGTTCCAACGTTGAAACCCTTACAAAACCTCAACGCCATTTCGATTATTTCGATTATTAATAATTTTGGAACAACGCTGAATCAATGTTATGTTTTCCTTCATTTTCAAACGATATTCATGCTTTCAAATATGCCTATATTTAGAGGTCCTGCTTTACTCACAGACAGAATAATTAGCTAAGCTGACTAATAAAATATGATACGTAACTAATAAAAAAATACATTAAAAAAAAAATATATATATATATATAATACATAATAAATAATATAATAATAAATGAATAAATAATAAAAACTTAGCTTTAGTTCAAAATATTTTTTATAGAATCACAACAACTTCATTAACACTCAGTAAACTTATTTCAAACTTATTTCAAACTTAAGCCTCCTCCTCAGTCTGGTGTGCTTCGCTGCAACCCTTTCCACCAACGCGGTTTGGGGCATAGCGTAGCGCCAGAGCAACTTCTGCACAACAGCAGCGAATGCATATTCCGACGCGTCCATCTCCATTTACTTCTTCTTTGACTCTGAAGAATACAGACAAAATGGCATTCAAAGTTAATTCATATCATGAAATTCAAGCAGATATCATGGGTTAGTTTTACGTACTTCAGTATTTTGTGGTGAAGTGAGTTTCTCAACCAATCTCAAACCAAATTAAGGTTATATGCGGGAACGGAGCTAGCTAACTAGCTTCGATAGAAAAATGACTACATTGTTTTGGTGTTCAATAAATTAATTTAGACAAGGCTTGATTGTGTAATATCTAGCAATTTTAGCACTTTAATTGGAAAAAAGAATTAAGATTGCCTGAAGGAAGTTCTACTTAGCTAACATCCAAGCTAAGTAGAGCTTCGCTTGTATGCCAATCACAGCAAATGCACTGTTTCTTACAATTTGGGCATTTTGTCATGTTTTGTCAGGGAAAGCGTTTTATATACAAGTAATAATGACAAACGCGGTTCATTCTACTGTAAGACATCGTTGCTGTTAAAAGCTCTGAAGAAGACCAACAGGCTTACATTCAAATACTGGATGGCTATCCTTAAATATGGAGTTCGTTCGAGGTGATTGCCTGTCTTCCTGGTGAACCACAAACACAACTATTTTACGACCATAACTCCCGCTCATCTATAACTCACTGACTTTTCAATCATATTTCCCGGTCAATCAACTATTTGTCAACATTTCAACCCCTAGCAAAAAGTATGGAATCACCAGTCTCGGACAAGCACTCACTTAGACATTTAATCATGTAGAACAAACTCAAATAAAAAGCTTGAAAAAGTAATGAATTAGTTCAAAGTGCAACTCTTTAGCATTCAGAAACACTAAAAGAAATGAATAAAAAAACGTGTTGGTGGTCTGTAAATGTTACTTTTATAAAGCAAGTGCAGGGAAATATATATGGACTCACTCCATTCTGAGGAAAAAAAATACAGAATCATGAGAAACAAAGAAATAACAATCAAAACATATCTCTAGTATTTAGTAGCACCACCTCTGACTTTTATGACAGCTTGCAGTCTCTGAGGCATGGACTTGATGAGTATTCTTCATCAATTTGGTGCCAACTCTCTTTGATTGCAGTTGTCAGATCATCCTTGCAGGTCTGAGCCTAGAAGTGGACAATTTTGAGATCTGTTGATCATGTTGAGATCTTGGCTATTTGCAGGCCATGGCATTGACTGGATGAGTCTTTCTCCAAGGAAAGCTTTTACAGTTTTAGCTCTGTGGTATGATGCATTGTCACATTGGAAAATGACAAATATATTTTCAATTGAAGGGATACGAAAGCTGTCTAAAATTTCAAGGTAAACGTGCATTTATTGAAGATTTAACCACAGCCATCTCCCCAGTGCCTTTGCCTGACATGCAGCCCCATATCATGAAGGACTGAGGGAATTTTGATGTTTTATTCAGGCAGTCATCTTTGTAAATCTCACTGGAACAGCACCAAAGAAAAGTTCCAGCATCATCACCTTGTCCAATGCAGATTCTTGACTCTTGACACCTTGTCCAATGCAGATTCTTGACTCTTGACAAGGTGATGTTGCTGGAACTTTGGTTGGGGGTTGTAGTTCATCAACTATAAAACAATGATAACCCATCCATTACCTGACATATCGTAGACCAACGTTGTTTCAACGTCACCATCAGGTGTCATCGGTATTTGCAATATTGATTCAACATTGTTTATCGTCGAGAATTTCGATGTCAACCATATTGATGATTTTGATGAAAAATTAACGTTTATTCAATGTCGGTCAGCTATGTGAAGGCTTACCACTCTTCCTTGCATGAAGTGTCAAGCCGCCAGTCAGCCTCATCACCACAGTCTGCTGTGCCGAGTAAATCGTCGTCATCTGACACCTGTTAGGATTAATTGTAGATAATCTTTCCTGGAAGCCTTCATGATCACTAACGCCATGAAAAAGCGACCCTGAATGGCTACTTTCGCTGGAAATGTCACTATCGCTGGTGCAGCTATGTATATAATCCGCCACGTTTTCAGTTGCCTTCTGTAAATGACGTCACACTTCCAGTTTTGGGAAGGTAATATTAACGGAGCGCTAAAAAAGATTAAAAAATATAAATTCTTCTCGCAGTTATAGTTAGAAATGACAGAGTCGTTTCGACAAATTCGTCCAAAGTAAATTTGTCAAATTACACAGAAATCTGCCTTTGAAGATAGAGTGAGGGGAACTGAGAAAGTTTATTCTCAAGAATGCTTTTATAAATCTGAAAACGAAATCGGGAGTCCAACCATCAATATTTCAAATGGAAACTGTCCACTTGAACCCCACAACTGTGTCAGACACAAACCAAATTGTGGGTAAATTCATATATTTCAGCACAGCAACAGTGGCTCATATAATCAAAGTGCAATGGATGTCAGATCCATTTTTGGAGGGCACATAGAACTTAAATGAAATGTTGTTGTTGTTTTTTTTAATTAAAATTATTTACCAGTCCATAGTCCCTCTCTGTCTTTCTTTCTTTCTGTCTGTCACCCATCCAGCTGAGGCCCCCCAGAGACCAAGCTTGGGTCATACATGTTACACTCTGTGTGTTTGAGTGTGAGTTTTAGCTGCCTTCATGTGTGTGTATGTGTCCTTTATCTTTATCTATGCATGTCTGTGCTGTTATGTGACTGTACGATGTGTGTGTGTACGTGTATGCGTGTGTGTCTGTGTGACAGACTGTGAAATGGTGCGTAGTAGCACCTGGGCCCTTCAGTGTTGATTGATCGGCCTGGTCATGTGGAAGAGTCCCATCTGGCCAGCCACACTACAGTATGTGTGTGTACAATGTGTGTGTGTGAGAGTGGCAGAGAGGGAGTGCTTGTGTGTAAGAGGTGACAGAGAAATATAGAGATGTGCAGCCTGAAACAGTATGTTTATTGTGAGAGTGAGCAGGCGAGGGAGCGACAGGGCTAGAGAAAGAGAGCGAGCGAGAGAAACCGCTCTTTGCTTATAAGCATGGCTCCCAAAGGCCAAAGATGAACTTTATTTCATCATCTGAGCAGAGCAGAGGCTATATTTACATTGCACGCCTCAAAGGAAAATACTCTCTTTCTTTAGTGCCTGAAATCCTTTTCTCACAGATGTGTTTATGTATTGTTGATTCTTACAGGATCACAAACAGCATTTGCCCAATGCCAATCTCATGCTTTAGGTGTACCACTGATTCACACATTCATGTCACATCTTACTAATTATATTTTTGTAAAAGCTCAGAACTTTAAGCTAGGAATATGTTGAAACCTGGGCCTAAAATTGCGCCTTCCTCATTCCTAAAGGAGGTGAGGGATGAAGCAACAATGACAACCACAACAACAACAACAAAAAAGACACTGGTCAATGGAAAAACTTATGTTGTTTTTAAACTGGGTTCAACTCAATATATATATATATACAGTGCCTTGCAAAAGTATTCGGCCCCCTTGAACCTTGCAACCTTTCGCCACATTTCAGGCTTCAAACATAAAGATATAAAATTTTAATTTTTTTGTCAAGAATCAACAACTAGTGGGACACAATCGTGAAGTGGAACAAAATTTATTGGATAATTTAATTTTTTTTAATAAATAAAAAACTGAAAAGCGGGGCGTGCAATATTATTCGGCCCCCTTGCGTTAATACTTTGTAGCGCCACCTTTTGCTCCAATTACAGCTGCAAGTCGCTTGGGGTATGTTTCTATCAGTTTTGCACATCGAGAGACTGACATTCTTGCCCATTCTTCCTTGCAAAACAGCTCGAGCTCAGTGAGGTTGGATGGAGAGTGTTTGTGAACAGCAGTCTTCAGCTCTTTCCACAGATTCTCGATTGGATTCAGGTCTGGACTTTGACTTGGCCATTCTAGCACCTGGATACGTTTATTTTTGAACCATTCCATTGTAGATTTGGCTTTATGTTTTGGATCATTGTCCTGTTGGAAGATAAATCTCCGTCCCAGTCTCAGGTCTTGTGCAGATACCAACAGGTTTTCTTCCAGAATGTTCCTGTATTTGGCTGCATCCATCTTCCCGTCAATTTTAACCATCTTCCCTGTCCCTGCTGAAGAAAAGCAGGCCCAAACCATGATGCTGCCACCACCATGTTTGACAGTGGGGATGGTGTGTTCAGGGTGATGAGCTGTGTTGCTTTTACGCCAAACATATCGTTTTGCATTGTGGCCAAAAAGTTCAATTTTGGTTTCATCTGACCAGAGCACCTTCTTCCAATTGTTTGGTGTGTCTCCCAGGTGGCTTGTGGCAAACTTTAAACGAGACTTTCAATGGATATCTTTGAGAAATGGCTTTCTTCTTGCCACTCTTCCATAAAGGCCAGATTTGTGCAGTGTACGACTGATTGTTGTCCTATGGACAGACTCTCCCACCTCAGCTGTAGAGCTCTGCAGTTCATCCAGAGTGATCATGGGCCTCTTGGCTGCATCTCTGATCAGTTTTCTCCTTGTTTGAGAAGAAAGTTTGGAAGGACGGCCGGGTCTTGGTAGATTTGCAGTGGTCTGATGCTCCTTCCATTTCAATATGATGGCTTGCACAGTGCTCCTCGAGATGTTTAAAGCTTGGGAAATCTTTTTGTATCCAAATCCGGCTTAAACTTCTCCACAACAGTATCTCGGACCTGCCTGGTGTGTTCCTTGGTTTTCATAATGCTCTCTGCACTTTAAACAGAACCCTGAGACTATCACAGAGCAGATGCATTTATACGGAGACTTGATTACACACATTTGGATTCTATTTATCATCATCGGTCATTTAGGACAACATTGGATCATTCAGAGATCCTCACTGAACTTCTGGAGTGAGTTTGCTGCACTGAAAGTAAAGGGGCCGGATAATATTGCACGCCCCACTTTTCAGTTTTTTATTTGTTAAAAAAGTTTAAATTATCCAATAAATGTTGTTCCACTTCACGATTGTGTCCCACTTGTTGTTGATTCTTGACAAAAAAATTAAATTTCATATCTTTATGTTTGAAGCCTGAAATGTGGCGAAAGGTTGCAAGATTCAAGGGGGCCGAATACTTTCGCAAGGCACTGTATATATATATATATATATATATATATATATATATATATATATATATATATATATATATATATATATATATATATATATATATATATATATATATATATATATATGTATGGCGGAAAACACTCAGGTGATTTGAAGTTCCGCTCTGAGACCCCCAATTTAGCCAACTTTCAAAATCGTCCGATTTGCATGTGTGATACATCATTGGAAAGCTTAAAATCTCAATTTTCTGGAGGAATAAAAATTTTGAACAGGAGGGTATTTAAAAAAAAAAAAGTTTTTTAAACAGCAAAACCCCATCTGGAGGCGAGAGCACGCGAGAGCAGAATTACAGACGCCATGACTTTAACGAGATATTATCGAGTGCTTACCTTGTTTTGATCCAAAAACTCCATGTAGCATGTATCACTGAGTGTCAAGACACAGCTGTGAATGGCCATAGCTGGATTTTTGGGGGATTTTATGGGTGAAACATGGTAATTTAACAGGGGTCGCAATGCAGAAATTGCAGACATCAAGGAGTGGTCGAGAGATTCTTTTTCATATATTTAACCTTTTAAACTTTTTTTTCAAATTTTTTTTGTTTGTTTGGGTCGATTATTTATCATCTAAAATATCGGAGAAAATGCGACAGTAACAAAAAAAATACAATTAAGCGATAGTTATGAGGTAGATATCCGTGACATTTTTACAGATGCCATTTTTTTCATTGTGACATAATTTGTTTAAAAGTTTAAAATATGCGAGTGAATAATTTTTTTAAGTCGTTTTTTTTTTTTTTTTTTAAACGAAATATGAGACATCAATTAATGATTCTAAGCTAAAAACGACAGACATTTTGAATAATAAATATAATTAATTACCTTCGTTTTACGGCTGGGTTGAAAAAAAAGCAGTTGCGCGACGTCTGTAAACGGGGGTTTTCAGGGTAAAAAGGACAAATTAAAAATAGTTCTGGGGCTTCATGCGCCATGAATCTGCTATGACAGCATATAGACATGTTGTTCTATCAAACACAACAGTTGTTTTGGCTTCAAATACAGTAGTTTCTTTTAAAGAGGAGTGAAAGAGCAGAAACGGCTTTTTCATATATATATATGTGTATATATATATATATATATATATATGGTCCTTCTAAAAAAATAGCATATTGTGATAAAGTTAATTGTTTTCTATAATGTACTGATAAACATTAGACTTTCATATATTTTACATTCATTACACACAACTGAAGTAGTTCAAGCCTTTTATTGTTTTAATATTGATGATTTTGGCAAAAAAGTCAAGAAGAATAAAAAAATAATCCCTATCTCAAAAAATTAGCATATCATGAAAAGGTACTCTAAAGAAGATACTGACCTAATCATCTGAATCGAATTAACTCAAAACCCCTGCGAAAGATTCCTGAGGCTTTTAAAAACTCCCAGCCTCAAAACTACTAAAAACCTCAATCATGGGCAAGACTGCCGACCTGACTGCTGTCCAGAAGGCCATCATTGACACCCTCAAGCAAGAGGCTAAGACACAGAAAAAAATGTGTGTTAATAGGCTGTTCCCAGAGTGCTGTATCAAGGCACCTCAGTGGGAAGTCTGTGGGAAGGAAAAGGTGTCGCAGGAAACTCTGCACAACCAGAAGAGGTGACCGCACCCTGAGAAAGATTCTGGAGAAGGGCCGATTCCAGACCTTGGGGAACCTGCAGAAACAGTGGACTGAGTCTGGAGTAGAAACATCCAAAGCCACTGTGCACAGGCGTGTGCTGGAAATGGGCTACAGGTGCCATGTTCCCCAGGTCAAGCCACTTTTGAACCTGAAAATGCGGCAGAAGCGCCTAACTTGGGCTACAGAGAAGCAGTACTGGACTGTTGCTCAGTGGTCCAAAGCACTTTTTTCAGATGAAAGCACATTTTGCATGTCATTCGGAAATCAAGGTGCCAGAGTGTTGAGGAAGACTGGGGGGAGAAGGAAATGCCAAAATGCCTGAAGTCCAGTGTCAAGTACCCACAGTCAGTGATGGTCTGGGGTGCCACGTCAGCTGCTGGTGTTGGTCTACTGTGTTATATCAAGGGCAGGGTCAATGCAGCTACCTATCAGGAGATTTTGGAGCACTTCATGCTTCCATCTGCTGAAAAGCTTTATGGAGATGAATATTTCATTTTTCAGCACGACCTGGCACCTGCTCACAGTGCCAAAACCACTGGTAAATGGTTTACTGACCATGGCATTACTGTGCTCAATTGGCCTGCCAACTCTTCTGACCTGAACTCCATAGAGAATCTGTGGGATATTGTGAAGAGGAAGTTGAGAGACACCAGACCCAACACTGTGGATGAGCTTAAGGCCGCTATCGAAGCATCCTGGGCCTCCATAACACCTCAGCAGTGCCACAGGCTGATTGCGTCCATGCCACGCTGCATTGAAGCAGTCATTTCTGCAAAAGGATTCCCAACCAAGTATTGAATGCATAGCTGATATAATTAATTGAAGGTTGAATTTTTTTGTATTAAAAAACACTTTTTTGTATTGGTCAGATGCAATATGCTAATTTTTTTAGATAGGGACTTTTGTTTTTTCTTGACTTTTTTGCCAAAATCCTCAATATTAAAACAATAAAAGGCTTTAACTACTTCAGTTGCGCGTAATGAATCTAAAATATGTAACACCTATGACGTGATTACAGTCAATTAATTATGCAATGGCTAGTACTAGGTTCGACTACTGAAGCAGTATATGCACAAACCAAATAAATGACTCGGACAAATTATGTTGTTGAACTGCCGGCCTATTCTTTATAAACAAAAACACACAATAGACATACAATGACATACAGTTAACAAAGAATTGAAAAAAATATATATATAAATTTCACAAAAGGAAATTTGTTCCCTTATTGAATAAGTCAATTTTTCCTTTAAGTTCTCTTCCTATGTTATAATCAGTTATTTTTGATTATTTGTAGGATCTATTATCAATTATTTCTCCTATCTTATAATCAGTTATTTTTGATTATTTTTAGGATCTATCAACCCGGGTTGTTTTTGTTTTTCAGATTTCTAATTTTCCTTTTTAAATCAATTGATTTCTTCAATATTCAAAATTTCTCATCAAATGGTATAATTTTGTTGATCAACAAAACCTTAAGTCAATAACACTTAGAGCATTAAAGACAGATGCAGAAAAATAAACTTGACAAAAATGGTAAACTCAAAACAATTCAGCAAAAGGCTGAACGGCTCCGATAGATAGGAGTGTCCTTTTTCTGTATCAATGTCTTTTTTTTTTTTCCAGTCTTTCTGCTGTTCCTTGAGATCAGAGGGGGGAAAATCCTCCGCTGGGGCAACAAAAAAAAAATATAGTAGATCCTACCAGGTCGAAGGATGTTAAACGGGAATCTCGCGTGCTTCTCGCTCCTGCGTGCGGCACAGTTCGATGGATCTTCTCCGGATTAGCTCGCCATCTTGTTTCTTGGTTGGACTTTCTCTTTCCAACAATTTCTCAATTAGTTCTGGATCAAGCTTTAATAGCCTATCGAATTCACAAAAATACATAAATAAATAAACTAATTCGCACACTAAAGAGATCTAAGTATGTTTTAAAATAAAGTTATCGTCGAGTGAAGTCGACAAAAGTGCAGTGACGCACGTTATAAACCGACAGAGCAGGTGGCTAGGCTAGGCAAAAAGGAGACATTTTGCGACGTCATACGTTCAATTAACCACCATTTCTTGGTTTACAACAATCGTGTGACAAAAATATCATGAATTGACACTTTTAGCATACACTGGCTCAAATAATATGAACTAAAATATTAAACAAATATGATTAAGTAGGATTTCTAACTCACCAAGTCCCTTTCAGCAAGCAGTTTGTCATAGAGATGAACAGTGCTTGTGAGTAGTCCAAAAATACACCTTTCACAGTTAGAAGAAAAGTTTTAGTATTATAGTTTTTATCATATTTTAATCTTTTTAGCAGCAACTCTAAGGGGCTTACCGCTTTCCTTCTTCAATCACGAATGAGCAGTAGCGGTGCAAGTGCGCATTCTACAGGTTAGTGCCAATAGAGATTTTCAAAATAAAAGTGTAGCCGAATTATTTAACTTTTTATTTCTTTTAAATCAAGTAATTGTCAAATAACTTAGTTTGATGATTATATCAGGTTTTTAATATTTTTAAACACGGGTTTTTAAACATTTTTCCATTTTAATGTTTAATAATGTAGTCTTATTTGTCTTATTTGGTTGTCGTTATCAATGGCTCTTAATTTGGTGAGACTATGTTAACCTGGGTTACAAATATATGAAAGTCTAATGTTTATCAGTACATTATAGAAAATAATGAACTTTATCACAATATACTATTTTTTTTAGAATGACTAGTACATATATATTCATTCATTCATTTTCCATGCCGCTTATTCCTCACGAGGGTCGCGGAGGTGCTGGAGCCTATCCCAGCTAACTTCGGGCAGTAGGCAGGGGACACCCTGAATTGGTTGCCAGCCAATCGCAGGGCACAAGGAGACACACAACCATTCACGCACACACTCACACCTATGGACAATTTAGAGTGTTCAATCAGCCTACCATGCATGTTTTTGGGATGTGGGAGGAAACCCACGCAGGCACGGGGAGAACATGCAAACTCCACACAGGAAGGCCGAAGCCCGGGATTGAACCCTTGATCTCAGAACTGTGAGGCAGACGTGCTAACCACTCAGCCACCGTGCCGCCTATATATATATATATATATATATATATATATATATATATATATATATATATATATATATATATATATATACATATATATATATATATATATATATATATATATATATATATATATATATATATATATATATATATATATATATATATATATATATATTAGATGGTTTTTAGGCTCTTCAAATGTAATAAATTATGATAAGTGTTAAACATGTCACTGTCCCACCAGATTATTTTTAAACAAGAATAAAGTAGAACTATGCCTGTATTTATTAAATGCTTCGTTGAGTGAGTCCACTCAAATCCGTTGAAACTGCTCACTTTCACACAATGAGTTGCCACAGCAAATGTTTAACAAGCTAAACGATTATTGACGCATACGGTGCATTGAAGGTTCGGCTTCCAAGCATCTCTGTCAAGATCAAACCTCTCGTCTGTCAGTCATCGTTAACGTTAATAAGCAACTCCAGTGCACCGCCTGACCAGGAAAAGAAGCAGAAGAAGACGCATTTTAGCCAACTCCTTATGAGTAAAGTGCTACCGTTGTCTCGTGTTTGCAGGGTGATTTCTTCAGATGGCACATTTGAGGTCCATACATGGAAGTTCAATAGGATTTGGGTCAAAGTTTTTAGAGCTCCTTGTCAGAATAATCTAACGTTTTTCCTATGCTTTTCTTGGGTGTTTTTAGCTGTGTTTTGGGTCCTTATTCTGTTGGAAGACACATGACCTGTGACTGAGAGGTGGTTTTCTAACACTCTGATGCTTATTTCTGTCTAAGACCCCTTGATAGTCTTGTACCTTGTGCCACATGCATCAAAACAACCACATAACTTGACTAAGGCTAGGTTCATACCGCAGGTCTGAATGCACAATTTCGATTTTTTGTCATATCTGTTTGTTTTTTTTCTCTTTGGCGTGCCCGTTCAGACTGCCTTTGTACATTTAACCCGTTCAAGTACCACGCATGCGCACTAATTTGCCATCCAAGACGCGCTGAGCAACTGACCCGCATGCACAGGAGCATCAAAACAAATGATGACACATGACGTGCACACACACATACAGTATGGACAGTTTGCCCCGACTCCCGGCCGTGTAAGCAATCTTGAAATGTTGCTCTTTTGGAGCAAAGAGAAAAACTAGGAGCTAACGCTAATGCACATCTGCACCGCTACCATAGTGCCCTGTCTTACTCTCTCTTTTCTGATGTAATTGCTATATGATTTAAATTAAGATGGAAATGATAGAAAAATAGGAACGTGTTGTGCGCGTCAATGAACTGGCTCGACAATAGAGCTGGAACGTGTCTACGGTCTCGATGGTCTTCCTCCTACCTCCGTTTGCCAGTCTTCATAAGTTAAGGTGAAAATTAATATTATTATTGCCACATCGGCAAAGAAATCACCAGCTTTGTCAAGTTTTTAATTATTCATTTCAAAACTGGTGCAACACAACACGGCTACTGTCCACCGTGGTTGACTCTAACAACAACAGGAAAAGAGAAAGTAAAAACTCACTCTGTCGTCAGTCACACGTTGAGTTCAGGAACAGCATGCAAAACACAACTGCCATATTACAACCGGATTTGTTACATTATTATTATTTGTTATATTATTATTATTCTGTTTTGTATTATCTTTTATTTGTTTTGCTATGTGTAATTGCTATTCGTAATTATTACAGGAGTATTTATTAAGATTTGGCGTAGGTTTTTGGGCTGTGGAACGCATTAATCGAATTATAATGCATTCTTATGGAAAAATTCTGCCCGGCATATGATTATTTCAACCTAAAAACCAGGTCCTGGAACAAATTAAATTCATATGTAGAGGTACCGCTGTATAAGTCTTTCAACCAGCTAATGCCTAAACTTTGTAAAAGCCATATAAATTGATGACCACTCACATCAAATTGCTATGAGTCACATTGATATATCAGATTTAGGAGCGTGTCCAAAAATATGAAACACTTCCTCACGGACCCACTTCAAGTCTGAATTAAATGTAAGTGACAGAAATTTTAAACGGATGAAAGAAATAAAATGAGACGGATAGATGAGTCGGGGAAAAAGAAAAATAGTGCAGAGGGAAACGGAGAAAGACAGAGTAAAAATCTGAAAGAAAGACAGTGTTTATTTCCTGAAATGATGCCAACTGATAATTAATGCTCTGACATCATGGTGCTCTAATTAAGCCTGGCATTCATTAAGCCAGGAGAAGGGGAGGTGTTCGTTAGTGGGGATTTTTGGAAAGGGGATTTGTTAGCTCTTTAGTGATGCACTTTTTAGACAATAGAAACCAACAAAAAATGGTATCAGACGAAATGGACACGAGTACGGTGATGTATTTTCAGGCAATGTTAAACGAGCTTCATTTTAAAATCCACAGTCACTACCGCTTACGTTTTCCCAGCTAAACTACAAGTACATTTGTTCGACAGGATCATACTGCATAATCATCATTTTGTCAGACTGGCTTTACCTTCGGGAGCGTAAGAGGTCTTCAGCAAGACCAAATCCGTTAAATAAACAGCTGATCATCTTTATGCACAGCCACTGATTGAGAATCACGTAATTTTCGGAATACAAGCCGCTACTTTTTTCCTTCATTTTGAATCCTGCGGCTTATTTGTTGATTTATTTGGGTTAATAGGTAACACTTTACTTGACCGCAGCGTCGTAAGACTGTCGTACATCCATCATAATTATGACATTACACTGTCATAGGCATTACTGAATGCTTATGACAGATGTCATTAAGTATAATCTGGTAAATTATATCACTAACCCAATTTATGTCCAGTTTGGATCTTTTAATTCCTTGCAAAAGTGAGATAATTTGCCGGATAACACTTCGTGAGATCCGTTATAAGCATTCATTAATGCTCATGACAGTGTCATGTCATATTTATGACAGTCTTATGGTGCCACTGTCATATAAAGTGTTACTAAATACCATAACTAGCAATTAATGAAACAACTGGAACAGTAACTGAAGAAATAATTAGCACAGAACATGAATTTTGATTGTTATTTACACCTGCAGTGCTACAATGCATGCTAGAAGGCATGTTGGATGACAACAGTGGTGGCAGCAGAGGTTGACTGACTCCCCCAAGGGAGCAGTGATGGCCAAATGACGCTTCTTGAAGCAATGAAGCTTTGCAGCCAATTTGTTCAAAGCTTCATGGTGATTCATTTGGCCATGACAATCTTATGATGCCACAGTAAAAAAAGTGTTACCGGTTAATATCATTTGGTTTAAATATCCTATAATACAGTGAGGACAGCTGCGTCTTATAGTCCAGTGCGATTTATCTATGAACAAATGTCATTTTCGTTCCAAATTTGTTGGGTGGCGGCTTATAGTCAGGTGCGCCTTATCGTGCGAAAATTACGGTAGGGTTTTTTTGTTTTTTTTTTGGCATTTGTGTTGCTGTGTTGACTTTTATTCAGAATTTATGGAGCTAAATGAATTCAAGATGATAGAATTTGATAAAGCTCTGATTTGTTGATAATCAGAAAAAAAAAAAAATCATGCCTTTCTGACGTAGGATCAATTTGTGTAGGGAAATATTCATGTTGTGTTTGAATGTTGTGACAGTTTCCATGTGTATGAGTGACACACTGGCTCACAGTCTAGTGTTATGGCTTTGACTATCTTCATTTTATAAGGAGTTGTAGCATGCATGTAAAGTTCATTGAAGACTAATGTGTTGATATGCATGAATCTAAATGATTTTCTTTTAATTTATTTATTATGTGAACTGTATTTGATGGCGAATGGTCACGGATAAACACTTCACTTTGCCTGTGATCAACTAGGATGGATGCCAACTTTCGCATATACAGCTCTTAGCTGAGCTTCATCACATTAAACATTCAGTATTATGTTTGCAAAATTGGTGACAGAGTCAACAGTTAGTTGATAGCATCTGTATATATTATGTGGGGCTGTTACTAACTAATATTTTTAGAATTGATTTTCCTATTGTTTGTTGCATCAACGTATAAAACAATGGCCCCAAACAAATCTGAATTGGCCTAATGTATAATTGTAAAAGTTTGAAAAGGCCAAGTGGACAACTAGTAAATAAAGTAAGTCCCTGAATGTTGCAGGCAGTGTATGTACAAAACAAAAGCATCAGCCACAGGTTAAAAAGCTCAACAATAAGTTTATTAGACAGGTGATAAAAAGGTATACATTAAAGTAGTCAAGGCTGCCTATCCATTTTTTTAATTTATTTTGATCAGAGGATTTTCTGATAGCTAATTAGCTATGGAGGGCTAGCCATCGACAGCTGCATTCATCATCATAAAACGTAATAATTAATGACATTCCAACAAAGAAAAATATGCAAATGAGCACCACTCATTAGCATTTTCATATTCAGATCCCATAATGCTTTTGCTGACAAGGTTGTAATTAATGAAAATTCATGTCTCTTAGCTGAGGCCTAGATTGGATCGCATTCATTCGCAATCCCCCAAACGAGGAGTGGAGAAAAACACGACGGGGATCACTGCCAAGTTTTTAGGGAGATAAGAGGGAGGGGGCAGGGGAGTCATATTGAGAGTGAGACAAGTCGAGAGTTAGACAGTCAGACAGACAGAGAGGAGAAGAAGAGAATGAAATGGAAAAAGAGGAAGGCAGATGGCGTGAGATGAAAGGACGACAGGCAGTGAGAATATGACGGATAAACAGAGTAACAATTAGAAAGGGAAAAAGCCAAAGAGAGATATGTATGGACAAAAAAAAAAAAAAAGAAAACATAAAAATAACATAGAAAATGAATAAAAGCTCCAAAGTTGGACATGTTATAATTAACGGACAGACTATAAGATAAGACATACTAGTATATATTCAAACCAAGTTCTGAAAGTATAATTGTAAACTATGTAAAACTATGAAACACTAAGTTTGTTATTGTAATTGCAATTTTCTGTGCACTCAATTTGGACATTTAGGGGATGTACGTAGTTCCCATGCGGTGTACTCACTTTTGTTGCCAGGGGTTTAGATATTAATGGCTATATTTTGAGTTATTTTGAGGGGAAAATAAATTAACTCTATTATTTAAGCTGCACACAGACTACTTCTCATTGTGTCAACGTGTCATTTTGTCAGTGTTGTCCCATGAAAAGATATACTTAAATATCTGCAGAAATTCGAGGGGTGCACTCAATTTTGTGATACACTGTATCACCTGAACCAATACATATGCAGTCTTGTTAATCTTACTTTAATAAAATAATTACAATTACAAATTACTTCTTCCAAAAAGTAATTGAGTTAGTAACTTCGTTACCTCAATGAAAGAGTAATTAGTTACTCGGGAAAGTAACTGATATTACTTTTCATGTTCTACATGTCATTACATGATCCATTCTATAACATCTTTCACATCAAATATGTTTATATTAACTGATTGAATTTAACTTTCTTTTTCATTCATTCAAAAAAAAAAAACAACATAAGTCACAATTTTTAATTTTTTAAAAAATTCATATACTATATTTACAGTAAGAGTGTAATGGTATACAAACTTTAAAAAGGCTTTTTGTTTTTCCTGTTGTACTGAACCCGCACCAAACCGTGACCCCCGTTCCGAGGTACGTACTGAATCAACATTTGTGTGTACCGTCATACCCCTAATATTTACAGTATAGATAATATTTTTCAATATGCAGGTGAGGCTTTGAATGTCTTACCTCTCCTATCTTTTCTCTAGCTGTTTTGATTTTTAAAAAATCACACTAAGTTTATGGATACTCCATTCAAGAAATGTTTTGGGCAAGTGACTATTTCTGGTAATAAAAAACAAAAACATATTACGGTATTATTATATTTTAGCATCTACAAGTACAACACCCACTTGGTGATAATTAAGCATACTCAACAGATAAACTGTCCATTATTTTTAATCAATTGTACCCACCTGAACGCCACGAACTGTATGTAAAAAAATAAATAAATTAAAAGTTGCCCGAGAGTTTAAGATGACATTTGCCACGCTAAATGCTAATGCTAGCGAGTGCTATACTATAGCTCCGAGTCACCTACAATCGCGTTTGAAATGGTTTCACAACCCCCTTCCTTCCTCCCCTCTCCCATCCAACCAAATTGTAGTAACGGGCGCCTTCATATCCTCACTAACGGCAACAGCGTTGCAAAGATGGGAAAAGTAATTAATTACATTACTCACTACTGACAAAAATACCGCAGTTAGTGACGCCGTTAGTAACAACACTTTACAAATGAAACTTAGTATAGGTCAATACAGATTTATTTTTCATTGATCATTTAGCCCTCCACATTTGGTCCGGCCCCCTGAACTTTTTTATTTATTTTTTTATTTTTATTTTTTTACTTGTGTTATTTATTTCCTGGCTTTTTCTGTGAAGAACCCAGAGAGGGTTATTTGGTTATTATCTATTTAATTAATAGTGTTATTATATTATATTATATTATATTATATTATATTATATTATATTATATTATATTATATTATATTATATTATATTATTTTTATTTTATTTACTTTTGTTCCGTGAAGAATCCAGAAAGTTTTATTTGATTGTGGCTTTCTGAAAAACAATACATTTTTACATTTAGGTACTCCTGCAATCGTCACACTTTTTCTGTTACAAACTGACCCCGGCCCCTCATCAGAGAAGGGAAAAGTTATGTGGCCCTCACAGGAAAAAGTTTGGGGACCCCTGATTAAGCCTATCAATTAATGAGGTTCATATTCATGAAAAATGTAGCCCTGACCCCCGTTCACCCAATCTGTTTGGTTTTAAGTCTACATGCAGGTTATGCTGTTATATCGTCCCTACCAATGTTGAGACCAAACATACGCAATTGCCTACAGTGACAAGCTCATTAATAATAATATCCATAAGATAGTGTAAATTTGAAATAGATTTTTATGATCTTTGAAAACGTATTTTTGACTTTTTTGGGACAGTGGGCCCCATGGTTCATATACCACACAGGTTGGCAGGTGAGTAAAACCTAGTGTAAGTGGATTTGTGTGTCATTTTATAGCTTGCTGCATGTGTTTTAGGATTTGGCAGGTTGCTCCATGCCATAGTGAAAAATGTCCTGTGCAAGTAACAATTTAGTGGATGAAATGGGCTCTTTTAGTGCGTTGTTGAACAGGTTGTCTAAATTCAAACGGAGTAGGGACTGTTGTTCATAGGTGATTATGGTGACCCTGACATTTGGTGGCAGGCTGGGAGATATGCAATACTGCAGACATTTTCATACGTACAGTGGTACCTCGACATACGATGGTTTCGACACACGATCTTTTCGACATCTGACGTAAAATTTGACTCGCCATTTGTTTCTGTATCCCACGACATGCTCGAAATACGACGATTTTTGACAGCGCCACCGTTTCTTTGTTTTGCCGGAAGACAGACGCACGGCTGATTTTCTTGTGAGAGAAATCAATACTGAATCCAAAAAGGTTAGGGCAGGTGGAGAAAAAAAAAGAAAAGGTGACACTTACTATTGAAATGAAGACTTGAATGATAGCAAATTATAAGCATGGTATGTGCATCCATGAACTGGGTCGACAATAGGGCTGTAGAATGTTGATCTCGGCCGTTCGCCAGTCTTTACAAGTTAAGGTGACAATTCTTATTGTGGTAACATCGCCAAAGAAATCGCCAGCTTCGTCAGGTTTTTAATCATTTATTCCATCAACATGCCTAGTGTCCGCTGCTGTTGATGCCAGGATCAAAAGAGAAAGTAAAATAGAACCGTGCTCTCTTGCTCACTGTGACGTTAGCCCCGCGGTGCGTTCAGGTACAGGAAAAAAAGTCTGCAACATTAGAACCCGATTCGTTACAGTATTACAGGTATTATTATTATTATTATGACAATCATTATATTATTGTTATTCAGATTTTTTCAGATTTTTATCAATGCTTTATTTGTTTTGCTCTTTGTAATTGTTCTTTGCAATGGTAACATCAGTACTTACTAAGGATTCAGTGTCGGTTTTTTTGGCTGTGGAACGAATTAATGGAATTATAATTAGAGCTATCCTGACTAGTCGACGTTGTCGACATTATCGATGACATAAATGTGTCGACGGGCACAACATACCGTCGACGGGTAATGACAGGTTACAAAAAAAATAATAATAAATTGCATGCGGATAAAGTTTAGAATAGCGGACGCTCGCGATGCAAGCGGTGAAAGCGGCATAAAGCATAAAAAAGCGGACCAGAATAGCCAGACCCTGGAATTATTCAAGGAAAATATGGAGGGTGCCACTGTGTGTACTCTTTGCCAAGCTGAACTCGCATACTACGGTAGCACGTCAACTATGAACGAACACTTGAAGCGCCGTCACCCAGGTGCAATTTTGGAAGATGACGAAACAACAAGCTAGCCGATCGTAAGTCCAAACAACTTTCTAACGATTTTTTTAATTGAAGTTGCCTTTATGTGTGTCGTATCAACATGCATCATTAAGTTTTTTTTCCCCACGTACTTCACGTTTTTAATCTACTCTGCTGCTGCTCCCGAAAGCTGTACATCTCGACATCTCTGTGCACGGCATGCAGATTGTTTTTATTAGGATCATGGAACCTCCCACTTGGGGGAAAAAAAAAAAATTATATATATATATATCAACATAATATAATAAAAATATATATGGAAACGCAGCACTGGCCTGCTTACTATAATCCATGGCTATCCATGACTCCACTCATGTTAGTTACTTTATATTATAAAGTATTATTGTGTGTATACATATAGTAGTATACTATAAAATTAAATACTATCTATTAAGTTTTTGATGACTATGTGTGCCTTTCATTCAAAATAATGTTTTAATATTTCAGTATGCACTCTGCTTTATCTATTTTCAGGTTAAAACAAACAAAAGTTGAACAGTTTTTCCCCTCCCCAAAAAATGCGGAATGGACACCAGAAAGAGCATCTTAACTCACACAAAGCATTCCGAAAATGATTGTCCGGGACATGAGGCCCATTGCAATTCATTTTAACATTTCGAACAATATAGACATACCACAAAAAGAGTAAGAATTGTTCCGACTCCTGTTAAAAAGGCAAAGTCACAGTGTTTCCGTTTATTAGTCGTTTGGGACATCCCTAATTATGATGTACTCTTATGGGAAAATCCTGCTCGACATACAAGCATTTCGATTTACAAACAAGGTCCTGGCACAAATTAACTTTGTATGTAGAGGTACCACTGTATTATGTTCAAAACTTTGCCAACAGAAGGAATGGGCAGTTTTCAGGGGTGCACTGAAAAAATTTGATTTTATGTTCGGTATTTATGGTCTCAAAAATCGATCTAATGTAAACATTATGAAATTTGTTTTGTGTGTAAAACACGTAGACAGATATGGCAGCTCATTGAGAGCTTATGCATGCTAGTGTGTGTTTGTGTGTACATTTGCATCAGTGCTTTACCCTGTCTGGTCCTCATATATGATCGTGACAGATAACAGTGTGGTATCTGTGGTCCGTCACCTGAATGCTGCTAATGGTGACATCGCGCACTGAAGCAGCTTGCTATCATCTTGAGCATTTCTCCTTTGTCAAACAATCATTAAGAGACTCTGAGGGATGTGATCATGTCATGTCTAATCATTAGCAGTCATCTTATAGAAACCAAATATGACATTTATTTAACTCATAATAATATGTCCTCATAATAATAGTTTTAAATTTTACATATTTGTTTATGTGTGTAAGTTTGTGTATGTTTTTGTAAAAATAATTTAAACTGTGTTCCTTGCAAGGGAATTAATAAGACTTACATAAATATACAGTAAATTGCTTTTAAAGAAACAGCAGCATAGTCTAGTCATTTAAGTAGATAAAACAAAGGGGTGGTGGTGCTCGAGTCCTCATATTAATCCATAGGCAGAATAAAACTGTACAGATTACACGGTTTTGGGTTTGTTCAGGATAAAGCCGGATAATCTCAGTAAAGTGCCGTTTTATCGTGGCCTTCAACCTCCTTGTAATGTCTGCTTAGTGAAGGAACGGTCAAAAGAATGAATGCGGTACACAGACAACCCTAATGATGTGCACAGTAATGATTGTAACAATAATTATTGTCATTTAGTGACATTTAGTGAAAGTTGATAGAGCGCCATGTTTCATGGTGCTTTATTCCGAAGCGCATTCTTAAAGTCAACACAAAGATTAGAGGTTCATCTGTCGCCATCCCATATTTTACACTTTGGTAAAATAGTTGAATATAATTTCCTAATTTTTAAAGCTGAAATCTAGTGTGAACTATAAACATTCTAACAGAGGTTTTTGAAATTACAATGCGCCTCGTTTAACATAAAGTCACACTAAGCCGGCGGAGGAGTCGCCTCTGCAACGGTGTTGGAATACTGATGTGCTGTGTTGTGTTATGGGTGTGTGTGTGTGTGTGAAGTGTTGGCACGAGATAGCAGTTGCCCCCTGGGCCTTGCCAATGTGGCATTGCCTCCTTTGCAGCAGTATGGTATGGTTTCAGTCTTTGTAATGAAACTAACTGTGCTATGCGCGAATATGAGTGTTTTGGTGGTTGTGCGTGCTGTTTTATCCAAAATGTTCTCATCATTTGATCTGGTGAACAAACTTACTGTGCTCGGAAATGAAAATTCACCCTGTGTGTACTGTATACAGTGATCCCTCGTTTTTCGCGGTTAATGGGGAACCCCCCTCACCCTAAAAATCGAAAATCCGCGAAGTTGAGGCGAAGCTTACTCACAGTATTTTCCACACTATAAGATGGACCCTATTTTAAAACTTTTCATATGAACACATTATTAATGGGGCAGAAGAAGAAAGAAGAAGTAGATGTGGTTGGGTTTGCGTTATGCATCCGTTAGATGAAGGTGCGCTAAAGCCAATGTCATGCCATGATTAGCCAATATTGATCTGTATAAGGTGCGCCTTTTATTGCGGAAAATACGGTACATATTTTTTCATTTATTTATTTATTTATTTATTTATTTATTTTTTGTGTGTGGTGTGTATTTATTCAGGTTTTACATCATTAGAAAGAGATACATAAAAGATGTTTTTTTCTGTTTTTTTCCCCAATGTATAATAAAAAAAATCCTCTTATATGTAAATGTATACTTTAATAATATAATCATAAAAAATATTATTTAGTTTAGTTTTTTTAATTGAAAAAAATCCATGATGGATTGAGGGCGCGAAGTTTGAAGCATGATATAGGAAGAGATCATTGTATTACCCTTCTGCTAGCCAAAAGATTACAATTGTACTCTTATGTCTCTATCAAAACCATATACATTATCTCTGTTTAATTAAAAAAAAATAAAAATAAAAATATGAGTATATGTATATTTTAATAAATGGTTTTTAAGCACTGCAAATGTAATAATTATGATATAAATTAGATATATAATGTATAAAAGAAAACAATGATTTTTACATTTATACAGTACATGCATTTACTAGTATACAGTACAGGCCAAAAGTTTGGACACACCTTCTCATTCGTGCGTTTTCTTTATTTTCATGACTATTTACATTGTAAATTGTCACGGAAGGTAATAAAACTATTCATGAATACGTGTGGAATTATGTACTTGGCAAAAAAAAAAGGTAAAATAACTAAAATCATGTATAATATTCTAGTATCTTCAAAGTAGCCATCCTTTACACTGATTACTTTTTTGCACACTCTTGTCATTCTCTTGATGAACTTCAAGAGGGAGAAACCTAAAATGGTTTTTGACTTCACAGGTATGCCTTTTCAGGGCTGATTAGTAGAATTTATTGTTTTGTCTATGGGGTTGGGACTTTCATTATTGTTGCATTGAATAAGGTGTGTCCATAGGCGGAGTTTGACTTTTGGGGCAGTGGGGGCACAACATGTTGATGACCCCGCAACACAATGTCAGCATTATGAAATTAACTTAATAATATTTATGATAATAAGTTGAAAATGACCGTTTTTTTTTTTTTTTTTTGTTTCCCGTCATTTTTTAGGGGGAGTCTAAATCAGTATGCTGAGGACAGCTATAATTTTCATAATCCATTGAATACTGTATGGTACGCCCGCCGTCGGTGGCTCTGTTGTACAATTAGTGTCTTTAGTGGGGCAAATTGAAACTCAGCTCACCATTTTGGCTGTGCTCTCTGGTGTTTAATGGTCAACATTTTCAATCCATGGTTTTTGCTTAGTAGTTGTTGTCGCTTTTGAAAGCTTAAGTTTAAAGTATAAAAATATCTATTTGTTGTTTATTTATTTCATAAACAATATGTTACCTAAAAACTCTTGATTTTAAAATAATTTACATGCAATTAAACTTTTTCGCCACGGGGGTGGTGGGGGGCATGCTCCCTGCCCCCCCCTATATATATATATATATATATATATATATATATATATATATATATATATATATATATATATATATATATATATACTGTATACTGTATTTTTTTTAAAATTGAGATTAATCTGCAATGGACTAAGCACATGAAATTTGATGCGTGAAGTAGCGAGGGATCACTGCATGTGTATGTTGCCACAAATTGATGTGTTGGTTTGATCTTGACTGGTCTTTTTTTTTTCATTCAGTTTTAGAAACTGTTCTTCCTGCCCTTTGTTTGGGTTTTTCCTATACTTGTGCTCATTCATTTCCTCCAGTTGCCTTTCTTCTCTTGTATTGAACAATTTATCTTCCCTCCTTTGTCACCCACACTTTCCTTCTCCCCGTTACTGTATCTATCACCATATTCTCCTCAAGCCATTTTTTTTTTTAATCAATATCATATCCAAAACTATTTTGCGATTCAGTTTACCACAGTTACGTTCAGTCGTGAATACTGTACTTCATATGAAATTACTATTGTATCAACAAATGCAAGTTGAATTCAATTCAAATTTTTGGGAATGTAAATGTGCTTGATTCAAACTGTTAGTGATCATTTTTCGAGCATTAAATCCACAACTCCAGTGTGCGTGTGTGTGTTTGTATTTAAAGCTGTCCTGTTTGTGGTTTTGTCTAAACTGAATGTGTCTGTTTTGTCTGCACAGATGTTTCCTGCTGGAGGCTTTTAGGTAACAGCCTTAACAACCGTGTGTGTGTTCGTACGTGTGCATGTGTGTGTTTCCCAAAAAAAAAAAAAAAAAAAATTGAAAACAAATCCCCAAAACACTGCACGGTTTTGCTGTGTATTTCAACATTGCTTATTCTGTCGACGCGGGGTTCAATTTAGTGACAGGTACTGACTGGTCTGTCTACCTGAATAGGCTTGCATGGTGGTAGCCTGACTTACCTTCAAATCTAATGGAGATACTCTTTTTGGAAAAATGAAAGCTAGCAGCACCTGATTAACACTTTATATACGGAAAACTAATTATGTATTATGAATTTTCTCTGAGTGTTCAGAAATGTCAAGATGTTTTCTTTTTTTGGATGAAAATGTCTCAGGTTTATGTCACCTTACTAACCTGTATAAGCTTAATTGGAATAGTAGGGTAAGCAGTCAAAACTAATATTTATTATACATAGCACCAAGTTGTAATTAAATTGAGACGTGATCCTGTCTTTTCATTTTATTCTGTTTTTTTTTTCACTTATTTTGTTCTTGACTTTAAATCTCTCTCTCTCTCTCTCTCTCTCTCTCTCTCTCTCTCTCTCTCTCTCTCTCTCTCTCTCTCTCTCTCTCTCTCTGTAACATATGGTGTACCATGGTACATTTAGCTTGTCACTGATAATGGATGGCTATGGAAGCCCAGTTTTGCTTTAAGCGCTAGCTTGCAGCTCCTTGTCTCAGTGTACATACGTGTGTGTGTGTGTGTGTTTTATATGATGCCCGCTGATGCTCTCGATGAGGAATTATGATGCAAAATCAAGCCGAAAATTCCCCCACACACACCGTGTGTCACGCATGTGTCGTCATGTGTTGCTCACTTCTGCGTGGTCACTTCATTTACCTATTTAATGGAAGCATGGAGAGATGTTTGGTGGCCTTTATTGCCACTTTTTAAATATCAGTAAATATGTAAGCCTCCATTGTGATACGTGCACTATGTACAGTACAGTATACTTTAGCATAGATAAGAAACGATGGATTTAATATATAATCTTTGTTATTGTCCATTTTCTCTAAAATCAAAAACAAAAATCACATTTGTAATAAAATAAAAATGAAATATGATGTAATATGTTGCTCTGAATCAAGCAAAACTGTGCTCTATACTAGAGGTTTTCCTGCTTTTTTCCGTGATGTACATTTGGAAGAAAAAATAAGCGTGTTTTTTTGGGGATTTTTTTTTTCCTTGTCTGATTTATCTGTACTTAGAAAAAGACAAGATTTTTTGTCATTTGTCAAGATTTTTCTTTTTTGACAAGATTAGTTTTAGGGCTGCAGCTATCGATTATTTTAGTAGGCGATTAATCAATGAACTCGTTAGTTCGAATAATCGAGTAATCGGATGAGAAACAGAGAAAATTAAAATACCTGAGCTGATCCTCAAACGGTATAGAAAATAAATAAATGAGACTCAAAGTACAACAAAATAACAATTGGCTAACTTACATAGCAAAAGTCCTCTAGCTTAAATGCTATAGAATGCAAATGTTTTTTTTATAATGCTCTGAACAAATCATTCAAACACATATTCCAAAAAAAAAAAAAAAAACGCCAAAATTTATGTTGGTCTTAACAGGGAGCAGCTGGATTCAGCCATGTGAAATGAGTTATGTCATATTCACTGTCACCACTAGAAGGCAGCGTATCCACCTAAATCAATAAAACTAAATGCAAACACTTTAAAAACAAACCATTACAACGCCACTTTAATTAAACGAATCCTCGAAGCAGCAAAATTTGATTCGGAGCTTTCTAATCGAATTACTCAAGTTAATCCATTTGATCGTTGAAGCACGAATTAGTTTTATTATTTCTTTTGTATTTTTGTTTAATTGAACACTCTTAAAATACCCATTGATGTGAACGTGAGTATGAGTGAGTTCCCACTTCGTATTGATGTCACATTTTGCGTGTTGTTGGTCTGTATTCACACAATGATTGGCTGGCAGAGTCTAGTTGCTCATTTTGGCTTAAGTTGATATGGAATAGAATAGAATAGAATAGAATAGAATAGAATAGAATAGAATAGAATAGAATAGAATAGAATAGAATAGAATAGAATAGAATAGAATAGAATAGCCCTTCATTGTCATTATACAGTTGTACAATGAAATTGTGGAGCATCTCCCTTTACAGTGCAGGACAGGTAAAAATCTCAAAGTGGCTTGCAAGAATAAAAGTATAAAATCAAAATAAATATAAAATATGTATGAGGTAGTCCTATGTTCAGGCAATGCAAATAATTGAAGTGAAGTAGCAGCAGTTGATAGTGAAGGCATTGAATATTGCACATTAATATTGCACGTAAATAAGTATTGCACATAGAATATGTATGAATAGAAGTTAAGTAGCAAAAGTCGACAGTGAGGCATTGAATACTGTATTGCACATTACTATTGCACGTAAATAAGTAGTGCACATAGAATATGTGTGAATAGAATTTAAGTAGCAGAAGATGACAGTGAGGCATTGAATATTGCACTTATTAAGTATTGCACATAGCATATTGCATGTAAACGAATATTGGATATTGGGTGATGTGGCGGTACATATGGCTGTTCAGTGTGGAGATGGATTTAGCAAAGAAACTGTTCCTCCGTCTGTTTGTTCTTCCTTTTAAACACTTATAGCGTATCCAGCAGAAAATGGATGGATATTGTTTGCTCATAGTTTTAAAGTACAATAAGTGTCAACAAGTTGTTGTTTTTGCTTCTTTCTAGCATTCACTCTGAGGCATACCACTGAATTTAAGTAGACAATGTCTAAGCTATGAAAAAACAAAAACTAAACAGAGTAATCAGGCTGACTTAGACGCATACAATGTTTTACTCCGAATCACTGCCTTTATTTCCTGGCCGTTAGTTTCCATGGTAGCAGACGGGAGTGAAATGGTTCCCATGCATCCAGGGCAGTGCCATGGCAGTTGTTGGCACAGTCTGAATAGGACTGTGGGTGACTGGTTTAATTCCCGATTTATGTCTGTATAGGTTGAGAAAGCAGTTGAAACGATCAGGGAGGTCAGCCATTGCTAAACAAATACCATTTTGCCCTATGTGAGAAAGTAAAATGGAAAATTTCACACTTTGGTTTGATTTGTATCAGTTGACTTCTTCAACAATTAGTAAAGAGCCTCGTGTTTTGCAGTTAATGGGGACCGCTTCCCCCTCCTAGTTTTTTGTTTTTATTCAGATTTAACAGCATTGGAAAGAGATCCATAGGCTATATGACGTTTTCCCCTTTTTTTCCCTCAAAGTATAATTTTAAAAAAAGCAAAAAAAAACCTTATATGGTTATGTATACTTTAATAAACTGTTTTTTAGCACTGCAAATGCAATAATTATGATATGAGAGATATATAAAAGAAAACATGATTTGTGCATGTATACTCGCATATATGTTAACATTTTTAAATAAAATACGGTATTTATTAATTTTTTTCAATTGAAAAAAAATCCATGATGAACTGAGGGCTTGAAGTTTGAAGCGTGATATAGCGAGGGATCACTGTATTACCCTTCTGCTAGCTAAAAGTTACAATTGTACATTTATTTTATGTCTCAGTCAAAACCATATACAATATGTCTGTTTAACTTACATTTGGGTATAGGCAAGTTAGTGTAATAATGCAGGTCACAAAAAAATTATGCTTTCCTGATGAAGCTTTATCAAGCCCAACATGACAAGACCTGTGTCCTGCCATTGTTGTTCTGGATGTGACATACTCACAATTGTGCACATCCTCTGTTTTTGCAGACAAGCATTTTTCCATGTTTAGTTTGAAACAATAAAACAATGAATTAATGGTGGGAAAAAAATCATCTTTCGTGGCTCTATTTTTGTTGGCAGCACCGATCTATTATAAGTTGTGCCCGTCAAAGAGGTTTATATGACCGTTTTTGGTGGTTGTGTGTCGGCAGGCTTTTGAAAAGGGGCATTTTATGAGGCTGTAGACAGGGGTGAAAGTGGCTAGAATGTCTTGTCGGAACTCCTTGGCATAAAGGTCGCCACGGAGCCACACGACAGATTTTACACATCCATTAGGCTACTACATTACACTGACTGTAACAAGGCAGACATGAGAAACTGATTTTCATTCAAAATTGTATTATTTTAATGATGTGCAAAATAACAGTTAACAAAAACACCACAGTCACCCCAACCTCCATCTCCTATTTTTTTCCCCCTCATTTCCTCACATGCTTGAGAACATAGGATGTACAGTACATTAAAATTGAAGATAATGTAAACATTGACTTAAATATTATTAAAATGACAAAAAAGTAAAACACATTAACAAAATAAGTACAAATGACATTAATGCTAAGTGAAATGGAATATATTTTGAAGATAACGCAAACATTGAGATTGTTTTTTTTTTTTATTTTATTTTGCAAGGAAATAGATAAGTAGCCTAACACAGGTAAATGAACAAAAATAAGTCCAAAGTGCACAATAACTATAATGACAGATCACTTTTCAACAAGCATTTCTGGACGTCATTGCAGTTAAAAAAAAAAAAAATAAAAAATTAAAACCTCTTTTTGTTCAATCTCACTTAAGTTACAGTGGTGTGAAAAAGTATCTGAACCTTTTGGAATTTCTCACATTTCTGCATAAATCATATTTTAATGAGGATAGCATGCAATCAATGACAGAATGGGGAAAAATAAGTAAGTGAACCCTTTGCCTAAAGGGACTTAAAGAGCAATTGACACCATTTTTTACCAAACAATTTAAAGTTAGGTGTGTGCCCAATCACTGATGAGTGGTTTATAGCTGCCCTGCCCACTATAAAGCGCACACCTGGTAAGAATGTCTTGATGAGAAGCATTATCTGATGTGCATCATGGTTCAGTCAAAAGAATTGTCTGAAGACCTGCGATCAAGGATTGATGATTTGTATAAAGCTGGGAAAGGATACAAAAATCCTCTCTAAAAGTCTGGATTGTCATTAATCGAGAGTCAGAGAAGTTGTCTACAAATGGAGAGAGTCATTGTTTGCATAATAACCTCTTTAAAATATGAATACCTATAAATGTTTGGGTGGTTTTGGTTAAAGCAGACACTGTTTTTTTTCATCTGTGTGGTTTTGACAAAGATCAGATCACATTTGATGGTGATTTTATGCAGAAATGCGAGAAATTCCATAAGTTTCAGATACTTTTTCATACCACTGTATATTTGTTTACCGCGAGAACTGCATGTAATGCTTAAATGTATCGTTTATGAACAAATTAGAGAACATATATACAAATTGATTAAAAAAAAAATGTTTAAAAAAGTATTATATTTAAGTACTACTTAAAGCTTTAAAAAAAAAAAAATCTGTTAGTTATTTCTGGGGTCAGGCATTACAGGGTTACATGGAAGATGCTCTGAAACTCCCTATCAGAGCAAATTAAATAAAATAAAATTAGCCTCTTTAACTCTTTCCTTTCTCTTAACGATCTAATCAATTTTCTGTTGCATTGCCATTTTTATTGCATTAACTCAACAAGCTTGTTATTTTTTTGTTGTCCCAGAATCGTGCATTTGAACCAGTCATAGCTAACTATCCATGCTGATTACATGTCAGTATGTCTGCTAATAGAACGGACAATTGGAGTCCAGGCAGAGTGGTTTGCATCGACACAGCACTTTCAGATACACATGCTGGGAGAACTCCGTGGACCTCTGTGGAATAAATAAAAAGTAAATATCGGTGGAAACGGATGACGCTACACAAACACTTTATTACGCTTGTTGTTAGCACTTGTGTGTGTAAATCTGACAATAGTAGATTGTTTTCGTCTTTGAGATCCGTGTGTGGCAGCCTGGCAGTTTTTTTTTTAATATGGAGGTTTGAGAGTTGCCGCTATATTTTCTGGATCAAACCGCGGTTCCGGTCTACTTTCACTCCCTGGCTGTAGACCTGATCACTGCTGACTCCTTTCACAGCCAATTCATTGTCACATTCCCTTTGAGTGAATTGACAACTAAGCACATGCAACTGTCGGCCTTATTGCAAGATTTCAAAGCACAAAAAAATAGTCGACAGATGGAAAAGCATTAATGAGCCACAAACCTTGTTTACTTTACACTTCTCCACGTGTGCACCTTGTTGAAAGCGAGATCCTACCTACTATCTTTTTTTTTTTTTTTAATCTTCAAAATGCGTTAAGATGACTTCTGTCCTCCCCCTTTCTTTCCTGATCATTCTTATGCTGACTATGTATTTCCACCCTGCTTATTTCCCTTGTCGAACAACGTCAGGCAGAGTCTGTCCTGCTGGGATGCGGCAGCTCTGATCACCATCTCCTGAGCAATGAGTGGGAGCAGATATGTCATTATCTGCAGCCAGGTGGTCACACTGAAAATCACACAAAGCATATCACTGATGCATTGGTCAGAGGCTCTGCAATTCGAGTGACAACCATGCAGGTGTTCATATGTTGTTACATTAGTCTAAATACAAGGATTAAATTGAGAGTCAGGCTAACATAACAGGGGGCGTACTAGAGAGAATTTGGGATGACACTGGAGGAGAGTCCTGCTGTCAAGTGAACCACCTGAAGTTTAAATAAGTCTATTGCAGGAGGCTGTTAAAAATTAGGTTTAAATAAATCCTCAACAAATTATTGTGTAACACTTTACAAAAAGGGTCCCTTAATTAACATTAGTTAATACATTTTTAGACAATACACTAATGTTTAAGTAACATTACAATAATTAACACAATTGCTTATCTAACATTTATTAATATATTAATCAAGATGAGTTAAATCATTAGTTAATGCATAACCAGACAGTAACTAATGGTTTGGTAAAATTAAAAATACATATAGGCCTATATAGGGTTAGGGTTTGTTAACTTAAGCATTTATAATGTCTTAGTTAAGGGACACATGTGCTACACTTTACAATAAGGGTCCAAAAAGCATTCAGTAATGGTTAATTAAGGTTAAGTAATAATTATGAGGTACGTTCACGTGAAATAACCCTAAGCCTAAACCCTAATCCTATATAGGCCTATATATATTTTTAATTTGACCAAACTATTAGTTATTGTCTGGTTGTACATTAACTAATGCATTATGGCATGGTTCAGTGGTACAGTTGTTGTCCCCCAACCCATAGGCTGTGTGTTCAATTCTCTCCCCTGAAGAACTCACCTTAGTATCCTTGGGCAAGATACTGAACCCCACATTGCTCCTGGTGCTGCGTCACCAGTAGGTGGATGGCAGTGTAGTGTAAAGCGCTTTGAGTGCCTTGAAAGGTGGAAAAGCGCTATACAAGAACAGCACCATTAACTAATGTTAATTAATATATTACTAAATGTTAAATAAGGGATATGAATTATTGTAATGTTACTTAAACATTATCATAATTTCCCGAATATAAGGCGCACCCGTGTATAATTCACACCCCAAATTTACTTGTAAAATCTAGGGGAAATTATTGTACCCGTTTATAACGCGCACCCTAATTTTAGCACCAATAAATAGAAGAATACAAGAAAACAGAGCTCGTGTACAGATACAGAAATGTCATTTTACTGACTGGTGAAACACAGCACAAGCATAGCACATTTGTAGTTCAAAACATTACCATAAACTGACAATATTTATGGTAATAATATGATTTGACAACTTCTCCAACTTACCAGAATCTAGGAGAAAACAAAACAGATGTGACTTTTCTTTTAAAGGCTGCTGTATAACTTGCTTGTTTCATCATGATGAATAAATATTTCTTCCATGGATTGATACGGTAAAATGAAAGTGAGAACGTAAGTCGGAAATCCAAGAGAGCTCATCGCTGTCGACATGACAGTAACAATAAGAACTATTGTTATTTGGGTTTGAGTTTCCCAAGGGACAGATATAGTTGACTGACACAGAAAGTCTGTATTGTTACGTTTGTTATGGTCCGAGTTGCGGAGCTGCAATGAACGTTGACTTAAATGAGTTCAAGAAACTAAATTCTGTTCTTTATGAAGAGTGAAAAAAGCAGAATTTAACACAGACGAAATCATTGGTCCGTCAGAGTGAAGTATTACCGAAACAAAATGGTGACGTCACGTACCATAATGGTTGGCAACGGATCGCCGCATACATTTCTTCAACACAACGTGGCCGTGTTAATAAAAAAAAAAAAAAAAATTGGTGTATGTATATATATTTCTGTCTCCATCCACGTACCTGTCGTTTATAATGCGCACCATATATTCGGGAAATTACAGTAGTTATTGTCTTGAAATGCATTCACTAATGCATTAACTTATGTTAATTAATATATTAATAAATGTTACATAAGGGATTAAATGAATTATTGCCATGTTACTTAAACATGAGTTATTGTCTAAAAATGCATTAACTAATGTTAATTAAGGGACCCTTATTGTAAAGTGTTACCACTTATTGTCATGAAGTCAGGGTTTACGATGTTATTTTTTTTTAAACGGAAGATGTAGTCTTAGAATAATCAGAAAATGATTGTTTTAATAACTGACAAATATCTTTCTATAAAAAGTATTCATTTACGGATAACTGATATTGATTTGGCGCCTAGTATGCTTTTGGTATTACATTAAACATGTTAACTTATTTACAATGCCATGAATAGTTATGTATATACCATAATTGTTGCATTTAAAACAAAACTGAAAAAATACATCACAGTGAAAATTCAAATATTACTGCCAGTCACTTCTAAAGTGATTTAAAAAAAAAAAAAAAAAAAGACATTGGTGTATTAGCAATTCAGAATTCATCTCAAATTGAATCAACCTGATACTGTTGCACTTGTCTCATTGTTTATTAGGTAAATTGGAGACTGTCTATTTGATATAGCACTTTTATGAGAATGCAATTTGTTTTATCATGTAATATAAATTTTAGGTTTTTTCAATGTATTTTGTTGATTTTAGAATTGTTAATTCATTGGAGAATAGACTGTCAGCAGTTTTTTCAATGTCTGTTTTTAAATGTCATCTACGAGTGTTTAATATTCCCATCAACACAATACATAAGGTGTTTTTATGTCTCGCATTTTAATACCTAAGAGCAAGGAAGTATCTTTGTAAATTGCTTAAAGCAAGCAAGCAAACAAACATAACTTTTGTCCAACAAAATAATCGGACTGAACAGACAAAACACAAGTCAAAGAATAGAGGAAGTAATTTTTTTAAGTGTCTATCCACACTTAGAAGTACAACAGACAAGAAGGACAAGGGTGTTCGGCACAGACAGATGTGACAGGTAGAAATCTGTGTGACGCTGAACCCTGGAATCCTTTGACCTTTGCCCCCTCTAGTCTGACAGCACCTGACCCATCATCCATCTCTGTTAGGTCGCCCCTCCACCTACTCAAATCTTGCCATAGAAGGAAGCAGACAGGTTCAAATAGGAAAAAACAATGTATAGTTACAATTTCCACTCAGACTTACAAAGCAGAAAAAAAAAAATAAATAAACTTGATACCTTGTATAATGACTTCAAGTCATTATACTACCTTGTTAACAAAACAGTAGTGTATGCTCATTGTGCACCAGCCTGTGCAGCCCAATCTCATTGTCTTAATAAGGTGCCCTTTAATTAACAGTAAAATGTGTTGTGTCATTCACCTAAATGTTCCACAGTTAGTGTGAAGGCTTAGACTTGCATCAGGAGAAGAATGTGCCCACAATGCACTTGACCATACCTCATTTAACGAGAAACACACACCCATGAGCAGACAGATGGGTATAAATTCATTTACAAATTATACAATATCAACTCCAAGTTAAAAAAATAAATAAATAAATGTGTGTTTGGCCAGAACTTTCAGTAACTTTTGTGAGTTATAGGGATAAACTTTAGACATCATTATTGTCAATGATTGGAAAGGGTGAAGTAAGGCTGCAACAACTAATCAATTGAAAAAAAAAAAAAATCGATTAAAAAATTAACTGCCAATCAATTTGATAACCAATTTTTGCCGGCAGCTATGAGCACTCCTGTTTGGGTCCTTGTTTGTGTGTAATGTGACACCAGTGATAAGAGCGAGAGAGAGAGTTCACTATCAATAATATTAAGTTTCGAGAGTTAGATTGCCTTTTGTGTTGTTAGATCCAGTGTGCCTTAGTCAGATGTGAGGAAATGAAGCCAAATGTATTGTTTGTATTCTTTGTTGATGAGACGTTACTACTAAGCACGGAGTGCTAAGCTAGTTGCGATTATGCTCATCAGTGTCTGTTTGTCTTGTGTTTTGGTGAAGCATATTAGCACTTGAGTTATTGTTAGATAGTAAATTTGTCTCATGTCTTTTTTATGAAGAAATCACACACATACATACATTTATATAACAGCTTAGAGTCTCCTTTCAACACAAACTCAAACTGTAAATTGTCATACAAGAGAGAGTGCTTTGAAATTGGATTTGGATTGTATTTGTGAACACCTGTTTGATAAAAAAAATTGATTCATTACGGTCTGCTTCATCCTTATTTGATTTTGTTGTGTAGTTTGTTTTAAGAAAATAAATGTGTCATTGACACAATTTATATCGGCACTTTACCCACAAGAAAACAATGTCAATCAGCAGCACTTTTTTTAAATTTAAATGAACAGGACTTTTGTCTGATTTGAGTACTGACAAATTATTTTTACGTTTTATACTCAGAGCCTTTATTAAAAACTTTAAACTTTTAACTTAAAGACTTGTAGGCTGTAATAAGCCACAATTGTTCTCTTTTACTTAAATATGTTGTTAGAAACACATAAAGTATCGCCATTGTTTTATAAATCTATAATATTTAGTATATGTTTTGACCTACGGAGGGCGCCGTATTTTATGCGTGCAATGGACGCTCGGGGTGATGACGTAGTTTGTCACTGTCACTAGACGAACACTACCGGTGTTCTGCAATTCCTTGCTACGTGGCGAGACGTCCAACACATGCGCACATCGGTTAAAAGCGTCGAGTACTTACTATTTGTGTTTTTATTGAGTATTTTATTACTTTTCATTGCCTCAAAATCCTTTTTGCATGTGTTCCCCTCTCATATTTTTAAGCATTGTTTTTTTGTGGTAGCTTGTAAGCTGATTGTTGATCTTTTGAGCAAATTAGTCACGTAGCATATTTAAACCACCCTCATTTGATATTACTATGTTGAAGTATTTTCTTAAGACATCTTTAGTATGTTCTGTCTGAATGCATCAGTATTACTTTGGGTGTCAAATTCGCCTCTTGTAGGACGTTTTGCCGGTGTGGCACATTTTGTCAGAACACCGGTTTTGTCCTACTCTCGTCTCATCTCATCCCGTCTTTCCTGTTCATTTTGCTTTTGCTGCTCGTTTTGTGAAATATCAACAGTGCTGTCATGCTCATTAATGTTCCTCTCGGGTTCAAATTGAAAGGGCTGAACAGATGACATGTTTATGTCGCTAAAGTCATACTCTGGAAGCCTGACAGCGTAACCAAGAGACGTCACCACTAGGGCTGTCCCAAACGACTAATTTTCTCCCGATTAGTCAGCCGACTATTTTTACGATTAGTCGACTAATCTAATAATTACATTTTTTTTTTTTTTTTTTTTTACCAATTTAGCAATGAAATTTTTGTTGACGCTTATCAATTCACAAAAAACATATTGGAACACTCAAATTATTTATTAAAGTACAAATAAACACGTAAATAACAATAATAAATCACAAATAAACAATGAGTTCAAATGCTGATAGAATTAACTAGTGTAGCATCCCGATTGAAAAGATGGTCTCTTAAACTGATGGTTTACAACTTTTATTCCATCCTTAATGTAAACACACTGTAAGAGCTACGGTGCACATAATAAAGCAACACAATTAGAAATTAACAAAAACTTTTCACCTTTTTCCTTTTAAACCTTATTTATATATCAATGAATTGCCTATATGAATTGCCTTTACCTTAATTTATTACCTTATCACTGACCATCTCTCCCTTGAGTGCAATCACTGTATATACTGTATATATTTATGACCTTTTAACCTTATATAATTTTCTATACCATAAAATAAACCATAACATGAAATAAACCTTTCAATTAGCATTAAGAACAATACTAATAGCACTTATAGGCCCATTGTCAATGAAACATTATTATTTAGTAAGGCGACAGCACCCTCTGGTGTACAAAAAATGAAAGAAAAAAAATTACAAACTGCGTGAAGGCGCTTGAGGTGTTTGTTTATTCACGGCCGACGTGCAGCCAAGCTTGGCATTGAAGAGAAAGGACAGAAGAGTGTACTCTCCTTTGTTTCTTTGAAATAAGGCAATGTTTTGGACACTCTGGTGCGCTTTTTTTGGCTTTGTTCCGCTTTCCCCGCTTGCAAACAGAGCATCCGACATTCTAACTTTCCACGCATATATTTTTTTAACCCTTCATTAACCGTTGACGGGATGTTGTGCTCGTCGACGGATTTACGTCATCGATGACGTCGACTATGTCGACTAGTCGGGACAGCTCTAGTCACCACACTGCGACGTCAACAATAATGGTGACCTACTAGTTAAACTAATTTTACAAATTGTATAAAAACAAAAAAATATATATATTATATATATTATATATCAAATTATTTTAACTCATAGTAACATTTATCTTTTACAAACTACAAGTCTTTCTATCCGTGGTTCCCTTTAACGAGTTTCATGTGTACAAAACAGTACAGTTGTAGACCACAGTTAACTGTAGGAAACTGTAATAAAACACTATTTTTGAAGGAAATAGGTATGTTTTGTCTTGTCTTTTAGTTACAACATGCCTAAAACAACTTCAAGTTAAATTGTGAACGTAATTAAAAAGGGACATTTATCCTATTAATCATTTAATTACTAGTCTGATTAATCTATTTTAATCATTGTTAGTTGCAGCCCTATGGTGAAGGAATGAAACCAGTAAAATGGCACTCAAATAATAATGATAAAAATGCTAATTATAATCTTCATTGATAACCGATTCTTGCATATTGTTTATCGAGGTAGAATTGTGTCTTTATAATTCAATCCAAAAAAAAGTTGCTTCGATCAAAATATGTACTGTATTTTCAATTGAAAAAAGTAACTTCAATTAAAAAATAATGTGTTTGAAAACTATTTTTCTTTGATTGAATTTTTGTGGGGGGATTTAAGTCGGGTTTTATTTTTTTTTGATTGACAGCTTTTTTGCGTAATGTTTACTTCAATCAAAAAAGTTGTTTAAAAAAAAAAATTCGATTAAAGAAAAATTGTTTTCAAATGCATTTTTGGGAGTTTCAACCTAATTTTTGCATTCAAACACATTTTTTTTCTTTTACTGAAATGACTTTATTCTGATTGAAAATATATATTTTGATTGAAGCGACATTTTTTTGGATTGAAGCAACTTTTTTTTTTTTTTGGTTGAGTAATAAAGACCCATATCTACCTCCATAATTGTGATTGTTATCCAGATGTTCGTCAAATACAAATACCGAAATATATATACATTTTAAAACTGTCCATCACTGGATCTTCACCTTTCTTTATACCACCACTTTGCTGAACTGGTTTTGTAAAAAAGTAGTTTTTTTCTTTTTTATAAGCTTGACATTTAAAAAAAAAAAAAAAAATCCTTTTCAGGAATAGAAATTGAAAGTGTTTTCCACCAAATATAAATTACAATAAAATAATGGGTACAATGTATAGACACAAAAAATCTGTAGGCAATAAATGTATAATATAAGAAATATTGTGAATGCCCATTAAAAGTGAACAAATACATTATATGGTAATTATTGCCTTTGTGATTTATGCAAGAAAGGTATTTTGTGAAATGAGAAGGGAATTTGTTTTCATTGTACTATAACACGCTCTCCGCTTGTTTCGGGCCTCCTGTTAGTGACATGAATAGCTTCTAGGTCACAACCGTGCGTATTTATTTAGTCAGACTGTGTGAGTGCGCTGCCTTCTGCTGTGACGCCCGTGCTGCTCATTGTGTTGCACTTTAATACTTACCATATTGTGTTGCTAATTCAAAATTTCACACCTTTCCTCTTGTTGCTACCTCTCTTTGTCTCCCTGCGTCATTTCCCATCCGTCGCAAGCCCGAAGACAAGAGAAAACGTGTTAAATCCATCTCTAAGAGCCTTTTCAATTCAGCATTAGCCATCGTCATCTGTCTGCTACACAATACGAGAACACAATTTAGCATCCGTTTTCTTTACTCTTCTGCTAAATATTGTCTCATCAATAATAGACTCCAAACACAGACATTTCGTTCTAGGTAATCCGGAATGTTTTACCGCATATTTTGTTCTTTTGTGTGTGCTAGTGTTTTATTGTCTTCTGAGCATAATTAGAATATGTTGTTTTCTCCGTTTGTTTTTGGAGCAGCAAAGGCTTAGTTCCTCGTGGATGTTAACTCCAGATGCTATTGTGTCCAAGGTTTGGGTGGAAGTGCTGCCCAAAATCCTCAAGACAAAGACAATGATTATTGCCAGGAAAATATGCACCCTGGAAATGTTCAAATCTTTTGAAATGAGAATTATAAAGGTGTAGTGGATGTTAGACAGACAAAAAAGTGTTATCAGGAGAGAGGGAAAAAAAAAAACAGCAACATAATAGTCTTCCTTAACCTCCTGCGGAGTTTCAGGTGCCATGTTTATTTCCCGCCTCCCAATAGATCAGAGCAAACCAAAGACAGATTGATCAATTCACGACGGCTATGAAGGATGCCAAATAGAGTCAAACCCCAACCAAAGTAAATGCCATGCCATGGATCGAGAATAGAGAAGGAGAAAAAGGGAAGGAGGGATGTAAGGGTGGAGGGGGAGAGAAGATTTGGGGCTCTAATGCCAGCCTTATGCGTCTTTTAGTCGTTTCCGCCGCCGGGGCTTGGCACCAACACGCCACTGTCAGCCCGCCAACAAAAATCTGCAGTGCCTGCCGCATTTCAGCAGCCCTGTTTTGTCTGAAAGCAACAAACAGCGACACTTTTCTATATGCTATATACACAATTATGGTTTACTTTCACATGATTTTCACTAAAGTATTTGATTGTAAGGTCATGTGTAATTCAAATCAAGAAAAAAGAATGTTTAGGAATATGTTTATTCATAAAAATTGTGGGGATTTTCACTTACATTTTTGTTGTCATCTTGCCAGGGAATATTAATTTAAAACATAAATGAAAATTGGTGTGATTGTTTGTGTTGTTTGTCCATTGTTGCCCGGGTGGAGGAGGGGTCGCTCTATGTGTTCGATGGATAGTCAGGGTTGTTTGACACGGATGATAGGAGAACTGCTCTTTGGGCCTCCCTCACACAAACAGAACAAGTGTCATGGCGGCTGCGAAATTTTATCATTGAAATCACTTGCACATGACATTTTTTTCCCATTACAAGTTCCTTTTAACTTTTCAACATATACATACCATGGGCATGGCCTGGCTCAGTGGCAGAGTAGTCGTCCCCCAACCCAGAGGGTGTGGGTTCAATTCTCTGCCCTGATGAACTCGCCTAAGTATCCTTGAGCAAGATACTGAACCCCACATTGCTCCTGGTGCTGCGTCACCAGTAGGTAGATGGCAATCTAGTGTAAAGTGCTTTGAGCGCCTTGAAAGGTGGAGAAGCGCTATATAAATTTAACACCATACTTCTCTAACATTAAAATGTTTAACATTTTCCAGTCTGTTTTAGATCAAAATTGAAAACTTCTCTCCTAAAAAGGTCGAGGCTTTCAATAAAAAAAATGGAAAAAAATCTCACCAGCGTAAGTAATTGAGAGCTTTTAGAGGATAGTAGAAATGTGAGCAGTTCATGTATATACAGTGATCCCTCGCTATATTGCACATCAAACTCCGCAAATCGCCGACCCCCCCCCAAAATATATATATATATAGTATTTCATTTAAAAATGTAAAGATACTGTATATGCATGTATATATGTACAAATCAGTGTTTCTTTTATTTATGGTATATGCATGTATACATGTACATATCAGTTTTTTTTTCTTTTAAATTTATATATCATTTATATCATACTTAATACATTTGCAGTGCTGTTACGCCCAGTCTATGGGAATCAGGACGCAACATGGGGTGTGTGCTCCCATCAAACCCTCACCCAGAAAAGCCCGTGAAAACAGAAAATCGAGCAGTTTCTTTATTTGGCTCAGAGGGAGAACTTTGCCAAAATAACAAACAAAATCTAAGAAAACCCCTGCTTTCCCTAAACAAAAATAAAAAGGTCAAATTAAAGACATTCACCTAACCTACCTCCTAACCAGGAAACAGGAGAAAACTGTAGTGTACAACAAAAAAAATGGCTTCTCCCTCCTATGTCACTGCTCTACTATTTACACAATTTACAAAAATATACAAGGGTCAAACAAATTAGGTCAATACTGGAATCTGCACACAAACTGGCATTTCTGAATGCTGGTCTGGCTGGAGAGAGCAGGGTGCTTGTGGCAAGCTTCTTAAGTAGGCCAGGAAGTCCAAACCTTGGCCAATCAGGGGGCACCAATCAGGAGTGGCCGAATCACCAACACCTGCACCTAATTCACTCATTCAGCCACCCAACTCATACACACACACTAGTGGAAAAAAAGCAGTAAAAAAGAACAATTGACCTACAGGGCTATAACAGTGCTTAACCCTTTATTGCCAAATGTATCACATTTGACACACCTAAAATTTCATAATTTTGAGACTAATTCAGAATTTTGACATTTTATTTTGGGAAAAAAAAAAAATGATGGTCAACACATGCATCTGCAGGTTCCATGAGAAAAAAAAACTGGATTTAACAAGCGTTATAGATATTAGAGCGCTTATTACACATAATCATTTTGACTTTTCATTTTACAAATTTTTAAAAAAGGTGTCATTAGGACCTTATTTTTCAAATTTTGGGATTCTCTGATAATTGCTTCATGTTGCAGGTATTTAAGGTTAAAAGCAATTTATTAAAATATACATGTAAGGGTTTTGTTTATTTTTTAATTATACTTTGGGCAAAAAAAGGGAAAAAACATTATGTCTTATCTGTATCTCTTTCCAATGCTGGTAATTCTGAATAAATACATTGAACAAACACACTTTTTTTCATGCAAATAAGCTCCCCCTACTTCGTGGATTTTTGATTTTCGCGGCAGACCCCATTAACCACAAAAAAAAACAAAAAAAAACAGGGATCCTGGTATCAGCAAACAGCCATTTTATACTCTGTTTGAAAAAAAAAAAAAAAAAGATTAATGGCTTATATTCATCATTATGAAAAGTAGTTCCCACAGTTTTCAATTTGTGATTAAAACATTTTAGAAATTTGTTATAAAATGGTGTTTTGGATTATGGAAGGGCATTCATCAATGAAAGATCACTTTTTAAAGCTTTTATTCATGATTTACGCTAGACACACACGGTGTACATCTGAATTGTGCCATTTGAAACAAAATATTGCACTTTTTTCACTGAAATCATGTAGTGTAAACACATCCTATATCTGCAGAGGTGGTTAGTACCGTGTTACATTTACTCCATTACATTTACTTCAGTTTTTTTTTTTTTTTTTTTCAATGAAAAATGTACTTCTAAGAGTAGTTTTACCAAGCCATACTTTTTACTTTTACTTGTGTAGATTTGTGAAGAAGAAACACTACTCTTACTCCGCTACTTTGGACTACACTAGTCGTTACATTTTTCCTCTTCATTCTAACAGTTAGATTTTTTTTTTTTTTTTTTTGCCAGAGACGACAACAGTTGCTCTACCAGTTTCACCAATGAGATGTCACAATAATAAATACATGACTTCATTATTCTAATCAGACCCAAGCTTGCCGTTCTATGATCACGCCCGGCTGTTCAATCACATGGCGTCTTTAAAACACCATACAAAATTAGGTATTTGAAATAGAGCGCATCAACATGACTCGAAAACAAGGATGTTAATCCCTCTCCCAATTTCAATTTGGCACCGATTGACCGCGGAAAACCAGAGATATGATTGTTTTAGTTTCATAATTGGAAATATGTTTTCTCCACGAGAGGGCACTCACGCTCTTTGGACAAATAATGCTTCATTTCTGTAGATTATTTTCACTCACCGGAACTGTTTTTTTTGGGGGGGTTTCTTTGTCTTAACGTGGTTATGTAAAAGGTTATAGTACTGTATAATAATAACTGTACCCAGAGATGACTTTGTGCTGAGTAAAAAAAAAAATACCATTGTTTAAAAAAAAAAAAATCAAAACATCGTAAGCAGCTACTCACACGCTTGATTCTTTTCAGCAAATACTTATTTACTTGTACTTGAGTACATTTTTGGATGAGTACTGTTACTTGAGTAATATTATTTTTAAGTAACGCTACTCTTACTTGAGTAACATTTTTGGCTGCTCTACCCACCTCTGTATATGTGCCCTGCAACTGACTGGTGACCAGTCTAGTCAGCAGGGTTCTGGCACCATGAATAGGAAATTACGCATGGTCTTCTAGATCAATGACATCCTCTTCAATAATACTGTTGCCATATCAGCAGTCTAGTGTTGTTGTGACGCTTTATGACTTGAAGGTAGAAAAGGACAGATGAGTGCTGGATGCTGTCTCTTTCGAGTCGTTTTCAACGCTCGTATACACTCATCTGTTATTTGATGTATTCACTCATTCCAGTGCCAAGAGAAGAATGCCTGCTCGGAATATTGGGGCGTGTCGGTGGCCGATGAGGGTTGCTCATCTTCGGTTAGATTCAGAAACAATGTTTATGTCAACGTATATACAGTATGGATTTTCAATTCCAGCAGTCGAAGAAGAGTTCCTGGGTGTTTGTATATGTGGTATTTGTGTGTTTCAGTGTGTGTATCATTACCTTTTAGACTTTGTGGAAACTTCTGGACTGGTGCCCAGCGATGTCATGGGAACGCTTGAATCGCTCAGAATGATTCATGTCTGCGCAGCACAACCATCACACCCTCCCCCCATAACACACACACACGCACGCACGTACACACACAGGAAGAGGGAGTTAAACCCTTCTTCTATCCATCTTCCTTCCCCATTTACCACCCTTTCTTTTTCCTACTCTTTTTTTTGCCGTCATCTCACCATCCTCAGCAAATCGCACTATTAGTCATATTGTTTATTCAAATCGACTCATTATATGCATGTCAAAGGAGATCATGTCTTCTAAATGATTCCTTTCACACCAACAAAGACTTGATGTATCTTTCAAGCTCAGAAAGAGAGTCTAGACTTTGGCATTGATTTCGTGAGCAACTCCATCCTGCAGCATCTTTTTCTTCGTCCTGATTAACAGCAATGAATGTCAGTAGACAATAGACGTCAAGCGGGACAGGATAAAAAGGGAGATGCAGTATGTTACGTTCTTTTTTTAGTTTGAAATTGAAATTTTGCATCGTAAAATAAAATTCAAAATGTTCAATTTAATGGGGTAATATAATGAAACATGTTTTCAGTACTGTGGTACCTCTACTTACGAAATTAATTGGTTCTGGAAGTAGTCTCGTAACCCGAAAATTTCGTAAATAGAGGAGTTTCGCGTGTAAATGCCCTAATCTGTTCCAAGCACTACTAACACGTCACATTAAATTTTACAATTGGGCTAAAACTGGAAAAGAACACCTTTGAATCATTCTATATACCTATCCTTACCATTAATACCTGTAATGAAGTAGATATTACAACAAAAAGCAAAGATCAAAGAAAAAAATTATATATCTCACGTTTCGAGTGAGGCAATGTCTTCTTTCACGAGATTGACGGTGCCTATCGCCTATCTCTCTTATCGTGACACAAAAATGCGAGGAGACCTATGCTCTAATGTGCTACTAATGTAATGGACCGTCTTAACCGCCTTAAAAAAATCTTCCAGAGATAAAGACATGAGGAGCCTTTAGTCATTTGGTTCGGACTGTGCACCTGTGCACATCATCGCACTGCGACACCCAAATTTAAACGTCATCAACAATGGGAGAGCAGCATACTGAAAGGGATGGGATGGGAAATATTATGACCAATGGAGCAGCAATATCTTATGGCGTGACATTTAAAAGCAGAAAGTGTTGTGTTTTAACATATACGGGTAGTCCCCGGTTTACAAACGAGTTCCATTCCTACGATGTCTGATAACCCGAATTTCCGCATAAATCTGAATTACTTTTTAAGTACACCTTAATACCACCTAAATCTCACAATAACTATCCAAAAACATGGAATATATTGTACGGCATATCACAGTTTTTCTCAATTGCTTTGGTACGTTTCTCAGATCTGAATTGAAATTCCCAATTCCCAATTCATTGCATGCTGCATTCATGGCATCCAGGAGAGTCATCTGATTGTGAGGCTGACGATCATACACTTGCCATTTCCATGTGGAGAAACAACATCTTCTATGGGATTGAGGAATGGGGAGTATAGTGGTAGAAACCTAATTACCATTCTGTTGTGGTTAGCAAACCATTCCCTGATTACGTTGGTGTGGTGGGAACTCACATTGTCCCAAACTATAACACAAGTTATGTAAAATAAATAATGAAAATGCTCAGAAATAAGCACACACATGTTGGCATATTCTGACAACATGTTGATCCATTTTGCATGTAAAGGCTTATTCAATGAAGTAAGGATGAGATGTTGTGGGTGGTGAGACTATTCAATAGAGACCCATGACAATCAACTTGGACCATCATGGCAGATGCCACTGTTAATGTAGAAAACAGCAGAGAATTGTACAAAATCATTTACATGGATGCACAAAAACATTGCAGTTTGCTCAAAGGAATGAGGAACTGCTTTTCTGATGTGCACTAGTGATGCGATGTTGTGAGGATTGAACAAGTAGTTTTGAGAATTGCAAGTCTGATCTGAGCAATGAACCAAAGCAATTGAAAAAAACTGTAATAAAGTAAAGTAAAAAAATAAAAATAAAAAGACACTGTACTTACCATCAATGCTGAGAAGTAGCTGGACAAGACACTAGCCCCTTTCAGACATACGCTGAACTCCGGTTAAGTCACGGGATTAGCCCTTACGTCTGAAAGCAATTTCTCAGGTCGACTGACACAGACAAGAACCGGGTTGTGTCCTAGGAAAATATCCGGCACGTGACCGGGGCACGGCATTTATGAAAGCAGCTGGTTAATTCCCGGGTCACAGCGCGAAGGCTGATGACGGAAATATCATGGCGGGTCATTTCCGCTTTCTTCGCAGAAAGATGAAAAGTGGTAAACAAACATCGCAATTATCAACATGGCAAAATGGAAATACAAAAATCAAACTGGAAACAAAATTGCTACTGGATCTTAGAGCTGAGGAAGAGGCAGTCCATCGTCCATCTTTGGAAACGTGTGGTTAATTTTGTTGCCGATGCAGACCCAAAAAGACATAATCTCCGGATTATAAAATCCCGTCCTCTGCACCCTTCTCACAGAGAGCGCCAAGTCGCCAACATGGCACAAGTCTGAAAGTGTCAGACCCAGGTAATACCCAGTACATCTCACCATGTATGAAAGCCTTGACTGAGGTAAATCCCACGTCACATTAAACGGGAATTTAGCGAGATATAAGTCTGAAAGGGGCTACTGTTACGCGACTAAAAAATTAGATTTATAAAAAACGACTGGAGACAAAATGATGGACAAGACTCTACCATCGTAAAGTCGAAATCATGTACAGTGTATCACAAAAGGGAGTACACCCCTCGCATTTTTGCAGATATTTAAGTAGATCTTTTCATGGGACAACACTGACAAAATGACACTTTGACTAAATGAAAAGTAGTCTGTGTGCAGTTTATATAATAGAGTTAATTTAGTTTCCTCTCAAAATAACTCAAAATATAGCCATTGCTGCAGAGATTGAAGAGGTGGGGGGTCAGCCTGTTAGTGCTCAGATCATACGCCGTACTCTAGATCAAATTGGTGTGCATGGCTGTCACCCCAGGAGGAAGCCTCTTCTGAAGACGGTGCACAAGCAAGCCCGCAAACAGTTTGTTGGAGACATGTCAGCATGGATTACTGGAACCATGTCTTATGGTCTGATGAGACGAAGATTAATTTGTTTGGTTCCGATGGTCTCAAGCATGTGTGGCGGCGGCCAGGTGAGGAGTACAAAGACAAGTGTGTCATGCCCAAGCATGGTGGTGGGAATGACCCCCCTCCCCCCACCCCACATCTTCAATCTCTGCAGCAATGCTGACAGCACTCCTATAACGAGTCACATGACATTTTGGAGTGAAAATGACCAGCAGTTCTCAATTTGGACATTTAGGGATGTACGTAGTTCCCATGCGGTGTACTCACTTTTGTTGCCAGGGGTTTAGTATTTTGAGTTATTTTGAGGGGAAGATAAATTAACTATATTATATAAGCTGCACACAGACTACTTTTCATTGTGTCAAAGTGTCATTTAGTCAGTGTTGTCCCATGAAAAGACATTCTTAAATATCTGCAGAAATGCGAGGGGTGTACTCACTTTTGTGATACACTGTTAGTCGGATACGTCGTAACCCGGGAACTACCTATATATCGTAATTTTCGGACAACAAGCCGCTACTTTTTTTCTTGTAGTCCAGTGCGGCTTATATATGGATATTTACAGGCCTATTAGCGGTATGTCTTTAGTAGGGTTGTCAAAAGAATCAAAGTGTTTTGAAGCATCGATACTGAAATGTATCTGTATATGATGTTTTTTACCAAAGTATCGATACCCATTTATTTGTTTTGCATGTAATAAGAAATTTGGTGTCATGTGGTAAATTTGACTTTGCACTACTCTTGATAAGTTGACAGTAATTGAAGATACTGAATTTTTTTTTATATCACCTGTTAACCTATTAGCTGCTATTGTTCTTCAACTGCCACCATCCCACTTTAAATGGATTGGACGTCTACTAGTGATAAAGAGCCACATCATTGGATGTCTATCATCGTCAATGGCACTGACAATACATTTTAAAAATCATTAGGGTTTTTTAGCAGTCCATTTTCTCATTGTTCTTCTCTTTAATAAGGAATAACGACATTTGACAAACAGTAAACAAATAATTTAACTAACTTAAATCCTAGGCTTAGGAAGGGACTGTTAACTTTTGAATGGGATGGCACGGGACTCTGTGGCTAAGCAAAGGCAATTCGAGTATTCATAGCAGAGTCTTTCTATTATTTTCTTTAGCTAAAAACACTTTTATTGAGGATGTGTCTTTGTTTAGTGCGGTCTCATGCAAATGAATAGATCAGAATGGTACAGTAAATTGAGTGCTGTATGTGAAAGCTGCCAAGCCGGGTAAGAACCACTACATTTCACCCGACTCTGAACCTGACCGATCCGGGAAAGTTTTTGTGAAAGCCACGATTCTGGGTCACATTACCCAATACTGTTGCAGTATAATACAGTATGTCTAAAAGCGAGGTTAGTATTGCAAGGCATTGTCGGAGAGTGTGTGTGGTGTGTCAGTGGTGTGAGTATCATGCTTCCACTCAACTTGAACTGGAACTTATGTGTCTCCTGGCATTGTGGATTAGCAGGGATTTGGTCCTCATTGCTCACCGACTCCACTTTGGGCATTATACAGCCCAGTGGACTGACCTCCCCTCCTCCATCTTTTGTACCTTTGCAGCACACACTCTTAACAAGCAGTGCTCTGTCTGGGGGTCCTCATCACTGCCATTGAGATTGTTTGGGTTTTGTCGCCTTGAGGCAGATACAAATGTCACCACTGCATAGCCCTGGAAAGAGTAGAGGTCAGCAAACTCCGGTTAATAAAATATCCTTGACCTTGGCCCTTTGATATTGAAGGTTGTGTGTTGTTTGCTCTTTTCTGCTATCATTAAGCAAGCAGATTAAAGTTATTTAAAAATGTCACTTCTTGTAAACTACTTGTTACTTAACACTGCAAGCCCCAAGTTTTTTTTTTTTTTTTTTGGGCTATGAAGAATTACCACTAAAGCGTCAAATGACCCAGATACCAAACTGACTACGGGGCTTTGATAAACAATAGATCACTCAAACAAGCAATCAAGCAGGCCACCCCCCCACACACTCCTGTGAAGTCGCTGCCTAGGTGTGAAGGGGGGCTTTCGCTCTGGATAGCTGCAATTAGCATCTTGAATATAAGAGAGACGGGTGGACTTGGTGGGTCTTGCAAAGGAATTGGCTCACTCTCATGTGGGCGCAAAGAAGGCGCAGAAGGAAAAATTGCTTCGGCAACAACCTCCAACACCTAGCCCCGGAAAAACAGAAAAATGTTTTATTTTGTTTTTTATTACACCGTCGCTTGTACGTAGGCAAACTACAGCTTTTGGAATATGTAAAAAGGTTGTCCGCCCGTTTGCCTGTCTGAGTGATCCACTGTCCAACAAAGCCAAAGCAGCCCTCCCCCACAAACACTCAATATGTTAATTGGAGCAATCCAACCCTGATGTTTTTGTGAGTGTGAATGGGAATGACTAATGAGGACCTCAATGCTCACAAAAGATATGCTGATTAGGGTCAGATGATCCTTCTCTGGATACAAAAGGGATTTGTATCAACTGATCCAGCCTTGGTAGACCTAGTGTTAAAGTAGCTCTAAATAGTGTGCTTCAGTTGAGTCCTATTCAGTGTCACTACCGATATGTTTTGTTGTTGTTGTTGTTGACCATCCTTCTTAGTGTCACTCTTAGGGCACTTTCATACTCGCACTGTTTGGTCCGTTTTAAATGGACTTCTTTTTCTCAGATAGCCCGCTAATTTAAATGCACGTCCCAACTCTAGTTCGAACCAAGCAACCTGGTCCGCTCAAAAATCGTTGGTCTGGGTCGGCTTTAAGCTCACCCTGCTTCGCTTGAGAATGCAACCAGAGCAGGGTGTGCTTTGCTACTTTATCTGTAGCGTCACAGCATGAAGCTGTGACGTTCTAGGCTGTGACGGTACACACAGGGCATCCTTGTAAGCGGAAGTACAGCGCGGACGCTATTCAAAATCAACAATGGAAAGATGACAGACAATCAGCCATGGCCAAACGTTGTTGTGCTGCGCTAAGCAGTTGCATTTGATACACAGAATTGGATTCTAAGTGGCGATTGTGTTTTGCATGCTGTTGCTGAACATACCTTGTGAGAGTGACTGGTTGAGACAGGCGGAGCCTCTCGGGGCAGCTGTTTTGTATGTCTCGCTCCCCCGGAAGTGGCAAAAATTTGACAGTCCAAAAAGTCACGAAAGTGAGAGTGATTTCGCGCGCCTAAGTGACCCTTTCGTGGTTTAATTTTCTTTTATGCATTTTTTATACACTCCGGTTCGCTCGGCATTGAGTCAGGGGGGTGTGACCAGCTGGCCGAGTGGCGACTTGCTATGCTATGCTACATAAATTTTTTTAAAGTTTTTTTTTATTCTAACTTAGATGCATACAAACTTCTGCTTCACTAAACAGTAAGTTGACAAAAAAATTGACACATGCAGATGCACGGTTATATTATCATTGCAAAATAAAAGTAATAAAAAATACCTATATGCAGTTTAATATGTAAAAATAAGGCTATGCTACATTACGTGCAGTGTCACAGATCCACGCTGTGATGCTCCGCCCTCCCTCCCCTTGCAGGAAGGGATGTATTTCCTCTTCTATTGTCCAATCAATGAGTGCACCTTTCGTCCACGTGACGCTACTAGAATAGTTCGGTTGGTGTAGTGTGAATGCAGAACTTTTTCAACAACAAGTGTTACTGCGAGGTGGCTCTCCAACCGGACTCTGGTCCTCTTGGTCTAGCGCAGTGGTTCTTAATCTGGGTTTGATCGAACCTTGGGGTTTCAGAGAGTAAGTCTAAGGGGTTCGGAAAAAGAAACGCAGGGCCCTATTTTTGTACGCTAATTAGATCCAAGCAAAGTGGCTTATTAGACCAAGTTTTGGACTGGTTTGCTCCCGATTAACAGGGTTAATCCATTTCTTTCAACTGGTAGTCCTCAATCTGATCGAAGGTCGAACTAGTTTGCTCAGTGGAAGGTTGACTTGCACTTGGTATGAGGGAATACAACAGACTAATGGGCAGAGTGGTCTCAAATTTTGACCTGTTTATAAAACATGCTGTCAAAATGGGAAGAATTTTGAACGGGAATTTACTCAATTATTAAGTTTCTAGCTTAGATATATTGGTTTTGAATTTGAAAAAAAATTGCTTTATTTTCTTGTTCCGAAGGGTTCGGTAAATGCATATGTGAAACTTGTGGGGTTCGATACCTTTAGCAAGGTTAAGAACCACTGGTCTAGCGTGAAAGTGCCCTTAGAATGCTGTATGTTGTGCACAAAAATAGCATCTGTCCTTATCATTTTAGTATTAGTCACTATTAACAAAAGATCGTTTGTCCTATATGTATTTGTATTCGCTTGTATTATGCTTTGTTTTACTCTGCTGTCTTCTGCCGGGTTGGCATTGCCAATGAGAACTTGTTGTCAATTGCTTTACCTAAAACCTAAAAATCTCTGAGTACCGTATTGATTTGTCATTCCCCACGATTCGATAATAATTATTTTCATTAAAATCCTCTGTGATATTGTTACATTGGATTACTTTGGATTAAACATGTACCGGTTATTGGTTTCAAGGTATACCTTGGTCTGAAAATGTCACGGTTTTAAAACCACAAACATTTTCTGTCATACCTTTCCTACGGTATTAGCTATATTTTAAGTCCCAAAGGAAGAAATCCCTCGCTTGCAGCTGCAGGGCTTACCTCTCCCCCTCTGGTTGTTGCTCAGTGAGTCAGAGAGTCAGACGATGGCTGGAGGAGGTGAAATACCTTCACTTTTCCCCATCAAAGAAAAGGAAGATGTCGGTATGGGAATACTTTGGCTACAGAAAAGTTACAGACGGGCGCGGCTGAGAGGAAGCGGGCCAACCGACATGTAAAACATGTTTGCGGAGGGAGGCTCCCAGAGGAGGCAATACCTTCAATATGATTTTGCATTTACGTGACCACCCGTTGCTTTATACAAAATTAAAGGTTCGTAAACGCTGTTATACACGTTTCCCACCAGCTACGAGAGTTGACTTTATTCATTTATATTTCATTATACTTATTTTCCAGTTTGCTAGTATGTTGTTTTGTAAAATAAAAATTCTGTTTTTTGTTTTTGTTTTGTTTTTTTGTTTTTTGTTTTTTTTGTTTTTTTTTAACCCAGAAATCTCAAAATAACACATTTTAGAGCTGTAATTGCAATACTGTGAAACTATGATATTTTTGCTTAAGGTTATCTTATTGTCAGAATCCCTACCTTGGATATTTGTCTTATTTGTGTCTGCCACTGTTCCCAGTTCTAACTTTTATTTTAAACGTGTATGGAAAGGTGGATGAAACTCCAATATGCTTATGTCCCCACTTGGGAGACCAACTACACTTTTAAGTGTAGTGTCAATGTAGATTGTTTTTGAGTTGAATTTCCAATTTCAAAGTGTTTCAGTATTAAGTATTATTCAGTATTTCAGAAATCCCAAGGTGCCACCTTGCTTGGATTTGAGCACTGAATTATTATTTGTAAGAAATTTTGTATATATTACAGAGAGCCATAAAATTCCATAAGAGAACAAAATACCAAATTCAAAACTAAAATGCAAATAATGAACACTGCAAAAAAAAAAAAAAAAAAAAAGTTGAATCATGAACATTTGCAATATTTTTTATTTGGATTGTTTCCGGATTGTTTATTGGACATCTATTCCTGCCAAGTCTGATGAACAATTCTGTCATTGAAATGGTGATGATGTTTCTCGAATGGGTAGCATGATTGAGCCGTGCTATGTGTTGTGACTGCTCGGAGTGTCTATATGCTAGATTTGGCAGTGTCAAGTTTCTAAGCATTTTAATTATTTCAGTTGTTGAGCGTTCGAATTTATAAATCCTAACAACTAGGATGTACAGTGGAACCTCGACATACGATCGCTTTGACAAATGATCTTTTCGACATCCGATGTAAAAGTTGACTCGCCCTTTGCTTCTACATCCAATGACATTCTCGAAATTCGACGATTTATGACAGTGCCGCAGGTTCTTTGTTTTCCCGCAAGAAAGTTTTTCTTGTGAGAGAAATCAACATGGGTTCCAACAATGTTAGTGCAGGTGGTGAAAAAAGGACTAAGGTGAGGCTTACCTTTGAAATGAAGAGGGAAATGATAAAAAAATATAAGCGTGGGGTGCGCATTCGTGAACTCAACAATACGGCCGTAGACGGTCTATGATCTCGGCTGTCATCCTCCGTTCGCCAGTCTTTATAAGTTAAGGTGATGATTATTATTATTGTGACATCGCCAAAGAAATCACCAGCTTCGTCAGATTTTTAATAATTTTTTTCAGAACTTGTTCAACACAACGTGCCTACTGTCCATCACAGCTGAACAAGTGAATTGAAAGTTAAAAGTCCTCCCTCACATCAGCCACTCGGTGCGTTCAGGTACACAGCGCAAAAATACATCTTCCACATTAGAACCGGATTCGTTAAATTATTACATGTATTATTACTATTATTACAAGTATTATATTATTATTCCAATTTTTAGTCATGATTTGTGTTGCTCTGTGTAATTGCTATTTGCAATAGTGCCAGCAGTATTTATTAAAGATTTTGTGTAGGTTTTTGGTCTGTGGAACGAATTAATGGAATTATAATGTATTCTTATGGGGAAATCCTGCTCCCCATACGGCCATTTTGACTTACAAACAACAAGGTCCTGGAACGAATTAACTTCGTATGTAGAGGTACCACTGTATTTGGTTTTCTAGTTGTTGTACTTTGAGAGTCATTTAAGAAGTTACAGCAAAATGTCCAAGGTTCTCTTTTGAGTTTAAGTTGCACCGAGTCATTCTGGGTTTGACAGTACAGTAAATGTTTGTATTTTTGTTCTCAAGGATTGCTTCCTCCAGATGAAATTCTCAAGAATGACCTTGATTTGTCAAAGAGCAATCTGAGGTCTTACAAAATAACTCTTTGTTAGTTTTAACCCCCAAAGTACACGCACGCACAAACACACACCACGACGGAACTTCCTATGGAATTTTACAATGTCTTGAGAACAAGAACATTTTGAGGGTTGAGTGAATGAGACTGACCTCACTTAAATTTTATGGATCTTTTTGTTGTAATATCTGTTGTCCCTGTCCTCCTATCTGGTCAGTTCTTTTTTCTCTCCCTAAAATTTAAGAAAAAAAGTGTTTTATTAAATATGAAGCCATAGACTTCATAATGATATTGACGGGGCGCGGGGCCAATTACTAGGGGGCCTGCATTGTTTGTGTGGCCGTCAAAGCTTACCGAGTGGAATAACAGACAAAGAGCTTTTTTTTGTTGAAAATTCTTGTGAATAAATGCTTAAATCCCTGAACTCTTTAAAGTTATGGACCTAAAATAGTCTCGATTTCTGGTTAAAAGCAAAAAAATGTGCAGTTAGCATTTATTTTATGTAAATATGTCGAAGAATGATGCTAGTCTGTTAGACAATGTGGCGGGAGCCTTACAAACATAAAGCGTTTCACGTTGAAAATTCTTGTGAAAAAAAAAAAAATATATATATATATACTAATTAACTTGAATCCTCAAACAAATCACTCCTGAGACAATCCTTCCTGTTTGTATGCGGCACAGCTTTCGTACTTTTTCAACATAAAGCCGGCGTTGGATCACTGCATGTGTCGCTGCGTCCGACTGCGAATAATTGAAGCGGATTGTAGGATGGCTCCCTACTTGAAGACGTGGTGCAGTAAAGGTCGAATCTTACCTATCAATATCATTATGAAGTATATGATTATGTAATTGGAAGTTGCTTAATTTTCAATGTTTTTTTTATTATTTTTTTTTAATAGAATTGTTTTGTCACATACAAAATGTGAAATAAGTACACTGAATACATGTGGCGGAAAACACTCAGGTGACTTGAAGTTCTGCTCTGAGACCCCGAATTTGGCCAACTTTCAAAATTGTGCGATATGCATGTGTGATATATCATTGGAAAGCTTAAAATCTCATTTTTCTGGGGGAAGACAAATTATGAACAGGAGGGCATTAAAAAAAAAAAAAAAAACAGCATGTAAACAGCGAAACCCTATCTGGAGGTGAGGCAAGGCAAGGCAAATTTATTTATATAGCACAATTCAACACAAGGCAATTCAAAGTGTTTTACATCACATGAAGATCATAAAAATCACATTTAAATCAATACAACGTAAAAACCAAGAAAATCAAAATCGGAAATAAAATTATACATAAAAATCGCATTTAATCACAAATATAATAAAAATAAATAAATAAATAAATAAATAAAACAAAAACTACTACTTCTAATAATAATTGAAATCAGCAATGGAGATAAGCACAAGAGGAATAGAAAACAAGTAGATTGAAATATATAGACAGTTAAGGATATGGAGTGCTAAACAAAAGCGTTTTTAGCCCTGATTTAAAAGAGCTAACAGTTTGAGCATACTTCAGACGTTCAGGTAACTTGTTCCAGAGGTGAGGAGCATAATAACTAAATGCTGCCTCACCCTGCTTGGTTCTTGTTCTTGGAACATGCCGGAGACCGGTTCCAGACGACCTTAGGGGTCTAGATGTCTCATAGGTATCTAACAAACCAAGCATGTATTTTGGTCCAAGGCCATTAAGTGTTTTGTAGACGAGCAGTAGTATTTTATAGTCTATCCTTTGACTCACTGGAAGCCAGTGTAGCGATTTCAAAACCGGTGTAATGTGGTCCAGCTTCCTTGTATTTGTGAGGACTCTGGCTGCAGCATTCTGTACTAGCTGCAGCTTCCTTATTGATTTTTTATCAAGACCCGTAAATATACCGTTGCAATAGTCTAATCTGCTGAAAATGAATGCATGCATAAGTTTTTCCATGTCTTGTTGAGTCAGAAGCCCCTTAATTCTGGTTATATTTTTTAGGTGGTAATAAGCAGATTTAGTGACGGACTTTAGATGGCTATCAAATTTTAGGTCTGAGTCAATAATTACGCCAAGGTTTCTGACTTGATTTGTAGCTGTAAGTGACATTGTGCTAAGTTGCCTGCTAATCTTTGACCTTTCCTTTTTTGGCCCAAAAATGATCACCTCGGTCTTCTCCACATTTAACTGGTGAGAGCACGCGAGAGCAGAATTAAAGACGCCATGACTTTAACGAGATATTATCGCGTACTTACCTTGTTTCGATCCAAAAGCTCCATGTAGCATGTATCGCTGAGTTTCAAGACACAGCAGTGAATGGCCAAAGCTGAATTTTTGGGGGATTTTATGGGTGAAACATGGTAATATAACAAGGGTCGCGATGCAGAAATCACAGACATCAAAGAGTGGTTGAGATTTTCTTTTTCATACATTTACCATTTTAAACGTTTTTTTTTTTTTCTCCAATTTTTCTTTGTTTGGATCGATCATTCATCAGCTAACATATCTGAGAAAATGCGACAGTAACAAAAAACAACAATTACAATCAAGCGATAGTTATGAGGTTGATATCCGTGACTTTTTTACAGACACCATTTTTTCATTGTGACATAATTTGTTTAAAAGTTTAAAATATGCGAGTGATTAAATTTTTGTAGTCATTTTTTTGGAGGAACTTGAAATTAGACATCAATTAATGATTCTAAGCTAAAAAATAACACACATTTTGAATAAGAACTATAATTACCTACCTTCTTTTTATGGCTAGGTTGAAACAAAAGTGGTTGTGCGACGTCTGTAAACAGGGGTTTCCAGGGTAAAACGGACAAATTGAAAATAGCTTGGGGGCTTAATGCACCATAAATCTGCTATTGCAGCATATAGACATATTGTTCTGTCAAACACAACAGTTGTTTTGGCTTAAAATACAGCAGTTTCTTTCAAAGAGGAGTGCAAGAGCAGTCTTGTCTGTGTTTCCCATCTTGTCTGTGTTTTCTGCCATATGTTTTTCTGAAAAGAATACAATCGAGGAAAGGGACAATTCAATGTGGCCTTCTAAAATATTCAGCTATTCATCTGAAAAAAGTTTTTTTTTTTAAATGAAAGAAACAAAATAAGACATGACTATACACATTATATATACTGAATAACACGAGTTGAATGATTTACAATAGAATTATGCTGAACTGACTAGAGGAATTATGTGGTGAGATTTTGAATAGACTTGAACGTTCCATGTGTGCGTAGTGGTGTGTGTGTGGTCCTGAATTGGCATTCTTCTTCCTGTTCTCATGGATATATTTCTGCACCATGCAAAAAAAAAAAAAAAAACACACATTTATAGTGTTTTTGTGCATGTGTGTATACAGGGCAATAACTCTATATGCACTGTCTATTGCGTACATTTACATGTGTGGGTCTGTGTGCCAGTGATTGTCAGTATGTGTATGTGTGTGGGGGTATAGGTGGTGGTGGTGGGTGGGGGGGGGGGGGGGGGCTCTTTGTATATGTGCCAAACCAGTCCAGCTGGCATCAATGGTAGCTGAAGCTGAGGCCCCTGGATCGGTCCCATTCACAACAGCACACATGCACACACACGCGTACACACTGTCAACCACATTCCCACTCCTTTACGCCTCTAATTATCAACCTCTTCTGCATCGACTACCATGTTGGCATGTATTCAGCAGCATCCATACATGCCTGATTCAAACCCTTCACCATGTACACGCTTCATTTTCCTCCACACACGCTCACTATAAAGCCCCTTCATTTCATCTCGTATGGCTGCACTAACCACAGAATGTAATTACACACTAGCAGTGGTTTGATATTTAGACTGGCTGAAGATTTAAGGCTTTATCCAAAAAGGTTTTCGTGGTAAAAACACGCTTAAAGTGGCCCCACAGTTCCAAAGGGACCAGGAACGCCTGTTCAGAAGCTTGAGGCGAAATTAGATTTTTTTTTTTTTTCCCAAAACGCTGCGGTGTTCTGTACATGTTCTTAATTCATCTAACGCTTCTGTTTGCCCAGTCACACACACTCAAATTGTGCATAAAAATGATGGTTACTTACCTGCCAATGGCGCACCTCCCTGTTACCTGTAATAATTGGTCTGCATTGAAGCAGTCAAGGGAGAGGCGATTGTCATTTTTTTTTACGTGAATAAAATATTTAGTAGAGAAAGGTCAAATTTTAAGCAAGCTAGATGCCTTACAAAGAGATTCCAAATTATAATTGATAATTTGGAAATGTCACCATGTTTATTTTATATATTAACATTAAAATGGGGAGGAAGATATATTCTTGACTGTTTTTAACCTTTAGTGATAGTAAAATTGAGTAAATGTGCCCTCCATACACTGCTGGCCAAAAATATTGGCGACCCCTGCAATTCTGTCAGATAATGCTCAATTTCTCCCAGAAAATGATTGCAATTACAAATGTTTTGGTAGTAATATCTTCATTTATTTTGCTTGCAATGAAAAAAACACAAAAGAGAATGGAAAAAAATTAAACCATTGTCATTTTACACAAAACTCCAAACATGGGTCATACAAAAGTATGGGCACTCTTTGAAAAATCCTGTTATGCTTTTCTAATTTGTGTCATTAACAGCACCTGTTACTCACCTGTGGCACATAACAGGTGGTGGCAATAACTAAATCACACTTGCAGCCAGTTAAAATGGATTAAAGTTGACTCAACCTCTGTCCTGTGTCCTGTGTCCTTGTGGGTACCACATTGAACATGGAGAAAGGAAAGAAGACCAAGGAAACTGTCTGAGGACTTGAGAACCAAAATTGTGAGGAAGCACGGGCAATCTCAAGGCTACAAGTCAATCTCCAAAGACCTGAATGTTCCTGTGTTTACAGTGTCATCAATAAGTGTAAAGCCCATGGCACTGTGGCTAACCTCCCTAGATGTGGACGGAAAAGAAAAATTGACAAGAGATCTTAACGTAAGATTGTGCAGATGGTGGATAAAGAACCTCGACTAACATCCAAACAAGTTCAAGCTTTCCTGCAGTCCGAGGGTACAACAGTGTCAACCAGTACTCGTCGGCATCTGAATGAAAAGGGACTCTATGGTAGGATGCCCAGGAAGATCCCACTGCTGACCCAGAAACATAAAAAAGTCAGGCTGGAGTTTGCCAAAACTTACCTGAGAAAGCTAAAAATGTTTTGGAAGAATGTTCTCTGGTCAGATGAGACAAAAGTAGAGCTTTTTGGGAAAAGGCATCAACATAGATTTTACAGGAAAAAAACGAGGCCTTCAAAGAAAAGGACACGGTCCACACAGTCAAACCTGGTGGAGGTTCCCTGATGTTTTGGGGTTGCTATGCTGCTTCTGACGCTGGACCCCTTGACCGTGTGCATGGCATTGTGAAGTCTGAAGACTACCAACAAATTTTGCAGCATTATGTAGTGCCTAGTTTGAGAAAGCTGGGTCTCCCTCAGAGGTCATGGCCCAAAACACACTTCAAAAAGCACTAGAAAATGGTTTAAGAAAAAGCACTGGAGACTTCTAAAGTGCCCAGCAATGACTCCAGACCCGAATCCCATAGAACACCTGTGGAGAGATCTGAAAATGGCAGTTTGGAGAAGGCACCTGTCAAATCTCAGAGACCTGGAGCAGTTGGCCAAAGAAGAATGGTCTAAAATTCCAGCAGAGCATTGTAAGAAACTCACTGATGGATACCGGAAGCGGATGTTTGCAGTTATTTTGTCTAAAGGTTGTGCTACTAAGTTTTAGGCTGAGGGTGTCAATACTTTTGTCCGGCTCATTTTTGGAGTTTTGTGTAAAATGATCATGATTAGATTTTTTTTTCCTCTTTTGTGTTTTTTCATTGCAAGCAAAATAAATGAAGATATTACTACCAAGCATTTGAAATTGCAATCATTTTCTGGGAGAAATTGAGCATTATCTGTCAGAATTGCAGGGGTGCCAATACTTTTGGCCAGCAAAACGACTATCTATACTTTATACTTTAAGTCAGTGCTTCTCAATTATTTTCTGTTACGCCCCCCCAAGGAAGACGTAAATGTTTCGCGCCCCCCCAACTCTCTGCCGCCACTGTAAATAGTATCATTTGTCTATATAAGTACGCCTCAGCCTAACATTATGTCCTTTTTTTCTATTAAAGAAAAAAAGTAACATAGATCAACTTATAATAAAGTATAACTTTATTAACATTGTTTTGCTTATAACAGAAAAGACTTAACGCGCATCAATTTGCCTGAAGTAAAAAAAAAAAAAAAAAAAAAAAAGTTCACATCCAATCTGTAAAAATACACTCAAGGTACATTTTTGACCATTTGATACTGAAAAATAAAATGTAATAAAATCAGTAAATAATAGCAAATTCAAATTGATTAGAAACATGTACTCTTCAGGACAACATGCCAAAAAATTTGACCGAAAAAAAACAAAACTGAATAGAAGGGGGGAAAAAGTGTCTTTGGACAGAAGGAAAGTTTTTATTTTCGCTGATTCACCACAGTGCTCACTGGTTTACAGATATAACACTGACAAAGCGGGACGATTGTGACAATTGGCAATATTCGGCACGTTTTCGCTGAAAAACAATCAAGCGGCTTATCAATGAGATTGAGGTCCAATGTCTTTAAGTGGCGTCTTAACTGATTTGGCTTCAGACTCTCCGCTATAATCATTCTTAGACTCAGTAAACACTGGTCTTTCCTCATTTCCCACCATATTAAAAGTCAAAGCCAAAAGGCAAACGGCCCGCAAAAAAAGCGCATTCTCGGCGGCCGAGGGAGAACCGTAGGTGAGGGCGGTGATCCTGACGATCCCAAGCCGAAAACGGCACTTCTCGGCCGGACACGTGAGAAACGGAGAAGACAGTGGGTCGCTGCGTGAGTCCAGCTCTGCATTGAGTCTCTTCCGTGTGCACTTGCTTATTTCAAAAATACTGCACGTACTTTGAAAATGAGAACGCCACTGCCACCCACGGAGTGGATGTGCAAGTACACTTTATTCTAGTACGGCAAAAAAAAAAAAAAAATCGCATGTTCCCCGAGGTCACTCGCGCCACCCCTGGCATCGCTCTGCGCCCCCCTGGGGGGGCGCGCCCCACCATTTGAGAAGTACTGCTTTAAGTGAATGTAAAAAATACTCCTGAAAAACATCTAAACTGAAAAAATGGAACCAAATATATTTCAAGCACATACAACACACAATCTTTTTCCCCCAAATTCTAAAGAATACCTAATTGCCTGACTGTACATTTTTTGCACTCTTCTGTCTGCAGGTAAAACAGAGAGGAGTTCATACGGTTCGTATGGTAGAGAATCCAATCAACAGTGCCATCAGGTCAGTGGTTATTCAAATCTTCTTCTTAACTATTATTTTATTTAAAAATTCTGGACATATGTTGTATACCGTATGCTTTTGGATTTAAAGGGAAACTTGGGCTTAAAGACTTGTAGACTCGAATAAGCCACTTTTTTTTTTTTTTTTTTTACTAAAATATGTTATTAGAAACACATAAAATATTGCCATTGATTTAAAAATCTATAATATTTAGTACATGTTTTGACCTACTGAAGGCACTGTGTTTTAAGCGCGCAATGGACGCTGGGGGTGATGACGTAGATTGTCACTGTCACTTGACGAATACTACCCGGTTACTGCAATTCCTTCTACGGTGCAAGACATCCAGCACATGTGCTCATCGCTTAAAAGCAGCGAGTACTTATTATTTTAGGTTTTTTTTTTTTGTCTTTTATTACCTTTTCATTGCCTTAAAATACTTTTTGCATGTGTTTCCCTCTCATACTTTTAAGCATTTTGTTTTCTTGTGGTAGCTTTAACCCTTTAACACATAAGCCTATTTTGGCCGAATTTGCATGCCTTTGATGTTGCCTTTATATTTCAAAGAAAAAACTGTTCACAATTGCCAACATGGGTCCCTTTTTTCAGGATACCTTGAACTTCATGTCCAAACTGTTGTTTTCTTCACTGACCAACTTTAATCCACATTTTGGACCCAAAAAGACAAAAAAATCCCACTATCTTTTTTCAAAATTTGTAATGTTGAAGTCCCACTGACAACCAAACATGCTCGACCAACTGTTTTGAAGCTTCATAATATTTATTTAACTTGCTAGGATAAACATTCAATAGAAAAAAATAAGATTGAATAGTTTTTTTCAACACAAACAGCAGCTATGGTCATAGGCGTTTTTGGCCTTCACACATACTATGGTCAAAACACGTTATATACAGTGCAAAATAGTTAGAAAAAAAATTATATATATTATCCAACACAAAAAGGGTTTGGAGGATATCTCTTTCTGAAGTAAGGTATTGTACCCATCACCTTATCAAAGGTATATATGTACATGCAATCAAGCTTCTCGAACACACATCTATATAAAAATTGAAAAGATTCATAGTGAAGAAAAAATAATAATAAACATTGAAAAAAAAGTATTTAAAAAATATTGACAAGTAGTTCAGTTCAATTCAATTTTTTTTAGGCATGGGACCCAATAAAGTTTTTTTTTTTTTTTTTTTTTTTTTTTTTGCGCACTCAATAAATTTTGTTTTTGAACGTGTCACTAAACTGCGTCACATACAACGTCACACAGCCTATTCATCCGCCGTTTGCGCGCTGCTGTCACTTCAACTCGCCGAAACGCCGACTGATCCGAGGAAAACAATGACAAATTTAGCTCATTCTATTCCTTGAGTTAATGAAATAATGCATTAGCTTGCGCTAAATTTTGTTTTCGATTCATTCTGCACGTTTCAAAGTCGCTCGCTCAATCAAACCGCGCCGTTGCATGCTACACGTGTCTCCTTTCCCTTAGTTGGCGCCTTGCTCGTCAATTTATTAAAATGTTCACATTAGGTTCGTCCTTCTTGACATCACAACGGCTCTTAGGATTTGTAGTCTTTTGTGCTGCTTTCGGTTTTGAAAAAAGGACAAGAAATGATGGAAATATGGAGAGACACATGGTCCATGCGGCGTTTTAATGCATATTTATGAGTTCAATGAAACTATAAAACTCAAATGACATTATCTCCCGTTTTACTTGGTCGATTGACTTTAAATAAAAACTGGTGTGGACATCAACTTCCGTACTTTCAAACGAGAGCAACCAGGGGCACGTGGGTGACGTAATTACAGCGTTACGAGGCTTCAAAGATGATATGCATAAACGTGACGCATCCAACACGTTCGGTGTTAAAGGGTTAAAGCAGATTGTTGATTTGTTGACCTCATTAGTCACATAGGATATTTAAACCACCTGTAATTGACATTATTACATTTAAGTGTATTCTTAAGGCATCTTTAGTAGGTTCTGTCTGAATGAATCAGTCGTACTTTGGGTGTCAAGTTAGCCTCTTGTAGATGTTTCGCCGGTGTAGCACATTTTGGCAGAACACATTTTTTTTCATACGCTCGTCTTTTCTCATCCCGTCTTTCCTGTTCATTGTGCTTTTGCTGCTTGTTGTGTGAAATATCGACAATGCTGTCATGCTCATTAATGTTCCTCTCGGGTTCAAATTGAAAGGGTTGAACAGATTTATGTCAGGTTTATGTCGCTAGAGTCATACTCTGGAAGCTCGGCAGCGTAACCACGTGACGTCACCGCCATGTGACATCACCGCCCTGCGACGTAAACAACAATGACGACCTATTAGAAAAACAAATTTTACAAATTGTATAAAAACGAAAACATCAAGAGGGGTTTCAATCTCAAATTATTTTAATTAATTAATTAAATTAATTAATTAATTTAATTAATTTAATTTAAGTCTTTCTATCCGTGGATCCCTTTAAAGTGAACATTTGTAGCCCAACAAACTACTCTGCTCATTGCTTATAACCCTAGTAGAAAATACAAGTTGATAATTCAGAAAATATACAGATGTTAGTTTGATGTTACACAAGGTTCCATCATAGTCGGGCTGTCCGCTGTGTTGCCTGAGACCAATGTTATGAGTTTAATCAATTAAAGCTTATCAAAGGGATGTATGTCCTTGTGAAAGTCAGTGGAATGAAAAGATGTTAGAAAGCGTAATGAATATGTATTATATCTCCCTTTTCAGCACTGGTTTGTGCTTTGAATGAAGCTTCATTGATCCCTGAGGGACATTAGATCGTTTTATTTAACCGCTTGGTAACTGAGAGATACAGATGTCTCTCGTCACTACACCTTTCATTTGCAATGGTGCGTTTTATAGTTGAAAGTACAATAATACTATACCCAATAACACTGCCAATACAACAGATGCTACCTGAATTTTCAATGTACACAATAAAGATCTGTTTTCCTTTTGAAACTTTGTCGCTATGAAGACACATTTGAATTGTAATCTAAGGTGTAATGTGGCATTATGACATAATCAGCCATCAACTGCTGCTTGCAATGACTCAATTCAATGGTAAAAATATTATCAAAAAGTTATTTATTGAAATTATTTAATAAGGACATCAATCAATGATGCTCATTTCATTGGGTGCCGTGAGTTAAAAGATGCCGGTAGTCTTGCGTTCATAAAGTAAGCCATGCTCATTTAAAAGCAAAATAAAAATTGTACACCAGCCACTGCTAACAAACAATTGCTCAAACAAAAGTGTCTGATTTGGTAGCTACAGATAACTATAGTTTATTTTTTTATTTTTTTTAAATATCAATTAAATCTCGCCAAGAAAGCCGTGCCTCTGGCTGCATGCCAAGACATGAGCAATTGATTTCTTTGACAGCTTTTATTTACCAAAAGTTACTTTAAAATATTAATTTCCTTTTGTTACAGACATCAGTGGTGGCTGAATTTCTGCCTTTTAAAGAGAACCACGGATAGAAAGACTAGTAGTTCTTAAAGGATAAACATTATTACAAGTTAAAATAATTTGATATTAAAACCCCTCTTAATGTTTTCGTTTTTACACAGTTTGTAAAATTAGTTTAACTAGTAGGTCACCATTGTTGTTGACGTCGCAGGGCGGTGACGTCACTGGGTTACGTTGCCGGGCTTCCAGAGTATGACTCTTGCGACATAAACATTTCATCTGGTCAGCCCTTTCAATTTGAACCAGAGTAGAACATTAATGAGCATGACAGCACTCTCGATATTTCACAAAACGAGCAGCAAAAGCAAAATGAACAGGAAAGCCGGAATGAGACGAGAGTAGGACAAAACCGGTGTTCTGCCAAAATGAGCAACACCGGCGAAACGTCCAATGAGCAGCAAAAGCAAAATGAACAGGAAAGACGGGATGAGACGAGAGTAGGACAAAACCGGTGTTCTGCCAAAATGTGCTACATCGGCGAAACGTCCAATGAGCAGCAAAAGCTAAATGAACAGGAAAGACGGGATGAGACGAGAGTAGGACAAAACCAGTGTTCTGCCAAAATGTGCTACACCGGCGAAACGTCCTTTTTGCACTACCGTGCGTTTTCAGCTTGTTTTGTTTAGATACATACAGACAGAAGATACTAAATATGCCTTAAGGAAATACTAAATCATAGTAATGTCAAATAACAGTGGTTTTAATACGCTACGTGACTAATATAGTCAACAGATCAACAATCTTGTTTAAAGCTACCACGAGAAAACACAATGCTTAAAAGTATGACAGGGAAACACATGCAAAAAGTATTCTGAGGCAATGAAAGGTAATAAAAGACTCAATAAAAACACAAATAGTAAGTACTCGTCACTTTTAACCGATGTGCACATGTGTTGGACGTCTCACCGCGTAGGAAGGAATTGCACAACACCGGTAGTGTTTGTCTAGTGACAGTGACAAACTACTTTATGTCATCACCCTGAGTGTCCATTGCCCCGTAAAACATGGCGCCATCCGTAAGTCAAAACATGTGCTAAATATTATAGACTTTTAAATCAATGGGAATATTTTATGTGCTTCTAATAACATATTTTCATAAACGAGAACAATTGTGGCGTTTTAGAGCCAACAAGTCTTTTAAGTCTGAGGTTCCCTTTAATGGTGCGAGTGTATCACGTATGTATTTTGTTATTTGGAATACCATTGACATGACATTGCTGTTTTACATCTTGTTGTAGCGGGTAAAACATCTATAAGAGTTCAATTGCTCAATGGCCACGTAATTTCCGCGTAAGTCGGAATTAACCCTTTAAATAACCCTAAATATCACCTAAATCTCAAAATAACTATCCAAAAACATGCATTATACATCATAGAGGTCGACCGATATAAATGAATAAATAAAAATAAATGAATAAATACATATGTAAAATCAATTAAACTAAAAAAAAACAATAATAATAAAATAAAAATAACAAAAATTAAAAGTGAAAGTAAACTTGAAACCGCACCGCTCCCTCGCTCTGTCACGTCAGCGGCGCGGTGTGTACAGGTACAGCACGCAAAACACGTCCACCACATTAGAACCCGATTCGTTGCATTATTACAAGAATTATTATTTATTTGACCGTTTTTTTATGAATAATTTATTTGTTTAGCTATGTGTAATTGCCATTTTTAATAGTACCAGCAGTATTCATTAAGGATTTAGTGTACGTTTTTGGGCTGTACAACGAATTAATGGGATTATAATGTATTCTTATGGGAAAATCCTGCTCAACATACGACCATTTCAACTTGCAAACAGGGTCCTGGAACGAATTAACTTCGTATTTAGAGGTACCACTGTATGTCAAATTTCCAAACATCTATGTCTAGGTCTATGTGTAATTTGTCATATTAATAAAATAAAGTAAAAAATAAGATACTGTAAGGTACAACAAGGTTAAAAAAAAAAAAAAAAGACTGGAGACAAAATAGCGGATAAAACCCTGTATATAAAATTGACATGCTGTGTCTTCCTCAGTAGATGTGCCACATTAAAAAGGTGCTGCTCTTCATCATTCAATCTTTGTTTGCTATCTTAAAATCTTTAAATAAATAAAATAAAAAATAAAAAACAATTGATATTCATCAACTTAATCAGAATCATTTGCACTTTTATTTTGATACATCCAAAAATCTTTAATTTTTTATACTCCTAATTCCAATTGTGGCATCCGAAGCACTAGAGGGGTTTTCTAATGTTGGGGAAGAAAAAGCTTTCTGCCTTTGGTTTGAACTTTTCCTTTGTGTACCGAGGACAGTGTGTGGCATTGTCAAGCTCAAAAAAAGACACGAGTTTTATACTCGGAATCATTTTCACATATCATTGCTGAAAGGTACATTTAGCTGGAGATATTAAAGGTTAACTACGCTTTGTCTGGTTTTTTATATTGCAGCAGTGCACTTCTGCACCCGGTTCTTTTGTCAAGAAATATCAATAACTTCTCGGGTCTTTGGTCATTTAATTCTGACAGAATTGCAACACGGAGCCCTTTATTTACTTTTATGCCTAATAATTATTTTGAAATAATAGTTAGATAAATAGATACCTATGGTTTAATGGATAATCCAGAGCTACATTCATCCACCCATCCATACAAACCATACATCAATTTATAGTGTACAATAGTAGTGGGAACCCCTGGGTACTCATCCCGATACGATACAACTTGCGATACAAGACTCACGATACAGGTTTCATTTTATTTTTATTTGAGCATGTTGTTTGCTCAGCAGTACATAAGGAAGCATAAATATGCATTTATATTTATTATTGTGAACAGAGATGCTCAAAAGGAGCCTAGGCTCTATCTCACAATAAAGTGATACTACAATTATCGATTCACGGGTCACGCTATCAATCGACGATATTCTACGATACAACTATTAGACAGAAAAATAAGCTTTTTTTAAATAGAAATCATAGACTCCACCATCAGTTGACAAGACAGCTCCCACAGTCATTGCTCCACGCCTTCCTGTAGGGGGCCGGACCCAGGCTGAAGTTGAGTTGGCTTTCACTGTGATTAACTCAAACACAAGCGACATTCTAATGCCGAATTTAAGTGGAAATTTTACTGCATACAAGCAGGCAGGAGTGTCTCAAGAATGATTTGGTCGAGGATTCAACTGTCTGTTTTTTTGCTTTTAACCAAGAATCTAGACTGTTTTACGTTAATATCTATAGAAATTCCACGATTTAAGCATTTTTTTACAAGAATTTTCAACTTAAAAAACTCTTTGTTTCGTGACGGCTGCCATGTTGGATTACACTATACCTTTGCTTGAAATATTTACGTGAAATCAACGATAACTGCCCGTTTCTTGCTTTTAACCAAGAATCTAGACTGTTTAACGTTCATATCTAAAAAAATTCTGCGATTTCAGTAATTTTTTAAGAGAATTTTCAACTTAAAAAGCTCTTTGTTTCGTGACGGCCGCCATGTTGGATTAGGCCTACACAATACCACAACTTTTGCTTGAAATTTTTATGTAAAATGAACGATAACTGCCCGTTTTGTGCTTTTGACCAAGAATCTTGACTGTTTTACGTTCATATCTAGAGAAATTCCGCAATTACAGCATTTATTTAACAGAATTTTCAACTTAAAAAACGCTTTGTTTTGTATCTCTACACCAGGGGTCAGCAACCCTGGTCCTCGAGTGCCACTATCCAGCTTGTTTTACATGTCTCCCTCCTTTGACACACCTGAATCAAATGATTAGCTCATCAGCAAGCTCTGCAGGAGCCTGATAACGATCATGATTATTTGATTCATGTGTGTTAAAGGAGGGAAACATGGAAAACAAGCTGGATAGTGGCACTCAAGGACCAGGGTTGCTGACCCCTGCTCTACACAATAGCGTAATTCAACCTAAACAAGTTGTATATATAGAAATATGCTAATTTTGCTTTTATTCAGTAAATATAAGATAATTCTTCATGCAAGTATTAAGTTTCTGATGTGAAAAGTAAGTGATTTATTAGCTATTGAAAACTTGCACTTAAATGAAAAAAAAAAAAATTAAGTTGCTATTTTGGGCAAAAACTTGATATGTTAAATATTGGCATTAATCCTGAAAATATTGGTGATTTTCCCTGCTTTTGGAGATTTTTGTGCATTTAGCGTAAAATTTGAGAATTTTATAGCCATTTTAAATTATGTCATGCTTGTATAAAAAAATAATTAATTGGGATTTTATTAGGAAATTACTTTGAATTTTTTTATGTCACTGCTCATGGAGACTCATATTTGCCTAAGGAGAAACCTGTTTTGGTTTTACCCCGGTAACACACCAAAAACGTCAAAGGCGCATGAACGAGCACAGGACTTCTTTTTTCTTCTTTCTTTCAGAAAGAAAGCTGACCAATACGCAAGGTCTGAAAGGCAAATGGTCGTTGTATTATTATCTTAAAATATCGCTACTCTTGCGCGATCTTGCAATCCTCTCATGAACCGATCGAGCCGCTCCACAGACGCGCTGCTCGTAAAACGCGTCCCATGGAAATTGACGCCGAGCATCACTGCGGCGGGATCGCGGCGGAATCGGAGTTAGGTCACTAGCGGTTTTGGTTTTGAAAATATTTGAATTTTAAGTTTTTGAAAAAAGGCCCCCTGCGGATCGGCCCCGAGCCCGTGTCCCGTCAGCTGATAGTGAAGTCTATGGCAGTACATAAGGATGCATAAACAGGTTAGGCTCTATCTCACAATAAAGTGATACAACATTTATCGATTCATGTGTCACGCTATCAATCCTCAATATTCTACAACACATCTATGAAAGTGAAAAACAAGCTTTTTTAAATAGAAAAATAAAAAAAGTATTTTTTTTGCGCTGTCATAGACCATCTGACAGAAACTTTCGTCTTCCTCTCATACTAGGAACATATTTCAGTGCAGCATTTCTATAAATAAAGGCAGCAACACTATATTATTGCAACATTTTTGTAAACAAATGATGTCTGTCACGTCTTTCTTGACTCATTGCCTGGAAGGACTGGCTTTGAATGCTCATGTTTGTGTGCCATGGACGGCGCTAGACATCCAATTCATTCTCTTTCAAAATGAATTAGACGTTTAGCTCTGTCAATGACAGCCAGTGAGTTTAACATAGACACTATTTCTAGCTGTCTAGTGAACATTACAGTTAATCAATTCCTGGCGGGAACATTTTGATAACCTTATTGAGGGTATCGTATTAGATACTGTAAGTAACGTGATATATAGAGGTGGGAATCACGATTCTATTACGATTATGATTCAGAGGCTAAAATCCGAATATAAATCGATTATTGATGCACAACTCCTCCGAGCTATTAGCTGCTTTTAATGTTTCCACCCACACCCTTTGTCTAGCCCACAGCACCACAGCATTCAAAAAGACTGAATGTGTAACTAATCGTTGTCACTTTTCTCGAGAATCTTTTGTTAACTTGTGATATGGCGACCCTGGAACCAGTCTGCCTCTTCGCCTGGGTCTGTTGCTGTTTTGCCTTGCCGTTTGATCATTGTTGACCTGAACAAATTGTCACCTTGTGTTTCAAAGCCCTTTTCCAGCTTTCAAAATGGAATCAGTACAAGGGGTTAAGACAAAGGTGAACGAGCAGAGTTTGGCCTTTTGGCTGGGTTGTTGGAGTCTTGCCAACCCAGGTCGTTGGAGCTGTTCCCTTCTGTCTACTTTCAAAATGTGAAAGTTTCAAAACTCTTTCAACATTTAAAGATAGATTCAAGTCAAGATTTTGCCGATTTTGGAGTATTTTAGATGAAAAGTTAATTAGGTTAGCTCGAAAGGTTTGCTACAACAGAGCCTTCCTGAGAAGTCTACTGCTTTAAGATGGCAGCTGTTTACTAACGCCGACGAGTCTGTCAATTCGCATCTAGTTCTATATAGATGTGATATCTACCGTATCATTATGTGGGTTAAGTTTGTAGCAATGTGTGCTAAGTTTGGAGAAACTGCGTTGTTTGTAGTGGCTGTTTTTTTATCAAGCGGCATGAGTTGTGGTAGATGTTTACACTCTGTCTGTTCCTCATTGGGTCCCGAAGACCGCGCTGACTGTATTTTAGCTCTGCTTTACTTAGCATAAATAATCAAAATATGGATGTTTGCGAATCGTTCTCGAATCTTCAGTGGCCGAATCGCGAATAATCTAAGAATCAGAAATTTCACACACCTTTAGTGATATATAACCATATCAATATATTGTCACCCCTTAGTGTTGTATAACGTTCATCCATCCATCAAGCTATTCATCCATCCATCCATCCATCCATGCATCAGTTCAGTCATCCATTGTTTCCTCCGTTTAATACAGTTTTTCAGTTATTTGTCTCTACAAGCACCTCTTATATGCAGCTGTGGTCTTTATGTGGGGCTACAACAAATGGTAAAGGACAAAAATATGAACTAAATCAAACATTACAGCATCAGTGGCCATTTTCCTGCTGAGCTTCTGTCAAATTATCCTGCCTCACAGTCTGAATGGCTCTTGATGGAAATTGTTTGGAAATGGCAGATACATTTACATGCTGGGCTAAAGTCCAAAATCCTCTGGCTTCATCCTTGGCTGTTAGTGAAAATTCTGTCCTTGTAATAAAGCGAAGAAGAGGGGGGAAAAAAACAGTAAAATAACATTTAGAGGAGAAGATGAGCTCGCATGGTGACAGCTGGCAGATTCAAATTACTTCAGTTTAATCTGCAGTCAAATAGATTTGTACTATTTGAGTTTTGGGTTAATTTAGTTTTTAGTTTTGCACTTTGGCTCCCGTGTTTGTTGAAGATTGTGAAAGTTTTTTTTTTTTTTTTTTTTTTTTTTTTTTTTAATAGAACATGTGAAGTGTTTTTTTTTAACTGAACTGTAATAGGTTCTGTAACTTTTCAATAACATATTTTTCCATTTTGCAGCAAAGATGTTATATGAATCATTTTCTTATCTACACAAAGCCAATTACGGGACTATAAAAGGTTACCCCCTTAAAGCCTGAATTTACATTTAACAAGTATAAAAAAAAGCATTGATGAAGTACATGAGTACATGAATAATATATCTATTTTTTAATTATTATTAGTAGAGTTGTCCGATATTGTTGGGTATCCGATAAAAGCATTTTAAAATGATATCAGATAATATCGACATCTGTTTTTCATTATCAGTTTTGGGTCAATATGCAAGCTTCAAAGTTAATGTAGAAGCCCTATGGCCTTTGTACAAGGGTTACGCCACAGTTATGCTTATTCATCATTAGATGTCTCTAAACTAAGATGCTTTGGATTTGTTATGTGAGTATTGTCATTTTTAAAGCATCCAGTGGGGAATCACCATACAACTAGCCATAATATGTTCAGTACACGACCACATATATCGGTATAACAGGATTTGATATCTATGTCTGTCAACCGTTTATGCTTTTGTAGCGTAACCAAGTAAGTTACTAACCTATAAACGCAAACAAAGAATGTTTATATATGCATAAAAACAAGTATTGGTAATGATAGATGAATGTATAAATGAATAAATAATGTTATTTACATAGTATATATATAATTCATTCACGATCAAGTTTGGCTTACAATAACCAGATATTGTGTATTAATTTAAAATCACATTGTTAACATTATTAGTAGTCACATCATTTAAACAATTCAACAAGTTACGAACGCCGTCCAAAACTTTAAATCACTTGGAAGAAGTGGTGGCTAATAGCATGAGGAAATGTAGTTTTTTGCACACAAGTGATCAGATTACAAAGCAGCATTACAGTGTTGTCCCGAGACTACATTTCCTATGACTCACTGCGTGACCTGCGCCGCTCATTGATTCATTGCGAGATTGACTCAGTGGCTACGCTAAACCAACGCGTTAGACGTCAAATGTGAGCAGATCTCGTAACATACAAACAGCTGGAAGGCTATCGAACGATCACCGTGAAAAGTAACGCCGAACCGTCGAAAAGCAATGCAGTAGGTGGAAATACATAATACAAATACATGTGCACAAACTCACCGGCGGCGTGTGTCTCTTACGGCAACGTAAACCTGAATGACCGCGACGCCAACCCAGCTTACACTTATATGCACATTCACACGCCTTTCCTGATTGACAGTGGATTAACCCTTTCGGACAAAATCGCAGGTGAGGCACAATTCAAACACGCTTAACCTAGCGGACACAACAATGACAGTAAATTGTTGACACATGTTTGGTGCACATATATCGGAATTGGTTTGAGATCGGTATCGTTTTTTTTTTTATTGGACAATATCGGGATATCGATTATCGGACAACTCTTATTACCATATTTTTTGGACTTTAAGTCACAGTTTTTTTAACAGTTTGGCTGTGGGTGCGACTTAAACTCAGGAGCGACTTATGTGTGAAATTATTAACACATTATGATATAATTTCACGTTATTTTTGTGTTTTGGTAAACTGACTGATAGTTTGATAAACTTGTTAGCATGTTCTTTACGCTATAGTTATCTGAATAACTCTTAATAGCTATGGCCACATTCGCGTTCTGCCTTTGGCAATGTGTGTTCAATTGTATCATTGACTTTTTTATATTGAAATGCATGCTTTTAGTTTGTGGCGCTTTCACGCCCACGTGGGGGCGCACTAGCACTTGTTTATGCGAAGAAGAATGCTTACACGCCAGAAGAAGACGGACAGCTACTCAGCGTCTCTGTCTGAGTTAGTGGGCGAGAAAGAGAGAGACACGGCTGCGAACCTAAGTTCATTGTTTATGCTTCTAAAATATCTCTACAGAGGCAACGCCTGTGTGGATCATCTTTTCTGTTGTTGTTGTGTGTTTTCCACCCGTGATCGGACACTTAGAGCCAGTTGTGTGGTTGTTTGAACAATGTAGTAATGTTAGGGAACACATGCTAACCGTTTGTGTCATTGATGTAATAGCACCTAATTATTATTTATTTACATTGATGCGAGCCTGTTTGGTATCGTGGACGAAATTGATTCAGCAAATTATATGGACGTCCAGCATCGTCATTTGGGAGTTTAACTCACTGTATAGCCAGGACCGGGCCGTAGCGTCCTGGTGAGGACAGTATGTTCGCATTTCGTTGTTCATGCGCTGTACACTTATTCAGCATGTTGTTCATTATTGTATTTTTATATTAAATTGCCTTTCAAGATGACATATCTGTTCTATGTGTTGGATTTATCAAGTAAATTTCCCCCAAAAAATGCGACTTTTACTCTGGTGCGACTTATATATTTTTTTTTCTCTTCGTTGGGCATTTTATGGCGGGTGCGCCTTATGCTCAGGTACGACTTGTAGTCTGAAAAATAGGGTATTAGTAATTTAAGTTGCTAATGTATTTTTTTCTTTAATTAGAATAATAATTAATTCTTATTTTTAGTTAATTTTCCAATTTTCTTATCTATGTATGTTTAGTTATTTAATCTTTTAATCATTTTTTATTTAGTATTTTCCAATATTTAAGTTAAACTTTTCAAATTATATTTTTCTATTATTATATTCATGCAAATATGTATTTTCCCAATGTGTCTTTTATTTATATGTGCAAACTTGCTGACAGCCCTTCCAGTCAAATTGGACTGGACGTCTAGGGCCGTCAATGGAAGTGAATGAGTTAAAGGCATCAAGGGGTTAACATTCTCAGATGATAAATACTGACCAGCAAGAGAAAATTACCTTTGTTGCCATTGTTGCTAAGCACCTGTGTGCATAGTAGGCAAGTTTTCAGTCATATGTGTTCTTGTGGGGTTTTTTATTGAAAAAAATGCAATTTGCCAATTCAACCACAAACCATAGAGACATTCCAATTGTAGTTCATTCATTTTATATGCAGCTTGGTAACTGCAAGCATCATTTGCAGTCATCATACCCTGCCAAAGCATTGTATAAATGAACACAATATCAGCCCGTTCTACTTGCCAAGTGCACTAATGGAAGATCTGAAACTCCCTCTAGTTTTTTTTTTTTTTTTCTCTAGATTATGTTCAAAGATTGGGACATGAACAGCAAGGAGATAAACATCCATCCTTTCATATATGTACTGCTCTTCCTCATGAGGGTTTCTAGGGTGTTGGAGCATATTACAGTTTACTATGGGAAGGAAGCAGGGTATAAACTGAACTGTGTTCTAGCCAGTCAGAACCCAATTAACTCTAACGGATGGTTTATATTGTTCAACCAACCTGCCTTGGATATTTTTGGGATGTTGAAGGAAACAGGAGAACCAGTGAAAAACCACATGCAAACTCCATACAGGAAGGCCAGAATCCAGGTATTGAACAATTCATTGTAGAAGGCAGATGTCCTACCAAGTCGTCCACTCGAGAGATAAGAGATGAACATAAAATGAAAAAATGCAAAATAACATTTAGTCTTGTAAGGAAACTCTTTTTTTATTCAAAATTTATCTCAACTATTGCATTACCGGTCACTTAATTTTGCTGGATGACTCTGCATCACTTGCACACTCAATTGGATCTTGGCCCTGGAGCTCAATTTTTCTCTAAGCCTGAGAAAGCTCTTGTCCCTCCTGAAACCTCTGTACCCAATTATACGTAATATGACTTCGAAAAATGATCAGTCAAGTTTAGATACCCGCGTCATAAATACTCTGAAGTAAAATTCAAACTTTGATCCCATGTAATGCCACCTACAGCTCTGCTTCATACACATTGCTGTTATAAAAGTTGGTAGCCATTTGTTTCACTGGATGTGTACAATTATGGACACTATATGAGGGTTTTTTTTTTTTTTTATGTGGGAAACGGCGCTGGCAGGCCATTAATATGGGCCCCTGGTTTTAAATGAGTTTTGGGGGCTGGGAAAATTGAACCTCTGCCAAAACTAGGAGCCCCAAACTCCCTCATCGCCCTTCCCCCGCAAATATCTGAACGGGACTCACAAACCCTTGTTTGTTGGGTGCTTGGAATCCAAACAAAAACATTATCTACTTCCATTTTTGTTGCATTAAAAATGCGTATGTGCTGGTATGAGATTCTGACGGTAGGATAACCTTAAGCCAAAATATCACAGTTTCATGGTATCACGGTATTGCAATTACAGCTCTAATATGTGTTACTTTGAGATATCTGTGTTAGGCTGAAGTGGCTGGGAAGAGGGAAGTCTGGGCTTCCCTGCTAAAGCTGCTGCCCCCGCGCCCTGACCCCGGACTAAGCGGAAGATAATGGATGGATGGATGGATGGATGGATGGATGGATGGATGGATGGATGGATGGATGGATGGATGGATGGATGGATGGATGGATGGATGGATGGATGGATGGATGGATGGATGGATGGATGGATGGAAAAACATATTAGCAAATTGGAACATAAGTATAATAGTTTAGTTAAAATACATTTTAAAAAGTAACAAAATATTCTAAATAAAATTAAAATAAATGCAGTCCTTTAGGTGAGCCTAAAACCACAGCCACAGCTCAACATTATTAACATCAGAACAAAAATAATTGAATTATTTTCCATAAAAAGCATGTGTGTATGACTCAAGTCATGTTTACATTATACACACACGCCTTCTCAACACAGATGCCAGAGAGAAAAAAACACATTTTACCACCGTTAGGTACACTAAACATGCTGGAGTTAACTCTCGTAGCTTTTGGGAAACATTCATGACAGGGTTTACTAACCTTTTATTTTAAATAAATTAGGGCTGTCAAACCAGTAAAATTTTTAATCGAGTTAATCACAGCTTAAAGGCCAAATGTGAACTAAGGTTGGCCAACCATGTTTTTGAATAATATCAGTGGCTAAACAATTCTAAGCATATTTTTAATTATTTTTTTTAACGCAACCCTTCCAGATTCTTTGTTTAACCCATAGCAACGCTCTTGACAACGAAAATGCTTTTCTTCGGCAATCTTCGGAAATCTTCGGAAATTACGTCACACCGGGAAGTGCGAGGGAAGTCCGCCATAGAACAGTATTGTTTGTTGCATTACTTCTCGGTAGGATGCCATGGCGGTGTGTGGCGATGTTTTGTTCTCACTCAAACAAAAAGTTGTATGAGTGGCCAAAGGATAGCAGGGCACGTAAATGGACATCTTTCGTTCGCACGAAGCGAATGAATTTCATGCCATCATCGAGTAGTGTTCTCTGCTGCAAACACTTCGAAGATGCCTGCTTCCTTAACCGGTCTGCTTATGATCAAGGATTTGCCAAAAAGTAATTTGTGTGTGATTTTTGGATAGATGACTGATGACTTTGTCAAAGCAGAGCTGCCAACTGTTGTGGAATGAACAGTATAAGCTAGCGACGTTAGCCGAGGCTATCCCCGATCATAGTTGTCTTTGCGTTCGCTATGTTAAGCGTGTTTAAATTGTGCGTCATCTACGATCTTGCCCGAAAGGGTTAATCCACTGTCAATCGGGAAAGGGGTGTGGATGTGCACATAAGCGGGTCGGCATCGCGTAATTCACGGTCACGTTGCAGTAAGAGACACACACCGCCGGTGAGTTTGTGTATTTATTTTTTATTTATCTGTATTTGTATTATGTATTTCCACCTTCATGCTTCAAGCATTGTATTGCATTTGTACGGTTCGCCGTTTCTTTCACGGTGATCGCTTTGAAGCCTTCTAGTTTGTGCTTCGCCGCTTCGCGATAGCCGCTGACAGGTGACAAATGTTGCTTTTAATGTCTGGCAGCGAATCAGCGAGCGCCCAGGCCACGCAGTGAATCATGGGAAATGTAGTCTCGGGACAACACTGAAGTGGTGCTTTGTAATCTGTCCGCTTGTGTGAAAAAACTACATTTCCTCACGCCATTAGACGCCACTTTGTTTTCTTATTGTTGCCACAATAAAGTGGAGAAAGCAATCGGCGACTGTGATATACTGGATTTTATTTAGTTGTAATACGGGAGTTCACCAGTAGAGTGTACGCATGTCATTTAGATGTGTTATTGTTTGTGCCTTACTCCTTCACTAAAATAGAGAAAAGTTGCTCAGAGTCACTTGGCAAGACGTTGATTAAAGTTGTAAAAGCCAATAAAGGTGTCGTGTGGGTCACTCGGTCAAGATATAACAATGACTCATCTCCTTCTTTCCCCCCAACGTTTTTATATTATTATTTTATATGCACGAGAGCTGCCGGATCTGCCAAAATGAACATGAAGTCTGATTATTATTTTTTTAAACAATGTCATCAGATAGACAAAAACATAAAATTGTGTGCAAATATCTGCATCTTCAAATCATGAAAATAATAACAGCCTATATCTTACCAATGTTGTAATCTCGATGGGTCTTGTATCCATTCCATGTCAGAAAGTTTGCATCATGATTAGCGTCTGGCTAATGACATGAAATTCCAATCTCCTCTTCTTCCTCCAACTCTTCAAAAACTTGGATCTCCTCCCTTGCGCTTGATCTATCGCTTATATCGCTGTTTGAATCATTTGAAGGGCTTTGTGTGGCGGCCGTATGTATGGAGATGCCATCGCGTTCACGTTCACGTTCAGTGACGTATCACTTCCGGGTTCGTCCCCTTTCAGGCTCGAACTTCGGAAACGCGATTATTTTGTAAAATATACAACATATAAATTATGTTGTCATGCTTTATTTGTTGGACAATGTTTAATTACTTTACTTGTGACCCTATTTGGCATGTGAAGAAATTACTTCACATTACTGCTTTAAAAATTAATTAATCGTAATTAATTCCAATTCAAACCATCTCTTAAATATGCCATATTTTACTGTAAAATATTGCTGGAATGGAAAGATAAGACACAAGACGGATGTATAAATTCAACATACTGTACATAAGTACTGTAACAATAAATCCACAAGATGGCATTAACATTATTAACATTCTTTCTGTTAAAGGGATCCACAGATCGAAAGACTTGAAGTTCTTAAAAGATAAATGCTAGTACAAGTTATAGTAATTTTATATTAAAACTTTCTTAATATTTTCGTTTTAATAAAATTTGTAAAATTTTCAATAAAAAAATAAGCTAGTAGCTCGTCATTGTTGACCTTGCCGAGCGGTGAAGTCACATTGGCACAGTGGCCCTTCTTCCACAGTGTCTTCAACTATGTAAGGTAGTGATTGAAATACACCAAAAGGTGTCAATGGCGAGTTTTAAATTACTAAATCAAGCCAATGAGTGTGTTTTGTCCCTCAACTGACGCCGTAGTTCCCTGTTTACTGGTACTTCATGGTCATTTGAGTGCTGGCTTCACAACGTACGAGACCTCAGACAATTTGTATATTGTGACTAAATATTGCCATCCAGTGTATTTGTTGAGCTAAACGAAATGTTTGAATAGAGTTTGACCAAAGTCTGAGTAAGTTTTATGTGTATTTTGCATAGCTATTTCTTTTTGTGAACATTATTTTTTTGAGAGATAGGAATGTTATTTTTGTTGTGCTTTCACTAAATGATACTTCTGTATGTTGTGAAGTGAGTTGCCGAAGCTTATGCCAATAAACGGCACGGTCCAATGAAAACGTCTGTGTCCACACGCCTTTCTCTGCCTCTTAGCTCTCAATGTGCAAAAAACGGCATCATTGGAATCTGTTTGAGGCAATGCATGAGCGGGTCATTCCGCGCATGTGTTAAATGCGTCAAATATTTTAATGTGATTAATCAAAAAAATTAATTACCGCCCGTTAACGCGATAAATTTGACAGCATTGATATAAATGCAAAATCATTTTAGAGGTATTTTCTCCTTGGCAGCTACCATCTGCAAACATGTTTTACATGTCGGTTGGCCCTCCTCCTCCCAAGCCACAGCCATCTGTAATTTTTCTGTTGCCAAAGTATTCCCATACCAGCGATTTCGTTTTCTTGGGGGGAAAGTTCAGGAGTTTCACCTCCTCCAGCCATCGTGTAGCACAGCTGACTCACTGACACTAAGCAACAACCGGTGGGGGAGGGTTGAGCCTTGCAGTTGCAAGCAAGGAATTTATCTCTGCATTTTTCAGACATAAAAAATAGCTAATACCGTAGGGCAGTACTTCTCAAATAGTGCGGCGCGCGCGCAGAGCGATGCTAGGGGGGGCGCATGTGACCTCGGGGAACATGCTTTTTTTTTTTTCTGCCGTACTGGAATAAAGTGTACTTGCGCATCCACTCAGTGGGTGGCAGTGGCGCTCTCATTTTCAGAGTGCGTGCAGTATTTTTGAACTAAGGAAGAGCACTCATCACACAGAAAACAAATATGAAGAGCAGTGCGCCGCCGCCGTTTTCGAAAGCCGTTTTCCGACCGGACTCACTCACGCAGCGACCCACTGTCTTGTCCGGTTCTCATGCCGCCGCCCGATAAGTGCCATTTTCGGCTTGGGATCGTCACGACGACCGCCCTCACCTACGGTTCTACCTCGGCCGCCGAGAATGCGCTTTGTTCGTGCCGTTTGCCTTTTAGCTTTGACTTTTAATACTGTGGGTGATGAGGAAAGACTGTTTACTGTGTCTAAAAATAATTATAGCGGACCGCCAGAAGCCAAATCAATTAAGACGCCACTTAAAGACATTCGACCCCAATCTCATTGATAAGCCGCTTGATTGTTTTTCAGCAAAAACGTGCCGAATATTGCCAACAATCGTCCTGCTTTGTCAGTGTTATATCAGTAAACCAGTGAGCATTGTTAGCATACTCATTGCAAAATGACTCCACACCATTGCAAAGGAGGTAATACTGAGTGTGAGCAGCAAAAATAAAAACTGTCCTTCTGTCCAAGGACACTCTTTTTTTCCTTTATTCATTTTTGTTTTTTCGGTCAAATTTTTTGGCATATTGTCCTCATGAGTGAATGTTTCTAATCAATTTGAATTTGTTATTATTTACTGATTTTATTACATTTTATTTTTCAGTATCAAATGGTCAAAAATGTACCTTGAGTGTATTTTTACAGTTTGAATGTGACTTTTTTTTAATTTAGGCAAATTGATGCACGTCAAGTCTTCTCTGTTACAAACAAAACAATGTTAATAAAGTTATACTTTATTATAAGTTGATCTATGTTACTTTTTTTCTTTATTAGAAAAAAGGGACAATATTAGGCAGATGCGTATTTATGATAGTAATTTTATAGACAAATAATGCTATTTACAGTGGCGGCAGAGAGTTTGGGGGGGGCGCGAAACATTTACGTCTTGCTTGGGGGGGCGTCGCAGAAAATAATTGAGAAGCACTGCCGTAGGGACAGTATGACAGAAAATTTTAAAGGTTTTGAAACCGTGACATTTTCATACCACGGTATCCCTTGAAATTGGTAATCGGCACATGTCTAATTAAAAACGTAAACATTCCAGTTTGGCCTAAATATTATGCGTTTATTATTATAAGTTTTTATGTCATTATCTTCCATCAACTGCCTTTTTCATAAATTATTTCACAGTGATGGATTCAAGATGCTTCTTTAAAACAACCATTTCTCCAAACGTGCTGGTCCTAGTCATTATCTTTTGTCATATATAACTGTTTTAAACTTAAAAGGTTTCCTTTTCTATTCAATGCAGAAAGAAGAGCATGACATTATCACTGCAATATTTTGTTTAAAGTGTTGTCCATGTTGACATGGAAGTAACATGCAGGGTGACCCTTGGTATCTATCTACAGTATCAGTGAAGCTCTGTCTCTGAAGTCTACATTATCAAATAATGCACACACACACACACACACCTACATGCACAAACACACACATGTGCACTCTCTCAGTCTCTTTCTCTCTTGCTCTCTCTCTCAAACCCACACACACATGGTAGAACAGCTGGTAACGGACACAGAAGATAACTGAGCTGTCACTGACCACACTCCAGAACTTGGTCACACACACACATTTAAAAGATGAAAAGAGACACTGACGTGCATCACAACACCTCCACATGAGTAAACTGGTCTTGATCCATGACAGACAAATTTTTATCTGAGACCTATAAACCAACAGTAGCCAAGCTCCTACAAACCTTCAACTTGCCTAAAAGGTGTTAAGAGATTTGGACTTTGCAAAGTTGTTCAAAAGGACCAACTGACTTTAATGCGCAATTGTATTTATTTCAAAACTTTATTCCAAAAACTTTATTACTAACATGCACACGTACAAGTTGTTAGACTACAGACCCATCAAGACAGTGTATCACAAAAGTGAGTAAATCCCTTGCATTTCTGCAGATATTTAAGTATATCTTTTAATGGGACAACATTGACAAAATGACACTTTGACACAATGAAAAGTAGTCTGTGTGCAGCTTATATGATAGAGTCAATTTATTTTCCCCTCAAAATAACTCAAAATAAAGCCATAAATATCTAAACCCCTGGCAACAAAAGTGAGTACACCCCTTAGAAACTACGTACAGTGGGGCAAATAAGTATTTAGTCAACCACCAATTGTGCAAGTTCTCCTACTTGAAAAGATTAGAGAGGCCTGTAATTGTCAACATGGGTAAACCTCAACCATGAGAGACAGAATGTGAAAAAAAAAAAAAACAGAAAATCACATTGTTTGATTTTTTTTAAAGAATTTATTTCCAAATTAGAGTGGAAAATAAAAATTTGGTCACCTACAAACAAGCAAGATTTCTGGCTGTCAAAGAGGTTTAACTTATTCTAACGAGGTCTAACGAGGCTCCACTCGTTACCTGTATTAATGGCACCTGTTTTAACTTATGATCGGTATAAAAGACACCTGTCCACAAGATCAGTCAGTCACACTCCAAACTCCACTATGGCCAAGACCAAAGAGCTGTCGAAGGACACCAGAGACAAAATTGTGTAAAGAAAAGAATGAATGGGGCCATGTATGGAGAGATTTTGAGTGAAAATCTCCTTCCATCAGCAAGGGCATCGAAGATGAGACATGGCTGGGTCTTTCAGCATGACAATGATACCAAACACACAGCCAGGGCAACAAAGGTCCTGGAGTGCCCTAGCCAGTCTCCAGATCTCAACCCCATAGAAAATCTGTGGAGGGAGCTGAACGTCCGTGTTGCCCAACGACAGCCCCAAAACATCACTGCTCTAGAGGAGATCTGCATGGAGGAATGGGTCAAAATACCAGCAACAGTGTATGAAAAGCTTGTGAGGAGTTACAGAAAACGTTTGGCCTCCGTTATTGCCAACAAAGGGCACATCAAAAAGTATTGAGATGAACTTTTGGTATCGACCAAATACTTATTTTCCACCATGATTTGGAAATAAATTCTTTAAAAATCAAACAATGTGATTTCCTGTTTTTCTGTCTCTCATTGTTGAGGTTTACCCATGTTGACAATTACAGGTCTCTCTAATATTTTCAAGTGGGAGAACTTGCACAATTAGTGGTTGACTAAATACTTATTTGCCCCACTGCACATCCCTAAATGTCCAAATTGAGTACTGCTTGTCATTTTCCTTCCAAAATGTCACGTGACTCGTTACAGGAGTGCTGTCAGCATTGCTGCAGAGATTGAAGAGGTGGGGGGATCTGTCCCGTGAAAAGGTATACTTACTTATCTGCAGAAATGTGAGGGGTGTACTCACTTTTGTGATACACTGTATATATAGTGCTGATGAAGTTTGATGATTGAAAAAAACATTGGGGGAAAATATTTAAATAAGGTTAAGGAGAAATCCATTTATAAATTATTTTTTTAAGTTTTGAATTTATTATTTACTAATTGTATTTTTAGTTTTTAAATGCTTTTATTATTAATGAATTTTCAATATTCACTTTTATTCATTGTAAAAACCTTTTTACTCTTTGTTTCATTTAAGGATTTTCAAATTTGTTGCTAGATTTTCTATTTAATTTAGTGCAATGGTACCTCGACATACGATCTTTTCGACATCCGACGTAAAATTTGACTCGCCATTTGATTCTACATCCGACGACATGCTCGAAATACGACTAAGCTTTAAATTTGAATTTTAAAATGGTGCAAGAACACTGTTTTATTTCTAATGTCATGCAGAAACCTGCCAAAAATAGTGAGGTGTAATGTTGTGTTTGATTCTTCTCTAAGTGTTGTTAAATGATTGCTATGTGTTTGTCAAGCCAAGCATTGAATGCTTATTAAGGAAAAAGGCTTTGAACTGGTTTGCGTGTGTTTGTTGGGTATGAGATGGTGCAAATTGTGTGTTGTGTCAACCCCTCACTTACCTCAGTGTGCTGACTGCACGCGACATCACTTGGCTGCAATGTCCATCAACTCTCGAAGCAGTAAAAATATCATGAGTCTCAGTTATGAATGATTCTTCTCTTACTCATACAACCCCTAGCAAATAGTATGGAATCACCAGTCTCGGACGAGCACTCCCTCAGACATTTTATCATGTAGAACAAACTCAGATAAAAAGCTTGAAAAAAATAATGAATTAGTTCAAAAGTGCAACTCTATAGCATTCAGACACACTAAAAGAAATGAATAAAAAAACATCGTGGTGGTCGGTAAATGTTACTTTTTTCGAGCAAGTGCAGGGAAATATATAGAATCACTCAATTTTGAGGAAAAAAATATGGAATCATGCAAAACAAACAAAGACATAACAATCAAAACAAATCGCTAGTATTTATTAGCACCACCTCTGGCTTTTATGACAGCTTGCAGTCTCTGAGGCATGGACTTGATGAGTATTCTTCATCAATTTGGTGCCAGATTCTTAGATTGCAGTTGCCAGATCATCCTTGCAGTCGGAGCATTGCTGTGGACCATTTTTTTTTTTTTTTTCAATTTCCACCACAGGTTTTCAATAGGGTTGAGATCTGGGCTATTTGCAGGCCATGACATTGACTGGATGAGTCTTTCTCCAAGGAATGCTTTGACAGCTTTAGCTCTCTGGCTTGGAAAATGACAAATATATTTTCAATTGAAGGGATAAGAAAGCTGTCTAAAATTTCAGTGTAAACTTGTGCATTTATTGAGGATTTAACCTCCCCAGTGCATTTGCCTGACATACAGTCCCACATACTCAAGTACTGAGGGAATTTTGATGTCTTCTTCAGGCAGTCATCTTTGTAAATTTCACTGGAACAGCACCAAACAAAAGTTCCAGATCATTGTAAATCTCACTGGAACAGCACCAAACAAAAGTTCCAGAATCATCACCTTGTCCAATGCAGATTCTTTACTCTTGACACCTTGTCCAATGCAGATTTCTTGACTCATTTTTTGCATGCTGTCCTCTTTAAAATATGAAAACCTATAAATGTTTGGCTGGTTTTAGTTAATTCAGACACTGTTTTTACATCTGTGTGATTTTTACAAAGATCAGTTTACATTTGATTGTGATTTTATGCAGAAATGTGAGAAATTCCAAAAGGTTTAGATACTTTTTCATACCACTGTAAATGATTATCAAATGGACAAAAATATTTTATGACTAATAATTGCTTTAGTCAATGTAATACCATTGAAACAAATTGATTCAGTTGAGTTCAGTTTCTTCCTATGTATTCCATTAATTGTTCTTATGGTAATAGATAAGGAGTGATTTGTGGTTAGACCCGGAGTCCAGTGAATTGTTGTTTTCTGCTGGTTTGAACTTCTCCAGTATCCATCAGGGTCTGAATCCCTTAGGAATAGTGTATGTGTTTGATTGTGTATTGTGTGTGAGGGCATGTATGCGCACCCGCTTGTGTGTATCAGCTGGAGTAAAGCTGGCATACAGGTGTGCCAGTGCCTCGCCAGCATTTCCTGGTAATTAATGACGTCCTCTCTCTCGCACACTCTCTCTCTCTTGCTCTATATTTGTCTTGTTTTTGGATTGGACAAGCATTGATTACACCTAAGTGACTTATCGTCGCATTAAACGTGACGGTGAGCGAGCCATATTGTAAAGAATGTAATAGTGAAGCCAAAATGAAAAATATTATTATTATTATTATTGAGTTCATTTGATACATGCAATACAGTATTTGCCAACTGCCAACTGTACAACTAAACACGTCATACAAACATGTAACTTAGCATATTTATGAAGACATATATTTACAGTATTTTGCTAATTCCAATAGATTTAGCATATCCAATGAAAAGAATAAGGTGGTAATCGACTTGTTAGTACATCTGCCTCAAAGTTCAGAGGTCCTTGTTTTATTTCAGGACAGGCTTTCCTGTACTGAGGTTTTTATAGTATTCTGATGCATGCATAGGTTTTTTTTCAGGGTTCACTATTTTGCACCCAGAATCTAAAAACATGCATTATACCTTAAATGAAGACTTGAAATTATCTTTTTGTTCTTAAAGGCTTGTTTTATTGCTAAATTCCGTTCAGTTTTCAAAAAGCGAACCCCAAAAGATGCTTAAATTTAGTTTAAGTGCCATGAAAAAATTACGAGACTTGCAGACATGTTGAAAGTTTTTATTCTTCTGAACACGCTCAACAGTGATGTACAGCTAAACAAGCATTCTTACACTGCTATAGCAACATGACAAGCCTAATCACTGGAGGTCAGATTAAAAGAACTATGTGAGTTGCATTCAGCCATATGTCCTGATGAGTGTCATGGCAGAGACAGTCTTCTGTGTCCCTCTGAGTGCGTCTGTTTGTGCATTTCCCTCCCAGCCTCTATGGTAATCTATCTTAGTTAATTTCTTCTTTGTGAGCAGCTGGCCACAGAAAGCCCAGTCAGCTCAAGAAGAAACAGACCCGACTGTTGTTGGTGTATTTAGTATAGAATGAGACAGCCATGCACATCCCAAATCTCATCCCGAACATTTTTGAGCACTAGATGTCAAACAAGAAGATTGCGGAAACATTTCTCACTGACAACATTTACATGCATAAATCAATCGGGTTACTTTTGCAAAGTCCCATTCTACTTGCACTGATCTTTGGTTAAACCTGTGCTCCACCAAATCTGTTTCATGTTCATGGTCCCGAGGCTGGATTTTCAATCGACCGTGCACCTTCACTCTGTCAAAAATACCTGCATATTGTAATTTGTTTTATCAGCACATGTATTTTGGCCACTTTGGTAATCATTTTAGCATAGTGAGGGTGTGCCCACGTAGGTGAGCCCGATAGACTGTCTGTTGTCAGTCATTGTCTATGCCTTCTCGGGCCATATCTAAATACTTGTGTGGCTTGTTTAAATGGCCTACGACATCATTAAAAAAAATCTTAAGTAGCATTATTATGTGAATTAGAATCATATTTTGAGACGATTCAACTACCGTATTTTTAGGACTACACGTCGCACATGAGTATAAGTCGCACCAGCCAGAAAATGCGCAATGAAAAGGAAAAATACTGTATAAGTCGCACCAGAGTATAATTTGCATTTTTGAGGGGAAATTTATTTGATAGAATCCAGCACCAAGAACAGACATGTCTTCTTGAAAGTCAATTTAAAATACAATAGAGAACAACAGGATGAATAGGTGTACGCAGGCCCGGAGTGACTAATCGGGAGCTTCTGGACGATTCCCGATGGGCCGGTCCGGGTTTTTACACTGTTATAATTTTTTGTTTGGTATTTATTTATGACAGTGTTAGTGAGTATAACTTACATTCTGTTACCGCTGTCCCTGTGGGCCGTCTTAAAAATATTAAATTAAAAAAAAAAAAAAAATATATATATATATATATATATATATATATATATATATATATATATATATATATATATATATATATATACGGTATATATATACGGTATATACAACAATTTGGCAAAGCGCAGATGACGGGAAATTGGTCTTTTAATCTGCCGTTTAGCCCTGCCTGTCATCACAGCGCTCTAGCGTCCCCAGCTGGAGGATGACGTCAGCAGGGTCACGACTTCTTCTGATTTAGAATTCAGCCCATTGAGGGGGAATTATTCATAAGGAGCAAACTATGATGAAGAGAGCAGCAAAATGTCGTGGTTTCAATCTCTCTACTCGAATATTTTTACAGGATATTTTTTTTTAATCCTAGGTTTTTTCCCCAATTGCTAAATAAATGGTATGGTAATGACAAATAACAGGCTTGCGCTAAATGGAATATGAAATATTCAAAATGCAATTATTCAGTATGACATAGCAAAATTACTCCATAATGGTCAAAACTATCAACTTCTTGTACCTCCTGAAAGATATTTTATGCCACCGGAGTGAGTCTGGCTTTTGTCATTTTCCTGCTCCGGCTTCGGACAGCGTAAACAAACCAGGAAGCGTGACAGCTAGCCGACATGCTAACCCGAACCCAGCGGCATTTCAAAGTCTTATTCTCGCCTTTCGAAGCGAAAAATCACACAAAACCACCCTGGATCATATTACATGGCGGCGTGATGGCGTTTGTCTTCACTGATTGTCAACTCCCCCGACGGCGAGTTAGTTACAGCTCGTCGTTCCCCTGCTGCGGGCAGAAGAACTCGTTTGCCGGTGAAGCAGCTAGCGAATGACCGCCGGACAAACCGGCTGACGTCAGAGGAGCGCATAGCTGCCTGAGCCCAACCCGAGGATAATGGTCTATTGCCACGCACATAAAGAGGGAAGAGGGTGCAGGAAGTCTGGACGATAAGCCGAACTGCACAAGCATAAGCCGAGTATAGCGCTCTCCCGGCGGGCAAGCGAAGAGGACGTCGCCTGAGTGGCCTTCTCAGTGGACAAGGAGCATTGTCAGCCACAAAATGCAAGCCACCTCCGTAGTAAAACGTGTGCCATGATCCCAGTATTTGACATAATACAAAACACAATGTTTTCTCACCTTCTTGTAAGTCCAATGGTCCCAAAGTTGTCGGACTTGTTTTTGCCAATCTCGGGGTGGGGGTTTTTGAAACCCAAAAACCCTCTCCCTGGTGCAGCAACAAAACCCTGCAGCACATTTAGCTGGCGTGATGCGAAAAATAAATGAATTAATCCAAAAAATCAGCTGAATCCGCAGTCCATCAGCGTGCTATAAAGCAATGCTGTATTATGAGATGCTAACCCTGGTGAAGTCACATTCGCATTCCTCCTCAAAACAGGAAGTTATTTATTTTCATGGTGCAGGGATAAAAAAAATTGAATAAATAAAACGATCTCTTCCACACACATCCAAGCGGTCCATTTCATTCAGCAGCATAAAATATCACGTGAAATATGAAATAAACATGCTTTTTGCTGCCATAAGCAATAAATTTACACAGCCAAAGTCTTGAGCCATTGGGTATTTTGACATGAACATACAACATACATATACCCAGTGGTGCGGAAAATGGAGTGCTGAAGCACTCCCTGGTGTTGGAATGAAAAAAGTGTTTTGACTCGTGTGTGCACGTGCGCTCTTCTTCGTGTGTACATGCGCTCTTACTCGCTTGCGGAAGTACTACCTGCTCTACGCTTCCTGCGCCAAAATAAAAGCATGCATCACAAAACAAAAGTCAACATTAAAAAAGAAAAATTAAAAAATAAACAAAAACAACAAAAATCCACCATCACCAACGGGTTTCGAAAAGCCGATCTGCTGCATGACGAAGAGAACGACACACGCTCAGGAGTGAGCTTGAGGAGTCAGCTAAGTGCCGTTTTGCTGGTGCTCTTTGGAAAGAAAAGTTAAGGTATTGTAACGTTGACAAAGAGTCACCCGCTTAGTTAGGTTGCAATTCTTTATTTTGAAAACTCGTGGAACATACACGACTACTGTCTGCAGCAGTCGACGCGCACACACAGCCACAACAACAGGAAGGCACATCTCTCGCTCTTCCGCACCTCCCTTACTCCCGTAAGTCACGTGCTATATTTATAACCCGATTCGTTAAAGTATGTTATTAAAACTCAGAAAGCTCTGTGTATTTCTACATAAATATCTCATGTTACTATGCGGGCACACGCGGCTTATAAACAGGAGAGGCTTATGTATGTACAAAATGGTTTTTCCTTTAAAAATGTACTGGGTGAAGCTTGTAATCAGGGGCGCTCAATAGTCCACAAATTACGGTATATTCTACGATACAACTCTTGAAACGAAAAGACATTTGAAAGTACAAAAAATACTGTTTATTGAGTAATTTATTAAACAGTAACACCTTTTTTTGTGCAACATTGCAGGAAAATATAAATCTACTGAAATGTTTTTACCTGCACAAATAGAGGGCACAAAAGGGTTCTTAAATAATATCAAATAAATCAGAAAATGAATGTAGACTTGTTTAATATTCATTTCCATCCAATTTAGGGTCCTGATTTGTTTGATATCATTAACACCAAATGTCATCAAAATAATACATGTAAATTAAAAAAATAAATTACATTGAAAAACTTTCTTAGCTCAGGTAATAAAAGCGAAGCAGTGATGACAGTGAAGAAATCTGGTGACCACTTGGCCTCTGGCTGCAAGTGGCTGTGCATAATTATTGTTTTTCCAGTGAACTTTATTTTTTTTCAACAATTCTTGCGTACAGCAAAGTCCTTGCTAACCTTACTTCCTTTCTTGTTCGTGTAAAACTTAAAGTGTGTTCACACATGTGATTTATAAAAATGTTTTCCTCACCTTTTTATTTTTTCATCCCACTTGTAGCATCCTCTCTTTTTCTCTAGACGACATGCGTGCACTTTACCTTCACCGCCACTCTTGAGCGCCCCTAGAGGACCGCCGAGGAATTGCTCAACAAACTTAGAGCATTTTACAGCATCCTTACTCCATAGTATGGCCAATATGTCAAATAAAAGTATCGATACTTGGCGGGATCATATCGATAACCAATCAGGTTGCAAAATTTCACGATATATCACCGTATCGAGATATTGTCACACTCTTAGTGCAATGTTTTTCAACCTTTTCTGAGTCACGGCACATTTTTACATTGGAAAAAAAAATTGCGGCACACCACAGACCAAAAATGTTCCAAAATTACTTTCTTTACAGTACATATAATTATAAAATAATTTTTCAATATTTATACTTACGCAGTGTGAAACTTGAGCCTGTTTAGATGAACAAAAAGCCGATATCCTGGTAGGAATTGAAGAAAGACACACACAAAGCTCTTTTTCAACAACTCTCAGTCTCTCTCTTGTCTTTTATCTTTTATAGCAGTTAGGCTTGAAAAGCTCAGAATTATCAGACAGGAGGACTATAGCAATGTCTTTAACCACATCATGGCCGAGCACTTTGCTGACAATGGCTTTGCAGGCAGGTAGTATTAATGTCTCTGTCACAGTGCTGGGCTTTTTGGTTTCAGCAACAAGTTCAGCAACAATGCTTTGAGGGTTTTGTCATTGACCTTTTTAGTTTTTCTCAAAAAAGTTGCCTGTTTCTCTGTGTTTTCAAGAAGGCGAACAAAATAGTCTATCGACTTGTTTTGAAGCGACGGGTGTTTTGTTTCACAGATTAAGTTTAAGCTTGCTTGACAAGCTGCTTGTGTTGCATTCAAGAACCGCTCGGATTTCCAGCCACCTTGCTGTCCTCCACAATGTGTTGTAATAAAACACAGGGGGAGGATTAACGGTCATCACATATGGATAAAATGGAAAGGACACTTTCAGGTATATCGAAACTTGACGAGTCTAATCAAATGATATGCAGTAGACGTGCTGGGGTCCACATTGTCGCGGACAGCAAGGTGGCTGATGGGTAGAAATCCGAGCAGTGCTTGAATGTGACACGAGCAATATCTCGCTCATCGGGCGAAACCAAAACTTTCTACCTACTCCTTTCATCCTACTGCAACTCCGCCCAACGACGTAAAAAAAAAAAGAATTAATGCAATATTGGAAAATTTCTCGCGGTACACCTGACGATTTCTCACGTCAGGCACACCGGTTGAAAAACACTGCCTTAGTGTATACTGTATGTTTCAAAGCGGTGGACAAAATTACTTTAAACTCAAAAGGAAAGTCCATGTTGCTGTGTTACTTGTCGAAACTTTAAGTGACTTCGATTTCATTTAGCGCATCACACCGACCATCACCAGTTGGTGTCTACATTGGCGCGAGTACAGGGAGAGTACAGGGGACACCAAGACAAGCAGGTAAAGAGAGACAGTCAGACAGGCAGATGGGTATTTTGTCTCTTCTCCAGCTCGTCTAGTTGCCAGGGTGACAGTCTGGCCTGGCTCAGTGCTCAAGTACAAGAGGAGAAAAGCAAGAAAAGAAAGAAAAGCACCACAATCAATGAGACTCTTTTTGTTTTAGTGGGAACCCCCTTTTACCCCCAGATGACACACATTTGCACGGCGCAAGATGACTGAGATGGTGTGTGTGTGTGTGTTAATGCCTTTGTGTCTGACTCCTTCTTGTGTGTGAGGCTGACTTTATTTAAGACAAGGACCCTTTTGTTTTAAGCAGGAGAATGGCACTGAGGCCGAGGCTGGCCCTGTAATTGGCCTACTTAGACCCTGTTTAGCATGAGAAAAGCCTTTCTTGGCTCGCCAGTGCCAAGCTAACTCTTGTTTTCAGTCACAGAGAGGACGGATGTGCTGATCAGAATTCCGATTAGTCTGAAAAACATCCACTACCACCCCACAAATACAGTCCTCCACCCTCTGCTTTATATACACTGCACGCTAATTACTTGACGACAAAGCTGAGAGGGGGGGATATCTACAATTTAACTGAGTAGTGGAAGAGTCTATTTACAGAAGAAGGGAGGGGGTTAGTTCTTTTTCACCTCTTTCCTCCTCACTAACTTTTTATGCCTCTCTAAAAAAAAAAATCCATCCATTCTTCCCTTTTGCCTTTTATTTATGCCTTTGCTCCTCTGCTGATCAGCCCAGCCGGCACTTGTTGCTGCAGAATGATTGAACATAATTAGAGCGACAATGTGAGAGCTGTTTGCGAAAGTTGAGTTGTGAAACAGGGTCACAGTTAGAGGAGGGAAGAAGCAGCACGGAGGAGAAGTTAGAATCCAAGTCTCGACACTGAGCAGCATCATGTTGCGTTCATGGAGGTACTGTAAATAGCTTTGTAGTGCTAGTTTTTGATTCTCAATCATTAGCCATTGCTTCTCTATCATTCTCCCTATAAATGTTCTCCTATTTCACATTTAGTTATTCATCCTTTAGTAAGAATAAGTATTTTTTACAACTTTTTTGTTAGCAGTATTAGTTGTTGGTCTCATTGCTCTATATTTTTAATAGAAATGTCATTGTTGTATATTACCTCTCTCCCATTTGAATTATTATGTAGCTTTATTATTTGCCTGGGAGGAAAATGCGAGCAAGCGAAAGATATCAGCTGTGGTAAGAGAAGTTTAGGGCTTTGAAGCCTAGCTCCGGGACATCTTAACAGTGCCAAGGATGCAGATTTGGATCTTTTCAATAACCAATCTAATTACAAGGAAAACCTCAGAACTTTCAAACGCCATTTTTTTTTTTTCTCAGAAAAGAGTAAAGAGTGCAACAATTAATCGATTAATCGACTAGCAAATGTATTAGCAAATTAATCGATAACTATTTTGACAACCAGTTATTTGTTTAGGACCTTCTTCACCTTAAACTTGTCTAAATTCTTGAAATTATAACATACATATAACTCCTCAGTTGTAAATATTATCAGATTTCTTATTTTTGTTAAGCCAAAGTAGGACATGAACAAAAATCTGCTTTTACTTTGGAAAACAACATTTCTCTTTTTTGCCATTTTTTTTGGATATCTTACCGTTGAAAGTAGCTTTTTAATAAGGCTGCAAAAACTAATCAATTAAAACCGATTAATAAATTAGTTGCCAACACATTGGATAATCGATACAGTTGTAGACTACGGTAAAGTAGGGAAGCTGTAATAAAATAATATTTTTGAAAGAAATATTCATCCATTTTGTCTTCATTCTTACAACGCGCCTAAAAAAATTCAAGGTAAATTGTGAAGGTAATTGAAAAAATTGACATTTATTAAATTAATCGATTAATCGTCTAATTAATTGTCCAATTGGTAGGAAAAATATCTTCCACAAAACCTGGCAGCCCTTCAGAGGCTATCTGGATAGATTAATAATCTCCACAGAATAGCAACTAGATGCCCTGCTCCACCCCCTCCCTCTTTAATTTCATTTTATTGAGTTTTTTTTATATATATTTTTTTTAATCATAACATTAATGCCTACCTATTGTGTTATGGAATGCTTGAATTGTGTTTTTTGTTCTCCTTAAAGTTATTTCTTTTTAATTTTCACTACGATTACTTGCTAATGACTATGACTTGCTTACAACACTGCCAAACATAACTCAGTTTTCCCTTGGAATTATCGCAAAGACAAAGTGTTGTTATCAACCCATCCTTTTTTAAAAAAACATTTATTTGTGTTTTTTCTCGCACTTATACCAAATGGGTCATGAAAAAGATTAATCGAATTGTTACTTCATTTGGCTGAGAACCATGAAATCGTGTCCATGTATCCAAAAGCTCAAATAAAAAGATGTATCCCAAAAAATTAATTGTCCAATGAATCGATTATGAAAATAAGCATTAGTTGTAGTCTTTATCGATTATGCAAATAATTGTTATAGTTGCAGCCCTAGAAAAAGACTAATACCTTATACTAATATACCTATGCAAGATACTAACATAAATATCTTCACCGACAATTGAAAACAAGTTGCTTGTTTATTGGGATTACTTGCACAAATAACTATAGTTTACATATGTAGTTAATTATTTAAAGTTACCATAGGCACCACTATTGTGGTATGGTAATGATGCACTATCATGGTAGCATGCAGTAATTCATGCTTTTTTTTTTTTTTTTTTTTTTTTTTTAAATTTTTTTTTTACAGTAAACACTGAACTCAGAACTCAGATATCAGACAGTACCAATCCTTGGAATGTACCTAAGACCCTAGCTCTCCTGCTTATACCACTTTTGTCAGTCATTATGTCTTTGTGTTTTTATTGACTAAATGTCTTCATACTATTGAGGATAATCATTCAAAAACCATACTGCGGATATAATGATAATGATTTGACAGACACATTCACACTTTTGTTTCGCTGGGGCTGTCCGGTTGTTTGTTAACATACACCCACATGAACAAGGACAATTTCTGAACTAACAAAGCCTCTCCTTGTTTCTCCGGAACAGTCAATATTGGGCAGTGAGATGGGTTTGGGGAGTCCTGGTGCCACATCGCCGACCAAGCCGCACAGTCAGTATTACCAGCACTACAGCAGCAACCCCCGCAGAAGACCACTGCATATCGACTCTATGGGTAAGATGGTGCTTTAGATTAAAAAAAACATACATGCAATAGCAAACAAACATCAACACTTATATTCTGTAACATAAAGATATATTGACGATTACCATTCTGTTCTGGGACATTTTAAAATGTTTAACATTGTAGAGTATATCCTTTTTTTTTTTTCTACTGGTTTTGTCAGCGTAAACACTTTTGGTGTATTGATAAGCCCTTCCCAGTTTTTAATAAAAAGGAACCTATACAAGTGTAAAATATATATAAAAGTATGTGTTAGGCCTGTCGCGAAAGTAAATTTTAGTAAGCGATATATTGTCTCATGAATTATTGCCAATATGCGATATTATTGCCGTTTTTTTTTGTTTTTTTTTAACCTATTCATCCACAAATATAGTGACAATACTTCCAAATAAATCACCTATTCAGATGCAATAAATTGTTATTTTTAAATAAAACACAAACTATATTAAAATGCATAAATATTAAAAAAAACATTTTGCATAATGAGTCATTTTAAAGCAAGTTAAGTACAGAATATTAAATAGGTGAGAAACCAATGTCATTTTTGACTGTCATCTTGTCCTGAAAAATATGCATGCAACAAATTTGAACCCAAATTAGTATCTTTTATTACGTCATATTATCATTGCCAATCAGATTTTTAATAATGGGTGTCATTTTAAATTTATTTTTAGTGTAGAATCTGAAGTATATGCGATTGCCTCCAGAAATCTAAACATGACCTGCTTTTATTTTAAAATGTTCACCGGAAGTACGTTTGCTTAGCCACTAACCGTAAGCTTTACACATAAAAAACCAAAAAAAAAAAAAAACAAAGTACTCTTCACGTTCATCAAGCATATGGTGTAAGTAATAGATTTTTTTCTTTTGTTTGCATCGCTTGCAAATTCTTTAATCCAGCGAGTTTTCATGTTTGAAGCGTCACCTTTTAACAGCAATTTTGCGTTGTGGAGAAGACTGCCAATGTTTTATAGCAGGCTAAAGGGGTTAGTACATTGTCCTTTTTCCATTAACCTCAATGTAGCAATGCTAACGTTTTACAATGTTTAATATAAAAGTGTTTCCTTATTTTGTATGTCTGAACTTTCTAGGTGTGTTGATAGCCAGTAAACATCCGTGAAATCTACTGGAGTCTCATATGCAATCAACACGCACGTGTGCCGAATGCACGCAGCACACGCACGCACAAATATATGCACGCGCGCAGTGCTAAATCGCAGTTACCGCCCTTTTTTATATTTACCGTGCGATAATTTGACTTATTGCATATCGCAACAGGCTTAGTATATATGGGGAGAGGGAAAAAATTAACAGTTTCCTTTTGAGGCAGTGTTGCTAAATTTAAAATGTTTTAACTGTTTTGACCTCAACATTTTTAACTGTTTTGACCTCAACATTTTAGTTTGGCAGTTGTTTCCCCTTTTCACCGTTTTTTTTAGTCATAATGTTCTTTGTATCAAAGCTAATCAAAACAATTAATGGTTTTGTCTTTTTGGGATAAATGCTTTAATTCCTACTCAGCATCATAGAATAGGGCGAATTATGTCAACTTTGCAATTTTCTAGAGTTTTTTTTTATCTTGATAGTATCAAAAAAATATCATTTTATTTATTTGTTTTTATTTCATTTTCTTTAAACTTTGTTTAACCAGGAAGTGTCTCGTTGAGATTAAAAATCTCTTTCACAAGAGAGTCCTGGCCAAGACAGGCAGCAGCACAAACAAACACAGTTAAAAACAAAGCACAAAAAAAACAGTTCACAAAATAATAATAATTTTAAAAGAAATCTGCAGTCATACCATCTACAGCCAAATTTACGTGCTTTTAAGTGTTGCTTAATTATTTTCAAATACATAATGAAAAGCTAATTATTTTTTAAACTCTTACCTCCTGTACAATTCAGTGTAATACGTTAACTATGCATTGCCAAACATTCTCCCCTAATCATGTAACCTGGCTTTAAAATTAAATAGAAAAAAATCAATAACAATTGGGTTATTTATGAATTTTGTGTTTATATGGCTACAGTGCCAGTCTGTGTATAGGTGTGTTTGAAAAAAGGAAACCATTCTGGACAATCATGCTCAAGTGTAGCCTTGGTAGTGTTTGCCTTGATAGGACATAGAAAACACACAAGCACACGTGAGCACGCGTGCACATGAACACTCACACACACACACATACGCGCACACACAAATGATCCTCGGCCAATTCCCCCCACCAAAACCACATTCTTTCATTTTTCCATCAAAGTCTCCCCTTCCCAGTTAATGGACTGCTCCTTTGCTCCCTTTGAAAGAATAGAAAATACCATCCAAATACAAAATAATATAAACATAACCTCGTTTCTTTTATCAAAGCGAAAGGGGAAAGAAAACTAGCCATTCATTTTGTCGTCGATCTTTTTCATTTTCCGCATCTTATTTTGTTCCCATTGTTCACGGCCTTTGTAAATACATCGGGAGGCAGTTTTTAGAAAATGCCCTTGTTCTTTCCCCGTTGCTAGATTGATTCAATCAAAACGAGGGCTTCTCTTTTAAAAAGACCAGACGTGTTTGACATTCATTTGTTTATTCTGTTGTTGTTGTTATTGTTTTTTCTTTCAGAAATTCACCCCAAAAAAGTACGGAAGGTCCCTCCAGGCTTGCCATCTTCAGTAAGTGATTTAAGATTGCCTTATTAAAGAGAGCTGGAGAGGCCTGTTTTGGTGGCTGTATAAAGATAGAAGGCTGATTTGTATTGTTTTCGTATAAAATACAGAAAACGCATATTTATGTGGGAAAAAAAGAGCAAAAGGTGGTGCATAAATTAAAACCATAATCAGTAATCATAGCACATGTAAGGGTTACACAGTCATTTTTCAAGGTTACAGTAAGGACAACAAACTATGCTCTGCTGTTGGCTCTTTGTTCTACAGGTTCAATTTTGATGATAACATTGTGTATGCATATTGTCTACAGAATATCACTGCAAAACTTAGACATATAATTTACAGGAGTTTTAGTTTAATTGTAGACATATATAGCATTTCATTTTTTTTTATTTTAAGAATTGTTGCTTTTGGTTTTGGATTTTGTGCTATTGATTTCCTTATTTTTCTTTGATTTGTTCCACAATTACCCGCATAATGAAAGACAGTCTTGTAATTTTGATAATTAGATAAAATAAGTAGCCATAGGCAGGTAAAACAAGAATCTTGTTGAGGAGAATTAAGCAGAAAATCAGATAAGAATCTCCACAGAGTGAGTTCAAATGACTCCGAATAAATGTTGTGATCCTGAAGGCAGCTGCTGAAAGCTTCATTTTTTTGTGTCTTTATTTGGACTGGCGATTACCGAGAACGACAGGTCTTGTTTTAATGTATTCAGCTATTGAAATTCAATGATTTTTGCTTGTAGAGATTTGTTTTGTTTGTTTTCTCCATCAATCTTGCTCATCGAGTTATTTTTATTCTCTAACACTGACCTCATTAATCATCACTTAACGACTGCTGAATGCGCTTGGTGTCAGCTGCCCATTTGGCTCAGCAGGAGTCCGGCTTTCTGTGACCTCGGCCTGCTTTGTCCCTGCTTTCTTTACGCGCTTTCCTCTCTGGGCCCACATCATCCGAGTGTGTGCGTGTGCTTGCGTGTGTGAAAGTGGAGAGGAAGAACAAATTGTTTCGCAGATTGATGCTTTTGGTGGCTTTTGTGTGAGGCAACATTGTTTATTTTTTCTGTAATGTGATACGGTTTCATCCAAAAAGAATGTTCTAATCAATTTGGACAAAAACAAAAAATAGAGGAACATGAGATAGAGTGTTCTCAGCATATGGAGCCTGTGATGGCCGTTGATTTTTGAGGCAAGGCTTGAACATCAACCTTGTTGGTTCATTTCTATTTCTTAGGAATAACACTGACAGACTTTCACGATTCAGTCTACAAAAAGGAAGCTTAATACATGGATACTACAAGAATATACAATGTCATTTTAGGAAATGTGTTAAGGGTGAAGAGGCATACAGTATTACGGAATGTTTTAATAATTAATTGAGGATAAATTCAGGTGACTTGAAGTCCCGCTCTGAGACCCCCAATTTGGCCAAATTTCAGAATGGTCCTATATGCATGTGTCATACATCATGGGAAAGCTTAAAATCTCATTTTTCTGGGGGAAGAAAAAATTTGAACAGGAGGGCATAAAAATTTTTTTTAAAAATCAAAACCCTAAACTCTAACCCGAGGTGAGAGCATGAGAGAGCAGAATAAAAGACACCGTGGTTTTTACGAGATTTTATCGCGTACTTACCTTGTTTCGATCCAAAAACTCACCGAGTGTCAAGACACAGCTGTGAATGGCCTTGGTCAAACTCTTTGGGGATTTTATGGGTGATACACGGTAATATAACAAAGGTCACAATGCAGAAACCGCAGACATCAAGGAGTGGTTGAGATTTTGTTTTTAAATATTTACCCTTTTAATGTTTTTTTTTTTTCAAATTTTCTTTGTTTTGATCAATTAGTTATCATCTAAAATATCTGGGAAATGCGAACGTAACCAAAAAAAAATACAATTAAGCGATAGTTATGAGGTAGATATCGATGAGCTATTTACAGACACTATTTTTTTTCCTTGTGACGTAATTTGTTTAAAAATTAAAATATGCTAGTGAAATATTTTATTCATTTTATAATTTAATTTTTTTATTTATAGTCGTTTTATTTTTTAACTGAATGTTAGACATCAATCAATGAGTCTAAGCTAAAAATGATATCTGGAATAATAAATATTATAATATCATTACTACTTACATTATTCTTTTTATGGTTGGTTTAAAAGCGGTTGCGCCGTGTCTGTAAACGGGGGTCTCCAGGGTAAAACTGACATTTTAAAAATAGTTTGAGGGCTTAATGCCCCATGAAACTGCTATGGCAGCATATAGACGTACTAGTATATATATATATATATATATATATATATATATATATATATATATATATATATATATATATATATATATATATATATATATATATATATATATATATATATATATATATATATATATATATATATATAATATACATATACACACACACACACACACACACACACACACACGTATATATAAATATATATATATATATATATATATATATATATATATATATATATATATATATATATATATATATATATATATATATATATATATATATATATATATATATAAAATCTTCAGTGCGACATTACAATGTAAATAGTCATGAAAATAAAGAAAACACACAAATGAGAAGGTGTTCAAACGTTTCGTCTGTACTACCGTATTTTTCGGACTATAAGTCGCACCTGAGTAGAACTCGCACCAGCTATAAAATGCCTAACGAAGAGGAAAAAAAAACATATAAGTCGCACTGGAGTATAAGTCGCATTTTTGGGGGAAATTTACTTGATAAAATCCAACACATAGAACAGATATGTCACCTTGAAAGGCAATTTAATATAAAAATACAATAGAGAACAACATGCTGAAAGAGTCTACAGCATGATAATGTTACATGATGCATGAACAACGAAATGCGAATATACTGTCCTCAACAGGACACTACGGCTCGGTCCTGGCTATACAGCGAGCTAAACTCCCAAATGACGATGCTGGACGTCCGTATAATTTGCTGACAATTTTTGCCATCGTTATGACACCATCATTTGAAAAGTGAAACTAAAAATAGAGATAATACGAATCAATTTCGTCCTCGATACCAAACAAGTTCGCATCAACCTAAATAAATGATAATTAGCTGCTATTGCAGCAATGACACAAACGGTTAGCATGCCTTCGCTACGTGTTTCTCTTTCTCTCTCTCTCTCTCTCTCTCTCTCTCTCTCTCTCTCTCTCTCTCTCTCTCTCTCTCTCTCTCGCCCACTCACTCAGACGCTGCGTAGCTGTCCGTCTTCTTCTGGCGTGTGAGCGCTCTTCTTCGCGTAAACAAGTGCGAGTGCGCCCCAACTGGAGCGTGAAAGTGCCACAAATTAAAAGCATGCATTTCAATATAAAAAAATTCAATAATACAATTGAACACTCATTGCCAAAGGCTAAACGCGAACGTGGCCATAGCTATTAAGAGTTATTCAGATAACTATAGCACAAAGAACATGCTAACAAGTTAACCAAACCATCAGTGTCATTCCAAAACACAAAAATAACATGTGAATATCATAATGTGTTAATAATTTCACACATAAGTCGCTCCAGAGTATAAGTCACACCCACAGCCAATCTATGAAAAAAACTGTGACTTACAGTACAAAAAATATGGTATATACTGTATACATAAACATAACAGAGATCTGAGTCAATATTCAAAGAAAGAACCAGACATTTCATTGACTGCTCATTTTTATTTAAAACAGTGCAGAATGGAAAAATAAGAAATATACTTGACTGCTCTGTAAACAGAAGCTTAACAAGCTAAAAGCTTGAAAACTTAGTTTAATGGCAGATTGCAAGTAACTATCAAGTGCATACCGCCACCTACTGTACAAGAATGTGGTGGGTTTCATCGGTTAATATCTTGTTCAACTGCCAATCTTGCTTGTACTTCTGTTTTTGCCTCAAGTACTCAGTTACAGTATATTTGCACAGAGCTTATCGATTGCGCCGTAGGCATGAAAACGAAACTATCAATTCACACAGAGAAAAAAGAAAACTAACAAAAGTAACGTGGAACACAAGCGAACATTTAAAAAGTAGCGGAGTAAAAAGTACAGATACCTGCTGTAAACTGTAGTGAAGTAAAAGTAAAAAGTACCACTTCATATTAGTACTCCAGTAAAGTACAGATACACAAAAATGCACTTTAGTACAGTAACGAAGCACTTTTACTTCGTTACATTCCACCACTGCTTGGAATTTGCCATATTGCCAGCACTTTATATGTAAATTTTGCATTGATCCTGTCTGCATACAGACAAACAGTTACAAAACTACTGATACTGTATTAAGTACTTTTTTTTTTTTTTTTTTTGCAAGATCTAAGTTTGAATACAGTGCTCTTTCCAAAACGTTGCGTTCTTTTCAAATGCCACTTACATTTATATACTGTTCGCATGGTTTGGAAATATTTCACATGCAGATGTCACTACTCTCCCAAATGGTGTTAAAAGCTATGTCGGTTGTGTGGGCAATGGAAGTTGCCTTTGAATTTTAATTCAGCTTCCTTGTGTTTCCACTTCTCCCCACGCTATGTGTTTATTCTTGTTTGTCAAATTTGGTTTGCTGAGTCAATGATTTATTTTCAGAAACAATTAAATCACACAGAAGAGGATAGTGTGGGATGTCTTTGTAATCAAAAGGAAATTAAGCATCAGTTGCTAACATGAGAACATTGTATAGTTCTCTTACTAAGCTCCTTTGATGGGTTAACTTAGGGTACATACAGTGGTATGAAAAGGTTTGGGCACACCTCACAATTTCCATTATTTATATTTATAAATCATTGGTTGTCTGGATTAGCATTTTGAGATACCTAAAAAACTAATGGACAAAAGAGGAACACTTCAGAGGTGAAACTACAGTTTTATCGGCCTATCTGGAGATGTGCAATACACTCTAAAAAATGATTCATGAGGCTAGTTGGTATGACTTGAAAACATGAGCTTTTTCAACATAAAAATGACTTTTTTTTTACTATTCATTGTTTTATTAAGTTGGTAACTTCTTTTATGGAGTTAATCAAAATTAAATATTAAGAAAGACGTATTAACTTAGTTAAAGTATATTGTTTTTGAATAAGCTTTTCTGCTTTCACGTAACAAAGGGAAAGATTAAGTGAGTGAAATTTAATTTCTATTCCATTATTAAGTTGGTGCAACTTCCTAAATTCCCATCACATGTGCATATTACCACGGGAAAAGAATTGGCCATTTTCTGCCTTACAATATTTGCAGTTTGAAAGAAAATGAAAACAGATTTCATTACCATACATCAAGCAGCATACTCAAAAAATTATAAAAATGTTTACAACATTTAAATAAATTATCTTAAAACAGGAGTTACTTTTCAATCACCCTATATTGTTTGTACATTTGCAAACATTTTGTTGTACACTTGTTTTGTACTGTGTGTTGTTGTGCCATATCTGTGTATCAAAGTACTGGAAGTACACTTTTTGTTTATACCTGCACCTGAAGTGAACTGTTGACAATGTTTAGGATGTTTATATTGGTTTTGCTCTGCACTTTTATTTTGTCCATTCTTTTGAGTTTTGAAATATATATTTTTTTCCAAATAAAACTGGAGTTGCCATGTCCAATTTATTTTAGAAAAACAAGTAACTCTTAGGCGGCACGGTGGCTGAGTGGTTAGCATGTCCGCCTCACAGTTCTGACATCAAGGGTTCAATCCCAGGCATCGGCCTTCCTGTGTGGAGTTTGCATGTTCTCCCCATGCCTGCGTGGGTTTCCTCCCACATCCCAAAAACATGCATGGTAGGCTGATTGAGCACTCTAAATTGTCCATAGGTATGAGTGTGTGCCTGAATGGTTGTATGTCTCCTTGTGCCCTGTGATTGGCTGGCAACCAGTTCAGGGTGTCCCCTGCCTACTGCCCATGGTTAGCTGAGATAGGCTTCAGCACCTCCGCGACCCTCGTGAGGAAAAAGCGGCATGGAAAATGAATGAGTTACTCTTACTCAATAAATTTAAGTACCATTTTGCATCAACTTTTGAGTTGAGGAATTAAAATGAAGGAGTTATAGCAACCTAAATGAAGTAGTTTTATTTCTTATTAATGCTAAAACTTGGACTTAAAGATTGAGTTGGTTCTACACAATAAAGCTTGTGGAGGGCAATAAATAATGATGGTTCAACTATACTAATTGAGTTAGTCCAGTTATAAAATTTATAAGGGAAGTACTTAATCATTGCTTAGTTGAATTTACTTAAAAAATTAAATGCAAATTGTTACAACAATTTTTTTAAGTAGAGCCAGTGGATTTTTTTTTTAGAGTGTACGCTTAAAGACAAAATTACACAAGGTCCAAAAATCTGGCCATCTCAACAGAAAATAAAAATCAGTATTAAGTAGATGTTCTTTTTGCCAAAATTACAGCTTCTAGACTTTTCTTATGACTTCCAACAATTTTCTTGCTCGCCACTATTTGAACGCTTACGCAGGCTTGCTGGAGGTCAAAATGTCTTCTGATGGCCAAATAAAAAACAACTTCGATCAGCCATTTTTGCAATTTACATTCGCTTTGAGGTTGCAACTGGTATAAGTCCGACTTCCCTTGTTCCTAGAATGCAGCGTGACCAAAAGTGGTCGAAGCACTCCTCTTTATTGTGGTCGTATTACGCATCTAAAAAAAATAGTCCTGCAGAATGAAAATAATTACGGCACTTTGTTGTGATATTGTCTTGGCCGCATGGTTTTGGAACAACGATCTGTTTTGAATTTATTTGACCATGTTGGATCTGTTCGTAGAGCTGTATAATTTTTTTATCACAATGCTATGAAGGTGCAATTGACTCGTGCGAGCTTAGTCACTCCGAAACCCCGAAACTAACAAATAACTTGCAAACTCCACAGAATTTGTTGAAATCAAAACCACCAACTAATTAAACCCCTGTTAACTCACAGATTAAGCCTAATGTCAAAAAATTCTGAACTTCCACTTTAACCAGTGACACTTTTTTTGACAGCAGTGTCATAAGACTGTCATAAGACCGTTAAAATCATGACATGACATAGTCATGAGCATTAACTCATATGCTCCCAAAAATGTATAAATATGTTCTATTTTTAATTGTTTCAGTGTCCCAAAGACGTATTTATACGCCTTTTACGTTTTTTTTTTCACGAGAGACATATCTAGCTTCTGATCCAATTTAGCTCCAAAGCACAAGGCTGAAAATCCATTATAAAATAATAAAACTGGCCACTGGAGGGCAGTAGCACATTTGGTAAGATCCGCAACCCGATGCTACAGAACGAATGGCCGGGCTGCACGGCCGGGCCGCATGGCCGGGGCGCCGGCGGAAGACGACCGAAAGGAAGTCCAGGATGCCAGGCGGCGGACGACCGCGCAGAACAACCGGGAGGACGCCCGGGATGCCAGGTGCTGGACGACGGAGCAGAACGACCGGTGCTTGCCACCAGTGCTTGGACGATGCCGTTGAGTCCGTGCTGCTCACCGAGCAGAGCCCGCGCCGCCGTGCTCGGCCGCTCGCGTCCCCCGCACCCTCCAGTGTCCCGCTACTCAGCCAGAAACGCGCACGGCCAAACCAGTTCCCCAGGCGAACTCCGCCACGAGGCAGTGGTTACCACAAAAGAAACCAAAAAAAAATCCATCTTGATGAGACAGAGGGCGATGAGGGAAAAGTTTACCCCGGCTGTCACAGCCACAACAGCGTCATCGCTCAGTTCAAATGTATAAATAAATTGTTTTTTCATCAGGAATTGGAAAATTGCTCAAACTAAGCTATCTTCTAATGCTGATATCTAAAGAATGGAAAAAGATATGTCCAATCTTTCTTTTGGTGGGTTCCATGTTTATATAGCGATAGAACCGAATTTTCTGTGGACCTTGCAAAATCAGTCTGGGAGTGAATGAGTTAATGAATGCTTATGACAGATGTCATTTAGTGTCATCCGGATGTTAAAGAGCCGAGCTGGACATAAATGGAGTTAGTGACAAAACTTGCTGGATGACAATTATATGTGTCATAAGCATTCATTAATGCCCATGACAGTGTCATGTCATAATTATGACGGTTTTATGACAGTCTTATGACGCCGCTGTCAAAAAAAGTGTTAACTCGAAGAAATCAACAAAGAAGCCGTACTGGACTATAAACCGCATGATTCAAAATGAGGGGAAAAAAGTATCGACTTATAGTCCAAAAATTACAGTATGTTGTAGTTGTTTGGTGGTGTTCTGTGGGTTGTCTTTGACCATTCTTACCATCCTTCACCTTGGCATCTCTGATATTTCCATTGGCCTGCCGCTTCTAATAAGATTTGTGTTTGTGGTCTTCCATTTCCTCACTGTGTTTGTCACAGTGCTGACAACTGAAATGTTAGAGATAGATTTTGAGTTGAACAATTTTTTCATCCAGGTAATTTGACAGCTGTTTTGAGGCCATCATGTTGCCATTCTTTGCTAAAGAGATTCCTAGAGCAACAAAACATGCTGTTAGGCACCTTAAATAAAATTTTTACATGATTAAACACGATTTCTGTCAGGTTCAAGGCTTGATATGCTCACATGCCAATTTTGGTTTTCAATTAACAAGTGCTAAGAAGTTACAGGTAATCAAATCAACAAAATGACAAGGGTGTCCAAATTTTTGCACCTGTGTCATTTTGTTTTGATATATACCACATTTTTCATTAGTCCATTAAAACTTAATTTCACTTTTGAAATATGACTCTTGAGATTTTTTTCTTCTTTTGATGTATAGAAATGGAGTTCCTGACCCAAACACTCAATATCTAATAAATAAAAAAAATGAAAATTGTCAGGGGTGCCCAAACTTTTTCATTGCACTCTATACGTACATACTGGCATATATGTCTCTTTCTCTCTCTGTCCCTTTTGCTCTCTCTTGCTTTTTTTTTATCTCTCCGTTGTGGGTTTGTTTAAAGTTGACAGCGTTAATTAAATTAAGCCAGGTCTTGCAGAAGGCACAGTAGGACAGCCAGCGGTCCCCAGTGGTCCACGGGTGGATGAGGGATCGGTGGAGTGGTGGGGGTGTGGGATGTGCAGGCCAGATTGGTTTTGGTGAGCCACCCTGCCCCCCTCAGGCAGTCCTAGTCATTACAGAGTCATGATAAACCCCCACTAGTCACAAGGCTACTGAATTGGGGCTTGTTGACTGTTTATCATGCTTTTGTTTCTCTTTTTACAAAGAATTGAAAAAGGAACTTGTGAAGTCAGATGAATCATTTATTATTGTTTAATACAATGAATCACCTGTTAAAAGTAATTCAGTATGAAGTGGATACAGTTTGAATGATGTACCATTACACACATAAAATGTGAAAATTGGCCAAGGAAACCCAAAATGTTAATTTCGCACAACATACTGTTAATACAGTATGTACTCATAAAAAATAAAATAAACTTAAAGTAACTTTAATATTAGAAAAAATATTTACATACAAATCATTTGATCACCACATTCAGGTGAACTTGGAATGTGAAACTCCAACAATAAAGATTTGGTAATTTCGTTGTAATACAGCAGTCTATTTTGTTGAAATATATGAATATAAAAGTATTTTATGCACCACTGTCAGCCACAGCCACACCCCACTCTTGTTCCCTGGCCTGGTGGTTGGGACCCCTGAAGTAGGGTCTTAAAACTCAAGGTACTTTAAATGCATTTATCGTTCCTGCTCTGTTTAATCCAAATCTTACTTCTGCTATTCTACCAGTTTTGTAATCTATCTGCTGTTCCCCATTAGTGTGGCACTATCTGTAGCAGACACTGGATTACTGATGTATGTGTCTTGTAAAGGTTAAGTATGTTTGTCAAGGATGGATTACAAAACATAACCAGTAGCCTATTGCCTCTGACCGCGTATGGCTCCAAAAGAAATGTGATGTGTGATGACCAGTAGTTTGTGGTAATCTTCTGAAATGAACCACTGCAAACTGAAATGTTAGGGGAAAAAAAGCCTCAAGACAGATCCTGTACTTTTAATCCTCTATGGGGTATCATGGATTAGTGTGCAAATTGAGTGTTGCCTTCAGTGGTTCAGTTTATACTAGTGTTGCACCGATACCATTTTTTTGGCCCCGATACCTGACGGTGCAGTATCGGCTGATACCGATACCATACTGATACCACTTCGTTTGAAATATATATATACAGTGCTGGCCAAAAGTATTGTATACCGCATTCTTTTCTTTGAAGGCCTCGTTTTTTTCTCCTGTAAACTCTATGTTGATGCCTTTTCCCAAAACACCAGAGAACATTCTTCCAAAACATTTTTGGCTTTGACACTGGTTTGACACTGTTGTGCCCTTGGACTGCAGGACAGCTTGAACTTGTTTGGATGTTAGTCGAGGTTCTTTATCCACCATCCGCACAATCTTTCGTTGAAATCTCTCTTCAATTTTTCTTTTCCGTCCACTTCTAGGGAGGTTAGCCACAGTGCCATGGGCTTTACATTTATTGATGACACTGGGCATGGTAGACACAGGAACATTTAGGTCTTTTGAGATGGACTTGTAGCCTTGAGATTGCCCATGCTTCCTCACAATTTTGCTTCTTTAAGGCTTCAGACAGTTCTTTGGTCTTCTTTCTTTTCTCCTTGTTCAATGTGGTACACACAGGATAGAGGTTGAGTGAACTTTAATCCATTTTAACGGGCCTCACGGGTGATTAGTTATTGCCACCACCTGTTATGTGCCACAGGTAAGTGACAGGTAGTGTTAATTGCACAAATTAGAGTGTGTGTATATATATGTACATATATATATACATATACATATAAAATATATATATATATATATATGTATATATATATGGGGTCGCGTTAACCGGATATTTTCCGTCGTTGACCGGTTTTTTAAAACAATGACGGAAAAAACTGAATCCCGTCCGTCATTTTGACAGGTTGCAATTCACACCCCAGACCACGGGGTGGCGAGTTAGCATATTAATTCGCTATTGTCTCTCTTAATGCATGACGTCGTTGGCTCTTCTGTCAGAATATTGTAGCGTCACCGGGGTCTGGCGGCGGCACCGTGATTGACACATCAACGCGAGGTTCTTATTGGTGCACCCGGTGTGCCAGCGCGTCATCCAGTTGATGGACAAGATTGCCGCCTGTGTATAGACCCCAATCACATGACGTCACAACTCCGCCCCCCTGACTGGAGCCGCCATATTGTGTGTCAGCTCGTCATGTTTACACATTACCGCTACGTACATGCCTCCTATTACGGCGTGTTTTTCTGCTCGTTAATATTAATAATCAAAATGGTGAAGGCGTGTGTGGCGGTTGGTTGCTGTAACAGAGAAGATAGACGGAGAGACTTGAAGTTCTACCGTATTCTGAGAGACCCGAAGATGAGAGTGAGATGGACTGCTGTAATTCGACAAGAAATCTGGGCACCAAACGATCACCACAGACTATGTAGTAGTCATTATATCTGGTAAGATGCATTTAATATATATTTAGAAGATTTTGGGCTGACAACCACAATTAAGATCATTGTGTGACGTTGGTGATTGGGGTCTATATCGTTGCCTCTTTTTCTTTGGGGGCGGAGTTGTTGGCGGTAAGCAGAGTAAAAAGGGAGAAAAATACCACGCCTTCCGTGTCTAATTTTTCGCCGCCAAGCAAGCGTTACAATATTAATTAAAAATGAATGAAAACTAAATACTATTGAATATGTCATCATTATCATTTTAAAAATTTAAGTGACGGGTAAAAATAGACTATGACCGGATTTTTATGACCCTGTCAGTCAAAATGACAGACAACGAAAATGTCTAGCGCAACCTCTGATGTATATATATATATATATTATATCTATTATGGCGGAAAACTTGACTTGGTTGACTTGAAGTTACGCTCTGAGACCCCCAATTTGGCCAAATTTCTAAATTGTCCGATATGCACGTGTGATACATCATTGGAAAGCTTAAAATCTCAATTTTCTGGGAAGAAAAATTTTGAACAGGAGGGCTATTTTTTTTTTTTTTACCAGCAAAACCCTATCTGGAGGCGAGAGCACGCGATAGCAGGATTACAGACGCCATGACTTTAACGAGATATTATCGCGTACTTACCTTGTTTCGATCCAAAAACTCCATGTAGCATGTATCACTGAGTGTCAAGACACAGTTGTGAATGCCCACAAGTGGATTTTTTGGTGATTTTGAGGGTGAAACATGGCAATATAACAAGGGTCACGATGCAGAAATCGTAGACATCAAGGAGTGGTCGAGATTTTCTTTTTCATATACAGTGGGGCAAATAAGTATTTAGTCAACCACCAATTGTGTTTTCCTACTTGAAAAGATTAGAGAGGCCTGTAATTGTCAACATGGGTAAACCTCAACCATGAGAGACAGAATGTGGAGGAAAAAAAAGAGAAAATCACATTGTTTGATTTTTAAAGAATTTATTTCCAAATTAGAGTGGAAAATAAGTGTTTGGTCACCTACAAACAAGCAAGACTTCTGGCTGTCAAAGAGGTCTAATTTCTTCTAACGAGGTCTAACGAGGCTCCACTCGTTACCTGTATTAATGGCACCTGTTTTAACTCATTATCGGTATAAAAGGCACCTGTCCACAAGCTCAGTCAGTCACACTCCAAACTCCACTATGGCCAAGACCAAAGAGCTGTCGAAGGACACCAGAGACAAAATTGTAGACCTGCACCAGGCTGGGAAGACTGAATCTGCAATAGGTAAAACGCTTGGTGTAAAGAAATCAACTGTGGGAGCAATTATTATGGAAAATGAAAAACATACAAGACCACTGATAATCTCGATCTGGGGCTCCATGCAAGATCTCACCCCGTGGCGTCAAAATGATAACAAGATCGGTGAGCAAAAATCCCAGAACCAAACGGGGGGACCTAGTGAATGACTTACAGAGAGCTGGGACCACAGTAACAAAGGCTACTATTAGTAACACAATGCTCCGTTTTTTTTTTTTTTTTTGCTTTTAACAAAGAATCGAGACAGTTTTACGTCCATTTCTATAAAGAATTCAGGGATTTAAGCATTTATTCACAAGAACTTTCAACAGAAAAAGCCATTGTGGCAGCTCCCTTCTCACAACAAACAGCTAAGAGACTAGCATCATTTTTCGACATAGTTACGAAAAATAAATGCTAACTACACTTTTTTTTTTTTTTTTTGCTTTTAACCAAGAATCGAGACTGTTTTACGTCCATATTGATAAAGAATTCAGGGAAGTAAGCATTTATTCACAAATATTTTAACCGGAAAAGCTCTGTTTACATAAGGTGGCCGCTAGCTACATTTACTAACAGACTAGCACTGCACTTTGACATATTTACATAAAATAAATGCTAACTTCATGTTTTTTTTGCTTTTAAAACAAGAATCGAGACTGTTTTACGTCCATATCTATAAAGAATACAGGGAGTTAAGCATTTATTCACACCAATTTTCAACGAAAAAAGCTCTCCGTCAATACAGTATGAAGTCTATGTTGTAGTTGTTATATGCTGCTCAACGTAAATTTTCATTTTTTATTTATAGATAAATGTACGTACTCTAAATCACGGATTAATCAGATTTCCTTTTATTGTCATTGCACACAAAAAAACACCGCAGTGAGATTTATGGCAACGAAATGTCGTTGCTTGCTTCCGGCTTGCCACCGAGTTAAAAGAGCTCAAATAAACAGTGCTAATAAAGAAGGCCAAACTAATAAATAAATAGATAAATACAGATGCAAAGGGAACAAGCAGTAGGGTTACATAAGTACAAGCATACCTCAATATTTATATTGCACATATGTAAAAAAGTGTTTACAGTTCTTTCTATGAGGTAGATCAGGTGAGAAGTGGACTATGTACGTCTGGGTCTATATACGTGAGATTGTGTATGTGTGGATGTTAGTGTGTTGGGATGAATTCATCTGTCTAATAGAAGTCATATGCCAAAGCTATCAACAATGGTGTCATGCTTAAAACTGAAAGTAAAAGCAGTTACTTCTCTTTCAGTTGATCATCCCGTTCTCAGTGAGATTTACCTTGTGCTCGACACTAGTAAGTGTTCAGAGAGTGTTGCCTGCTGACAGCTAATTGCTGTGTGATCTTAACATGACAAGCTGTCAAAAGCTGTTTTCGAGAATTTGTGATCCGAGGGGGAAAAAAACATGAGATCATTTGCAGCACTTGTTAAGCAGTTGATTATGTTTACAACTCTAAATGCCTGTTCAAATGTCTATGCTTAGAAACTTTCGAGCACCCTCAACAGTGGCCAGTGAATATTTGCAATTGTACAAACACGGGCGCCCAAGCAACAATAAGTGACAGCTTTATCTTAAAACTGCATTCAAATTCGTCAGCTCCCTACAAACTTTAATGAGCACAACTGGTATAGAAAATTAAAGGACAGACATTTTTATGTGTTTAACTTCAGTTCAGAACATTATTAAATTAGATGTGTGCCGCATCTGTAACATTAATCACCTGAGGATTAAAACTTGGACATTGATTAGGTTAATTTTATACATGGATAACAGTCACAAATGTTAAAGAATTGCTTACAAATAGCCTTATAGTTAATCAAAGTTTTATGATGGTGACAATTTGACCCTGGAATAGGTTGTTTCCATTTTTATTTCCTATGGCAAAATGAGAGGTGCATTATTTCAGAACAGATTGTTAGTCACTCCTCTGAGGTTTAATCATATTAAAGTGACATACAATAGATGTATTTTTTTAATGTACAGGTAGTCCCCAGGTTACGACGTACCCGACTTACGTGATTTTGACTTTACCATGCCGGAGTCTCGTCGGCCTTTTGTCTCCAGTCGTTTTTTTGTGGTTGTTTTTGTTTCTTTTTTTTGTGTGTGTTTGAGCTCTGTATTTTTCTCAGTGTAAGAGCTGTCAAGTTTCAGTACAAATATTTGCTTCGTCAATAAGAGGAGTTGTTGTCTTACTGAGATATTTTGAAATTTACATGATACACAACTTTTTATTTTCTCTGCATGCATTGTTCTTGTTTTCCTGTCGTCATTGTACATTTCTTGGGACTATGCTGTTAATAACTTAGAAACTGCAATTTCGGGAGGAATTGCAATGGAGCTTTGCTGTGGTGAATAGAGATCTAAGACCCACCCAGTGGATTTTGGGGCGTTTTGGAGTCAGTTCCTGTTGAATTGGGGACATTTTCGGTTGGTATCAGGTCCCTTCCCGTTAATTTGGGGAAATTTTCTGTTGATTTCGGCACACAGGTGTTTTTTTTTGCCATTGAAAATGAATGGGCAAGTTTTTGGCGAATTTTGGGGGAATCGTACGTTTTTGGCAAATTCTGTATACAAACTTTTATGCCCCTTACCGTCCTGGAATTCTCGATGTGTAAATTATGTGATTTGGTCAAAAATTATAGGACTTGATAAAAACCCGCGTTTACGGAAAATTTTGGGGGAGTATTTAGAAAAATTCCCTGCATCGCACTACAATTCCAGTCATTTTGATAATTGAACTGTGACGGTCGGTCAAGCAGTTTTCAGTTGTGCGGCGCGCCGAAGAAACGCTATTCAAAATAAAAAAGGGAATTTTACCATTTGCCTTGCAAAGACCCATCTAATAAAGTTAAATTAAAATGAAAGTGAAATTTATAAGTGTAATTACAGGGAGCGCACACCCAATAAGGTCTATTAAGCAGAGTCCGATGCAGCAAGCAACAGTGTAGCATAAGCAGCTTGACCTCATCTAAGTTGCTGAAATCAAGCTCTAAGGAAGCTTCATACAGTAAGTCACACTAGCTGTTTTTCACTAGTACTGGTAGGTCAAAGTGTGCTACGTTGTTTCTGTAAAACAGTGAATATCAGTGAGACAAGGACTCTCCACTTGTGAACAAGCCGGCATACTCAGTGTATCTTTTTCACCATTCACCAGCAGTGATTGTAAGTACAGTATCTTATTTTTTTACTTCATTTTACTTATTTTTTTATTACTTATATTTTACATATAGGGTTAATTCTGTCTTACGTGGAAATTCTGGTTGCGTCGCCAGCGTAGGAACGGAACTCGTTTGTAAGGCAAGGCAAGGAAAACTTTTTTGTATAGCACAATTCAATACAAGGTCATTTAAAAGTGCTTTACATCACATAACGATCCATAAACAGAGATACAATGATTCGTAAAAAACAAATTAAATCAAGAATAGAATTAAAAACAAAGACAATTGAAACAGGAAATAAAATTATACATGAAAATAACATTAAATCGCCAAAAGAATGAAAAAAATAATTGAAAATTGGAAATGGAAATAAAACCGATAAAAAGCAAATAACTTGAAATTTTAAATTTAAAGACAGTTATGCATATAGATTTAAAGGATGTAACAGTTTGAGCACACTTCAGACCTTCAGGTAACTTGTTCCAGAGGTGAGGAGCACCTGCTTGGTTCTTGTTCTTGGAACGTACAGCAGACCAGTTCCGGACAACCTCAGGGGTCTAGATACATCATAGGGGTCAAAGAAATCAAGCATGTATTTTGGTCCAAGGCCATTAAAGTGCCTATGACAGTAAAAAACATGTTTATTTCATATTTCACGCAGTATTTTATGCTTCTGAATGAAATGGACCGCTTGGATGGATGTGTGTGGAAGCAATCGATATATTTATTCAAATTTTTGGAATCCCACGTCATGTAAATGAGTGACTTCCTGGATTGACGAAGATTGCGAATGTGTTATCAGTGGGATAATCATCTTCATATACAGCTAATACTACAGTATGCAGAACGAGTGCAGATTTAGCTGATTATTTCTGTTTTTTTTGCATCACACCAGCCCAATGTGCTGCAGGCTTTTGTTGCTGCACCAGGGAGAAGCGTGAGAGCCTTTTTGGGTTTCAAAAAGTTACCGTTTACAGCTGATAAAGGCCAAAACAAGTCCGACAAATGAGTAAGTTCGGTTTTAATAAGGAGGTGGCTTGCGGGTGACAATGCTCCTTGTCCACCGAGAGGGCCACTCAGCCGACGACCGGCTTGTCACACACTATGATCACTTCCACCCCCTCGGTCCTATTTGGGTGCCCGCCGAGAATGCGCTTTCTTCGGCTTGGCCATGAGCAGCCAAGCCCCCTGCTTCGATGTCGGACGGTTTGCCCACAGAGAACGGCCTATTTTCTGCATTCATTCCCGCCGACAAGCACTACCAGCCCGCCGTGGCCACAGCAGAATGACCCTTTTCCTCCGTCTCCGAAGCAGGGAAATGACAAAAGCAGGACTAACTCCGGTGGCATAAAATAGCGTTTGGGAGAGGAAGAAGTCGGCAGTTTTTACCATAATGCTGTAATTTTGCCCTGTCGTACTGAATAAATGCATTCTTAATATTTCATATTCCATTTAGACCATTTTGGTCATACCATTTATTTAGCAATTGGGGAAAAATACTTAGATAAAAGATCGTATTTTCCTCGTTCTGAATCTTCCCCCTCAATGGACTGAATTCTAAACAGATGAAATTGTGACCCTGCCCACGTCATCATCCATTGGGGGACGCTAGAGCGGCGTAATGACAGGCGGGTCTAAACGGCAGATTAAAAGACTAATTTTTCGTCATCTGCGCTTTGCCAAATTGTTGTATATAGTCAAATCATCTCAAAATATGATTTTAATACACATAATAATGCTATTTAAGATGTTTTTATCCTGTCACATGCACTTTAAGTGTAGGTAGAGTGCCTGTCCACTCATCAGTAGTCAAGTAATGTTCGGGTGTGTGGATGTAATGGTGTTTCTCTAATGGTAGGTTGGGTGTTTGGACATATACCAGTATGTGCACCAAAAGGAGAAGAAGAAGAATGATTAATTCAGATTAGCAAAAATAGCAGCTAAAAAAGGAATGCATTAGAAACGGGAGTTGACAAACTACTACTCACCTCTGGTGTCTTGATGGGAATCGCTCTAAGTCAGGCTGTGTGAAATTCAGCTGTGTGAACTACTACACAAGTGACCTTTATGATAAAACCATCCATCTGTCCATCCATTTTCAATTGTGCTTGTCCTCATTAGGGTCGCCGGGGAGTTAGTGCCTATTCCAGTTGGATTTGGGTCTATTGTAGCTATCTCACAGGCTTCACATAAGAAATTATATGATAAAAAGTTTACAAAATTCCAATGAATTAGATGACATTTAAATATGTGCATAAATTATGAAAAAAAAAAAAAATCATACATTTTTAATTTTAGATTTTAAAACATAAATTTACATTACACAAAGTTTTTTTTCTTTATGCTTGAGTTCACAAGTAGAAAAACAGTTTCTTGCCCCAAGCCATGAAAAAACACTTTTCTGTGAAATGCATACACTTTAATTAGCATGCGCGTTTTCGTTCTCGATTTCTGCTTTCATTCAACAAGTTACTAGAGGAAGTCAGTTTTTTTTTTTTCTTTCCTAACCCTCAACATTTCCCCTCCAGTTTGTAGAATTTCTCAAAATGTTCCGTTTGTTTGGCTGAAAGGAAAATCACAGAAAAATCACCATAAGGGCTGCTTTGCATTTTTAATTAAGAAACTAACATATGAATATATTTGCATATTATTGAGTTGCAGATTAAATCATGCATACATAATTAGCGTGCAGCAGCGTGCATGCGTTCGCCTCCCTCTACCTCAGCTCTGTGCTTACTGAGTTTTCCGATGGATGCCACACACGCACACAAACACTTTATTGAGACTCTCAAAGACTCACTTCACAGACACACGTAACCGCCCTCTCCAAACACTTTATGTACTCTATTCCACTCTGTACAGTTTATGTTTCCAGAAATATTAACATCTGATTTTCTCCTTTAAAACTGAGACCTATGTTGATTATAAAGTTGATTACAGTGGCACAAGAAGCTAAATAAAATCATATTTTAGTTATTCATTCTCTTTATCCTGTACAGTGGAAAAACAAATGTTTATAATTTCCCATTTAGACATTTTTCTGCCACCAATTAAAATCATCCAATGGAAAAACAATTATTTATTTGTATTATCCTCATAATTCTTCTACTAGTGTGCACTCTTAATTACCTAACAATCTCATGTTTGTACAGTATTTTATGTGTCTTTAATTAAAGAACTCTTATTTATAACTTCAGAGAGAACCTCATTAGCATGCTGTATTTCTTGTGACATTCTGACAGCTACAGTGAACCTATTAGAGTCACCAAGTTGCATGCATGCATAACTCTTCAACTCAGCAACTGATTTTCACAAAACTTTGTTCAAGTAGTATGGACCATAGACAATTTGATTTTGTTTATGTTAGATTTGAATGCAAAGGAACATTTCTTAAACATTACATCATTGTCAAAACCAATCAACACAAGATTGCTGGCTTTAGCAGGACCTACTGGTACATAGAGAACATTTGAGTTTGGCTTCGCCCTCTTATTCATGTTTGTTTGTGTTGATTTGGTTGCAAAAGCTTACTGTAATTTCTGGACTGCTGGTGTGGTTTATAATCAGGTGCGCTACCTGATTATAAGCCGCACCGGCCACAATTCACATATATGCCGTACCTGACTATAAGCCGCAGGTGTCCATATCTTAAAGCATGGATGTCCAAACCTGTCCTCAAGGGCCGCTGTGGGTCCTGGTTTTTGTTCCTACCAATCGAACACAGACAGTTTAGCCAATGAAGTTT